>NC_060186.1:45781204-46405133 GCF_021184085.1 Oncorhynchus gorbuscha
TTAACTCTGTAATTTATAACCATTTATCACTCTGTCAAATGCCTATTGTTGTTTGAGTGTGCTTGTTTCATGAGTTATTCATTTATACTACAGGGAGGACTTTGAATCAAGTAGTACTTGGGTTTGAAGAATCATTACCTTTTCATGTGGTCCCTCGTGGAACCAGGTTGAAAGGGGGGTTCAGCTGTGGCTTTTATACCCAAGTTATATGTGTAACCATTAAGTAGGCCTAATAGCCATTGAAAATGCAAGTAAATAATTTCAAAATAGCTAAAAATGAAGATTTTACCGGCACCCAGCTGAGTTCTGTGGCAGCACCCCCATAATTGCAATGTTTCTATAAGAGAAAATCTCAATGGAGTGTTTGCGTATTTTAGTGAAAAGTCTGTGGTGGAAGGTAGCCTAGCAGTTAACAGCGTTGGGCCAGTTACCGAAAGGTTGCTGGTTTCGAATCCCTGAGCTGACGATGTAACTTTACCCTAATTACTATTGTAAGTTGCTCTGGATAAGATTGTCTGCTAAATGACTAAAATAAAACTTGACACAAAATAATTTCAGCTGCAATATCAGGTTTTAAGGCTAAAGCAATTGCAGGTCTTGGAACTGTTTAGAACCATTAGACTGCATTTAGACTGCATTTTTTTGCCTATTTAGTCAGGCGGCTTGTGGTCGTAGATAGGATATGTTGACATGAGTGAAGTAGAAAGCAAACATGCTAAACCTTACAATACTTTAAGGGCGATTCCGTTGTAAAGTCAACCTGATCATGCAAAATAAATAAAAATATCCTGAAAGTAATTGTCGTGTTTCCAGACTTCTATGAAATTTGCCCTCTAATTACTTACAATATGAGGTAAATAGTTTTTCCTTCCAAGAAATGGTAATCCAAGCATGTTAAACAGCTTTTCTGGGTTTGAATGTAGAATGTTGTGGGTGTACCCCAACAACGGAATGGTGTGGGCGTACCCCAACAACAGTGGTGTGGGCGAATACCAGTCATAAACATATTTATGCAAGTAGACTGCTGATTGGCCAGCTCATCCTCCTCAGGAGTATGTCATCATACTCCTATTAGGTAATTTTCAAAAGATGCACTATGCAGAAATTGCTCTGCCATTTCCTGGTTACTAACACTGAAATTAGGTGAACTATTCGAATGTATGTGACAAAACAAGCGAGTATAGTGTAGAGAATCATTGTACCATCTCAACTGCTGTGAAATATATTTTCCATAACCAAAAATATAGTATTTTCAGCTGTTTGAAGCTGTTATTGAAAACCAAAAGTAAAAGATGCTAAATTATTCTTAGAAATAGAGCACAAAGAACAGACCTACTGTTTATGAGACTTGCTTTCAATGAGAATGACAGATCTAAACCTCACATTTCTATGTGCATTTTGGAAGATCATCCAAAAAGTGACATTTTGCATCTTTAAATGGTCTGTTTGACATGTTTGAAGTGGGGTTTTATCTCCAATGTATGCTTTGGCCACAAATACGAGTATAGAATGAGCCAACAACATTATTTCAGTTAACGGAATATAATAACTTTTAAAAGTGAGATTTTCACTGGACAGTTACTTTAATGTCTACATTTTGGAGTGCAGATTTTATTTGAACAGTTATATTAGATGATTGCATGAATTTTGGCTTCAAATAAATTGGTCGAGGCTAAATTATTGATATACAGCACCAGTCAAAAGTTTTTCTTTAATTGACTATTTTCTACATTGTAGAATAATACTAAATACTTAACTAGGAAATAACACATGGAATGATGTAGTAACCAAAAAGTGGTGTGGGCGAAAAAAAAAAAGTGGTGTGGGGATCGTGACTACAGCCTCAAGCTCATTACCATAACGCAACGTTAACTATTCATGAAAATCGCAAATGAAATGAAATGAAATCAATATTCTAGCTCTCAAGCTTAGCCTTTTGTTAACAACACTGTCATCTCATTTTCAAAATATGCTTCTCAACCATAGCAAAACAAGCATTTGTGTAACAGTATCGATAGCTAGCGTAACATTTAGCGTTAGCATTCAGCAGGCAACATTTTCACAAAAACCAGAAAAGCATTCAAATAAAATCATTTACCTTTGAAGAACTTCGGATGTTTTCAAGGAGGAGATTCTCAGTTAGATAGCAAATGTTCAGTTTTTCCTGAAAGTTTATTTGTTTACGAAAAAAACCTGTATCCAGGATTGTTTAAATCTATCCGTAAGCTCATTAGCATAACACAACGTTAACTATTCATGAAAATCGCAAATGAAATAAACGTAAATCAATATGCTAGCTCTCAAGCTTAGCCTTTTGTTAACACTGTCATCTCAGATTTTCAAAAATATGCTTCTCAACCATAGCAAAACAAGCATTTGTTTAACAGTATTGATAGCTATTGATAGCTAGCATAGCATTTAGCATTAGCATTCAGCAAGGCAACATTTTCACAAAAAAAGAGAAAAGCATTCAAATAAAAGAACTTCAGATGTTTTCAATGAGGAGACTCTCAGTTAGATAGCAAATGTTCAGTTTTTACAAAAATATTATTTGTGTTGACAAATCGCTCCGTTTTCTTTACGTTTGGGTAAGAAAAAAAACAAAAATTAAGTCATTAAAACGCAGACTTTTTTTTCTCCAAATTATCTCCATAATATCGATAAACATGGCAAACTATGTTTAGAATCAATCCTCAAGGTGTTTTTCACATATCTATCGACGATAAATCATTCGTGGCAGTTGACTTTCTCTTCTGAAGAAATGGAACGCGTATGGACCTAGAGATTACGCAATAATTTTGACACCGGGCAGACACCTGGTAAATGACCATAAGAGACTACAATCTTCCAATGATATGCCTACAAATGCGTCACAATGCTGCAGACACCTTGGAGAAACGACAGAAAGGGCAGGCTCATTCCTGGTGCATTCACAGCCATATAAGGAGACATTGGAACACAGCGCCTTCAGAATCTGGGGCATTTCCTGTATGAAACTTGATCTTGGTTTCGCCTGTAGCATTAGTTCTGGGGCACTCACAGATACTATCTTTGCAGTTTTGGAAACATCAGAGTTGTTTCCTTCCAAAGCTGTCAATTACATACATAGTCAAGCCTCTTTTCGTGACAAAATATCTTGTTTAAAACAGGAACGTTTTTATCCAAAAATTAAAAGAGCGCCCCTATCTCGAAGAAGTTAGTGTTGCTCTGTGCTACCCAGTGTGTTGTGGGTCCAGTCCTGCTAATAACAGGGTTAATAATACATCTATGAGAATATCCGATGGGCTTTTCTATAATTCTAAATTAATAATAATAATAATCGCTTTGTTTAAAAAAATAAGTATTTTGGAGATGAATTTGTTTTCAAATAACGTAAAATGAGTGAGGAAAAAGGCCATTCTTGAACATGCGGTAAGCCGTTGTAAATAAAGCCAGTTTGTTATTTCCAATTATTTATTTCTGTTAGACTGAGAGAAACCAAAAACACAGTCATCTCATGTGTCTCCCAGTCAAGACCGGCATTTATAACCAACATCTGTGGCAACTGCTTTGCAGTTTCTTAGACCTTTGTGCCACTCAGGCACTGTACAACATGACCGTTCGGGAGTGGGCTACAGTACTACATTAAGTGCAAAATAATTATAATATTGTACATGGTTTCCAGGTCAGGATAACCAAAACATTTATTTATTAAAAAGACTATCAAAGAATGTTGGTACTTATTTATCTTGATCCAAAGCCATGAATGAGTGTGTCACTCAGCTTTATGTAGGTGCCGGGCTATATGACTGTCCCATATAATAAAAACCATAGTGTAACAACAGTGTTAGTTAGTAATACTGAAGTCGTGCACAATTAGCGGTTTTTATTTAGGTTTATGTCGTCCATTCATTGTCAGTTAGATACACAGTAGGACCCAAAAGCATAATCAGTGCTTTAACTCCCCCTTGCACTGGTCTGGAGCAATGAATTGGTGATGCAGGGTACCGTACTAATCCACAAATTACCTCTTAAGTCCCGCAGCATGATCGCAAAACTTTTAGTGGAGCAACCACTGTATTTAACCACTCTTTCTGATTGCTTTTTCTCTGGCCTGATTACGGACAAAAATGCCATCATTGATTCATCTTCCTGCCATTTTATATCAACATGCTATCTTTTTGAAGGTGTCTAACCCTACTATCTCTAAGAGTGGGCTAAATGCTGATTTTGGAATTTTGCAGATTGACTCAGAAAATGGTAGTGTTTTTGCATTTCGGCAATTCACAGAAAAATAAATCCTTGATGCGTTACTTGCTGTAGATACCAAGAAATCCACAGGGGCTGACTAATTGGAACTGAGTCTGCTCAAGTGTGCTGCCCCCTTCATTGCTGGCTCATCAACTCATATCCTACATTGTTATCAGGAAATATTCCAAAAGTATGGAAAACAGCTTATGTGCTGCCACTCCATAAGGGTGGGGATAGTAGTGATCTTGATCATTTTCGTCCCATCTCTGAGCTTCCATGTTTAGCTAAGATTCGCAAATCTTTGGTAAATAAGCAACTCAGATAAAAAAGATCAGAGTATGGCATTCTGAATATAAATCAATCTAGGTTTAGGCTAGGGCACTATCACAGCAACCGCATCAGTTGTTAATGATAGTGTCATTGCTTTAGAGGCTAAAATAAATTTTGCTGCCTGTTTGTGGACCTGTCAAAAACGTTTGATAATGTTGATCATGCTATTTTATTGAACAAGTGGTCCTCTATTGGCCTGGGGTCTGATTCCTGATCGTGGTTTCATGATTTTCTTAGTGACAGAACATAAAGACTCATGCTGCAGAGACTTGCTTCCGTTCCACCACATGAATATTAATGAAGTCGGGCACTTAGGCGATTAGCCTCGTTCGGCGGTCGGCGTTCAAATTCATCCCAAAGTTGTTTGAGGTTGAGGTCAGGGCTCTCTTCAGGTCAGTCAAGATCTTCCACACAGATCTCGACAAACCATTTCTTTATGGACCTTGCTTTGTGCGCGGGGGCATAGTCATGCTGAAACAAGAAAGGTCCTTCCCCAAACTGTTGCCACAAATTTGGAAGCACAGAATCGTCTAGAATGTCATTGTATGCTGCAGTGTTTTGTTTACCCTTCACTGGAACTAAGGGGTCCAGCCCGAACCATAAAACACAGCCCCAGACCATTATTCCTCCTCCACCAAACTTTACAGTTGGCAATATGCATTGGGGCAGGTGGTTTTCATCCACCAAACCCAGATTCTTCCAGCAGACTGCCAGATGGTGAAGCGTGATTCATCACTCAAAATAAGGTATTTCCACTGCTCCAGAGTCCAATGGTGGCGAGCTTTACAACACTCCAGCCGATGCTAGGCATTGTGCCTAGTGATCTTAGGCTTGTGTGTGTCTGCTCAGCCATGGAAACCCATTTCATGAAGCTCCCAACGAACAGTGCTGACATTGGAACTCGGTAGTGAGTGTTGTAAGCAAGGACAGACATTTTTATGCGCTACGTGCTTCAGCACTCGGCGGTCCCATTTTGTGAGCTTATTTGGTCCACCACTTAGTGGCTGAGACGTTGTTGCTTCAGGCGCACCTTTGTGTCGGAGGAAACTCCATACAACTGGCGACCGTAGGTAGCTTGCATGCGCCCAGCTCGCCACAGAGGCGCTAGAGCATGATGGGACAAGAAGATCCCGGACGGCAAAACCCTCCGCTAACATGGACGACGCTGGGCCAATTGTGTGCCACCTCATGGGTCTCCCGGTTGCGGCCGGCTGCGACACAGCCTGGGATCGAACGTCGAGTCTGCGATGCAGTGCTTTAGACCGCTGTGCAAGAAATGTGACAAACTGACTTGTTGAAAAGGTGCCACGTTGAAAGTCACTGAGCTCTTCAGTAAGGCCATTCTACTGCCAATATTTGTCTATGGAGATTGCTTTGCTGTGTGCTCGATTTTATACACCTGTCAGCAACAGGTGTTGCTGAAATAGCCAAATTCATTCATTTGAAGGGGTGTCCACATACTTTTTTATATTTAGTCATGCCACAATTGCATAATTACATATTTGGCTTTTCAGTTGAGGCTCTTTCTATGCTTATCCTTGGGTTACAGACAAAACCTGTGTTATTAATGTTTGACGCCACCTCAGCGTTGAGGTTCACGCCCTTAGTAAACTGAAATATGAGCCCTTAAATAAAAATACGTATTTTTATTTATCTAGGCTACCACAGCTATATCAATTCGGAATAAATCAGTTTCTTTCACATAAATGCATCAATGCATTTTTCAATGCAGATATTGGTTAAGTAGCCTTACAATCTTGAATGAAGTGCTGTTCAGTGAATTGCATCAGTTGTCCTGCAACCTAGTGGGTCAAATACTATTTCAAGGGAAAGTTTTGATTATCTTTGAGATTATGTTTACAGTACAGAATGAATAGAGAATTAATGAGTCATCATGTCAATCTCTCATGGCATAGTAAGCCTACTGGTACTGCTGTTAACTTCCTTGCAGATTCTTGAGTTGTATGATAATCTTCAATGTGTTAACATAGTTTTAAGGGACTTCAGGTAAACATTGATTTGATCCTTTGGGATTAATATATCAGACCGGTGCTTCACTTTACCTCAGGAGCAATGAGAACCTATTACCAGCAAGTGTTGACACATGGTCGCCTCAGCAATGCCCTTTATATTCTGTTAAATATGATCCAGAGGGATTTCTGTCTCTTCTGGGACAGATTTTCTTGTCTTTTAATCAAATCCAGCCATACGTTTGTGTCATACAGGGACAGTTGTCTGTAAAGGATAATCAGGGCAAATACTTTTTTGTGTCAGTTTGGAGTGAGAAATGGCAAGGACCTCATGATACAATATTGTCACGGTACGTACTCGCCGATATGATTTGTATTGCGATTCGATGTTCCAAACATGTTGCTGCTGCACAGGGACAAGAGACAATATTTTAATCAGTCATGGAAATAAAAAACATTTTTAAGAGAAGATTGAGAACAAGCTATATGTTGAGATGAGATTTTGGCGCAGGTACTGCTGACTAGCACTAGCGAACATTAACTACCGTGTTTTCTTTCTTCGAATGAATACTTGGAGTCAGAGCATCTATATAGAATAGTCCAAACTAAAGTCGCAATACTCTGCTGTATCGATTGAAAGTTTTTCTCCCCATCACTTGTGTTGGTATAAAATAACTGCATAGATTGATTCAGTAACAAGCGGGTCCTGGTAAGCATACAATATGCCCCTTAAATACCCAGTGCAACCGTTTCTCAAAATCAAAACACTTTGGGTAACAATTAAAGTTACTTAATTACCAGGTTTCCATCCAACCGTTTTATGCGAGTAAAGTATATGTCGGACCAAAAATGTAATGTCAGGCCTGATTGGAAACCTTTCAAATGTCGACGAATCACAATACGCTAGACAAGGTGTGATCTTGTTGTGTCGGTAAAATGAATTATGCTAGATGTTGGTGTCATGCGCAAATATTAATATAATGACCATCATATCGAAGTAAACTTGGAGTCACGCGATGACATGTTGTGTGGTCTTCCCACTACGACTCGTCGGGAAAGCATGCAGTTTATTAGGCTCCAGATGAAATAAGTTACGATGAACTTCACAGGGTGGTGAAAGTTTAAGATGATGAGCTTGATGCTCCTTTCCAATAAATATCGAGGGTCTTATTCTGGTGACATGATAATTGGCTGCCGTTTGGGGAAAAAAAAATCTTGCTCTTTTGTCCTTAATAATCTCTTTAGGTAGGCTATATTTTTTTGATGTGGCTATACATGCGCTCTAGCCAATAGTGAGCACATAGCGCTGTTGGCGAGAGCGCATGTGTCAATACCAAATTGGGCGTACTCGCTATATAACAAATTTTCTTTCATGAGAAAACCATCAGTAGAGTTGAAAATGCGATAGAAACTTATTTAACTTGTATTTATATAGTGTGCATGAGAATTTAACCGCAAAATGTATGTTTATGTGCTCTACATCACGCACAGCCTTTTATCTGTAGCAAGTCAATTTGATGGAAGCATCTTTGGTGGGTAATTGATTTTATCTGTATTTTAGAATATTTTCATGAAAATCTGTCGCCAATTGGATGGAAACCTAGTTAATGTAATAGTTTTCCATTAAAATGGTTGAAAAGAAAGAAAGCAAAAAAAGTTTTCCATTAAATGTTAAATGTAAAAGACAGTCCCACAAAAGACAGTCTGAAAAATGGGACAGTCCCAGACAGTCCCAGCAAAATGGGACTGCCTGAGCGTTGTCTATATGTGACCTGAACTAGCTGTTATTGGCAGAGATTTTAATGTATTTGTATTTATTAGGGATCCCCATTAGCTGCGGCTAAGGCAGCTGCTACTCTTCCTGTGGTCCAAACGCATTAAGGCACCTCGCCAGCAGCATACCACCCTGCATACCACTGCTGGCTTGCTTCTGAAGCTAAGCAGGGAAGGTCCTGGTCAGTCCCTGGATGGGAAACCAGATGCTGCTGAAAGTGATGTTGGAGGGCCAATAGGAGGCACCCTTTCCTCTGGTCTAAATTTTTTTCACATTCCCCCAGGGCAAAGATTGGGGACATTGACCTGTGTAAGGTGCCATCTTTTGTATGAGAAGTTAAACGGGTCACTCTCTTTGGTCACTAAAAGATCCCATGGCACTTATTGTAAGAGTAGGGGTGTTAACCCTGGTTTCCTGGCTAAATTCATGGTCACTGAATTATCCCCAGTTTACAGTTTGCTCATGCATCCCTGTCACTACCTCCCCAGGTTGTTGCAGTCAATTTATCTGTAAATAAAATGACATCACAAAATATACAATTTATAATAACAATAGTGTACCTGTGTTCCTCTCTTCACAATATCTGCTGTTCCATAAAGTGTATTTTTGATTCTACTGTTTGCATCAGTTACCTGATGTTGTATAGCTCTTTGTAATACTGTGCACCTTCTATAGTCTGTTCTGGACTTGGATTGTGAAGAGACCTCTGTTGGCACGTCTTGTGGGGTATGCATGGGTGTCCGAGCTGTGTGCTAGTAGTTTCAGCAGACAGCTCGGTGCATTCAGCTTGTCAACACTTCTTACAAAAACAAGAAGTCAATCTCTCCTCCACTTTGAGCCATGAGAGATTGACATTCATATTATTCATATTAGCTCTCCATGTACATTTAAATGCTAGCCGTGTTGCCCTGTTCTGAGCCTATTGTAATTTTCCTGAATCCCTCTTTGTGGCACCTGACCACACGATTGAACAGTAGTCCAGGTGTGACAACTAGGGCCTATAGGACATGCCTTGTTGATAGTGTTGTTTAAAAAGGCAGAGCAGCGCTTTATTATGAACAGACTTCTCCCCATCTTAGCTACTGTTGTATCAACATGTTTTGACCATGACAGTTCAACTTGCTCTATTTCCACGTTATTCATTACAATATTTAGTTGAGGTTTAGTGAATAGTTTGCCCCAAATACAGTTTTAAAATGTATTTAGGACTAACTTATTCCCCGACACACATTCTGAAATGAACTGCAGCTCTAAGTGTTTCAGTCATTTCAGTCACTGTAGTAGCTGACATGTATAGTGTTGAGTAATCTGCATACAAAGCCTGTCATTAGTAAAGATTGAAAAAAGTAAGGGGCCTAGACAGCTGCATTGGGGAATTCCTGATTCTAACTGGATTATGTTGGCTTGGCTTCCAAGTACACCCTCTGTGTTCTGTTAGACAGGTAACTCTTTATCCACTATAGCAGGGGGTGTAAAGCCTTAACACATTCATTTTCCCAGCAGCAGACTATGATCGATAATGTCAAACGCTGCACGGAAGTCTAACAAAACAGTCCCCACAATCCTTTTATTTCTCTCATCCAATCATCAGTCATTTGTGTAAGTGCTGTGCTTGTTGAATGTCCTTCCCTATAAGCGTGCTGAAAGTCTTGTCAATTTGTTTACTGTAAAATAGCATTGTATCTGGTCAAACATTTATTTCCAGAAGTTTACTAAGGGTTAGTAACAGGATGATTGATCGGTGATTTTGAGACAAAGTGGGCTTTACTATTCTTGGGTAGTGAATTTACTTTTGCTTCGCTCCAGACCTGAGAACAAATACTTTCTATTAGGCTTAGATTGAAGATATGGCAAATAGGAGTGGCAATATCGTCCACTGTTGTCCTCAGTAAATTTCCATCCGAGTTGTCAGACCCCGGTGGCTTGTCATTGTTGATAGACCATTTTTTTACCTCTTCAAATCAAATGTTATTTCTCATGAATACAACAGGTGTAGACCTTACAGTGAAATGCTTACTTACAAGCCCTTAACCAACAATGCAGTTTTAAGGAAAAAAATAAGTTAATAAACGTAACATAACTAAAGAGCAGCAGTAAAATAACAATACCGAGGCTATATACAGGGTACAGAATCAATGTGCAGGGGCACCAGTTAGTCAAGGTAATTGAGGTAATATGTACATGGAGGTAGAGTTATTAAAGTGACTATGCATAGATGATAACAGAGAGTAGCAGCAGCGTAAAGGGGGGGGGGCAGTTCAAATAGTCTGGGTAGCAATTTGATTAGATGTTCATGGGTCTTATGCTTGGGGGTAGAAGCTGTTTCGAAGTCTCTTGGACCTATACTTGGCACTCCGGTACCGGAGATTTTGACAATGTTTAGGGCCTTCCTCTGACACGGGCTCGTATAGAGCTCCTGGATGGCAGGAAGCTTGGCTCCAGTGATGAGGCCACAGTGACTGTAGGTACATACCCCAACCAGAAGCCATGGATTACAGGCAGTGCCTTGCGGTCAGAAGCCGAGCAGTTGCTATACCAGGCAGTGATGCAACCCGTCAGGATGCTCGATGGTGCAGCTGTAGAACCATTTTGAGGAACTGCGGACCCATGCCAAATCTTTTCAGTCTCTTTAGGGGGAATAGTTTTGAATAATTTTGTCGTGCACTCTTCACGACTGTCTTGGACCATGTGCTTGGACCATGTTAGTATGTTGGTGATGTGGACACCAAGGAACTTGACGCTCTCAACCTGCTCCACTACAGCCCTGTCGATGAGAATGGGGGTGTGCTCGGTCCTCGTATAGCATTATGCCTATCGATAAACTTACACAAATGCTTGTCTAGCGTTGGCTGCAAAGCATTTTTTTAAAAATCTGAGATGACAGGGTGATTAACAAAAGGTTAAGCTGTGTTACAATATATTTCACTTGTGATTTTCATGTATAGGAAGATTTTCTAGGAAGATTTGTCAGTTTTTCTAATATCTATTCGATAATATATCCGTCGGGACAATTCCTTTTTCTCTTGGACCGATTTGAGTAATGGCTACCTCTGCACTTTTACGCGAGTATCTCTCTCGGAGCCACCATGTGACCACTTACGCAATGTGCCCCCATACAGCTATTCTTCAACAGAAATGCGTCACAATGCTGTAGACACCTTGGGGAATACGTAGAAAGTGTAAGCTCGTTGATGGTACATTCACAGCCATATAGGGAGTCATTGGAATGCATCGCTTTCAAAATCTGTGGCACTTCCGGATTGGATTTTTCTCAGGCTTTCGCCTGCAACATCAGTTCTGTTATACTCACAGACAATATCTTTACAGTTTTGGAAATGTTAGTGTTTTCTATCCAAAGCTGTCAATTATATGCATATTCTAGCATCTTTTCCTGACAAAATATCCTGTTTAAAACAGGAACGTGTTTTTTTTCAAAAATGAAAATACTGTCCCCAAACACCAAGAGGTTAAGTCTTACTCACATTGGCTGTGGAGAGCGTGATCACACAGTCATCCGGACCAGCTTATACTCTCATGCATGTTTCATGTCACTGGGCAGCTCTCGGCTGTGCTTCCCTTTGTAGTCTGTGTAGTCTGTGATAGTTTGTAAGCCCCGCCACATCTGACAAGCGTCGGAGCCGATGTAATATGATTCGGTCTTAACCCTGAATTGATGCTTTGCCTGTTTGATGGTTCATCGGAGGGCATAGCGGGATTTCTTAAAATCTTCCGGGTTAGAGTCCTGCTCCTTGACGGCGGTAGCTCTACCCTTTAGCTCAGTGCGAATGTTGCCTGTAATCCATGGCTTCTGGTTGGGGTATGTACCAACAGTCACTGTCGGGACGACATCATCGGTGCACTTATTGATGAAGCCAGTGACTGATGTGTACTCCTCAATGCCATCGGAAGAATCCCGGAACATTGTCCAGTCTGTGCTAGTAAATCAGTCCTGTAGCTTAGCATCTGCTTCATCTGACCCCTTTTTTTATTGACTGAGTCACTGGTGCTTCCTGTTTGTAAGCAGGAATCAGGAGGATAGAATTATGGTCAAATTTGCCAAATGGTGTGCGATGGATTACTTTGTACACGTCTCTGTGTGTGGAGTAAAGGTGGCCTAGAATTTTTTTTTCTTCCCCCACTGGTTGCACTTTTAACATGCTGGTGGAAATGAGTTATAACAGATTTAAGTTTACCTGCATTAAAGTCCCCGGCCACTAGAAGTGCCGCCTCTGGTTGAGCGTTTTCCTGTGTACTTATGGCCGTATACAGCTTATTGAGTGTGGACTTATTGCCAGCATCGATTTGTGGTGGTAAATAGACAGCTACGAATAATAAAGATAAACTCTCTAGGTAGATTGTGTGGTCTACAGCTTATCATGAGATACTCTACCTCAGGCGAGCAAAACCTTGAGACTTCCTTCGATATCGTGCACCAGCTGTTGTTTACAACTATACATAGCCTGCCACCTCTTGTCTCACCAGAGGCTGCTGTTCTATCCTGCTGATACAGTGTATAACCCACCAGTTGTATGTTTTTCATGTTTTCACATAAAATATGACAGTTTTTAATGTCCCGTTGGTAGGATATTTGTGATTTTTGTTCATCCACTCTATTATCCAGCGATTGTACATTGGCCAATTGTACCGATGGCAAAGGCAGATTAGCCACTCGTCGCCGGATCCTGACAAGGCACCCCAATCTCCTTCTGTGAAACCTCTGTCTCTTTCTCTTGCAAATGTTTTATTTTTTATTTATTTCACCTTTATTTAACCAGGTAGGCAAGTTGAGAACAAGTTCTCATTTACAATTGCGACCTGGCCAAGATATAGCAAAGCAGTTTGACACACAATGACAGAGTGACACATGGAGTAAAACAAACACAGTCAATAATACAGTATAAACAAGTCTATATACGATGTGAGCAAATGAGGTGAGATAAGGGAGGTAAAGGCAAAGGCCATGGTGGCAAAGTAAGTACAATATAGCAAGTAAAACACTGGAATGGTAGATTTGCAGTGGAAAAATGTGCAAAGTAGAAATAAAAAATAATGGGGTGCAAAGGAGCTAAATAAATTAAATACAGTAGGGAAAGGGGTAGTTGTTTGGGCTAAATTATAGGTGGGCTATGTACAGGTGCAGTATTCTGTGAGCTGCTCTGACAGTTGGTGCTTAAAGCTAGTGAGGGAGATAAGTGTTTCCAGTTTCAGAGATTTTTGTAGTTCGTTCCAGTCATTGGCAGCAGAGAACTGGAAAAGAGTCTGCCAAAGAAATAATTGGTTTTGGGGGTGACGAGAGAGATATACCTGCTGGAGCATGTGCTACAGGTGGGAGATGCTATGGTGACCAGCGAGCTGAGATAAGGGGGGACTTTACCTAGCAGGTTCTTGTAGATGACCAGCCAACGAGAGCGTACAGGTCACAATGGTGGGTAGTATATGGGGCTTTGGTGACAAAACGGATTGCACTGTGATAGACTGCATCCGATTTGTTGAGTAGGGTATTGGAGGCTATTTTGTAAATGACATCGCCAAAGTTGAGGATTGGTAGGATGGTCAGTTTTACAAGGGTATGTTTGTTTGGCAGCATGAGTGAAGGATGCTTTGTTGCGAAATAGGAAGCCAATTCTAGATTTAACTTTGGATTGGAGATGTTTGATATGGGTCTGGAAGGAGAGTTTACAGTCTAACCAGACACCTAAGTATTTGTAGTTGTCCACGTATTCTAAGTCAGAGCCGTCCAGAGTAGTGAAGTTGGACAGGCGGGCAGGTGCAGGTAGCGATCGGTTGAAGAGCATGCATTTAGTTTTACTTGTATTTAAGAGCAATTGGAGGCCACGGAAGGAGAGTTGTATGGCATTGAAGCTTGCCTGGAGGGTTGTTAAGACACTGTCTGAAGAAGGGCCAGAAGTTTACAGAATGGTGTCATCTGCGTAGAGGTGGATGAGGGACTCACCAGCCGTAAGAGCGACATCATTGATGTATACAGAGGAGAGTCGGTCCAACAATTGAACCCTGTGGCACCCCCATAGAGACTGCCAGAGGTCCGGACAGCAGACCCTCCGATTTGACACACTGAACTCTATCAGAGAAGTAGTTGGTGAACCAGGCGAGGCAATCATTTGAGAAACCAAGGCTGTCGAGTCTGCCGATGAGGATGTGGTGATTGACAGTCGAAAGCCTTGGCCAGATCAATGAATACGGCTGCACAGTAATGTTTCTTATCGATGGCGGTTAAGATATCGTTTAGGACCTTGAGCGTGGCTGAGGTGCACCCATGACCAGCTCTGAAACCAGATTGCATAGCAGAGAAGGTATGGTGAGATTCGAAATGGTCGGTAATCTGTTTGTTGACTTGGCTTTCGAAGACCTTAAAAAGGCATGGTAGGATAGATATAGGTCTGTAGCAGTTTGGGTCAAGAGTGTCCCCCCCCTTTGAAGAGGGGGATGACCGCAGCTGCTTTCCAATCTTTGGGAATCTCAGACGACACGAAAGAGAGGTTGAACAGGCTAGTAATAGGGGTGGCAAAGGGTCCAGATTGTCTAGCCCGGCTGATTTGTAGGGGTCCAGATTTTGCATCTCTTTCAGATCATCAGCTGAACCGATTTGGGAGAAGGAGAAATGGGGAAGGGTTGGGCGAGTTGTTGTGGGGGGTGCAGTGCTGTTGACCGGGGTAGGAGTAGCCAGGTGGAAAGCATGGCCACCTGTAGAAAAATGCTTATTGAAATTCTCAATTATAGTGGATTTATCAGTGGTGACAGTGTTTTCTTATCTTCAGTGCAGTGGGCAGCTGGGAGGAGGTGTTCTTATTCTCCATGGACTTTACAGTGTCCCAGAACTATTTTGAGTTAGTGTTGCAGGAAGCACATTTCTGCTTGAAAAAGCTAGCCTTGGCTTTTCTAACTGCCTGTGTATAATGGTTTCTAGCTTCCCTGAACAGCTGCATATCACGGGGGCTGTTCGATGCTAATGCAGAACGCCATTGGATGTTTTTGTGTTGGTTAAGGGCAGTCAGGTCTGGGAAGAACCAAGGGCTATATCTGTTCCTGGTTCTACATTTCTTGAATGGGGCAGGCTTATTTAAGATGGTTAGGAAGGCATTTAAAAAAAAATATCCAGGCATCCTCTACTGACTGTATGAGATCAATATCCTTCCAGGATACCCCAGCCAGATCGTTTAGAAAGGCCTGCTCGACTGACTGGGATGAGGGCCTGTTTGGGTGTCTGGAGTAAATCCCTTTCGTCCGACTCATTAAAAAAAGTTATTTGTCCTATTCAAGGTGAGTAATCGCTTTTCTGATGTCCAGAAGCTCTTTTTGATAAAAGACTGTACCAGCAACATTATGTACAAATTAAGTTACAAACAATGCGAAAAAGATAAGTAAATAGCACGGTTGGTTTAGAGCCCATAAAACTGCAGCTATCCCCTCCGACGCCGTTACCACATCACACTTTACGGTATTCAAAATTACAATGCCTGTCTTTCATAATTGTATCAGTTATACTTGGATGTATAGTGTCGACTTTTGTTGCTGGCATGTCATGCCTAGTTTGCTAATATTGCCAATGAAAAAATCATTGAAGTAGTTGGCAATATCAGTGGGTTTTGTGATGACTGAGTCATCTGATTCAATGAATGATGTAGTTGAGTTTGCCTTTTTCCCTTAATTTAAGATGCTCCAAAGCTTTTTACTATCATTCTTTATGTCATTTGACTTTGTTTCATGGTATAGTTATTTTTTTAGTCATGATTTGTCAATTTGCAGTAAGTTTGCCAATCTGTTGTGCTGCCAGACTTATTTGCCATTCCTTTTGCCTCATCCCTCTCAACCATACAAATTTTAAATTCCTCATCAATCCAAGGAGATGATCAGTTTCTACAGTTATTTTCTTAATGGGTGTGTGCTTATTAGTGACTGGAATAAGGAATGTCATAAATGTGTCAAGTGCAGCGTCTGGTTGCTCCTCGTTACCTGCAGTCATATTACTTCAACAATATATAACATGAGGCCCCTCTAAGCTTTACATGCATGTGGTTCTTAATATATAGACATTATAACCATGTATTGCTACCACTGTATCATCAAAGGGATTATCTAAGTGAATTTCAGAGAGTCAGAATATGAATGTCATCTGTTACTAGCAAATTATTGATTTCATGAACATTGTTTATTAGGCTACATGTTAATGTGGGTTATTTACAGCACTTTTCTGGGATGCTTGATTGTTTTCTTGCTTTCTGGGAAGCAATAAAATAAGTGCAGGGTGAGCTGCACATAGTGGACTTCGTAGTGGGGCACACCGCCTCAGTGTAAACAGTATAACTCTGGTTCATAGGCACATGATTACTGCATACAGTAGCTGTAGGATCAACATTCAGGGCAGTTAGGGGGACATATTGGAAATTAAATCACTTACATTGTGTCTGCCAATACCCCTGGGATAATGTACATTCGCTGCAGCATTATGACAACTCAGTGACACAATGGTAGGGATTAACTGCGCTGGTCTTGGGTCATTGATAAGTCATTGTCTCAACGCAGCCTTGAAATGTGTGGACAGAGATGTTTGAATCGTAATGAAGAGACTTCCAATGTGATTCCAAACATATTGCTCACTATAATCTGCTGCAGAGGGACGAGAGAGAGCTATGAGTTTGTTCATTTCCATGTAAAAAGACCCATCAGCACCAACGTGCAAAGTTCATAGGAGCATGTCAAATTGGGTATCAAAGGAAGGGTAACACTCAATATAATTTTGAGCCATATATACAATATACATTTTTCAACTATTTTCCATCCCAAAAAGCAAAGGCTTTGATTTCTTGTCAAACAGATGGAAAATGGGTCTTATAAAATATCTACCAGAAAGTCTTAAAGTATTAGAAATACATCAAAACACAATGTTGAAGTAAAGACCCCTGCCAACTATTATCAACACATATATTTATTTTTGGATCCATTTTTCTGCCTTCTGTAAGTTTAAGAAACATTGCCTTATGTCTTGAAATTCCGTTACCAAGACATTTTCACAGGTAGGATAATGAACGTTCACAGAAGTAACAAACAAAGGTAGACCTACATTATCAATTAGTTATAGTGTTTTTAATTATATCGTTTTTGTTTTATAAATTATTAGGTGATTACCGAAAAATCGGTAACTGTATTTCTGTAATTGAATTGGCTACAACGGGAAATCATAGTAGTCACAAACCAGTTGGGTCACCTGCTACTGTTCACCCTTCCACTGGCGTACTGTTAGGTTCGGATGTTATCTTTCTCTTTCTGTCATCTCGTGGTCAAAGCAAGAGTGTGAAAAGTCTGGACAACTCCTCCTCCCTCTCTCTCTCTCTCCAATGAATGTCACCTCTCCCAGCTCTTACTGACACCTAGCCATGAGGCCACTCTCTTTCCATGTACTGTAACCAACATCCTCACCCACTGAGCACCAACCGACACAGGACGTCTATGGACGTAGAAATTTGGTCACTCTGGCCTGGCCTTGATTTCAAAGTCCACAGACATTGTGGACCGGCTTTCATTTGGCCCAAACATAGACACCCATTATTGGTTCAGATTTGGTCCTGTAGTTTTATTGTGACACATTGGAGTCACTGATAGGTTCAAGGAAATGTGTTATTTCGGTTACTGGCCCAACCTTCTAACTGCTGGGCTACCTGCCACCTTTAGTAGGTTACAGTACAGTAAAGAAAAGTAGAATATATTACAGTACAATATTACAGTACAATCTACTCAATCTTCTGTGGGGTGAACTATCACTTCATTGTAAGATCTACACCTGTTGTGTTCGGCACATGTGACTAATAACATACCATTTGATTTGAATTTCACTACAAACTGGAATGAACATTTAAATTATTTCACTCTAGAGTACAACCCCATTTTGATATCTGAAAATGATCGTGACCCCAACTATGTGAAGAAAATTATGTAATTAACATCCAATGTTTCCTTTTTTGGGAGGGCTGTGGCAGTCAATTGAAAATAATTCTAACAGTATTTCTGATTTTGTCTTCTCAACTCACCATCACATACATTTAATGTGGGGCTATGACAGTCTATTGCAAATTAGTCTGACATAATGTCTCTTATCTCTTAGATTGTAAACTGTCATGGTCAAAACATATAGATTCAATGGTTGTAAAGATTGGGAGAGATCTGGCCATAATAAAAAGATGCTCTGATTTTGACACCACACTCCAAAAAGTAAGTTCTGCAGGCTCTAGTTGTGTCTAATCTTGATTATTGTCCAATCGTGTGGTACAGTGCTGCAGGGAAAGACCTAGTTAAGCTGCAGCTGGCCCAGAACAGAGCGGCACATTCTGCTCCTCATTGTAATCAGAGGGCTGATAGAAACACTATGCATGCCAGTCTCTCTTGGCTAAGAGTTGAGGAGAGACTGACTGCATCACTTCTTCATTTTATAATAAACATTGTGTTGAAAATCCGAAATTGTTTGCATAGTCAACTTACACACAGCTCTGACACGCACACTTATCCCACCAGACATGGCACCAGGAGTCTTTTCACAGCTCCCAAATCCAGAACAAATTCAAGAAAGCGTACAGTATTATATAGAGCCCTTATTGCATGGAACTTCATTCCATCTTATATTTCTCAAATGAACAGCAAACTTGGTTAAAAAAAACAGATAAACAACAACTCACGGCACAACGCCTCTCCCCTATTTGACCTAGATAGTTTGTATGTATGCATTGATATGTTAGCTACGTGTGCCTTTTAAATGATTTTTTCCTTGAACTGTTCGTGTCTATTGATTTTCTGTATTATGTCATTCTATATTATGTTTCATGTTTTGTGTGGACCCCAGGAAGAGTAGCTGTTGCAAAAGCAACAGCAATGGGGATCCTAATGAAATACCAAAATCTCACCACCACTAGTGAGATGGGTCTGCTTGATGCATTTCGCGTCAAAGTTTCTCAAAGTCAGGGGGTGTGGTTGACAGTGCGGACCTCATCTCTGCTGTCACATCCAACCTGGATTGATAATTTGTTTTAATGCAGACGAGAGCACTAAATCCAGCTTCACACAGATATGAGCGAAGGGTACTATATAAAAAAAAAAAATCCGAAGTCAAATCATGATGTAACTGATCTTCAGGTCAGAAAGTTGGCCATCAAGATAAGAGGCCCGAGCTTCTGAGTTGTAATTCTGAGTTTGATGAACGCACTGAAGTAAGAAGTCTGAGATTTCCCCAGTTGATTAGAATGCTGCTTTAATGCTCAGAGGGAGATGGCAGGAACCAAAACTCCTCCCTAGTGACCCGTGAATGTGTTGTCTGCAGCATTTGGTCACACTGCAGCTCGATCAGCTGTTCGATTTCAGTTACCGGCATGTCAACTGAGTCAGGATCGCAGTCAATCAGATTGGGAAGTAGGTCTCAAAGTGCTCTTCCAAGCATTGGAGTTGAGCAGTCATCACTCGTGTGGTACACTTACTGATGCTGTTTTCTTGTAGAAACATGCACAGCTGAGGCAAGGGGCGTGGTTTGCTTTTGAAATACTTTCTCTTCAATAACATTTTATTCCTCTGAATCCGCTGATTCGGTCACTCATCTGTAGAATGTTTTTGTATTTCCCCTGCATGCTTGTGTTCGGTTTGTTCAATTTATCAAATATGTTCATTATACAAAAATAGACTTCGTTGACTTTCTGTGTATTTGTTTTTACATCCGTTGTGAATGACATCATGTCCTATATCCATGCCAAAACTCTTACCAAAACTCGCCCTTGATAACCACCAAGCCTCAGTGTGAAATAGAACATTGTCATGCTCTGATCCCATATCTCCAGATAGTTTGCGAACAGGCGTGCGCACAGTAGATGACGTTTGATGTAGGTTACAATCGAAGTCACCTGCTGCAGTATATCTCTGAGTTCTGTGCTCATCTCTTTTGCCTCAAGTTGCTCTCAATTTTTCATACAATTTGTCCATATGGCTGAGGGAGACAAATTCATAACTAGAGTGCCATCTCACCATAGATGGAGCCCCATCTGTGCAAAAGCCCACCATTCGATCCCATATGGAATCTGTTTTTCGTCAATATAGCCACACAGCACACTGAACACACTCCCCTGTGCCGTTTCATGCTCACGCATCGAGAGACAGAACAATATGTCCTCGTGAATAGCACCCCCCGACATGTATAGAGTCTGCTTGGGCATCTCGGCCCTCAAAGCTAAAGTCCATGTGGAGAGCACAAGCTGGGGAGTTTGAGTCATTCAGTCAGAGTTTCCTCTTGATTGCTAGCAATAGAATGAATTATTAGTTCAACAGTGTTATCTGACAAAGGTATTAATGTGAGCTTCTGGGTCTCTGCCACCCCGCACATTGTTTTCACCATATATCAATTGCGGCCGATAATACCAAAGTCCCTGCAATAATGTGTGGTTTCACAACGTAGTGGGCCTAGCCATTCACCATGGGAATCATTCAAGTGCAACGGTCAAATGCAGCCTTTGCCTGTGATCTGAGGTCGCTCTCTGTTTTCAATTTTTGCTTTTAGATTTGGAATAATTTTGATTTAAATTGAACAAAAATATAAACACAACATGTAAAGTGTTGGTCCCATGTTTCATGAACTGAAATAGAAGATCCCAGAAATGTTCCATATTTCTCTCAAATTGTATGCACAAATGTGTTTACCTCCCTGTTAGTGAGCATTTCTCCTTTGCCAAGATAATCCATCAACCTGACAGGTGTCGCATATCAAGAAGCTGATTAAACAACATGATCATTACACAGGTGCACCTTGCACTGGGGATAATAAAATACCACTCTAAACTGTGCAGTTTTGTCACAGAACACAAAGCCACAGGTTTCTCAAGTTGAGGGAGTGTGCAATTGGCATGCTGACTGCACAAATGTCCACCAGAGCTGTTTCCAGAGAATGTTATGTTAATTTCTCTACCATAAGCCGTCTCCAATGTCGTTAGAGAATTTGGCTGTACTTCCAAATGGCATCGCAACCCCAGACCACGTGTAACGACCTGCGAGATCGTCTGAGATCAGCCACTCGGACAGCTGATGAAATTGTGGGGAAATACTCATTCTGATTGGCTGGGCCTGGCTCCCCAGTGGGTGGGCCTATGCCCTCTCAGGCCCACCCATGGCTGCACCCCTGGCCAGTCATATGAAATCCATAGATTATGGCCTAATGAAATTATTTCAATTGACTGATTTTCCTTATATGAATTGTAACTGAGTAAAATAGTTGAATTTGGTGCATGTTGCATTCATATTTTTGTTCAGTATTTTCTCTCACACTGCACTCAAATATGCGCTCAGAGTCTGAGTGACCATGCCAGTTTGTTTTCATATAACTTGGATTCTTGTCCAATTTACATGGGAATAAGCCTGTATTTGAATTTGGCTACGCTTCTAATACCATATGTGACACTGACAGAAAGAATATATCAGGGGAGGGGCAGACAGGAGCTGTGTATATCGTTAACAAGTACTCTTCTAGGAAAAGGAGATACAAAGACGATACATACCTTCAGAAATCTAACCAGATGGTCAGCAGCTTGAGAGGTATGAGTCTTTGTAGTTTTCGGGCCTTTTTGAGGTTGGGGGTAGGAGATGCAGGAATAACAACATGGCTGCCAAGTCACTCTCCAATCCTACATCTTTTGTAATACAATAAAAGATTGATAAAAGCTCACATGTCATGTTAATACGACTAAAACATTGTATATTCAAGTTAGAAAATATATTGGTAAGTCCATAGAAGACGTCAGTTCGGCACGCATACAATAATAATTATATTCCTGCCACACAGATGAGAGGAAGTCTTCCAGATGTTCACCGGAGGGAAGGGTTTTGCAGTCTGCGATGACCCTGGTTTTGGTTTTTAAAAAATGGCCACTTGGCCAATCTGAAACACATTTTTTTTCTTCTCACAATTAACTTCAAAATGATTAACTCTATTCATACAATCTTACCAAGCCTGAAATGTCAAGGAATCTTTGGATGGATCATGATCCATCGCCTGTCTCCATTGGAACGTCGCCTTCATCTTCTCTTTGAACAGTGCCTCATCAGTTGTATGCTTCAGCAAAGATGGTGCCTCTCTGCATTCATCACCTGACAGTTGCTCAACAGCTGAATGGGAACTTTGTTGAGCCTTTGGACTATTTTGATAGGTGGACTTGGTTGGCTTTTGGGTATCACATGATATGGTGCATGCCACTGTCTTTATTCTCCAGCCCAGACCCAGAAGCTGCATCATAATATTTTTCCTGACAATCAAAAAGAAAACAATACAAAATTATCAACACCATTTCATGTCCTCGTACTCTAAGCCTGGTATTCCCTGAGAGAGAATTCAGTCAATTGGATGTCTAGAGTAAAGACACAGATGAGCATCCATCGTTACTCATTACCTATGCTCATACTTACGTATCAATGCTGGATCATAAAATCTGGATCATAAAGTCACAATCCCCAAGGCGTAGTTGATGCGGGCCCTTGATGGGTGGATCCTCCTTGGGGAAGATAAATAAAATGTAACATACACATTCTGGTTAATACCATCAGTTAGCACCAGTAACACATTTTTCAGCCAAACTACAGCCATGTTTTAAACTAGTGGAAGGATGGTGCTGTTGGAAACCCCTTTTATGAACAGACCGGCTGATACTCTTCAGTCACTGAATGACCCACTTAAAATGTGACCCGTTTCAAGAAGATAGGCATATGTCACATGTCAGTACTTCACAGGAGAGGCATTTGAAAGTTAAAAAAAAAATGTTTTATTTATTTGTAATTTGTAATCAAAACGTGCTTTTTGGCAGAAATGCCAAAACAAGTGTGTTTGATAGTTCCTCAACGGCACAGCTAGAAAAGTAAAAAAAACAACACTTTAGTTGACTGCATTGAAATTTACTTAGGAACTTAGGAACTGTGTACACTTTGTGGAGAGGTTTGTGGCCACTTGGAGACACCAGACATTGTCATATTTTTGTCTAATGTTGCACTAACATTTTACAGGAATATTCTTGTGTTACTGAATGTGTCCAGAGTATTTTCAAATGTTGTTATCAAGAAATGCGGTGTAAAGTACAGTTTTATTTAAACTTTATTTAACTAGGCAAGTCGGTTAAGAACAAATTCTTATTTACAATGATGGCCTACCAAAAGGACAAAGGCCTCCTGCGGGGACGGGCGCTGGGATTAAAAATTCAAATATAGGACAAAACACTCATCACAACAAGAGACATCACAGCACTTCATAAAGAGAGACCTACGATGACAACACAGCATGGCAGCAACCCATGACAACAATACAGTAGAAACACAACATGGTAGCAGCAAAAAATATGGTACAAACATTATTGGGCACAGACAACAGCACAAAGGGCAAGAAGGTAGAGACAACAATACATCATACGAAGCAGACACAACTGTCAGTAAGTGTCCATGATTGATTCTTTGAATGAAGAGATGGACATAAAACTGTCCAGGTTGAATGTTTTTTTGCAGCTCATTCCAGTCACTAGCTGCAGCGAACTGAAAAGAGGAGCGACCCAGGGATTTGTGTGCTTTGGGGACCTTTAACAGAATGTGTGTGTGTGTGTGTGTGTGTGTGTGTGTGTGTGTGTGTGTGTGTGTGTGTGTGTGTGTGTGTGTGTGTGTGTGTGTGTGTGTGTGTGTGTGTGTGTGTGTGTGTGTGTGTGTGTGTGTGGAGGATGAGGGCTGCAGTAGGTATCTCAGATAGGGGGAGTGAGGCCAGAGGGTTTTATGAATAAACATCAACCAGTGGGTCTTGCGATGGGTTATCAGTTTACTGCGGAGTTCAGGGATGTGTCCTATAAGGATCATTGGTGGAAAATCTGATGGCCAAATGGTAAAGAACATCTAGCCGCTTGAGAACACCTTTACCTGCCGATCTATAAATTACGTCAATACTGTACAATGACATTGAAATCATGGTTTGTTTTACATAGTTTACCAATTGGGTTTGAATAATATTGTAAAACAACAGCATTAGCTCCTAAATAAATAAAAGGTGGGTGTTCAAAGACAAAACAGTCCATATACTGTCAATGAGAGAATGTTGGTTAATATAACTAACACAAAGCCATTTATTTTTGACAAAGATGATGATTATTTTTTTTGACTTCGACCTCTCTATTTAAACCACTTCTGTTTGGTATTAGTTCAGTTCAGTTTCAAGTGAAGCTATAAAATAAGTGTTGTCATGCTAATTTATTTGGCTCTGCATTGCCCTGGCCAAAGGATTTTAATTGGAGTAAGCAGCAGGTCTGAAGTTTTTTCCTGTCATCTGCATAATGAGTATGTGGATTGCAGAAAATGTTTGTTCGAGCTGAGTAATTGGAAGGACCGCATTGGTAATTATTAGTAAATGGAGAAAGAGGCAGTGAAGCAAAACAATATCGTTGAGCACAGACCCCTTTTTTTCTTTTCCACCTTTTACTGGGAGAGGAAGTTAAGGTAACAGAGGTGTCATGCTGCACAGAGATTAGCAAAAGCTTAATTTGTGAGGGTGATTTATTCACAAGTGACCCCAAATGTATGTACATAATGTATTGAATAATAATACTGATCAAATATGTCCTTGCCTTACTGAGACATACTGGTCTGATAGAAGTGAAATTTACATTTGTGAAATTTACATTTGTGAAATTATAATTTAATTATGTACTGGGTGATAAAATGTATTAAACATAATTTAAACCATGATGAAAATACCCCTGGTAGAAGTCTTGGAGTTACACTACTATAGCAATTACTTTAATTAACTACAGGTAAATATTCCATCCCTTATATGTGCCTCATATCATTTATTCACCCCTAAAAATGGATTACGAGTATGGATGCACTGGACGTAGACTGTGGGGATAGCACAAGGACTGGTCTAACAAAGTGTGAACTCCAGCATGATTTATATGTTCTAACGCTTTGTTCACACTGCCAGTTTAATGCTCAAATCAGTTTTTGTTTTGGAATACTGACTGTGCAAACGGCAAGTTACAAATCAAATTTTATTTGTCACATACACATGGTTAGCAGATGTTAATAATGCAAGTGTAGCGAAATGCTTGTGCTTCTAGTTCCGACCATGCAGTAATATCTAACAAGCAATCTAACCTAGCAATTTCACAACAACTACATTCTACACACAAGTGTAAAGGAATGAATAAGAATATGTACATAAAGATGTATGAATGAGTGATGGTACAGAACGGCATAGGCACGATGCAATAGATGGTATAGAGTACAGTATATACATTTGAGATGAGTAATGTAGGGTATGAAAACATTATATAAAGTGGCATTGTTTAAAGTGGCTAGGGATACATTTATTACATCCATTTTTCGCTTATTAAAGTGGCTGGAGTTGAGTCAGTATGTTGGTAGTAGCCCCTCAATGTTAGTGATGGCTATTTAACAGTCTGATGGCCTTGAGATAGAAGCTGTTTTTCAGTCTCTCGGTCCCCGCTTTCATGCACCTGTACTGACCTCACCTTCTGCATGATAGCAGGGGGAACAGGCAGTTGCTCGGGTGGTTGTTGTCCTTGATGATCTTTTTGGCCTTCCTGTGACATCGGGTTGTGTAGATGTCCTGGAGGGCAGGTAGTTTTTCCCCGGTGATGCATTGTGCAGACCTCACTACCCTCTGGAGAGCCTTGCGGTTGTGGGCGGAGCAGTTGCCGTACCAAGCGGTGATACAGGATGCTCTCGATTGTGCATCTCCTAGGAACGCGAAGCGAGGCGGCCATCTCTGGCGGCGCCGGAACAATCACCAAGTGACCAAATCGGATGTGTGCGTGTGTTCAGACAGTAGTCATTTGCTGACATGGTTAGTTAGTTGTCATAGTAACAAAGGGTGTAGGCTGATTGGTGGTGCTTGTGCTTCCTCACTCAGAAATGGTTGTTTAGCAAGCTAAGGTGACAACAATGCCCGATATGGAAGTTTCCCAGTTGCTTTGAATGTTCAAAATAATCGTATACTTACACTTTAATGCGTTATAGGAT
Organism: Oncorhynchus gorbuscha; assembly: GCF_021184085.1. Classification (NCBI taxonomy): domain Eukaryota; kingdom Metazoa; phylum Chordata; class Actinopteri; order Salmoniformes; family Salmonidae; genus Oncorhynchus; species Oncorhynchus gorbuscha. Next base: position 45,807,548 of record NC_060186.1, read on the forward strand.
AAAGTGAGCAATCTTTCAAAACCACTCTTTTTTGGGGGGGGCTAAGCACAACAGTCACTGTAGCGTTTCCATGGCATTTCCATTGTTTTGTTCGAACTCTTACCTGATCTATTCCTGAACAGTTTCTCAAGGCCATGTTTCAGAAACAACCATGTTGAATAATGAAATATAACACAATCTCTGAAAGGTCACTAAAGGTATTGGTCTTGACATATTGGTATATAATATCCCTGACATTATTAGGTTTCCAAGTATTGTTCCTACCATCCCATGGCAGACAAATTTAGTCAATCAGTGTTAATGTACAAAAGTGAATTCATCAAGTGATTTGTGAGACAGGCAGTCATTAGAATTCTAATTTTAGGCTCAGGGGCCTTTTTGCTATTCATAATTGGACTGCAATCTCTCTCCCACACATCCCACACCACCTCTTTCTTTTTCCCTCTTGCTCACCCCCTCCCCCTCATCCCTTCACCCTCAGACATATTTTAGAATTTTTTATTTAATGGCCTTTGGTTTCTTATAGTATGTTTACTTGGGAGTCACTTTGTTGGTGGCACATGGCAGAAAGATCATTTTCATATGCCCAGTGGCTGTGTCGAGAACCTGAGACTTTTGTCTACTCATAATGCTCTTACTATCTCCTCTGGCACCATGTTTACTCCGCTACGTTCTGCACAGTATGATTCAATAGTCGACTCATTGTGCTTGATCAAGGGGATCACAATCAACGAGTGCTTGTTTGAACAACTGAATTAACGGAGGCTCTGGCCCGTATCAGTCCTGATCGAACCATCAATAACCCGAGCTAGGATTCTGAGTGTTTCTACTGAGGTCCCCAAGTCATGAAATACAGACAGGCATATTGAGGACACGTGCTACAGTACTACATAGAGCCATGACTACATGGAACTCTATTCCACATTAGGTATTATTTTTATTTAACCTTTATTTAACTAGGCAAGTCAGTCAAGAACACATTTTTATTTACAATGACGGCCCAGGAACAGTGGGTTAACTGCCTTGTTCAGGGGCAGAACAACATATATATTTTTTAACCTTTGTCAGCTCGGGGATTCGATCCAGCAACTTTTCAGTTACTTGCCCAACACTCTAACCACTAGGCTACCTGATGTAAACAGTAGAATTTGATTTGAAAATGCATAAATAAAATACACCTTTTGGAACAGCGGGGACTGTGAAGCAACACAGGCACACACACATGATAACATTATTTATATATATATATATATATATATATTACTGTTCAAAAGTTTGTGGTCACTTAGAAATGACCTTGTTTTGAAAGAAACACTTTTTTGTCCATTAAAATGACATCAAATTGATCCCGAAATACAGTTTAGGCATTGTTAATGTTGTAAATTACTATTGTAGCTGGAAACGGCAGATTTTTAATGAATATCTACGTAGGCTTACAGAGACCCATTATCAACAACTATCACTCCTGTTGTTTCAATGGCACGTTGTGTTAGCTAATCCAAGTTTATAATTTTAAAAGGCTAATTGGTCATTAGAAAACCCTTTTGCCATTATGTTAGCACAGCTGAAAACAACTGTCCTGATTAAAGAAGCAATAAACCTGGCCTTCTTTAGACTAGTTGAGTATCTGAAGCATCATCATTTGTGGGTTCGATTACAGGCTCAAAATGGCCATAAACATGATCTAATGATCAATTATCCATTTAAAATTATAAACTTGGATTAGGTAGCACAACGTGCCATTGGAACACAAGAGTGATGGTTGCTGATAATGGGCCTCTTTACGCCATTTACAACATTTACAATGTCTACACTGTATTTCTGATTGATTTTATGTTATTTTAATTGGCAAAAAAATGTTTGTTTAAAAAAACAAAACAAGGATATTTTAAGTGACAAGTTTTGAATGGTAGTGGATATGTTTTTTTTTTTTACCTTTAACTAGGCAAGTCACCTGATAACATAGGCACTATACACACGTACACATGGATTTTGTGTTGTATATATGTGGTAGTGGAGTATGGACCTGAGGGCACACACTTAGTGTGTTCTGAATTCTGTAAATAATGTATTGTAATGTTTTTACTATTGTATAACTACCTTTATTTTGCCGAACCCAATGAAGAGTTGCTCCTGCCTTGGCAAATACATGACTGTGTTATTACAGTAATTCCATATATCCTTTGTTACTTACTCTTGTTACTTGCGAAGTCATGATGTACGGCTACTGTGAGCATTATGTTTTCTGTTTCAAATGGAAAAAAGTATTACAGCATTAATTTTTATATGTCTCTTCTCCCAAATGTTTTTAACAAGCAACTAAAAACACTTCAGTGTAAATCATCCAAATAGCCTATACAATTGATATGGATACATTTGCTGTTCAAGCTATTATATACATATTTTCTGAGATGACATAAATGATTCACAATGGATCCTTCTCCTTTAATTGTAGTCCTCTAATTGCAACCCTCTAATTGCAGCATTATTTGTGTTTTTTAATGATGTATAGATAGATAGATGTATGCAACAGGATTACCCCAAACCGCCATCACTGCTGAAATCCTAGGAGGAACAATGTGGGCTAATCTGCCAAGGAGTCGTTGTGCATAATGGGTTTCATTAGGAATATACTACTGCCGTCTTGAACATATTTGGCAACAAAAGTAAAGTGCTCTACTCGTAGATTTTCTAAATGATGACTAAATAAGTGAAGCAGTCAATGAGAAACAAAAATAGTGCCTAACTTGCAAAAAAAGAGCCTCATTTAGGTAACACGGTTAGATGCATCAAATGCAAATGAGCTTGAGTTACCATTCGGTGTGTGTCTTCTATAACAAGCTGAATGAAGATGGACACCTTTTGGTCTCCGGTAGAACCCTTTCCGCAAGAGGTTCAACGTGACACCCAAAAGGGTTCTACCTGGAACAAAGAAGGGTTCTCTATCTGGAACCAAAAATGGTTATCCTATGGGGAAAGCTAAAAAAGCATTTTGAAAGCTTTTTTTTCAAAGAACCCTTTTTTTCAGCATAGAGAATGCATCGCATTGCCTTTACCTCTTTCTTGGCACAATTGCTTGAAACATAATCCCGTGAATATCCTCAGTGAGGTTACTTTACTGACCTTTTGCCTTATTTCTAGTGATTTCCAGAGAATAAAAAGAAAAGCGGCAAGCTAATTCATATTCAGCGCAAGGAGCTCCCGAATAAATTGATTTTAGAGCTAGAGCTATGAGCATTGTCTTAACGTCACTCTGTTGCAGCAAAACTTACGGACTAACATTTGATGATGGATATCTTCACGTCCACTGCATTGTGTGACACACTTTGCCTCAGATTTCTTGTCATGGGAGAAGACAAAATTACTGGAGGCAAGCAGTGAGAATTGTAGTCCCCTCGTCTTTGATACATTTTTCTGCAGTATGCTCCGCATTCTCTATCCAGCCAATTGACCTCACTGTGCTGTGCACCCTGCCTCCATTCTCAAACCGGGCATCATTTTTGATGCCAACACTGTGGCTGTGTCCCAATTGGGATTGGCATGACCCAATCTTTAAAATGCTGCCTTCTAAGATGTTTTCATTCGGGTGATTCTGAAGGCAGCATCCGATGTATACTTCCCCGGGGAGGCTATCCAATAACACCTTGCGGCTCAGCAAAAATTCCCCAAATTCCGGAATTAATGGCAGACAGAAGTCCCCGCTTGGGATAACATTTTCCAGAAGAATAAGAAATCATTTAAAAAAAATGGTAAGTATGTTTATTTATTCACAAAATGATATTAAAATGTTTAACAAATTACTTTCAGAATGAATTTTGAATTCAAATGGTGAGTAAATGTTGTTTGTCAGCCCATAGCTAGCTAGCTAACCCGTTGTACGCGATAACTAGTTAATGTTAGTAGGCGATCTTGTCCTGCTTATCGGCTGTTCAGAGGTGTACACGTCTTCAATTTAGACCACAATTAGTTTTAAAAAAGGTCTGGAACAACTCCTGTCCTGTGTATAAAGAAACCTGTGGCGGTCATGACAACACTTGCCCTTGTATACTGAACAAGCTTATGAATGTTGGAGGTTAATTTCCTTGATGTCCTTTACTTGGGAATGACTTATTTTGTACAATGGACTATGTTTTAAGTGCTCATGCACAGATACAGGGAAACCAATAAGTGTCTCCACGTGTTTCTGGTTTTGAGGCTTGGGCATCTGGTGACTGCAATTCATATGTCCACTCCCCTGCAAGGAACGAGAACGGCATCAATAATATTACAATGTTGTATTCATTTCATCGAATATATATATTCCTGTTTGATATGCATTTATATCATTATATTCGGCATGCTATCCTTTATCACATGCCAGTATTTGTTTTGTAACAAATGCATTTAGCTTAAAATAGGATGAATTAGCCTAGGCCTTCTTATCTAGCTAGATTGCATCATATCACCTTTCAATATTAGTTATCAATGAATATAAAACCATGTTATCCTGAACATCAGTGTAATTTAATAACATGCACGGGTGTGATAGTTGTCGTGACACGAGCCTACCAAACAAGCTAAACTACTTCTATGTTCGCTTCGAGGCAAATGACACTGAAACTTGAGAGCACCAGCTGTTCTGGAAGACTGTGTGATCATGCTCTTCACAGCCAATGTGAGTAAGACCTTTAAACAGGTTAACATGCACAAGACCGCAGGGCCAGATGGGTTACATCACTGGGGCCAAGCTTCCTGCCATCCAGGACCTCTATACCAGGCGGTGTCAGAGGAAGGCCCTAAAAATTGTCAAAAACTCCAGTCAAAGCCTGTTCTCTCTGCTGCCGCAAAGCAAGCGGTACCGGAGCACCAAGTCTTTGTCTAAGATGATTCTAAACGGCTTCTACCCCCAAGTCATAAGACTCCTGAACACAAAATCAAATGGCTACCCAGACTATTTACACAGCTGCTACTCTCTGTTGTTATCATCTATGCGTAGTCACTTTAATAACTTTACCTACATGTACATATTACCACAACTGTGTGCCCCCACACATTGACTCTACCGGTACCCCACTGTATATAGTCCTGCTATTGTTATTTTACTGCTGCTCTTTAATTACTTGTTACTTTTATTTCTTATTCTTATCCATATTTTTTTAAACTGCATTGTTGGTTAGGGGCTCGTAAGTAAGCATTTCACTGTAAGGTGAAACCTTTTGTATTTGGTGCATGGGACTACATTTAGATTTGTATGTATTAATCTCAATTCAAGCCTACCCAATAGAAGAAACATTAGCAGAAGTAATGCAATATTATATTCACAGTGAAACAGTAATATTCTGGCTATTAATTATTCTTAAACAGTCAGTAAAATGGCTTATTTAGCAATCTCAAAAAATCGTATCCTTTATCATGCATGCAAGTGTGTCTAGCCACAACGAGGGAGCAGCAGACCAAGCAATATGCGAGAGGCGGACGCTATACCGTAGGATAATTATTCTGGTCGGTGTCAACTTAATTCATGAACAGGTACTGAGGAGATCGATTCTGGTTCTTGTTTACTTGTTATTCATGTCAGAGATGTCCATTTTGGGATAGTTGTTCACTAAATTGCTAGCACTAATTACTTACGCTGCTACAGTGGCTACAATGTAAACAAACATCTTGCGCTCAGTGGAATGTAAATGTGTTGTCACTGATGCTGCTTTCGAATCCCGTCCCAAATGGCAGTAACATACTGGAAAAGTGCTACCTACTAAGGTGGTGCCTTTGGAGGCAGGTAGGCAGCTGCCTTTGGATTGGGACACGACCTGTGTCTCCCACTACCTTCCTCCCTGTACAGTGTGATTGGCATTTTGAATATTCAAACTCCTTTGCCATCGGCATTGCAGGGGTAATCCCATCCAGAGATGGGATTAATGTGTCTTTGTTTTTGATGGCCTTTTCACTGTAATGAAGGTTCAAACTACATTATATGAAGCCCAACCCCACAGTGAAATATGACACCGTCTTAAAGATTCATCCATTCCCATAGGCCCACCACTAGTGTATAGTATACATCTATGTGAAAACAGGTGCCATGTACTACGATTTATGTAGCATGTGCTGGCTCACTTTATGGAGAAATTTTAAGTAGGTACTTCATTATGTTGCACTAATGGTGATGTTGGTGCACCACAATGCACAGAGAGGAAAGTAAAATGACAGGCAATGGCAAACGAATGCATGCTTTCAGAACCAGTTTTGGTTTATATTCCAATTTACACTCATCAGAGCTGCAGATAAACAAACTTAACAACACTGATACAGAATCTGACAGGAAAAGGCAAGGGGATCAAGTTGGCCATTTTAAGAAGCTGGCATACTCTATTACTGTATAATAACCACTACATCAATTGCAATTTAACTTGTCGATACAGAGAGCGTGCTTCAAGTAAAATACTGAGATATAATTCAGTTCAATCCACATTGCAGTTTGTACATTGTAGTTTCGGTAACATTGCTTTTGAGCTGTTTACGTAAGACATTCATAAAACCTTAATGTGTGTTACAGTGTAATTCATAACCTCCATAACCCATTTATTCAGCATCCTTAATAAGGAGGTTTCAAATGAAAAGTCCCTTCGACTAGATCTATATTTATCCATTGTACAGACTTTTTAAAATGTATTTTACCAAACCCCCTTACACACTATTCAGACAACCGGCTGGGACCAGCACAGAACATTACCCTTGATAAAGATGAGCAAAAATGACTTTATAGTAGTTATTTTCTGCTCATGCATTCTCATTTAGACGCCAAACCCACCCACATGTCTTCAGACCAAAGCACCGGTTCCAATCCAAGTATCAATGCTGTTTAGCAAACTTCAGAAAACTGCATGGACCCAGGTCTCACCAATGAGTTCGTACCACACCAATCTTAGTTGAGTATTTATTTACTAGAAAGCTAAAATGATGATAAAAGGCTAATTATAGGCTATTGATTAGAACTTAGTATATGTAATGGCGTTCTTCGTTTGTAGAATGAGTCGGACCGAAATGCAGCGTAGTGGTTACTCATGACTTTAATAGGAAAAGTGACACATGAAATAACTATACAAAACAACAAAATGGAACGTGAAACCTAATTACAGCCTATCTGGTGAAACTACACAGAGACAGGAACAATCACCCACAAAATACACAGTGAAACCCAGGCTACCTAAATACGGTTCCCAATCAGAGACAACGAGAATCACCTGACTCTGATTGAGAACCGCCTCAGGCAGCCAAGCCTATACAACACCCCTTATCAGCCGCGATCCCAAATACTACAAACCCCAATACGAAAATACAATAACATAAACCCATGTCACACCCTGGCCTGACCAAATATATAACGAAAACACAAAATACACTGACCAAGGCGTGACAGTATAACGGGCCAACACATCATGGCACGTGTTACCCAAAATGGGGATTTAAAAGAGGGGAAAAAAGAAAGTACACGAGAGAAATATACATTTGGGTGAATTTGTCAGCTATGCTTATTCTAACCCTAGCCTTGCCCGAAAATGCAACTCTTATGGGTCAGAATATATGATGTATTTACGTGGGGAATGTCTCTGTGGATTCTCCGTGTGGACCGTCCAGGGTGCTCAATGACTCACTACTCCGGCGCAACTCTCTGGTCGTCCTCACGATGTGCGTGTCCTTTTGGCTTAGGAGTCTGTTCCCTCGCCCTTGCTCTGGAAGGGCTCTTCTGAGGACAGACGGCTCTGTAGCTCAGAGCTCACAGCGTAGGAATGAAACGGTGTCGATACCACGATTCGATGGGGAGTGGAGGCTAGGTGGTTCGACTTGAATTCACCCGCTTAGACACAGCTACTCATCCGTAGCTTGGGTAGAAAAATATTTCTTTGTCTTCACACTTGTGTTGCGTTTTGGGTTCGTTTACTTTTTAGACCTTGGCTGCAGCTTGGGTCACTTAGTCTTATCTGTAAATTCTTCACTCACAGGTTTTATACCCTCTGGTCAGAAGTGGGCGTAACCGCCTTTAGGGCAATTCTCTGGGCGTACCAAGTTAAGAGGCAAGGTCTAGATTTTACTCAAATCCAATTTTAGACAACTAACTTTACATTTCATCTTTACAAAAACATTATCTTTGATTTGGACATTTTCCATGCAACGTACAATGTATAAACATCAAATATATACTAGGATAACTCTTAAACGTTACAATGTTTTCATAATAACGTCATCTATTAACCTTTAATAACAAAACAAAATGACATAGAATATGAAAATGTATCTATCGTCATGACCACCATTGTGGCTGACAGAAACCATTGTTCCAAAGTACTTTTTATTTCATGTTTAATGTTCTAAGGCTGGTTCTCCATAGTGGCAGGACAAAGGAATTTGTCTGTGGCCTAAGATTTACCAGGGGCATGAGGGGTCATAAAACCCCTACATCTTCACACCCCTAGATATCTCCTCTATTGGGGTGAGAGATAATCTGTAGGGCTGTGGTCTCCTGTAACCTGACCTGATCAGGGCAGTCATGACACTAGCTAGGTTCATTGTTTACCTAGCTAGCTACATGTCTTAAGCTAAAGTGTACAACACCCATTGAATATGGCCGGTGTCCGTAATATAAGAGTAACATAGAGCTCTTCACTAGATACCAAAACATTTAAAGGCCATTTTCTTAAAAGTGCGTTTACAAGTTTATCAACTTGCAGACTTACTTTCCCACTGTTCCTCAACGATGTATTGTATGATATACCATTTTGTAGCTCTGAGTCTCTAGTTTTGTCGGATATAAGAAACACAATTTCAAATTTTGCTACATAAGACCGAATCCAGCTGGTGCGTCGCAATTTTATCAAACAATCTGGTTGCCTCTGCCAGGGGACTGAAACTTGGCCGCAAGTGGATATTCCAGCGAGAACAATAACCCAAATATACAAAAACATGCTTAATTGGCCACAATATCAACATTTTACACAGGCCATCTGTCTCTGGTCTTAACCTATTGAAAACCTGTGGTTTGAATTGAAGAGGGCAGTCCAAGGATATCAAGGACCTGGGAGGATTCTGATTGGGTGAATGGTTTAGGATCCCTCCCAATGTGTTCCCCAACTCATACAACATTTTAGAAAAAGGCTCAGTCTCATTTTCCTTGCAAGGTGATGTATTGAAAATAGAGGTGTCAAACATTTTAAATCATTTACCTTTTTTAAGAACAAAAAAATTACATTAAACAAAAATATAAAGCCAAAATGTAGGGTTTGGCCCATGTTTTATGAGCTGAAATAAAAGATGACAGAAATGTTCCATATGACCAAATAGTTTATTTCTCAAAAATGTTGTGCACCAATTTGTTTAAACCCCTGTTATTGAAACACTTCTCTTTTGACAATATAAACCATCCAACTGACAGGTGTGGCATATCAAGAAGCTGATTAAACAGCATAATCATAAACAGGTGCACCTTGTGCTGGGGTCAAGAAATATGCAGTTGTGTGAACACAATGCCACAGATGTCTCAGGTTTTGATGGAGCGTGCAGTTGGAATGTTGCATGCCAGAATGTCCACCAGAGCTGTTGCCAGAGAATTTAATGTTCATTTCTTTACCATAAGCCAAAGTTGTTTTACAAGAAATTGTAAGTACGTCCAACCGGCCTCACAACAGCAGACAACATGTAACCAGGCCAGGCCAGGACCTCCAGACCCGGCTTCTTCACCTGCGTGATCATCTGAGATGAGCCACCCGGAAACTGTGGGCTTGCACACAGTAAAATCTTTAATTGTTACATGTTGCATTTATATTTTATGCCAGTGTACTTGTTAAACAAAGTCTCTTTCTCTGAGCAATTGTATTAGTATTAAATAATATAATTTCCCAATTTTCTTAATTATACAATAAAGCTCCGTATTAATTATTTATTTTATACTGTCATTGTTATCTTTAACAAGGGTGTCAGCCATTTTAGACCCCCCCAAGAGTTTGCTTGGCACAATGGAATCATCCTCAAAATGCAAAATCTCAAAGTATTTGACAAATCTATTCATCCCAAAAAGACAGTGTCCGAAATCTGACTTGCTAATCATACTATACACTATTTAGAATGTAATCTAGTATCAGAATTCTAGGTTCATCCTACTGCAAATGCGTCATCATGCTCAATTAGGTTGATTTCCACCGTTCATTCATTTTGGTACTGTGCTTCCCCTCAGCAGCTTATGGTGAAGAAATTAACATACTTTACACATGTGGGTGCGAACTACGATTCTCTTTCGTAATCGTGTGCAGAAAATTCTACCAGATGAAAAGTAAAAATGAGTATGACATCCTGGCATTTTAAAGCATACTAAATTTGAGAAATTTCACATTCTATGAAACTTAATGTTGTCTCATACTCAAAAGTCCTGCTATTTAGAACGCAAGTACGAGTATTCGAATACGGCCAGTGGTTTGGACTTCTTTTTGGGGGATTTTCTTTTTTGTGCAACCTGCGTCATTTTACGAACACAGTACAAGAATACCTGACAAGTTTATTACAAGATTTAAAATACATGCCATCTTGATGGCATCATCGGGTTTGTAATTTTGAGATTTAAACTTTTACTAACCTTTGCCTGCTCATAGCTGGTTAAAATCGCATGATATACACTAGATGTCACAATTGTTTCCAATTTAGTGTTTAATTACAAAACAGAAACGACCATTTACATTTCCATTTAAGTCATTTAGCAGACGCTCTTATCCAGAGCGACTTACAAATTGGTGCATTCACCTTATGACATCCAGTGGAACAGTCACTTTACAATAGTGCATCTAAATCTTAAACATGTTGGGGTGGTGATGGAGATTATGAATAAAGTTGAATTTGTTTTACATTTCCTTTCAAGTAACCTTGTTTGAGACCTGCAGACTTCCATTAGCTCCAGAACCTAATGCCCAGGTTTTTAGCTCAGCAGGCTAACAAAGTCTTATGGTGCACAGGAGACCCGGTTGGTACTCAACCAGTTAGTATCACCAGAATCCACCCGACTCCCTCTCACCAGATATAATTAAAAGGGTCATGTGAACTGGACTTTTATTATTGTAATAGGAATTTCTAGGTGAACAAAAAGAGCAGTTTTATGTAAAATCAATCCAAAATCGGGTTTATTACAAGTTGCAACATGGAGACACCTCCATGACAGGCCCTTTTATATCCTTATTAGACAGCACCAAATATTCTCTAAACACCAGCCCAAGAGGCTTGTAAAGAGTCTAACAAAAAGGCAGTGGCCGTGTCCGAAGTCATTCCTGCTACTTACTTAAACTGCGTACCGTGTACTAATTGTACTTCAGAAAGAAAACACCACGTGTAAGATTAACCATTTATTAGAAAAAATAGCAATTCATGTTTTGGCATTATGGCTTTGCTCCTTCAGGGTAGCTCACTGCCAGAGCAAAGTGTCAGATGAAGATGATCATATTAAGTGCATTTGGAAAGTATTCAGAGCCCTTACATTTTTCCACATGTTGTTACATTACAGCCTTATTCTAAAATGGATTAAATACATTTTTGCAAATGTATTAAAAATAAACACCTGAAATGTCGTGTTTACATAAGTATTCAGACCCTTTTGCTCTGGTTCTTGAAATTAGAGCTCAGGCGCATTCTGTTTCCATTGATCATCCTTGATATGTTTCTTCAACTTGATTGGAGACAAAAAAAAAAGTAAAGGTCTAAATACTTTCCGAATACACTGTAACTACAGGCAGTGAGCACGATATGCTATATCAAATTCCACAAATCACCAGGACCACAGCCAGTCGGTTAACTATGTGTACGGCAGAAAGTGCTGTTTAAGAGCTCTCAATAGACCAGCGAAGGTAATTCTACCATACATTCATGACTACTAGGCCTATGTGTGAATACTATGAGCTAATGCAGTCCTATTTCACATGACGTACCGCCGGGTACACTCGATGAGGCAAGATGGGCGGTCATCTTGGTACATGGGGAAAAAAACGACCTATCTATCAAGGCAACCATAAGTAGTATGTACCTGCTCTAGTGACACGGTGCTGGGTGCCCTTGCTGAGGCAAGATGAGCTGTGATCTTGGTACATGAGAATATTCTAACTATGAGCCCAGCCAACCACCTGCAAAATAGATGCACCGCCGGGTGCCAGCCAACCACCTGAGCTAACAGTGTTATGTACTGTATCAGATGCGATGCAAAACAGAAGCAACATAGTTACTGGACCAAAAGGCTGACACATTCAAGATCATATTAGGAATTACTGCCGGAATACATGTAGGCTCCACACTCTTTTAGAGTGTGACATCGTAGGCAGAAGAGGATTATGGCCCATAATCTTGTGGGTCAAGCCGTGACCAATGATAAACAGTGCAGATACAAGAGTGGGCGGCCCATAGCTCAGAGCTGGCCCACAGCGCAGCCGAAGGAACCAGATCCGTGAGGAGTTCCAGGATCTTGTCATTGGTTGCCAACATCGGTGTTGAACAAGGGTTAGCCAGGTGCTCAGCATGCAAGTAGCGTAACATGAAAGAGAGTACAAGGTTCCTTTGACGCCTAATTCTTCATAGGAATGTATATATCATACAAGATTAAAGGGATGGAACATTTAGTGCAGTTCAGACTAAAGAACCCATAAGACATCAAACAGACCGCCTCTAGCAAAGGTTAATGGAAACTCACCACCATCGCCTTAAGTGACCTCAAACTTGTGCTACTGAGAGAGGAGAGCTACTCCTGATATGCATGTTGGTTGCTTTCCTTAGACCATGCAGAGTAGGCGACAGATGGACTCCTTAGCGAACTGTACGCCGAAGGGTCCTGAGATTAACTGAAAAATCAGCTATCGAACCATGATAAGAAAGGCTGCCTTTGCCTACCTCAAATTGGGAATAGAAAATGCATACATGATTATAAAACAGAAGACATCGTACAGATAGAAGAGCAGACAATGAATGCTGCAGAGCGCACAGCTCAGCCATGACATACCATCACATAGCATATACAACGTAGAGTATACTAACAACTCCTCAAAACCGCAACTAACAAGAAATGTAGCTACATAAAACCACCTGTGCTATCCAAAGCCTAACGGAACTACAGATACTGCTCGGCAGTGGATGACTATCTGCAGCATGCACATGAAAATCTAAAACCTAGACCTTCAATATAGTCTTCCTGAGCTGAAGTTTGTCTAACAGAATATGCCGGTAAACCAAGAGAGAAGATAGATGACCTGAACAAAAATAATATAATAAGTAATAAAATAATGGACCCCGTAGATGACTAGAATAAGCCTGCATATACAGTGGGGCAAAAAAGTATTTAGTCAGCCACCAATTGTGCAAGTTCCTCCACTTAAAAAGATGAGAGAGGCCTGTAATTTTCATCATAGGTACACTTCAACTATGACAGACAAAATGAGAAAAAAAATCCATAAAATCACATTGTAGGATTTTTTTATTAATTTATTTGCAAATGATGGTGGAAAATAAGTATTGTATTTAGCTTGTTGTATTGTTGCTGATAGCCCATCAAGTTCAATAGGCAAAGTTCATATCAGAAACAGCAAGCATAGAGGTTTACAGCAGCACGGCAACAAGAGACACCAGTGCATGCGAGCGTGTGACATCCGGCATTGAGGAAGCATGTGTAAAACTGGTCAACTAAATAGACCACGTGTGCATCCGATTGGTGCAATATCAGCTGTATTAATAAGCTGACGCCACCACAGTCGGGTTTCCCTTCTGAACTGGCTACACTTAGTATGTATTATGTAGAACTTAAATATAGGCCTCCCGAGTGGCGTAGTGCTTTAGGCCTCACAACAGACCCGGGTTCAATCCCGGGCTGTGTCACAGCTGGCCGTGACTGGGAGAACCATGAGGTGGCGCATAATTGGCCCAGCATCGTTCTGGTTAGGGGAGGGATTGGCCGGCTGGGATTTCCTTGTCCCATAGCACTTTAGCGACTCCTTGTGGTGGGCCAGGTTCCTACAAGCTTCCTCCGAAACATTGGTGTGGCTGGCTTCAAAGTTAACTTCTTATGGGCAGGTGGGACGGTAGCATCCCACCTGGCCATCATCCGGTGAAATTGCAGAGCGCAAAATTCCAACTACAGAATTATAAATATTTAAATAATCACAAGTGTAATATAAAGCTTAACTTCTTGTTAATCCAGCTTCTGTGTCAGATTTCAAAAAGGCATAGAAAAACATATTTCAACCAGGCAGGTGCGCCTGAAAGTCAGAAATAGCGATATAATAAATGCCTTATCTTCTTCTGTTGGCACTCCAAAAGGTCCCAGATACATCACAAATGGTCCTTTTTGTTTGATAATGTTCTTCTTTATATCCATAAAAACTCTGTTTAGTTGGCGCGATTCAGTCAATAATCCACCCAGTTGCCCTCCATCAAAATGCATACAAAATGAATCCCAAACATTACTAATAAACTTTTCCAAACAAGTCAAACAACGTTTATAAAAACCTTAGGTACCCTAATACGTAAATAAACTATCAAACTTAAGACAGAGAATCGTTATTGTCTTACCGGAGAAAAATACCAAAGCACGCGCTCTTTTCCACCCGCTTGGAAACACTACAGCCAAAATGGGAGCCACCTAGAAAAACTACAATTTCTGGCTCATTTTTCCAAAAACCAGCATGAAACTCTTTCTAAACTGTTGACATCTAGTGGAAGCCCTAGGAACCACAATCTGGGAGGATTTTTGCCTTATAAAGGTGACAGCCTTTGAAAACAGTTTTAGGCTGAATTAAAAAACAAATTGGGATGGTTTGTCCTCGGGGTTTCACCTGCCAAAACAGTTCTGTTTTCTCATAGATATAATTTTAACAGTTTTAGAAACTTTAGTTTTCTTTCCAAATCTACCAATATGCATATCCTAGCTTCTGGGCCTGAGTAACAGGCAGTGTACTTTGGGCAGGCTTTTCATCCGGATATCAAAATTCTGCCCCCTATTAGTTGTCAGCTCAGAGATTCAATCCAGCAATCTTTTGGTTACTGTCTTAACACTCTTACCAACCAGGCTACCTGCTGCAATTGTACTTGTTCCCCGCCATATGGTCATTTTTGTATGATTATGAGCTATTTTTGTGTGTGTGTGTGAGAGAAACAATTATCTTCCTTAATAGTTTGCAGCCAATTCTACTAGATGAAAATCCGAAATGAGTATGACATCCTGGCATTTAATGTACACTCAGTTAAATAAATAAAAATTCACATACTATAAAACAAAAGACATTTGCATACTCAAACGTCCTACTATTTAGGACAGTATGGATATTCGGACACTGCCAGTGCCTTTGTCAGCTGCTATAGAATCACAGTGTTCACAGAATGTAATCAATACAATACAATAGTGCATAATCAGTGTGTCCTCGGTCCTTGTACCTCCAGTCTGGCATCAATCACTGTCAACAGATATGAGAATAAGCCATAGAATTCAGTGTCAAGTCTAGTGACCATCAACCCGCACCAGTGTCACAAATAGAATGCTGGAAAAAATGTGTTTACAGAAAGGGAACATTTCCAAATATGCTAAACATTGTGTTAATTACTCTAAAATGAATATGAACTTTGGTGATATTAAATTTCCTCATTACCATTATTTAAATGTCTTATAATCATGTTGAATAAATGTGTTATGAATGATACGGCAGCATGCGTAAAGGTTTCATGACTGGTTTCATAAATATGTCACGAATGCCTTATACATTATATACCCCTTTATAGTAAAGTGTAACTGTAGAGCTTTTTTTTTGTACTGTAAAAAACTAGTAGCTTATTTGTACTTCTGGACTGTTTCATTACCAGTACAGAGCTGCATCCATGTCAGGTGACTACGCCATCAGAGCAGCTGAACATTGTATGCTGGAAGCATCGGTTTGTTATTTTTGACTAAAACATACCCATATTCTTTAAATATAAATACCGAACTTGTTTTTGTGTGGATTCTGCGGCACATTTAGCTTTTAACAGCTAGGACCGCTATTTCTTGTCTCGGAATCCTGCTTAACAGACAGATTGAAGTCTGCTTAACAGAGCTGTTATGCTGCTAGCCATCAAGCTAACGCAGTGAGACACAGATTTGAGTTTTGCAATGGAGCCCTATTTGTCTGGAGAAATAAATAAACGGTTCCAGCGCTGTAGGAGCTGTATGTACTACGCTTTGTTTCGGGACAAACCAGATCCAATGCATAAATTGTTTGCTTGACGAGGATTATAGGCTTGAGGTGGCTTCCTTGATCACGCAGGTCGCCAGCCTATGTAAGAAACTGGGGAAAACTCAAGAGTGGAATGTTTACCTTTTCTTCTCCGGTGGATGGACGGTGTTCACGCTTGTTGGATGCATCTCCGCCTTGTTGTTATCCAACTGGCTAGTGTTGTCCGGAGCTACCCCATCTGATAGTGGAGTTGAAGCTACTCAACAAGAGGAGCATGGCAATCATCGATGGTCACATGTCATGAGCCGTGGAAGCCAAAGACAGTGGTCTCGTAAAGCAGTCTACACTCCCAACGAGAGGCCCGGAGCGTAAACAAACAGTTTCGTCTTCCTGCACCTTATTTGCTGGGGGTACCCGTGTCTGCGGCCGCAGTCCCTACTCCTATGATTTTGACGTTGGCAACCTTCTTTCCCTGCTCTGGATTGAGCAGGGCTTCTTCATCTGTTTAGAGGCCAGGCGCGGGAGCAACGGGCTAAAGTTATCCTGCCTATCGGGCCGTCCATAAAGGGATCTCCAAATCCTGTGAAGCTTGGGGGTGGGCGGATTTCCTCGTCCTTCTTGCCAGCTGTGATTTTTGAATTGAAAGAAATTTGACCGTTCCTCGTGAAAAAAACTATGTCGTACCCCGGAGTTCGAGTATGGATTAATCATGCAGTAATCATGTGCCTATGAACCAGATTTATACTGTTAGCACTGAGGCGGTGTGCCCTAGTAGGAAGTCCACTGTGTGCAGCTCACCATGCACATGCACCATGCACACCATGCAACATAAATAACATGAGCATATCTACTTTTCCTAAGCTTCCCAGTAAGGGAATGAAGCATCCCGGAAAAAAAGTGCCCAAAAAGTGCCCAAAAAAACAACAACCTACTAGTAACAGATGACATTCATATTCTAACTATCTCTGAAACTCACTCACTAGTACTTTTGATGATACAGTAGTAGCAGTAAAGATTTAGATAAATGTACAGAAAATACAGAAATGCCAATTGTGAAGGTGTTTATGTTCAGAACCACATTCCTGTAAATCTCATGTTAAATACTGTTGAAGTAACATGGCTACAGGTTCATCTGTCTCCTCTAAAGTAAATTCTTGTGGAAAGCTCCTATAGACCACCAAGTGCTAACAGTCAGTATCTGGATAATGTGTGAAATGCTTGATAATATATGTGATATCAATAGAGGTATATTATCTGGGTGATTTTTAAATATCGACTGGCTTTCATCAAGGTGCCCACTCAAGAAAAAGCTTCAAACTGTAACCAGTGCCTGCAACCTGATTCAGGTTATCGGTCAACCAATCAGAGTAGTTACAAACAGCACAGGAATGAAATCATCAACATGTATTGATTACATCTTTACTAATGCTGCAGAAATTAGCTTGGAAGCCGTATCCAGATCCATCGGACGTAGTGATCACAATATAGTAGTCGTATCTAGGAAAACCAAAGTTCCAAAGGTTGGGCCAAATATAGTGTATAAGAGGTCATACAATATGTTTTGTAGTGATTCCTACATTGTTGATGCAAAGAATATTTGTTGGTACGTGGTGTGTATTGAGGAGCAAACAAACACTGCACTTGGGGGCTGTTTTTTTAAACAACAAGCACAGCACTTACACAAATGACTGATTGGCTGAGAGAAATAAAATGATTGTGGGGACTGTTTTGTTAGACTTCCGTGTAGCGTTTGACATTATCGATCATAGTCTGCTGCTGGGAAAATTAATGTGTTATGGCTTTACACCCCCTGCTATATTGTGGATAAAGAGTTTCCTGTCTAAAAGAACTTAGATGGTGTTGTTTAATGAAAGCCTCTCCAACATAGTCCCGTTACTTTTTTCAACCTTAACTAATGTCATGCCATTGGCTTTGAGTGTCTATGTATGCGGATGACTCAACAGCCTTTGTTTCTCAAATGACTGCCTCGCTTGGTTCTTCAACTACTCCTCAGACGGAGTTCAGTGTGTCAAATCGGAGGACCTGTTGTCCGGACCTCTGGCAGTCTCTGTGGGGGTGCCACAGGGTTCAATTCTCAGGCCGACTCTTTTCTCTGTATGTATAAATCATGTCGCTCCTGCTGCTGGTAATTCTCTGATCCACCTCTACGCAGACGACACCATTCTGTATACTTCTGGCCCTTCCAGATGAGCTTCAATGCCGTATAACACTATTTCCGTGGCCTTCAACTGCTCTTAAATGCTAGTAAAACTACATGCATGCACTCCAACCAATCGTTACCCGCAACCGCCCGACTAGCATCACTACTCTGGACGGTTCTGACATAGAATATGTGGACAACTACAAATACCTAGGTGTCTGGATAGACTGTAAACTCTCATTCCAGACTCACATTAAGCATCTCCAATCCAAAATTAAATCTAGTATCGGCTTTCTATCTCGCAACAAAGCCTCCTTCACTCATTCTGCTAAACATACCCTTGTAAAACGGACTATCCTACCCATCCTTGACATCAGCGATGTCATTTACAAAATAGCCTCCAACACTCTACTCAGCAAATTGGATGCAGTCTATCACCGTGCCATCTGTTTTGTCACCAAAGCCCCATATACTACCCACCACTGCGACCTGTATGCTCTCGTTGGCTGGCCCTCGCTTCATACTCGTCGCCAAACCCACTGACTCCAGGTAATCTATAAGTATTTGCTAGGTAAATCCCCTCCTTAACACCCACCCATAGCACACGCTCCAGCAGGTATATTTCGCTCGTCACCCCCAAAGCCTATTCTACCTTTGGGTGCCTTTCCTTCCAGTTCTCTGCTGCCAAAGACTGGAACAAATTGCAAAAATCACTGAAGCTGGAGACTTGTCTCCCTCACTAACTTTAAGCATCAGATGTCAGAGCAGCTTACCGATCACTGCACCTGTACACAGCCCATCTGTAAATAGCCAACCCAACTACCTCATCCCAATATTGTTATTTATTTTTGCTCTTTTGCACCCCTGTATCTCTACTTGCACATCATCATCTGCACATCTATCATTCCAGTGTTAATTTGCTAAATTGTAATTATTTTGACACTTTGGCCTATTTATTGCCTTACCTTCCTAATCTTACTACATTTGCACACACTATATATAGATTTTTCTATTGTGTTATTGGCTGTACATTTGTTTATCACGTGTGTAACTCTGTTTTCTTCTCACTGTTTGGCTTTATCTTGGCCAGGTCGCAGTTGAAAATGAGTTGTAAATGAGGTCGCAGTTGTAAATGAGAACTTGTTCTTAACTGGCCTACCTGGTTAAATTAAAAAATAACACAATACACATCAACGTCTGAAATGACTGCAACACTTAAAGAGCTGCAGTTTGTTTCAGAGTGGACAGCAAGGAATACATATTGATGCATTAGAAGTCTGTTCAAAATAAAGCGCTACTCTGCCTTAACAGCACTTTCAACAAGGGCAGGCCCTAGTTTTATCTCACCTAGACTAGACTGTTCAGTCGTGTGGTCAGGTGCCACAAACAGTGATTTAGGAAAATTACAAATTTCCAGAACAGAGCAGTACGACTTGCCCGTGGATGTACACAGAGAGCTAACATTAAAGTTAATCAATCTCTCCTGGCTCAAAGTGGAGGAGAGATTAATGTCATCACTACTTGTATTTGTGAGAGGTATTGACATGTTGAATGTTGCCTTTTTGAACTACTGGCACACAGCTCAGTCACCCATGCATACCCCACAAGACATGCCACCAGTCCAGAAGTCCAGAACAGACTATGGGAGACTATGGCAGTACTACATAGAGCCATGACTTCATTGAATTCTATTCCACATCAAGTAACTGATGCAAGCAATAACATTTGATTTAAAATCAGTTAAAAATAAACCTTATGGAATAGCGGGGACTGTAAAGCAATGCAAACATAGGCACAGACACATGCATACACACACGATAACATACACACACGTACACATGGATTTTGTATTGTTGATGTGTGGTAGTGGTGGAATAGGGGCATGAGGGCACACAGTGTGTTGTGAAATCCTTTAATGTTTTGTAATGTTTTTAAAATTGCCTTAATTTTGCTGGACCCCAGGAAGAGTAGCTCACCCTATTGGGGACCCATAATAAATACAAATACTACTACTATTACTACTGCTACTGCTAGGTTGAATAAGTATGTCTCGGACTCATTAAACAATTTGTAAACAAATACTATTTTTAGCTAGATATTGCTAAGGCAGGTTCCATTTGAATTGTGAGATGCTAGTTCCCGAAACATTGCTAGTTCCTTGAACATTTTAACTTTCATTTGCCTTAATTACAAATGTATATGGGATCCGTAAATGTAAAATTATGAGCCTAGTTTAGCCAAGGAGCTATATAGGGAGAAGGACAGGATCCTTCCTGGCTAGCCATGATTGGCTGAGATAATGGAGGAGTTGGTCATGCTGACGATTGGTCAGCATTTACATGTGAATTCTTAAAGAGATGATTGGGTGTGAACGATGCTGAATGGGTGAAAATAAAGTAGAGCTCTATAGCGCTTAACAAAATTTCTCAAGGACATTTCTCCTACTTGTCTCTTGGGATAACACATTTAGCAACTTTTAATGCAGCATAACTTTCCCATGCTTTCTCCAGTAAAAGTGTATGATTAAGGCCTACCATTTTGGAGCACTGAGTCAGAATTGTTGTTGTTTTTTATGCTATAAAAAGCATTTGGGATTTTTTTTGAGATAAGCACCCATTGGGACAGGCCATCACAATTATATCCATAGTTGCAATACACAAGGTAGGAATTTCCTCCTGTTTTACAAAGCTTTCTCTAGTTGATGTCATATCCATTGTGGGGTGAGGTGAACAGTTTGAGTAGGTGAGCGATTTTAGTCTAAATATACTAAGTAGGCATGTTAATGTAAAGGTCTCTTTGGCCTGGCATCACATATTAAGTGTAATTGCCAGTTAAACCCTCAGTAATTCACACTATTGCATGCATACAAAAAACAATGTTGTCCAGCTGTCATATGACTATGTGAAAATCACTGAGTGAGCAATTAGCATACATTGCCAACCATTTACTTCTTGTTTTGATTTATTTAATAGTGGTTTCCAAAGCAGATATTGTAGTGAATTCCACTGGGACTTGAGACTGGGTACCGACTGCCAGTCCAGCACCTTAATCAATACACCAAGTGGTCAGAACCTCTTTATGAGGTCACTAGATGTTTTACTAAACCATTCTGTAACCTTGCAACTCACAAGCTTGTACCAATGGAACATGCTTTTAATGGGCCTCTCAGCAGCACCATCCCATTTCTGAAACAATGTCACGAGTTTGGGGGGACTCAAACCCAAGTCTGTTCAACTGTCAGTACACTTTAGCCATTTTGTCAAGAGGTCGCCACAAAATACTAATGAATTCCACAATGGGAAAGTATAAAGCACACTGTTTTTTATAATTTATTTTATTGTTTGACTTATGACTAACATATAGAGTGCAGGTACCAACAACCTGAAAATACTTATTCTATGTCGCAATTCACAGTACATATATTGGTCAATATGAACGAATGATTTAAGCACCACCAAATGGACTTTTTTCTGAAATGATTTCCATTTTGTGTGATCAGCCGCTGCACAACTCGGCGCTATTTTGCTACTTGAGCTGTGTAAATTATTTCTGAGTTATTAAAAAAATTCAGCACACTTAATAATAAGGGTGTGAATCAAAATCAAATCAAATCACATTTTATTCATCACATACACAGTTTACAGCAGGTATACAAGGTGCAGCAAAATGCTTATGTGCTAGCTCCCTCAACAATGCACTACATTAATCAATAACAATGGGAAGCTACCATGTAGCTTCATACATTATAAAGAGGCATTCCTTTGTATGGATAAAAAACGGAATGAGAATAATTTAACCTGACACACTAACATACAGTGTAAGTATCACAATACTCTATACCAAAACGATACCACAGCAAAAAAAGAGGGCATATTAGCCAAGGTCACACACACAATGGCCTTTGATCCAGACAGTTATTTTTTGTTTATCATTACATTTAAAAGTGGTGTTGTTCATTTTTCAGAGACAGCCCTGTATGCAATAATGTACAATTATACAATCATATGATCAAGTTGACTTTGTTTTTACCTATCTAACTTCATAACAGCGTAATGTTGATCATTTATTTGAATAGTAATTCTCTATTGATTTGGTAGTTATTGCACTGATCAATAACATTTGCATAGAAGAAGCGATCTCTTTTAAAGTGTGCGCTGTCTCTTTAACACCTAATGATGTCATTCACACACACACACAATGAGAGAGAAAGGAGAGCTGTGACTGAGCTGAGGGTGACAAAGTGAATGAATAACGTTTTTGGCAATGACTAGGGTTTTTGGCGACAATCAGCATATTTTCTGTTTTGGTCCTATGGTAGTGAATTGATGCTAGCTTCAGCTGTGTGCTAGCAAGGAAAGTTAGCCTACAAAGCTGGAAGCTACCAGTATCTTCTTGCATTGTAAAGAGTTCTAGTCTATAGTAGACATTGTTTTGTGTAACGGATGTGAAACGGCTAGCTTAGTTAGCGGTGCGCGCTAAATAGCTTTTCAATCGGTGACGTCACTTGCTCTGAGACCTTGAAGTAGTAGTTCCCCTTGCTCTGCAAGGACCGCGGCTTTTGTGGAGCGATGGATAACAATGCTTCGTGGGTGACTGTTGTTGATGTGTGCAGAGGTTCCCTGGTTCGCGCCCGGGTATGGGCGAGGGGACGGTCTAAAGTTATACTGTTACATTGATGCTGTTGACCCGGATCACTGGCTGCTGCGGAAAAGGAGGAAGGTCAAAAGGGGGGTGAGTGTAACGGATGTGAAATGGCTAGCTTAGTTAGCGGTGCGCGCTAAATAGCCTTTCAATCGGTGACGTCACTTCCTCTGAGACCTTGAAGTAGTAGTTCCCCTTGCTCTGCAAGGGCCGTGGCTTTTGTGGAGCGATGGGTAACGATGCTTCGTGGGTGACTGTTGTTGATGTGTGCAGAGGGTCCCTGGTTCGCGCCCGGCTATGGGCGAGGGGACGGTCTAAAGTTATACTGTTACATTTGTTAACAGTTGCAACACTTCTACATATCGTGTTGTATTATTCATTGTGTTAGCTCCCCACTCATGCTGCACAGAAGTTAACATGATGCAGCCCAGACTCTCAGTGAGTGCAGTTTTTCCTCAGGACATGCTAAGTGGAGCAGGCACGGTGCATGTGTGCTATAAAGGGACATCTGCTGCGCTGGTAGACAGACTTGATCCTCCCTCCATCAGTAGACGACGCCAGACACATTTGATAGTATCGAGCCATTTTTTTAATGTTCTAGTATTGAAATACTACTGAAGTTTTGATATACTGTGCAACACTACTGTAAGCTTACATAAATGGTTTTAGAAAAACCGCTAATCAACTCCCAAACCTGTCTGGGTAGCTACTCCCACAGTAGCTACCTGCTCCTCTGAAGTTTGGGGCTTAAACCCAAGATGAGAGCCAGACATGATTTCAAAGGGCATCTGTAGGTAGACGCTCCTTCCACGATCTATATTCCAGATGATGGTTATCTCCTGGACACGTGACATGCCGAAGCACCCTCTCACCGTTTCCTCTGTCACTGAGGAGACAGTGACAGCACCTAATTATACAGTCTGGGTGCCCCGAGGCACTTCAACATTAAGAATTACTTAAGGATAAAAGCAGCAGATGAAAGGGGAGGAATAAAAGAAGAGAGAGGGCCAGGTAGAAAATGAAAGGAATTGCAAATGCAGTCAGGAAAGAAGGGATTACAAATCTAAGATTTTGAAGGGTTTAGAGAGAGAGAGACAGGGATTTGATGTGGGGTGCAGGGAAACTCTGCTAATGGTCTCTTTCTACTTGTTTCTATGTTGTAACCAGATTTAGAGCCACATTATCCATATTTATTTAATGCAAACATTTTTACATAATACTCTTTGTGCTGTGGACCAATTGCAGAGATCAGAAGGCGCTTCAGTTCACTGTAGCAAATTCCCACCCAGAATTCGCACTCTTTGACCTTCAATGGAAATCGTGGAACATGGGCATTGTTATTAGTAAGATGTAATAATAATAATAATAATATATGCCATTTAGCAGACGCTTTTATCCAAAGCGACTTACAGTCATGTGTGCATACATTCTACGTATGGGTGGTCCCGGGGCTCGAACCCACTACCCTGGCGTTACAAGCGCCATGCTCTACCAACTGAGCTACGTATGACTTGCAAGGTCAGTGGTCCTGCAGTTGAGAACATTTCAGGAAAATTTAAGAACTGAATGGGAGTACTGTTTCTACGAAGCCCTAAACGACACTGGGCTGTGTTTACTTTAAACCTCAGAGTCGTAAATGGATTAATGATCCAAAGGTTGTCAGTTCAAATACAAGCCCACGGATACTGCTTATGTGTCCTTGGGGGAGGCACTTAATCTAAATATAGTTAGTTAATATCCGTCTTCATATACGCATTATATACAGTTGAAGTCGGAGGTTTACATACACTTTGGTTGGAGTCATTAAAACTAGTTTTTCAACCACTCCACACATTTCTTGTTAACAAACTATAGTTTTGGCAAGTCGGTTAGGACATCTACTTTGTGCATGACACAAGTCATTTTTCCAACAATTGTTTACAGAATGATTATTTCACTTATAACTCACTGTATCACAATTCCAGTGGGTCAGAAGTTTACATACACTAAGTTGACTGTGCCTTCAAACAGATTGGAAAATTCAAGAAAATGTTGTCATGGCTTCAGAAGTTTCTGATGTATTTCAAGGCCTACCTTCAAACCCAGTGCCTCTTTGCTTGACAGCATGGGAAAATCAAAAGAAATCAGCCAAGAACTGGTTCATTCCTAGGAGCAATTTCCAAATGCCTGAAGGTACCACATTCATCTCTACAAACAATAGTACCCAAGTATAAACACCATGGAACCACGCAGCCGTCATACCTCTCAGGAAGGGGACACGTTCTGTCTCCTAGAGATGAGTGTACTTTGGTGCGAAAAGTGCAAATCAATCCCAGAACAACAGCAAAGGACCCTGTGAAGATGCTGGAGGAAACGGGTACAAAAGTATCTATATCCACAGTAAAATGAG
Organism: Oncorhynchus gorbuscha; assembly: GCF_021184085.1. Lineage (NCBI taxonomy): Eukaryota > Metazoa > Chordata > Actinopteri > Salmoniformes > Salmonidae > Oncorhynchus > Oncorhynchus gorbuscha. Next base: position 45,832,929 of record NC_060186.1, read on the forward strand.
TCCTATATCGATATAACCTGAAAGACTGCTCAGCAAGGAAGAAGCCACTGCTCCATAACCACCATAAAAAAGCCAGACTACGGTTTGCAAATGCACATGGGGACAAAGATCGTACTTTTTGGAGAAATGTCCTCTGGTCTGATGAAAAAAAAATAGAACTGTTTGGCCATAATGACCATCGTTATGTTTGGAGGAAAAAGGGGGAGGCTTGCAAGCCGAAAAACACCATCTCAACCGTGAAGTGTTGGCTGTTCGCTGCTCTGGCTCCCCAATGGTGGAACAAACTCCCTCACGACGCCAGGACAGCGGAGTCAATCACCACCTTCCGGAGACACCTGAAACCCCACCTCTTTAAGGAACACCTAGGATAGGATAAAGTAATCCTTCTCACCCCCCCTTAAAATATTTAGATGCACTATTGTAAAGTGGTTGTTCCACTGGATGTCATAAGGTGAATGCACCAATTTGTAAGTCGCTCTGGATAAGAGCGTCTGCTAAATGACTTAAATGTAAATGACTTAAATGTGAAGCACGGTGGTGGCAGCATCATGTTGTGGGAGTGCTTTGCTGCAGGAAGGACTGGTGCAAATGGGTCTTCCAAATGGACTATGACCACAAGCATACTTCCAGAGTTGTGGAAAAATGGCTTAAGGATAACAAAGTCAAGGTATTGGAGTGGCCACAAAGCCCTGACCTCAACCCTCTAGAACATTTGTGGGCTGAACTGAAAAAGCGTGTGCGAGCAACGAGGCCTACGAACCTGACTCAAATACACCAGCTCGGTCAGGAGGAATTGGCCAAATTTCACCCAACTTTTTTGGGGAAGCTTGTGGAAGGCTACCTGAAACATTTGACCCAAGTTAAACAATGTAAATGCAATGCTACCAAATACTAAGTGAGTGTATGTAAACTTCTGACCCACTGGGAATAAAAGCTGAAATAAATCCTCTCAACTATTATTATAACATTTCACATTCTTTAAATAAAGTGGTGATCCTAACTGACCTAAGACAGGGAATTTTACTAGGATTAAATGTCAGGAATTGTGAAAAACTGAGTTTAAAAGTATTTGGCTATGGTGTATTTAAACTTCCAAATGCAACTGTATATACCATAGGTTATGTAAGTCATTCTTGATAAATTCAGAGGGAAAAAAATGTTAGCCCTGTGCTCTGGCCCCAAGACAAAGTTGAAGGAATATCAAGGGGCTCCTTCCTTTGTATTGTATTTCTCTTTTCTGTGGAGGACTCTCAGCTTCACGTGTTCTCTCAATATTTATGGGAAGAGGTGCCCAATCTGGTGTCTTCTAGTATACATCCCACCGAGTAACATGACCCGATGTAGTGTCCCACTGGGGTGAGGGGCCCACAGGCGATCCTTAATCAGGGGCACTAGCCACACTCCTCTGAGTGGGGTAGTTTTGGTGGACCTCACAGTCTGAGGTTTTTTAGGGTTGCCCAATTAGCAGTGAATAGTGTAGGATGGTGAAAGTGCATCAGTAGGGACATGTGGGCCAGAGGAGGCGTGTCATCAATCATCACTCCAGCCCCTTGTTCGTTCAGACCCGTCTTCCAGAGCTGGAGGAGGAAGGGAAGAGAAGGCCCAGCTAATTAGGAAGGCCAGTGGATACAGCATTACGAAAGCAGTCAGGGTCATTTCTGTTACCATGATATTGAGTTACGCATTCAGAAAGTATTCAGACTCCCTGACTTTTCCCACATTTTTTACATTACAGCCTTATTCTAAAATGAATTAAATAAAACAATTCCCTCAATCTACACACAATACCCCATAATTACGAAGCAAAAACTGTACATTTTTTATTTTTGCGAATGTATAAAAAAAAACAGAAAGTATTCAGACCCTTTGCTAGGAGACTTGAAATTGAGCTCAGGTTCACCCTGTTTCCATTGATCATCCTTGAGATGTTTCTACATCTATATAAGGTCTCACAGTTGACAATGCATGTCAGAGCAAAAACCAAGCTATGAGGTCGAAGGAATTGTCCGTAGAGCTCGGAGATGGGATTGTGTAGAGTCACAGATCTGGGGAAGGATGCCAAAAAATGTCTGCAGCATTGATGGTTCGCAGGAACACAGTGGACTCCATCATTCTTAAATGGAAGAAGGAGTGGAACCACCAAGACTCTTCCTAGAGCTGGCCTCCTGGCCAAACTGAACCATCGGGGGAGAAGGGCCTTGGTCAGGGAGGTGACCAAGAACTCAATGGTCACTCTGACAGAGCTCCAGAATTCCTCTGTGGAGATGGGAGAACCTTCCAGAAGCACAACCATTTCTGCAACACTCCATCAATCAGGCCTTTATGATAGTGATAATATAGATAGATAGATAATTCCTAAAAAATCCCACAATGTGATTTTCTGGATTTTTTTCTCATTTTGTCTGTCATAGTTGAAGTGTACCTACGATGAAAATTACAGGCCTCATCTTTTTAGTGGGAGAACTTGCACAATTGGTGGCTGACTAAATACTTTTTTGCCCCACTGTATATGAATGCAACTTCCACTATTGAAGCCATTGGATGTAGTTTCTCATAGCGCACTGCACCTAATTACGGGCAATAGGTTCAGTACACATCATTGCATTTTGTATCAGAAAGTAGGCTGGCCCTCTTTGAACTCGTGAAGATCGATGCATGCACTCTTTTTGACTATAAACTCCTCTTGCATAAACTCCGCCTCATTTTATAACCTCCAGATGCATAACTTAGGGATGGCTAACCCTGGGGATCCCTTTAATCTCCACCGAAGTAGGTAAATCTGCTTTTAGTATTTTTGCGCCTCGTGTGGAATGATCTCCAAAACGTGTTGGCTGCCACTAGAGCAATTCAGTCGGATGTTAGAGGGCTTTTTTACTGAAGAATGTGTTTGTTTCGTACACACTTAGAAAAAAAGGTGCTATCTATAACCTTTAAGGGTTATTTAAGGGTTATTTGGCTTCCCCATAGGGATAACCCTTTGAAGAACTCTCCAAGGTTATCCAATGGGAACAGCCAAAGAAGCCTTTCGGAAACCCTTTTTTCTAAGTGTATGATTTGTGTTTTGCTTTTCATGTAATTGATGTGTATATAGATATGTATAGTGTAATTGTTGTTTATCTATGTGTTCATGCAAGCTGATCTGCAAAAGAGACTGTGGTCTCAGCATGACTCTCTGGTTAAATAAAGGTCCTTATACTATTCCTGTAATATCAACATTGAAGGAAGGTATTCTTCAAGTATGCGCTCCACCAGCTAGATGCTCCATTACTCAAATTAGATTCCAGATACAGTTTCTAGCCTGCACCTTTTTTTCTCTTCATTTTATGCACAGACTCTTCTCATCAGCTATTTCCATTCCGGGAGCTGTAATATAGAATATATCAGAAACTACCCAGACATACTGAAAATGGGACAAAAGGATATAACAGTTAGAATATATTTTAATTATAATGCATTTTGCAGTTATGACTATTCAACCTTCCCAATTGTCGCCATGATAACAATGGTCATATCAGATTTGGAAAAATACATTGAATTAGATGAGCAGTCATTTTATTGTCCCTGTTATCCTACCCAACTTTCTGACATCCGCCTACTTTCCATAAAACAATCAGCAGCATTTACTAAGTGGTGTAATTAAGCTTTTGAGAGATTTTGGGCCTCCATTGGTACAATATTGCTCGCAAATGATGTTCAACAACATTATCTTGATGATAATGTCCATATGGCATCCTTGATGGCTGTGCAGTTTATTGGTGATGAGAATAAATGTTTATTGTACCACTTTATTGTCCCAGATTGATTGAAAAAGCTGGGATAAAGGGGGCTGGCTGTATCTTCATGACAAGGGTCAGGGGATCATGTTCAGACATTGTAACTACATGCCAATGTGTGTGCTCTTCATCTGCTTCCATATTCAGGTCAGGTGGGAGCAGTGCTTTAGACAAAACACTGCCATGGAAGAGGGAGCTGGAACCTAGTGGTAATAACCTCTTCTGTGGTTTCAGCCAGCAGCCAAGGAAAGGCACAGCTGACCCCCTCTTGTTAGTATGTGCTGTTGGGGAATCAAGGTCCTCTCTTTCTCGAGGTGATATGCCGAATCCTTAGACAATTTCACCAAGTCAAAGGAAAAGAGCACTCAGTGAGAGGAGGCTAAACAGTATTTCTTGGCATGGATAGGGACCAAGGGGCCCACTCTCCCACAACACTATTCAGCCCAAGCCATCATTAATCGTTGACAAAATTAGCATTTAACTGTTATAGGTACAGGGCAAACACCTTTTTCCCTGGCTTTTCCTTTTGTGTATGCCAAGGAAGGAACATCCGCGAATGTAAGGGGTTTTCCAATGTGTTTGGTTTGTTGAGAAAATGATTGATGAACTGGTTTCCCAGCAGCTCTCTTCTTCAAGATGGGGGTTGTTGGCTGTGGGGAAAATACAGTAGAGGAGCCTAAGCCTGGTAAGCTAGGGTTCAATGCATTCTATTTTCTTGACCCTGTCAATTGCATGCCGAATTTGCCATATTGTCTCAAAATCTGCCCATTTTTGTCTGTGACCATTCTAGCAGTGACAGTTTCAATCGTACACACGGAGAAGCTAGTTTCTAATTCAATCAACTCTTTTGCCACTGCTGAAAGGAAATGCCAGTCTTGCCAAAGAAACCTATTCAGTGTCAATATTTCCAATAAATCAATCAAATCAAATGTATTTATATAGCCCTTCTTACATCAGCTGATATATCAAAGTGCACCTCTGGAGTAAATGTCAGTTGGCTTTTCATAGCCGATTATTGAGAGTATCTCTACCGCTTCTGTGTCTCTAGAGTTGAAAACAGCAGGTCTGGGACAGGTAGCACGTCCGGTGAACAGGTCAGGGTTCCATAGCCGCAAGCAGAATAGTTGAAACTGGAGCAGCAGCACGGCCAGGTGGACTGGGGACAGCAAGGAGTCATCATGCCAGGTAGTCCAGAGGCATGGTCCTAGGGCTCAAGTCCTCCGAGAGAGAGAGAAAGAAAGAAAGAGAATAAGAGAGTGCACACTTAAATTCACACAGGACACCGGATAAGACAAGAGAAATACTCCAGATATAACAGACTGACCCTAGCCCTGACACAAACTACTGCAGCATCAATACTGGAGGCTGAGACAGGAGGGGTCAGGAGACACTGTGGCCCCATCCGGTGGTACCCCCGGACAGGGGCAAACAGGCAGGATATAACCCCACCCACTTTGCCAAAGCACTGCCCCCATACGATGATCCGTTCAAAAGGCAAGTGATCAGTATAGGGAATATGTTCTGTCACAGGGTTTGTCGGATGTGCACGGAGGAATTTAGCAGGGGTGCGGAGGATTCCTCTCACTGAAAGCGAGTCATGACAGAGTTCTTATCGTGTATCCAAATCTACCAGTTATATACATATAATATCTTCTAGGATCGATTCGCAGGCCATTTAATTTGGGCGTGCTTTTCATCCAAAATTCCAAATGCTGCTCCCTACCCTAGAGAAGTTAACTGTTTTTAATTGGGTTATACTGAATCATGTCTTATCAAACAGAAAAACAGTTTCAAATCAGACAAAATGTCATTAAGACATATTGCCTCCTGGGAAGGCCCATGCAATTGTGTATTTCATTTTGAGTTCTAAATATTATTGGTTTATGCACGTCTCATTTGTATGTTCACGGTCTCTTCAACCATAATGTAAAGAAAGCATGATTGACTTCAGGGTTGTAAATTAGGGTTTAAAAATCATGTTGGTTGCCAACCGGATGTGATGGAAAAAAATACTAGCGTTAAATTGCCTTTTATTTTGGGAGAATGATGTTTATAAATTATATTTGACTAGATGTGTCCCATCAATCTGAAGGTACGTTAACAAACCTGAATTAAACCGTGGAGGAAAATGTTGCTGTCTTCCCATCAAATGAAAAGCATGTCCATGTAAAAATCCATTACACTGGCCTGCTGGCACTTTCTTATTTAACACTGTGATCACTTTATTAGGGTTATTCAGTAAACTTAAACTTAAAATAATGCATGTTTTATAAACTGATGAGAGCAAGTCACACACTTTGTATGGTGTGCAGCCTACATCTTACAAGAGGGCACCACTGTCAAATTTAAGAGCTTATATTTGTATTCACTAGTTTTACTATGACCTGTTGCAATTCGGACAAAATGTTGTTGTCTGAATTGCCACAGCCTGAGAAGTGTACACTTTCTCAATCTCAAAATGGCCAATATTTACATACAGTGCCAATAATAAATATTCACCCCCCTTGGGTTTAATAAAACACAAAGATATCTTGATTAGATAGGTATTCACCCCCCCCCCCCCGAGTAAGTACGTTATAAACACCTTTGCCATCTATTACAGCTTTGAGTCTCTAAGAGCTTTGTACATCTGGATAGTGCAATAGTTGGTGATTAACTATGGCAAAATTCTTCAAGCTCTGTCAAGTTGTTGGGGATCATTGCTAAACAGCCACTTTCAAGTCTTGCCATAGATTTTCATGCAGATTTACAGTGCCTTCAGAAAGTATTCACATCCCTTTACTTTTTTCACATTTTGTTGTCATACCGCCTGAATGTAAAATGGATTAAATTGAGATTTGTTTTGCCGCTGGCCTATACATAACACCCCATAATATCGAAGTGGAATGATGTTTTCGAGATGTTTACAAATGAATAAAACATGTCTTGAGTCATTAAGTTTTCAACCCCTTTGTTTTGGCAAGTCTAAACAAGTTCAGGAGTAAAAGTGTCATGGACTCACTTTGTGTGCAATAATAGTGTTTAACATGATTTTTGAATGACTACCTGATCTTTGTACCCCACACATACAATGATCTGTAAGGTTCCTCAGTCGAGCAGTGAATTTCAAACACATATTCAACCACAAAGACCAGAGACGTTTTTCAATGCCTCGCAAAGAAGGGTACCTATTGGTAGATTAATATATATATATTTTTTTTAAATTAGACATTGAATATCCCTTTGAGCATGGTGAAGTTATAAATTACACTTTGGATGGTGTATCAATACACCCAGTCAAAAATACAGGAGTTCTTCCTTACTCAGTTGCCAGAGAGCAAGGAACCCACTCAGGGACTTCAGACCAACGGTGACTTTAAAACAGTTAGAGTTTAATGGTTGTAATAGAAAACTGAGAGGCAAAATCATAGAGAAAATCTGGTTCAGCCTGTTTTCCACCATATACTGGGAGATTAATTGACATTTCAGCAGGACAATAACTAGGGCTGGGCGATATATCAAATTCATTATATTAATTCGACCATGCGTAATTCAGATTTGTTATTTTTATCCATCTACCAGTCACTGCCCTTCTTTAGGAGGCATTGGAAAAGCTCTGGGGCCTCATTTATAAACATTGCATACGCACAAATTATGCTCCAAAAAAATGTTTGTTTTCACACAAAAGCTGGCATTTATAAAAACTAAACTTGACTTAAGAGTGTGCGTATCCTCTCGCAAAACTTTAGATCATGCTTACAGTTTCTAGTGGTTGGAAGTATTGGTTTGCAAGAAGGCAAAAGCAGTAGGCTTGTGCAAATGGGGAATAATATGTCACTGTTATTCATATAAAAAAGCTGGAGGCCTAGCTAAATATAATAACAAGATGCAAGCATTTGCTGTTAGTGAGAAGTGTGTATTTCTTCTTTTGATCAACTCATTCTAAAAGAATTAGAAATAGGCATGTTTTTCATTTCCATCATCATTGCAGAATAATTTCCTCACCTTTTCTGACTGTGCCGCGAAATAGCCTATAAGCCTAAAACATGTTAGTATAGGCTACCATTCTCATTTAATTGTCACATGTCCCAGTAGTAAATAGATAAGCTATTTCAAATATCTTGTTCCATGCGATCCAATCTGAAACACAGTTTAATGGTTTAACAGATGGTTCACTTTTTCCATTGACGTTTATAGGCTGAAACAGATGGTTCACTTTTTCCATTGATGTTTATAGGCTACGGCTGAATACTGTAATGTCAAATTTCTTGAGTAGACAATATTACATTTAAAAACACAATACATATATCCTAACCATTGAAGAATATATGCCTCACATTTTCTGGGCAGGTTGAGGCAGTTGATTTTGTATTCCCGAAGTAGCCACACAACAAATTACCGTGTGAATCTTTCGTTTAATTGGGCCTATTAGATAGGCTGTTATATTTATGTTCTATGCCTCCGATAGGGAGTGCGGTTTATAACATACAGTAGAATTTAACAGGTTAAAAGACAATATTTTGCATGTGTGTAGGCTACCACTGTAAAGTAAGACTACTGTTGTAAAAAAGAAAAAAAACGTAGACGATGTTTCAGAATCCGCGAGCAGTACAGCATATTTGGGTTTGGGAAAAGTGAGTGTAAGCATTATTGCATTCAAACGATTTGTTTACAGGCCCACAATAATTTGCATAACAGAAGGGATGAATATTCAAACAAGCAAGGTATTTCAGTTATTATTATTATTGTTATTTATTTTGTATGTCTGTTCACATTCACACTATTGAGTATTTTGTGACAAAATAAAAAGACCCTAATTAAATCAATATCAATCTCACTTTGTAACACAACAAACTAGCCACTGTAGACGCATGACAGGTTAGATTTAGCCCCCCCCCCCACCACCACCAGTCCCAAACAAACCTCCTTCTACAGCGTTTTCTGTTTTGACTCTTGTCATGTTTCCTTCACTTCTGGTGCATCTGATAATGACATACTGTAACAGTAAAATACAATTGTGGTGAGTTTGGTTTTGTATGCATACCCATGACTGGCAGAATGATAGAAATCCTTCTGCTTTTGGTTTTAAAATAGTATAGAGATGAGAGCTTGCCATCTGGTGCAGTGTCCTTGAACCAATAGTCCAAGCTACATGGTAGTGCATTCGGTCTCATTTGAATCTGACTTCTGTAATGAGCTGCCTGAGATTCCGAACACATTAAATGCAAAAGGAATGAATGAGTGACATGGATTCTCCTGTGGATTTCTGTTTTAGCATTATTGTCCTGGTTGCCAAGATCTCAAGTCCCAGATGCTTCAGCAATTTACATGGGCTTAATGAACCTGTTCACTCCGATGCTTTCCGCTATTCCCTGTATCAGTTTAGGAGTGGGAGAAAGCCAGGCCAAATCCATCATATAATAGGCTTTAGATAACAACATGATGATGGCTAATATGTAACTGAGCCAATCTGGTACCATGATTTTGGAGCAATGCCATCACTGCTGTGCATGTTTAAATGACATTACATTTTGAGTGATCTGTATTATGAAGCTATTGCATTTTTTACCTCTGGCGATGGAGAACAACAAATGTTGATTATTTGGGTTGTCAAGGAGAGATGGAAGAATCTCTGTTCATCATTAATCTTCATTCTGCAGATTATTTATTTTTACATCAGACAAAAATAACATGTACTTAGCTGCCCTTAGTAGATCTATTGTGCAACGCAGAGAGACATATTTAGTTTGGTTATTACACTTTCTGTCTAAACGTTCCGAAAGCGGACTAACTCTCCCTGATTGCAGTTGTTAAGTGATCATTGACACTTTAGGATTGTGCTGTTTATTTTTGATAGCTTTAGAAGATCTGTGATGCAGCGGTTTCATTTGTGTGTGTTAAAACAGGATGTTGAGAACTTAAGGAAAGATCTCTAAGGCCACACAAATAAATGTGATTTTTATTACCTGGGTTAATGTTAAGGTCACAAAGAGCGATTATCATGCATTTGGATTTGGTTTATTTGTCTGGCAGCTTTTCGCTTGTTGAATCTAAAGATTGGCCATGGTTGAATTGCCTCTTACTGTTGTTCTGTTCCATTTCAATGTTTGCATTTCACATCATGCATAGTTTTTGACCTGAAGGTCTTGCCCTATAATGCTATTATGTGGTGTAAGCATCCAATTTGTTAGTAATTTCACAATGTTTTATCTACCTGTTCATACTAATTACAGGCCATGTCGTTAATGGTGACCTTTGACCTTAATGTTATTCTAGCTATATCACATAATGTAAACCAGTATGTTTTTCCAATTATGAGCTTAATCTCTCCATACTGTGTATTTTGCTCGCATTGTTTGTCTTTGGTATAGCGTCGGTATTTAGCCATTTTGATGTTAGGATGAAATCCTATCAGCGGTAGCCGTCGGGGGTGTAATTACATTAGAGCTATCAAATCCTAGCATTACTTATCACAGACATTTCCATTGGATGCATTGTCACATTAGTAGATATTCCATGCAGTCCGTTCAAGTTGTGAATGTTGACCTGTTTAAAGGTCTTACATCGGCTGCGGAGAGCTTGAGCACAGTCATCCGGGACAGCTGGTGCTCTCATGCATGTTTCAGTGTTACTTGCCTCAAGCGAGGATAGAATTAATTTAGTAGCTCATCTGGTAGGCTTGTGTCACTGGGCAGCTCTCGGCTGTGGTTCCCTTTGTAGTCTAATAGTTTTCAAGCCCTGCCACATCCAACGAGCGTCGGAGCCGGTCTAGTATGATTCGATCTTAGTCCTGTATTGACTCTTTGCCTGTTTGATGGTTTTTCGCATGGCATATTAATCGCTCTGTGTGATTCCACGCCAGCGCAGTCCAATATTTTTTTTGTATCTCAGATTGTTCTGGCATTTCTCATATAGTAACTTCATTGGGAGGAAGGATGGTTAACATGCTTTTTACCAAACCATTAAAAAAAAGCCCTTTTTAGACCTATGCATATGTCCTATAAGACCCTGTGATCTGTGAACCGTACATGATACAGACAACTTATTGGTGTTATTATATTCCTTATAGTGTTTTATCATATATGGAGCATGTCTAGATTCTGAAATACAACTGATCACACTCATTTATTCAACATAAAAAATATTACTATTTCAAAACTATACTTTTTGATTTGGCTTATTTTTAGACATTGTAACAATGTATTTTTCAAACACATCCAATGTCCAGAGCGGGCTCTCTGGTACTTGAAATGATATGACCCATTTTATACAGTACATAGAAATGGACATTTATGGGTCATTAACCAATCAGTCCTTCTTTAGAATTGCACATTCAGCAAGTCACCAGCAGAGGGAGTTCCCTTTCGTTCCATCTTCCCATTCACTGTGTGTTATTTATTTGTATTTAACATTTATTTAATTAGGCAAGTCTGTTAAGAACAAATTATTTACAATGACTGCCTACCCCGGCCAAACCCGGACGATGCTGGGCCAATTGTGCGCCACCCTATGGGATTCCAAACCACGGCTGAATGTGATACAGCCTGGATTCAAACCCGGGACTGTAGTGACACCTCTTGCACTAAGATGCAGTGCCAGAGTGTATCATACCCTCACAATTAGCAGATAGCATTATCAGAGTGGGCTATGTGCTTGTAGAGTATATTGCTCCATACAATGTCTTAAAATGAACACAATCAAAAAGGGTAGTTTTGAGATATTAAAGCCGCAATATTTAACTTTTTGTGTTGCACTGACCAAATGCACATAGAAATGTGTGTTATAGATATGTCATTCTCGTTGAAAGCAAGTCTAAGAGGCCATAGATCTGTTCAATGTGCACTATTTCCATGCTTCCCGTGCTTAAGTTTAGTTTTTGATTCTTTTACTTTTGGTTCTGTACACTAGCTTCAAAAAGCTGAAAATACAATTTAGATGGTACAATGATTTTCTAAACTATACTTGCTTGTTTTGTTACGTAAACTGAAATTAGGTGAACTATTCCAATTTTTTAGAAACCAGGAAATGTGGGAGTGATTTCTGCATAGTGCATCGTTAAACAATATTTATATTATGTTGAATAAATTAATGTGAAAATGTGTGTTTCAGAATCAAGACATACTCCATATTTTAGAGCACACTATAAGGAGTATATTGACACCAATATGTTGTCTGTATCATGTATGGTTCACATGAGGCATGAATAAACCTAAAAAAGGCCTAAAATGGCCATTTAGTGTGATTTTTCTAAACGATGGTTTGTGATAGAAATGTAAAAATCATGTCGAACATCCTCCGAATTAAGTTTCTATGTGAGAATTGCTTGAACAATCTGAGCTACCCCGAAAAATGTCAGGCTACGTTGGCACGGAATTGCCCCTCTCCTTCTTTTCATCATACACAAGCAAACACACACACGCTCACACATACTGCTGACAAAGGTCCCAATACACCCAGGAATGTAAGACATGCTTTGACATCCTTAATAGCCAGCCAATGTTATTATTGAATCAAATATTGCATTGTTTGCAGAAATGTGGTCTTCAGAGGATGAATGAATGGCGTTGGGCTCGTAACCGAAAGATTGCTGGACCGAATCCCTAAGCTGACATGGTAAACAGTTGAGGTCTGGCACTGTTCCCCTGAAGGCCGTCATTGTAAATAAAAAATTCTTAACTGACTTTCCTAGTTAAATAAATACAAATCATTTTAAAATGGTGTTTATTGTAGGCTACTACAGTACCACAAACTGGAGCCATTTCCCTCTGCATTCCATGGGCGGTCCCCTTGTTAGTGGGACTCGCATGATGTGTTTCTTTCTACATGAGGGAAGTACAACCAGGAAGCTGGGCAGCTGTGCCGTACAGCCTAGTTTTTTCACCCATACTATATAGTAGGGATGGAAATTGATGGTGTGTAAGTATCTTGCAGGAAAGAGAGGAAATAAAGATGTCCCCAAAGGAAGGCACAGTAGGCACAAATAGGGCATGTAAAATATGACTAGGCCCTAAGGGGCCCTCCTCTTCTAGACTTATTTATTCCAATATTTGCAGATGACTGAAAACAGTTGAGGTCTGGCAATTGCTTATTTCTATTTGTCAGGGTGATAAATACCAGAGGAACTATCTGCCTGCACTCGGTTCTATAAGTCATTTGACAGTGAAGAATGGTCCATTTGTGCCTTGGACGCAGCACATCAAAACAGTGGGTTAAACCCTACAGAAAAGCAACAACAAACACTACTTTACTGTCTGTTGAACTATGTAGCTGTCTCCGTAAAAGCAATGCAAATCTCTATATGTTAATATGCAGTTGAGAGGAACTGCGTTTGTTGATGGATGACGGATAGAGTTTGCTCTGAGATCGAAGATCAGTGTTGGATGGATGAGGTCCATATATCCATATACAGTGCATTCAAAAGTATTGAGACCCCTTGAATTTTTCCACATCTTGTTACGTTACAGACTTTTTCTAAAATGGATTAAATGAGTTTTTTCCTCTCATAAATCTACACACAATACCCCGTAATGACAAAGAAAAACATATATTTTTTAATGTTTGCAAATTTATTAAAAATGAAAAAATGTAATATTACATTTACATAAGTATTCAGACCTTGTACTCAGTACTTTGTTGAAGCACCTTTGGCTGAGATTACAGCCTCAAGTCTTTTTGGGTGTGACGCTACAAGTTTGGCACACCTGTATTTGGGGAGATATCCCATTCTTCTCTGCTGATTCTCTCAAGATCTGTCAGGTTGGATGGGGAGCGTTGCCGCACAGCTACTTTCAGGTCTCTCCAGAGATGATCAGGTTCAAGTCCGGGCTCTGGCTGGGCCACCAAGGACATACAGAGACTTGTCCCAAAGTCACTCTTGTGTTTTTTTTTGCTGTGTGCTTAGTCGGTGTCCTGTTGGAAGGTGAACCTTCGCCCCAGTCTGAGGTCCTGAACGCTCTGGAGCAGATTTTCATCAAGGATCTCTCTGCATTTTGCACCTTTCATATTTCCCTTGATCCTGAGTAGTCTTCCAGTTCCTGCAGCTGAAAAACATCCCCACAGCATGATGCTGCCACCACCATGCTTCACCATAGGTATGGTGCAGGTTTCCTCCAGACGTGACACTTGGCATTCAGGCCAGATTTCAATCTTGGTTTCATCAGACTAGAGAATTGTGTTTCTCATGGTTTCTGTGAGTCCTTTAGGTGCCTTTTGGCAAACTCCAAGTGATCTGTGATGTGCCTTTTCCTGAGGAGTGGCTTTCGTCTGGCCACTGTACCATAAAGGTCTGATTGGTGGAGTGCTGCTGTAATGGTTGTCCTTCTGGAAGATTCTCCCATTTCCACAGAGGAACTCTGGTGCTGTGTCAGAGTGACCATCGGCTTCTTGGTCACCTCCCTGACAAAGGCCCTTCTCCCCCGATTATTCAGTTTGGTCAGGCGGCAAGCTCTAGGAAGAGTCTTGGTGGTTCCAAACTTCCATTTAAGACTGATGGTGGCTACTATGTTCTTGGGGACCTTCAATGCTGCAGACATTTTTGAGTACCCTTCCCCAGATCTGTGCCTCGACACAATCCTGTCTCTGAGCTCTACGGACAATTCCTTCGGCTTGATTTTTGCTCTGGCGTGCACTGTCAACTGTGGGACCTTATATAGACAAGTATGTTCCTTTCTAAATCATGTCCAATCAATTGAATTTACCACATGTGGACTCCAAGTTGTAGAAAAAACTCAAGAATGATCAATCGAAACAGGATGCACCTGAGCTCAATTTCGAGTCTCACAGCAAAGTTTCTGAATACTTATATTATGTAAATCTGTTTTTTATTTTGAATACATTTGCAAACATTTCTAAACTTGTTTTTGCTTTGTCATTATGGGGTATTGTGTGTAGACTGATGAGGAGAATATGCATTTGATCCATTTTTTAGAATAAAGCCGGAAATGTAACTAAATGTGGAAAAGGGGAACGGGTCTGAATACCTTCCGAATGCACTGTGTTGGGTTATGATGGGCAAGAACAGTTCTACTAAGCTCACGGGGCGTTGATATTCCTCACGAGTCAATGGGTATGTATAATTAATTAAAATCCTAGATTGCACCCTTAAACATTGATGTTTTGGCCCGCAAGGCCCACTTCAGAAAGATAGAGAGGGACTAAACAACAGCACCATCATCACAGTTGATCAACAGGATAAGGGTTGGTAAAGCCCTAGATCCTGCACTTGGGGCCAACTTCTATTACTTTACCCACTGGGTACAAATTCAACGTCTAATCCATGCTGGTTCAACGTAATTTTATTGAAATTATGTGGAAATAACGTTGGTTCAACCAGTGTGTGCCCAGTGGGTATTGTCTCTTACCTGGGTGGGCAATGCTTAAACAGAGATATCTTTAGTGACTCACGTAGCAGCCTGACCCCCTCCCTGCGATTCCACTTCACCCCATCTCCCTGGCGCTCTGCCAAGCCTGACCTGTCACCTGGATGGTGGGCAGCATTGGTAAATAGTGCCACAAAGATTACTCAACCAAGCGCAGCAGTTGCATGTGGACTTAAAAGACAGGAAAAGGCCCCCATACACCTCAGCAATGCAAACAAGCCTGTGTTAGAGGAGTGGGTTGAATACAAAGCAGCAACTTTATATGAGGATGTGAATAGTTATTTTCAGTTTTACTTTAGGTTAAAGGGGGGGGGCAAGGAGGGTTATTATTCAGAAATACAAACTGTATTTAAATGATGGCCATATATGTGAGCCCTTGTGGCTGTTTTATGGCAGTTTGAAGGTCATCGGGTTTTGAATTTGGCTCATTTCGCTTGTATTCAGGCATTTCTGACCCATTACAAAGCTGCAATACATCCTGTCATGTAAGTAAAGCTACAGAGACTTAAATATATACAGTAGCATGACGTCGAGATGTGAATTCAAATCAGATGTGAACCTCCTCTTCCGTCCGCATGGAACTGAAGGCTGTAATAACTCTAACTACCTTATGTTATGATATGGACCTGAGCACAGATTGCTCAGGGAGACAGATGTCCCTGATGCACCATTCAGGTTAGCCCTGCCAACTCTGAAAGGGTAACAGTAACAACGAATGAATACCTTAGAGCTGGGTAGATTTAGAAAAGCAGCTGCTAAAACCATGCCGTGTGTGTGTTTGCCTGTGTGTGTCTGTGTGTTCTGTTACGTGTATTTGCGCTTATGGATGTGCGGGCACATCGGGCAGTCTGTGAACGGGGTTATAGGCTTGTTGGCTGATGAATGCTTCCAGTCACAGAAGGGAGAAGGGCCAATGATAAGGTATCTGCCGTATTGTTCTTCTGTGAGCACATTAGAACACATTTTAAATGAATTTAGGCATAATTAATAGGCTTCCAAGGAACCAAGGAGCCATTAGTGCTTTGAGCTCCTGCGCTGTCTGTGGTGAGTCCACCACCCACTGCTTCCCAGTCCTATCCCTGGGTCTCCAAGATAGAGCACAAATGCAATTATACTCTGTATTTATATTCTTCTTTCTCTCTCTCTCTCGTGCTTTTTCTCTCTCAATCTCTCCTGCTCTCTCTCTCTCAGTAGGGGGGAATTATAGAGGCATGTATTCACACAGAATGTCATCCCAGATTCTGCCATTACATGCACACAATTGGTCCATTAATCTCCAAATCCTGGTCCCCTTTCATCTGGGAATGCTCCCTCCCCCTCCTCATGGATGGCATTTGAATTTCAAGATCAACCCAATCATCTACTTTTAGAGGCTATTCTTATAATTTTGTATGCAAGTGATCTGTGTCTGATTTTGCTCTAGGCTATATGCTTGTTTTACAAAAGCAACACAAAAGTACTGTGTACAGTCTCAAACCTGATTTTGAAGGGCATTGTAAAACAATTTGGGAGAACCATTGGTGGTCTCTGCATCCAGAAGTAATTATGACCAATTGAGGAGCAACTAAGAAGATGAAGGCAACATTTAAATTGCCTTCCTTTTACATATTATCGTTTCATAAAAGCAGTACCTATACAGCCCAACATACTGGGCAGAGAAAAGCGAGGCTGCACTCGGTTAGAGAAGATGAGTCTAAATAAACATTCATAACAAGGTGTTGATGTGTGTTACTTTGGGACAATTCAACATTTACTGGAAGCGGGTGGGGGTGGTCTGGTCCTAATTGAGTTGTCATTAAATATATATTTTTATTTCACATTTATTTAACCAGGGAAGCTAGTTGAGAACAACTTCTCATTTACAACTGTGACCTGGCCAAGATAAAGCAAAGCAGTTCAACACATAAAACAAGTTACACTTGGAGTAAACAAACACAGTCATTAATACAGTGTGTGGAAATGAGGTAGGATAAGGGAGAAGGCAATAAATAGGCCATGGTGGCGAAGTAATTACAAAATAGCAATGAAACACTGGCATGGTAGATGTGCAGAAGATGAATCTGCAAGTAGAGATACTGGGGTGCAAAGGAGCAAGATAAATAAATAAATAACTACAGTATGAGGATGAGGTAATTGGATGGGCTATATACAGCTTGGCTATGTACAGGTGCAGTGAGCTGTTCTGACAGCTGGTGCTTAAAGCTAGTGAGGGAGATGTGCGTCTCCAGCTTCAGTGATTTTTGCAGCTCGTTCCAGTCATTGGCAGCAGAGAACTGGCGGGAAAGGCGGCCAAAGGAGGAATTTGCTTTGGGGGTGACCAGTGAGATATATCTGCTGGAGCGCGTGTTACGGGTGGGTGCTGCTATGGTGACCAGTGAGCTGAGATAAGGCGGGACTGTACCTAGCAATGACCTGGGGCCAGTGTGTTTGGCGATGAATATGAAGCTAGGTCAGCCAACAAGAGCGTACAGGTCGCAGTTGTGGGTAGTTTATGGGGCTTTGGTGACAAAACGGGTGACACTGTGATAGACTGCATCCAATTCGTTGAGTTGAGTGTTGGAGGCTATTTTGTAAATTATTTCGCCGAAGTTGAGGATTGGTAGGATGGTCAGTTTTACAAGGGTATGTATGGCAGCATGAGTGAAGGATACTTTGTTGCGAAATAGGAATATGATTCTAGATTTAATTTTGGATTGGAGATGCTCTTGGAACCACCCATCCCGGATCTGGGATAATTGTCATCAACTACGCTAAATAGCATAGCGCAACGGTCAAATAATCAAGAAAATCAGAAAAGCAATCAAATTTATCGTTTACCTTTGAGCTTCGGATGTTTTCATTCACGAGACTCCCAGTTCGACAGCAAATGTTCCTTTTGTTCCATAAAGATTATTTTTATTTTCATACCCAAAATACATCCGTTTGTTGGTCACGTTATGTTGAGAAATCCACCAGAAATAGCGGTCACAACAAATTCCAAATTATATCCATAATATTGACAGAAACATGGCAAACATTTTTTATAATCAATCCTCAAGGTGTTTTTCAAATATCTATTCGATAATATATCAACCGGGACAGTTGGCTTTTCGCTAGGACCGGGAGGAAAAATGGCTACCTCTCTGTTTAGCGCAAAAATCACACTGAGCCAACACATGACCACTTACGCAATGTGGACGTTTACATATTCTTCAAAATAAAGGCCTGAAACTATGTCTAAAGGCTGTAGACACCTTAGGGAAGCCACAGAAAAAGTAATCTGGTTGATACCCCTTTCAATGGGCAATAGGAATGCATAGAAAGACGGGTTTCAAAATGAGTCACTTCCTGATTGGATTTTTCTCAGGATTCCGCCTGCAATATCAGTTCTGTTATACTCACAGACAATATTTTTACAGTTTTTGAAACTTTAGTGTGTTTTCTATCCTAATCTGACAATTATATTATATGCATATTCTAGCATCTGATCCTGAGAAATTGGCAGTTTACTTTGGGAACGTTATTTTTACAAAAATAAAAATAGTGCCCCCTAGCTTCAAGATTCAACACATTGTTATTTTCAATGACGGTCTAGGAACGGTGGGTTAACTGCCTTGTTCAGGGGCAGAACGACAGATTTTCACCTTGTCAGGTCGGGGGATCCAGTCTTGCATCCGTACAGTTAACTAGTCCAATGGCTAACCACCTGCCTCTCATTGCACTCCACGAGGAGCCTGCCTGTTATGCGAATGCAGTAGATGCCAAGGTAAGTTACTAGCTAGCATTAAACTTATCTTATAAAAAACAATCAATCAATCATAATCACTAGTTATAACTACACATGGTTGATGATATTACTAGTTTATCTAGCGTGTCCTGCGTTGCATATAATCGATGCAGCGCTGGGGGATGATTTAACAAAAGCTCATTTGCGAAAAAAAGCACAATCGTTGGACGACTGTACCTAACTATTAACACCAATGACTTTCTTAAAATCAATACACAGAAGTATAGATTTTTACACCTGCATATTTAGCTAAAATAAATTCAGGTTAGCAGGCAATATTAACCAGGTGAAATTGTGTCACTTCTCTTGCGTTCATTGCACGCAGAGTAGCGGTATATGCAACAGTTTGGGCAGCCTGGCTCATTGCGAACTAATTTTCCAAAATTATGAGAACATTGAAGGTTGTGCAATGTAACAATAATATTTAGACTTATGGATGCCACCCATTAGATAAAATACCGGACTGTTCCGTATTTCACAGAAATGGTAAACGTTTTGTTTTCTAAATGATAGTTTCCGGATTCGACCATATTAATGACCAAAGGCTCGTATTTCTGTGTGTTATTGTGTTATAATTAAGTCTATGATTTGATAGAGCAGTATGCCTGCGCGATGGTAGGCAGCAGAAGGCTCGTAAGCATTCATTCAAACAGCACTTTCGTGCGTTTTGCCAGCAGCTCTTCGCAAACACAGCGCTGTTTATGACTTCAAGCCTATCAGCCTAATGGCTGGTGTAACCGATGTGAAATGGCTAGCTAGTTAGCGGGGTGCGCGCTAGTAGCGTTTCAAATGTCGCTTGCTCTGAGACTCGGAGTAGTTATTCGTGGCTTTTGTGGAGCGATGGGTAATGCTGTTTCGAGTGTGGCTGTTGTCGATGTGTTCCTGGTTCGAGCCCAGGCAGGGGTGAGGAGAGGGACGGAAGCTTTACTGTTACACTGGCAATACTATATAAGAACATCCAATAGTCAAAGGTATATGAAATACAAATGTTATAGAGATAAATATTATTATAAATACTATATTAACTGCAACCTAACACCTCTTACCTTGGAATATTGAACCACCAACTGTCATATGTTCTCTTGTTCTGAGCAAGGAATTCAAACGTTAGCTTTTTTACATGGCACATATTGCACTTTTACTTCTTCAACACTTAGTTTTTGCATTATTTAAACCAAATCGAACATGTTTCATTATAGGCTAAATTGATTTTTATTGATGTATTATATTAAGTGAAAATAAGTGTTCATTCAGTATTGTTGTAATTGTCATTATTACAAATAAATAACAAATCGCCGATCAATCGGTATCGACTTTTTTTTGTTCCTCCAATAATCGGTATCGGCATTGGAAAATCATAATCGGTCGACCTCTAGAACTTGCACAGGTAGCATACAGGTGACTTTTGAAGTAGCCTAATCATATTAAAACAAAGTGTTGAGAGTAGACCCAAATGTAATGAAATATTCAAATTCCAGGGCATTTTCAAACGGTCCCTTATTTGACATTGGACATTTAGAGGGAGTATTTAGGGCCCCCAAAATGAGATTAGTGCTGTAACAGAGAATTGCTAAATCATTCTCTGTTCCAGATATCCTTGAAGTACTGGGAGTTCAAATAAGGACTGTTTACATTATAGATTTGCTCAAGCTGCTCTTTTATGTATTCATGTCAACCCTGAGCCTTTCAGGGCGGATATCAAAAGCAAGCAAATCAAGTTAATGGATAATGATAACAATTGATTGTATTTGTATAGCACTTATACGGTGCTCAAATCATTACCTCACCTTACCCACTATGTGTAGCACCCACCTAGGTTGATATGGATGTGTGTTTCCCTCAAAACCATATAAGTAGGTAGGAATGTAATTACCATTGTACAAAACTCATTACTTCATGTGTATGCTGTATCTCCAGGTGTGGACATAATTCAGTGGGACTGAGTTATTAGATTGTCTTTGTTACAGTAGCCTCGCTAGAATGTAGGATAGAGACCGAGATTCTGTGGTCGGTTGCCTTAGGATATAATGCGTTCTCTTACAGACAATGTGCTATTTGTTTTTCAGATAATGGCACTCTGGGCCATTCTTATGCTTTTATCACGCAATTTCAAGACACTTTAGAATGTGACATGTACACAGTTACTGTGTGTGCGTGCGGAAGGCTCTGATGAGTAACTGTATGGGGGCCTGGTGATTACTAGGCCTGTTGGCACCACACACGTCAAAAGCATAAAACATATTCACACATGTTCATAATGGGTATAACTGTGTTCATAATGGGTATAACTGTGTCCATGAGGGAACAAATGCCAGCCACATTACTTCCAACAAAGACTGGCTTTATCCTTTCAAATTCCATCTCACAACTTGTGAAGCCCGGGCCTTTTCATTCACTTGAAGTCAAATTCCAAAGTGTTCCAAATAAATCAATTATGAGAATGAATCCAGAGCTTACTAGGGTAGAGCTTTGAATGATTTTCTATACATGATTTAGTTTTAGTGTAAAGACATGTACATTGACATATGTTCTAATTGAAGTAAACGATCTATGAAAACCCTTAACATGTAAACGTTTTAATTCAGAACATGAAGACTAGGTTCTATGCAATATGTCAAACTCCATAGATGTTTATGAATTGATTATTTTTTAAGGTCCAATGCAGCAGTTTTATCTTAATATCAAATCCTTTCTTGAGAACAATGATTGTTTAAAATTAAAATGGTCAAAAAGAAACAAAAGTAGCTTCTTTGCGAAATGCAATTTCTCAAGCATTTTGCTAGGACTGTCTTGGAGTGGTCAAAGAGAGAGGGGCCTAATTGGAGTGATGTGTAACCTGAAAACTAGCTTTTACTGGCAGAGAGGAGGCCGAACTCTCTTTGTTAAATGGTCTATTAATTTATACCGTCCAAAAACCCCACACAGCCAAACAATTTTCAAACTGCTCTTACACAGCTCTTACACGAAAAGTGCATCATTATAATTTTCACAGTTTCTCAGTATTATTCCAACCTCATAGTGTAGAAATATACACTGAGTGTACAAAACATTAGGAACACCTGCTCTTTCCATGATCTAGACCAGGGAACTCAGGACCTATTTAAATTAGGGGGGGAGACTCAGTCGGGGTCTCCACTTACTGTTGAGAGTTAGAATAATGAAATACACAAGGTGCCATTTCAAAATTTGGTTGTGCATCAGCAGTCATTCACTTGAATTAACCCATGTAACCCATGTCATTAACCCATGTCAGCTAAACATTTTTAGATTGGTAAGTTAGTCTTGTGGCCAGCTATCTAAATGTGTATTACACATGGTCGGGGTATGGATGTAGGTACGAGGACTCACTAGCCACTGCGACCCATCATTTTCTGTGGCCTCCACCCCATCAAAGTTTCCTATCCCTAACATAGACTGACCAGGTGAATCCAGATGAAAGCTATGATTCCTTATTGATGTCACTTCTTAAATACTCTTCAATCAGTGCACATGAAGGGGAGGAGAGAGGTAAAAAAAAAAAACATTTTTAAGCCTGGAGACAATTGAGACATTGTGTATGTGTGCCATTCAGAGGGTGGGCAAGACAAAATATTGAAATGGCTTTGAACGGGGTATGGTAGTAAGTGGCAGGCGCACTGGTTTGAGTGTGTCAACAACTGCAACGCTGCTGGGTTTTTCCACGCTCAACAGTTTCCCTTGTGTATCAAGAATGGTCCACCACCAAAGGACATCCACCCAACTTGACACAACTGTGGGAAGCGTTGTAGTCAACATGGGCCGGGATCCCTGTAGAATGCTTTCGACACCTTGTAGAGTCCATGCCTTGACGAATTGAGGCTGTTCTGAGGGCAAAAGGGGGTTCAACGCAATATTGGCAAGGTATTCCTAATGTTTTGTACACAAAGCACAGGACAATCAAGTTTTGGACTGCACTGCCCCTTTAAGGATAACACGGACTGTACTGTAGCTGTAGGCAACAATGCAAGACGTTATTTCTGATCATTTGAATTTTCAATCACAAACATCAATCCAAAAACTAAATGACTGTAGAGGCTAATTTGAAAAAATTCGGAATTGTCATGAACGGAAAGCAAGAACCCAGAATTCTAGCGATGTTAAATGGGTTCATTGTTCTCTTCACCGTCTTTGGTGTTTGATATCGGATTGAGCCTTTGATATCGGATTGAGCCTTTGATATCGGATTGAGCCTTTGGATTGCGTGGATTATGGCTGGAGGGCTTCAGATGTGTCCCACAGGCCACAATACACAGGATTACTGCAGGAATTAATGCCTCAGTGCTCTGTACCTTCACTGCACAGCAGCATGTCCTCATTTTTTCCCCGTTCTGTGGCCGCCCTCTCATGCCGAGTAAACACAAGCCTCACACCTACACTCACACCAAACACTTGCACACACACACACAGCAATAGTGTGAAGAGCAAAATAGACAACCATACACTTTATAGGTGCATGTTGGTACACACACGCAAACACACACACCATGGCTTGAAGAAGTGCACCAACAGATTGGCCTAATAAAAGTACCATTTCCCATATTCAATCAAGATGACCACAGTGTACTGTAAGATAAACTGCCTCAATATACCCTCACACCCAAGCCCTAATACCCTCACACCTATGCCATACTTAGCATTCATAATGCTTTTTAGAGCGTGCTTACTTATTGTGAATGGTGGAATGATTTCATCTTTCATATTATATTTAGTAGATCTTTTTCATATCTTCTTGAATCTACAGTGTGCTGAATCTAGAGGTCTTGAGGTCTAGATTGTTGACCTCTATGGTTTTTTCAGTGACCTTTTGAATATAAGATTAACACATTTTCACCATGATATTGGATTGACATCAACTCAGTATGTGTTTCAGAAGTAGTATCTCAAGTGAGGATTCACCCCTGAGTAATTTTATTGAGGACTGTGGAACAAATGATAATGAGAAGGCTAATCAGGTGCTCCTGTCCTCAACGGTGAAGCACAGACAATGGAATACAACATTTGTCTCACATTTCACAATCAAAAGGCTTCCCTCTTCAAGATCAACTGAATGACATCTCATTACACACTTCAAAACACATCTATTTTATTCAAATAGGCTAAGTGTTTGCTATTAAAAGCAACACACACTCAGCCATTATCTGTGAACAGCATCCGGTGTTAGGTTCTACTGAAACAGAGTAAAAACTCATGGGGACGATAATTAAAGCTCAAACCAAGTTTACTCACCCACAGCTGAACAGACCAAAACATATTTACACAAGTACTGGTATTTAACCCTTTCTCCTATGCTGAGTCTCCTCCTTACACATCTGATCAGCCAACACACCTCTGTTGCTAGACAGAACTTTAGTGATATCTGTTCTCCCTCACTTCATCTGACCTGACCTGACCTTGGCCCTAATCCTTCCCATAGGATAACCGGATGTCTAACAATAACATATTCGGACAGAATGTAACTTTTACATTCCCCTATCTCCCTCAGTGACATAAGGATATTTCATATTTTCAAGTTAAGAAGTCAGAACCCATCACCAGTGATACATGTTTACCCGGTGTCTACATTAAAACAATGAGCATAGACAGCTCTATTTGTTAGAATCCATCCATATTGCATGCTGCAATATCAATTATGAGCATGCAGGGCACTGTACAGATAGGGCCACAGTTCAACATGAAATTAATACATTTAAACTCAGTTTTTCACAATTCCTGACATTTAATCCTAGTAAAAAATTGGTCAGTTAGGATCACTACTTTATTTTAAGAATGTGAAATGTAAGAATAATAGAGAATTATTAATTTCAGCTTTCATTTCTTTCATCACGTTCCCAGTGGGTCAGAAGTTTACATACACTCAATTAGTATTTGGTAGAATTGCCTTTAAATTGTTTAACTTGGGTCAAACGTTTCGGGTAGCCTTCCACAAGTTTTCCACAATACGTTGGGTGAATTTTGGCCCATTCCTAACTGTCAGAGCTGGTGTAACTGAGTCAGGTTTGTAGGTCTCCTTGTTCGCACGCGCTTTTTCGGTTCTGCTCACGGTTCTGCTTCTGTTGGATTGAGGTCAGGGCTTTGTTGTCCTTAAGCCATATTGCCACAACTTTGGAAGTATGCTTGGAGTCATTGTCCATTTGCTAGACCCATTTGCGACCAAGCTTTAACTTCTTGACTGATGTCTTGAGATGTTGCTTCAATATATTCACATAATTGTCCTCCCTCATGATTCCACCTATTTTGTGAAGTGCACAGTCCCTCCTACAGCAAAGCACCCCAACAACATGATGCTACCTCCCCCTGCTTCACGGTTGGGATGGTGTTCTTCTGCTTGCAAGCCTCACCCTTTTTCCTCCGAACATAATGATGGTCATTATGGCAAAACAGTTCTATTTTTGTTTCATTAGACCAGAGGACTTTTCTCCAAAAAGTCTTTGTCCCCATGTGCAGTTGCAACCCGTAGTCTGGCTTTTTTATGGAAGTTTTGGAACAGTGGCTTCTTCCTTGCTGCGCGGCCTTTCAGATTATGTCGATGTAGGACTCGTTTTACTGTGGATATAGATACTTTTGTACTTGTTTCCTCCAGCATCTTCACATGGTCCTTTGCTGTTGTTCTTGGATTGATTTGCACTTTTCGCACCAAAGTACGTTCATCTCTAGGAGACAGTCTCCTTCCTGAGCGGTATGATGGCTGCGTGGTCCCATGGTGTTTATACTTGCGTACTATTGTATGTACAGATGAACGTGGTACCTTCAGGTGTTTGGAAATTGCTCCCAAGAATGAACCAGACTTGTGGAGGTCTACAATTTTTTTTTCTGAGGTTTTGGCTGATTACGTTTGATTTTCCCATGAAGTCAAGCAAAGACGCACTGAGTTTGAAGGTAGGCCTTGAAAAACATCCACAGGTGCACCTCCAATTGACTCAAATTATGTAAATTTGCCTATCAGAATTTTCTAAAGCCATCACATCATTTTCTGGAATTTTCCAAGCTGTTTAAAGGCACAGTCATCTCAGTGTATGCACAAAGTAGGTTTCCTAACTGACTTGCCAAAACTATAGTTTGTTGAAAATACATTTGTGGAGTGGTTGAAAAACAAGTTTTAATGACTCATACCCAAGTGTATGTAATCTTGTGACTTCAACTGTAAATATTACATAACTAAACCATCTCAGCCTTCACAGGAGCCATTCCAGAAGTGTGCTCATCGCATCTGCCAAACACAAAGATCTGCTTAATGTGAACTACTAGACTGTGTGCACCACCGAAAAGATTTGTAATGCCCGTGCCAGGAAGCATATTTGCATTTTTGCAAACGGTTCGACTGAGAAGACATTTTCAAAAGCAAATAAGAATATGGGTGTAACCTATGTCCCAGCAATAATCTGGCCTGCTCGCCTCCCTACCACTGAGGAAGTATAGTTCCCGCTCAGCCCAGTCAAAACTGTTCGCTGCTCTGGCCCCCCAATGGTGGAACAAACTCCCTCACGACACCAGGACAGCGGAGTCAATCGCCACCTTCCGGAGACACCTGAAACCCCACCTCTTTAAGGAATACCTAGGATAGGATAAGGTAATCATTCTACCCCCCCCCTTAAAATATTTAGATGCACTATTGTAAAGTGGCTGTTCCACTGGATGTCATAAGGTGAATGCACCAATTTGTAAGTCGCTCTGGATAAGAGCGTCTGCTAAATGACTTAAATGTAAATGTAAATGTAATAATAATATAAAATATGCCATTTAGCAGACTCTTTTATCCAATGCATACATTTTACGTATAGTTAGTCCTGGGAATCAAACTCACTGTCCTGGCATAGTGAACACCAGCTCTCGAGGACCACAATAATTATGGCACACTATCAAAGTGCCTAAGTGAGTTTGGCTAAAAGGATGACGGTCTGCTTCACTTAATAACTGCCATACTTTAATTAACAGTGGGTTTTCATCATCCTCTATTCATAGACGGTGCTTGACATGTTCACGCTTCCTTTTTTGTATCCCACATAATTAACGGTGTGAACAAAAAAAAACAGATGCTCATTGTGAGCCAAAAATATACAAAATGCTTATAATGGGCTTCCTTTTCACAAATCACTCTTTAGGAGATTACAAAAATAATGCACAATTTAATGAATATTTCAGATGTAAAAGCTACATCAACATGCACAGTGGGGAGAACAAGTATTTGATACACATTTCATATCATATACTTGTTCTCCCCACTGTATGTGCCAGGGTCAATGAAATAATTGACTTAACTTCCTGTAAAACCATGGGAAGCCTAGCACCCGCCTGCTTTCTAAAGGAAGGACTTGATAAAAGAAAAGCCCACCTTGGGTGTGATCGGTTTTGTGTTGCTGTGCTTCAGAGGGGAACTCTTTGAGGGGATGAATATAGATGATGAAATTTACTGGA
This sequence comes from Oncorhynchus gorbuscha, assembly GCF_021184085.1. Classification (NCBI taxonomy): domain Eukaryota; kingdom Metazoa; phylum Chordata; class Actinopteri; order Salmoniformes; family Salmonidae; genus Oncorhynchus; species Oncorhynchus gorbuscha. The sequence continues at coordinate 45,860,255 of NC_060186.1, forward strand.
ATAAAGAATCATCAGCTGCAAAAACATGACTTGATTGCGATGGCTTCACAGTTTGTCATTATCAACGCAAGCCCCTTAGGAACATTCAATTTATCATTCCAAATACTACAAAGTGGTATTTTTTGGTAAATGTGTCACTTCTAGTTAGTCTCACCCGTTTTATCTTAAAGTAAAATGCTAACTTTGGAAAGACAATTTCAAAACCTGGTTTTGTAAGATATTGAGGGTTATACGCCAGTGTTTCTATTGTTGACCATTGTTTTGCCAAATACCTCTACGGCAGCACCTCCCCAGGGTAATGCTAGTGAAGACTAGGCCATTGTCCTCTATTCATTGTCAGACAGACATTTTCTTGGCGTGGGAGGCAGTGAGGACTTTGCATGGTGTGCCAAACTGATTTCCTTGGTGGCTTTATTACTTGAGCTGGCACTCTCAATGGCACAGTGACAATCTTTTAACAATGCCTTGATCCCATACGAGAAAAAAACAGACATTTCAATATATTTAACGTCACGTAAAATGTATTTCAAATAGATGTAGATACATTTGCATCTTTGCTACAAATGTATGCAACACCTTATAATGTATTCCAGAGATGCATGTACATACATTTACATCTTTGCTCAAATGTATGTAATGCCTGACAATATTCCTGAAATGCTATGACTAGTCTACAGAGTGGCCAAATTGGTTCCTAATTTGGCTTCTTGAATTACTCTTTACGTATTGATCAATGGAGATTATTTTTTAGGTCACAAAGCCAAAACTTGAAATTGTGATTGTCAGTAAAAAAAAATGTTTCCCCATCTAAAAATAAATACAAAATAAAATAGCTATAGTAAGGCCCTCTCCAGCTTAATTCAATAATGGAAGAAATGTAGGCGTTTTTATCATTTTCTTTTATTAGATTTTTTTTTTATTGATTTAAACAAAAACTATACATCTTACAACACTCCACAATATGTCAAAACTGTATGTCTAGGTCTTGTGCTTCCAATGAGTGTGGTATTATAAAGTGTATGGTTAGCGGTGTTATGGTGTGTTCGTAACCAAGTGGAAAGTGGGAATTTACCACATCTGGGAAAAATCCACTTGACCGGCCCTCCAACTGGTAATTAGTAGTTAAATCAGCCCTTGTGACAGGGGGGAATGGAAGCTTGTTGTGTGCAACAGGGAAGGGCAATTGAATACAAAAAAAACATTAAATTGTTAAAATATTTCTAGCCTGGCTAAGTAACAGGATGACATGTTATGCTCGACCCGCATCGTATTCCCCCCCCCCCAAAAAAAAATGAAAATGGCCGGAAAGAATAGAACCAGCTCACCTGCTTTTAGCTGACTTGTGGTGGCTATTTAGCAGCATGATGGTCTGAGGGAACAGACTAACATTTTAGACCTCGAGCTCCAACATGTAGAAAGAAGTGAAATTAAATTATGAAAATGATCATAAAAATAATAAAAAAAGGCATTTTAGTCAATGCTCTTATCCAGAACGACTTACAGTAAGTAGTGAGTGCATACATTTTCATACTGGTCCCACGTGGGACTCAAAGCCACATCCCTGGTGTTGCAAGCGCCATGCTCTACCAACTGAGCTACACACGACCATATAAGTAGAAATGGCACAATATACATCGTAACAACTGAAGCAGTGATGAGTAAATACATGTCCTTTGGAGTGGAGGCAGAGTAAAGACTGAGAGGATGGGGGGATGACCATAGGGGGAACAGCATGTGTTGGAAACAAGTGAAATAATAACTATACTAATTATTATAAAAAATATACACTGCTCAAAAAATGAAGGGAACACTAAAATAACACATCCTAGATCTGAATGAATGAAATATTCTTATTAAATATTTTTTATTTACATAGTTGAATGTGCTGACAACAAAATCACACAAAAATTATCAATGGAAATCAAATGTATCAACCCATTGAGGTCTGGATTTGGAGACACACCCAAAATTAAAGTGGAAAACCACTCTACAGGCTTGATCCAACTTTGATGTAATGGCCTTAAAACAAGTCAAAATGAGGCTCAGTAGTGTGCCTGTATGACCTCCCTACAACGCCTGGGGATGCTCCTGATGAGGTGGCGGATGGTCTCTTGAGGGATCTCCTCCCAGACCTGGACTAAAGCATCCGCCAACTCCTGGACAGTCTGATGCAACGTGGCGTTGGTGGATGGAGCGAGACATGATGTCCCAGATGTGCTCAATTGGATTCAGGTCAGGGGAACGGGCGGGCCAGTCCATAGACTTGATGCCTTCCTCTTGCAGGAACTGCTGACACACTCCAGCCACATGAGGTCTAGCATTGTCTTGCATTAGGAGGAACCCAGGGCCAACCGCACCAGCATGTGGTCTCACAAGGGGTCTGAGGATCTCATCTCGGTACCTCATAGCAGTCAGGCTACCTCTGGCAAGCACATGGAGGGCTGTGCGGCCCCCCAAAGAAATGCCACCCCACACCATGACTGACCCACCGCCAAACCGTTCATGCTGGAGGATGTTGCAGGCAGCAGAACGTTCTCCATGGCGTCTCCAGACTGTCACGGCTGTCACGTGCTCAGTGTGAACCTGCTTTCATCTGTGAAGAGCACAGGGCGCCAGTGGTGAATTTGCCAATCTTGGTGTTCTCTGACAAATGCCAAACGTCCTGCACGGTGTTGGGCTGTAAGCACAACCCCCACGTGTGGACGTCGGGCCCTCATACCACCCTCATGGAGTCTGTTTCTGACCGTTTGAGCAGACACATGCACATTTGTGGCCTGCTGGATGTCATTTTGCAGGGCTCTGGCAGTGCTCCTCCTGCTCCTCCTTGCACAAAGGCGGAGGTAGCGGTCCTGCTGCTGGGTTGTTGCCCTCCTACGGCCTCCTCCATGTCTCCTGATGTACTGGCCTGTCTCCTGGTAACACCTCCATGCTCTGGACACTACGCTGACAGATACAGCAAACCTTCTTACCACGGCTCGCATTGATGTGCCATCCTGGATGAGCTGCACTTGTAGACTCCGTCTCATGCTACCACTAGAGTGAAAGCACCGCCAGCATTCAAAGGTGACCAAAACATCAGCCAGGAAGCATAGGAACTGAGAAGTGGTCTGTGGTCACCACCTGCAGAACCACTCCTTTATCGGGGGTGTCTTGCTAATTGCCTATAATTTCAACCTGTTGTCTATTCCATTTGCACAACAGCATGTGAACTTTATTGTCAGTCAGTGTTGCTTCCTAAGTGGACAGTTTGATTTCACAGAAGTGTGATTGACTTGGAGTTACATTGTGTTGTTTACGTGTTCCCTTTATTTTTTGGAGCAGTGTATATAATATATGCATGAACAACTGCAACAGTGATGCATGTCTTTGGGGTGGGGGCAGAGTAAAAGTCTGTCCATAGGGGGAGCAGCAAGTAAGGTACAGTGCATTTGGAAAGTGTTCAGACCCCTTGACCTTTTCCACATTTTTGTACCTGAACAGTTAATCAAATGGCTACCCGGGCTATTTGCATTGTGTGCCTCCCCCAACCCCTCTTGTACTCTGCTGCTACTGTTACTAGAGCTACTGCTCTGTTTATCATATATGCATTAACTTTAACTATACATTCATGTACAAATGTACATACTACCTAAATTGGCCTGACCAACGAGTGCTCCCACACATTGGCTAACCTGACTATCTGCATTGTGTCCCGCCACCCACCCACCCGTCTTTTACGCTACTGATACTCTCTGTTCATCATATATGCATAGTCACTAATACCATATCTACATGTACATACTACCTAAATCAGCTTGACTAACCGGTGTCTGTATATAGCCTCTACTGTTTTTCACTGTCTTTTAACTGTTGTTTTTATTTCTTTACTTATCTATTGTTCACCTAATACCTTTTTTACACTATTGGTTAGAGCCTGTAAGTAAGCATTTCACTGTAAGGTTGACACCTGTTGTATTTAGCGCACGTGACAAATACACTTTGATTTGATTTGAGAACACAGTGGCCTCCATCATTCTTAAATGGAAGAAGCCGCTTGGTTTTGACCAAAAGGCACCTAAACAAGATTATCTGGTTTGATGAAACCAAGATTGAACTCTTTGGCCTGAATGCCAAGTGTCACGTCTGTAGGAAACCTGGCACCATCCCTATGGTGAAGCATGGTGGGGGGATGTTTTTCAGTGGCAGGGACTGGGAGATTATTCAGGATCGAGGGAAATATGTATGGCGCCAAGTACAGAGAGATCCTTGATGAAAACCTGCTCTTGAGCGCTCAGGACCTCAGAATGGGGTGAAGGTTCACCTTTCAACAGGACAATGACCCTAAGCCCACAGACAACAAAAATGCTGGAGTGGCTTCAGAACAAATCTCTGTATGTCCTTGAGTGACCCAGCCAGAGCACAGACTGGAATCCGATCGAACATCTCTGGAATGACAACCTGACACAGCTTGAGAGGATCTGCAGAGAAGAATGGGATAAACTCTCCAAATACAGGTGTGCCAAGCTTGTAGTGTCATACCCAAGAAGACTCAAGGCTATAATCGCTGCCAAAGGTGCTTCAACAAAGTACTGAGTAAAGGGTCTGAATTCTTATGTTAATGTAATATTTAAGTTTTCGTTTATTTGTTTATAAATTTGCAAAATATAGTAAAACCCTGTTTATGCCCTGTCATTATGGGGTATTGTGTGTAGATTGAGGGATTTTTTTTATATATATTAAGGCGGAAAAGTTACAATGTGTAAAAGGTCCAGGTGTCTGAATACTTTTGAGTGCATTGTAAGTGACTGGGGTTGGAAGTCTGAGTTATTGAACCGGGGAGAACAGGGCATTGCTTGGGTGTCTGGGGTCCCTGATCATCTTCTTGGCCTTTCTGCATCACCCTCTGAAGTTCCTTGCGGTCCGTGGCGGTGGAGTTGCCGTATGCAGTATGCTCTCAATGGTACTCCTGTAGAACACTGTGAAGGCCCTCTGAGACAGGCCACATTTCTTCAGCATCCTGAGGTTGAAGAGTCACTGTCATGCCTTCTTCACCACGGTGTCCATGTGAGATGTGTACGCTGAGCTGTAGTCGATGAACACCATCCTCAAATATGCATTCGTTTTGTCAAGGTGGGTAAGGGCTGTGTGCAGTGCAATGGCGATTGCGTTGTACGTGGATCTGTCCGAGCGGTAGGCGAATTGGAGAGGGTAGAGTGTGTCATGGAGGGAGGAGGTGATATGGTCTTTGACTAGCCTCTCAAAGCACTTCATGTTTACGGAAGTGAGTGCTACTGGTCGGTCATTCAGTTTTACATAATGATTTAATAACTTAGATATTCAATGTTTCTTGTGAAATAAATATTTTAAAAGGAATAGTTTCACCATATTAAAACAAGAATTCAGTTCAGGTCAACAACAGGGTTGACCTTAAAATGAAGGAGAGACGTGAATGAATCACTATTCTTCAGAAAATAACTTTGTCAATGCAACAAAATAACCAGGGCTTTACAATATTGGTGAAAACTTTTGGGGGTTAGTGGGTGAAAATCTTTCAGGTCAGAGGGTGCACGGTGGGACATAGGAAAATGCTGCATTTTGGCAATTTAGCAAGTTTTTTTGGTTCATATTCCTTTTGGTGTGAAGTAAAATAAAAATGCATTTTGACAAAATATATTGTAACAGCGGCAGCCTATTAAATGACTTGGGAGTGTGGCTTGTTGGCGGTGTGGCTTTCTCAAAGTCCTTTTTGGCCTCCCATGAGCCGGATTGTCATGCCAGTTAATGTGTTTTGTTGTGTTCTGTGATTAAAACCTAAGCATTTACCCTGCTAGTTCTACAGTCTTAATGAGAATATGAGCCTATTTATTATTGATCTGAAAATGTGGTTGTGTCTCCGTATGCAGGGTGTGACACAATTGCGGAGCCTTCCGAGGCATGCAGAAGCCATATTGAGCTCTGCATCACTGTGCGCCTCCAGAATGTTTTTTACAATGCAGTGGGCTCCGTATATCTCCACATTGACATGATTGGTTGATGGTAGGTGGGGCAGGAGGTCCTGTATAAACACAAACTCACTTCCTTGACAACAGCTCTGCGCTGCTCCACGAAGTATGTTTGCTCTGAACTCTGTGTAGGCCCCATCGCAGTAAATGCTGTACAATGCGGACGTTGGATGAACATGCAGCACCTTTAACATAAGTGCATGTTGTACATTTTACACCTTCCTAATATTGCGTTGTAACGTCTTTTACCCTCAGAACAGCCTCAATTTGTTGGGGGATGAACTTTACAAGGTGTTGAATGCTGCCCATGTTGACTCCAATGCTTCCCAAAGTTGTGTCAAATTGGCTGGATGTTTTTATTTTATTTTTAATTTCACCTTTATTAAACCAGGTAGGCCAGTTGAGAACAAGTTATCATGTAATACTGCGACCTGGCCAAGATACAGTAAAGCATGTGGGTTACAAGACAGTTACATGTGGGACAAACAAAAGTATATATGCAGTGTGTGTGCGAATGGAGTAAGGAGGTAAGGCAATAAATAGGCTATAGTAGCGAAGTAAATACAATTTAGCAAATTAACACTGGAGTGATTGATGTGCAGATGATGATGATGATGATGATGTGCAAGTTGATATACTGGTGTGCAAAAAAAGCAAAACAAGTAAATAAAAACAATATGGGGATGAGGAAGGTAGTTAGATGGGCTATTTACAGATGGGCTGTGTACAGCTGCAGTGGTCGGTAAGCTGCTCAGATAGCTTTACAAAGACTTAGATGACTTGGAGCCAGTGTGTTTGGCAACAAATGTGTAGCGAGGGCCAGCCGACAGATAAATAACATAAACAAAATGGAGTATCGTTAATGATCAGTCCAGCAGGCATCAGCTATGTAGCCAAGTGATCATAGGGTCCAGTGAACAGCAGTAGATGAAATAGGGAAGCCATTAGGTAGTCGTTACCACGCTAGCCGGGAGATGCGCATGGCTTGAGGCTTACTGGTGCTAGCTTCGGGACACTGTTGAGCGTTAAAAACCCAGCAGCTTTGCAGTTCTTGACACAAACTGGTACACCTGGCACCTACTACCATACCCTGTTCAAAGGTAATTAAATATTTTGTCTTGACCATTCACCCTCTGATTGTGTGCCAATCCATGTCTTAATTGTGTCCATGCTTACAAATCCTTATTTAACCTGTCTTCTGCAAGTTTGGAGTGACATCTTGTGTGGCCTCTTGAGGGGCGCAGAGGTCTAAGGCACTGCATCTCAGTGCTAGAGGCGTCAATACAGACCCATGTTCAATCCCAGGCTGTATCACAACCGGCCGTGATTGGGAGTCCCATAGGGCAGTGCACAATTCGCCCAGCGTCTTCCGGGTTCGAGGAGGGTTTGCTGGGGTAGGCCGTCATTGTAAATAAGAATTTGTTCGTAACTGACTTGCCTAGTTGAATAAAACATCAAAAAGGGATCATAGCTTTTCTCCTGGTCAGTCTTTGTCATGGAAAGAGCAGATGTTCTTCATGTTTTGTACACTGTAGATTTCTTACAAATACATTTAAATGCATATTGGAATATAATATAAATATAAACACAACATGCAACAATTTTAAAGATTTTACTGAGTTACAGTTCATTTAAAGAAATCAGTTGAATCTAAATCTATGGATTTCACATGACTGAGAATACAGATATATTCTGTTGGTCACAGAACTTTTTTAAATGACGGACGTGGATCAGAACACCAGTCAGTATCCGGTGTGACCACCATTTCCCTCATGCAGCGCAACACATCACCTTTGCATAGATTTGATCTGACTGATGATTGTGACCTGTGGAATGTTGTCCCAATCCTCTTCAATGGCTGTGCGAAGTTGCTGTATAATTGGCCCTAACTGTAACACACTGTCCTACAAATTGATCCAGAGCATCCCAAACAGCTCAATGGGTGAAATGTCTGGTGAGTATGCAGGCCATGAACAAGGGACATTTTCAGCTTCCAGGAATTGTGTACAGATCCTTAGTACATGGGGCCATGCAACATCATGCTGAAACAAGAGGTGATGGCGGGGGATCAATGGCATGGCAATGGGCCTCAGGATCTCATCACAATATCTCTATGCATTCAAATTGCCATCGATAGCCTGCAATTGTGTTCATTGTCTGTAGCTTATGCCTGCTCATACCCTAACCCCACCGCCACCATAGGGAACTTTGTTCACAATGTTGACATCAGAAAACAGCTCGCCCAGGGGGGCACTAGTGAGCAAGCCATGGAGTTGGTTACCTTTTTCTTGAGCTCCTGCTTAAATTGCATTTATTGAATAGTTTGTATGAGCTTTGACCCAAAACATACTAGGAAACACTGCATTTGAATGACGTGCTTTACTTTGTTCAACTTTTATTTTGGTGAAATGGCGGAAATGGTGCAAAACCTGCAAACGTTTAGATTCAGCGGAGTCACTGACATAAGAGAAGACACTCGGCCATGACGAGGATTTCAAGTTCTTTTACAAGTGGGTGCAGCAAGAAAACAAGCAAACTGTCTCCGACACGGAACAAGGCTTGTCAACATGCTCAGATGACACGACTATGCTACAAACCAAGGTTAAGAAGCTTAAAACTGATGTGGCTAGCCTTAAGGAACAATGCATACATTTACAAGGTTATATGCGAAGATCCAATATTAAAATCATGGGGGTAGCTGGCAACGCCAGCGGTGTGTTCAGCATGTTAGTACTGGTGAGGCAATTCTCCTTTTGTTTTAACGTTTATTTTATTGCCATGAAGCTGCTCATGTTTATCGATGGTACCGTATCCAGGATAGATAAAGCTTAGTTAAAGACGTTGCTGCAAGATGTGATTTATAAAATGCTTTATACTTTCTTTTAAAACAACCTAGTTTTGGGTTGCAAATAAGTATTTCTTATTTATTTATTATGCTCAACTTGTTTTAAATCCTTCACTATTTCAGTAGGGCTCTTTACTCGAAGGGTTTAGTTTTCCCCAATACAAGCACATTGTGTGTGGATATCTTTGTGTGGTGATTAGCGGTTACCTTGTTCTATTAGGTGACCTGGGTGGGATTTATTTTTCATACCAGACTTCAGAGTATTGTTTGTTTGTTTTTTTTATTTCAACTTTTTTTTTTGTTGTTGCTATTTTTGGATTTGTTTTTTTAATGGATCAGTAATTGTAATCTGGCATCTATCCTTTTCCACCCTGACTTCATATGGCTAGGCCTAATAGGACAGCTGGTTGCTCTGTCACTTTTGCTAGCTGAAATGTTACATCTTTAAATCACCCAGTGAAATGTGAAAGGGTTCTCTCATTTAAATCACCTTAAAGTAGATATTGCCGTTCTTCATGAGACACATCTCCGCACTTTCGACCACTCTCGTTTAAAAGGAGGATGGATTGGTCAAACATATCATTCCAATTTTCATTCTAAAACTATAGGAGCAGCCATTTTAATCAGTAAAAACAGTTCACTATGTCAAGTGTAGAGGCAGACTCAGCATGCCGTTTCATTATTGAAGTAGGAAGACTGTATAATACACCTGTTATGCACCAAATTGGATAACATTCTTCACAAATGTATTTTCTCGATGACCAAATATGGACACACACCACCTAATACTAGGTGGTGATATGAATTGCGTACTGTCGCCCAATCTGGATCATAGCTCTCCGAAGGTATCATCAAAGACAGTATCCACAATTCAGCTAATTTCTTAAGACATATAGCATATCTGATGTGTGGCATTTCCACAATCCCACAGCTAGGGAGTATTCTTTTTTCTTACCAGTTCATAAGACCTTCTCATGTATAGACTACTTTTTCCTAGACAATAGATTTCTGCCACTGATTACCAAGCTATTGTCTTTTCGGATCATTCTCCTTTTACTATTGTTAGGTTCTGACAAACAGAGTGAAAAACTAACAGACAACTAGTCAAAGCTCATACCAAGTTTATTCACCCACTGGGTCAAACAGCTGCGAAGACAAAAACATGTTTCCACCAGCACAAGTGTTTATACCCACTTTATGCAGCGTTTCCTCCTTTTCTCTAAACACTACATCTTTGTTGCTAGACAGGAAGTTGAGTAATGTGGGTAATAAACTGTGCCTTCTCCCTTCATGTGACCTGACCTGACCTCGACCCACATGCCTCACTAATCCACAGCTATTCACCCTTATCAGTGACCGCAACCATATGATTGCCTTTTCCCTTACTTAGTAACTTTCCAGGCCCCTACTTCTTATCCACCCTCCATTAACCCCATCATATACATTGCTACTCCATATAACCATTCACTTCTGGTGTAGCAAGTATTTCAAATTACAACCCAACACTATTAAACTACTTATACCAAATACACAGCCAATTATCAGCACATTTAAAAATATATAAATAAAAATATATACATAATTAAGAATCATAAATGTCAAAAATAAGTAACAAAGCCAAAATAGAAACATATTGTAGTATATAAATACAATAAAAAAACAGAATTGAATTATTACCCTATTGCGAAAAAAAAACACACAAATACAACTAAAGTGCACAAATCCTATATCACACAAATACACAAATAGGATAACTGTCACGCCCTGACCTTAGTATTCTTTGTTTTCTTTGTTTTGGTTAGGTCAGGGTGTGACATGGGTGATGTATTTGGTTTTCCTACTGTCTAGGGGTTTTGTAAGTTTATGGGGTTGTTTACTATCTAGGTGTTTATGTATGTCTATGGTTGCCTAGATTGGTTCTCAATTAGAGGCAGCTGTTTATCGTTGTCTCTGATTGGGAACTATATTTAGGCAGCCATCTTTGGGTATTTCGTGGGTTATTATCTATGTCTGTCTAGTTGCATGTGTTTGCACTTTTGTATGATAGCTTCAAGTTCGTTTTGTTATTTTGTATAGTTTGTTTAGTGTTCGTCTTCATTAATAAATAGAAGGTGTATTCATATCACGCTGCGCCTTGGTCTCCTCCATTTAACGAACGTGACAATAACACACTTACAGTTGAAGTCGGAAGTCTACATACACCTTAGCCAAATACATTTAAACTCAGATTTTCACAATTCCTGACATTAAATCCTAGTAGAAATTCCCTGTTTTAGGTCAGTTAGGACCACTACTTTATTCTAAGAACGTGAAATGTCAGAATAATAGTAGTGATTTACTCCAATACCTTGACGTTGTTGTCCTTAAGCCATTTTGCCACAACTTTGGAAGTATGCTTGGGGTCGTTGTCCATTTGGAAGATTCATTTGCAACCAAGCTTTAACTTCCTGACTAATGTCTTGTGGATATATTGAAGCAACATCTCATAATTTCCCTGCCTCATGATGCCATCTATTTTGTGAAGTGCACCACTCCCTCCTGCAGCAAAGCACCCCCACAACATGATGCTGCCACCCCCGTGCTTAACAGTTGGGATGGTGTTCTTCGGCTTGCAAGCCTCACCCTTTTTCCTCCAAACATAAAGTTGGTCATTATGGCGAAACAATTCTATTTTTGTTTCATCAGACCAGAGGACATTTCTCCAAAAACTACGATCTTTCTCCCCCATGTGCAGTTGCAAACCGTAGTCTGACTTTTTTATGGTGGTTTTGGAGCAGTGGATTCTTCCTTGCTGAGCGGCCTTTCAGGTTATGTCGATATAGGACTCATTTTACTGTGGATAGAGATACTTTTGTACATGTTTTCTCCAGCATCTTCACAAGGTCCTTTGCTGTTGTTCTTGGAGACGTTCATGTCTAGGAGACAGAACGCATCTCCTTCCTGAGCGGTATGATGGCTGCGTGGTCCCATGGTGTTTATACTTGCATACTATTTTTTGTACAGATGAAAGTGGTACATTCAGGTGTTTGTACATTTCTCCCAAGGATGAACCAGACTTGTGGGAGTCTACAATTGTTTTCTGAGGTCTTGGCTGATTTATTTTCTTTTCCCATGATGTCAAGTGAAGAGGCACTGAGTTTGAAGGTAGACCTTGAAATACATCCACAGGTACACCTCCAATTGACTCAAATGATATCAATTAGCCCAGTTAATTGTTCTTAATTGACTTGCCTAGTTAAATAAAGGGAGAAAAAAAGCCAAGACATAATGTTCTGGAATTTTCCAAGCTGTTTTAAGGCAGTCAACTTAGTGTAGGTACAGTGCCTTGCGAAAGTATTCGGCCCCCTTGGACTTTGCGACCTTTTGCCACATTTCAGGCTTCAAACATAGTGATATAAAACTGTATTTTTTTGTGAAGAATCCACACCAAGTGGGACACAATCATGAAGTGGAATGACATTTATTGGATATTTCAAACTTTTTTAACAAATCAAAAACTGAAAAATTGGGCGTGCAAAATTATTCAGCCCCTTTACTTTCAGTGCAGCAAACTCTCTCCAGAAGTTCAGTGAGGATCTCTGAATGATCCAATGTTGACCTAAATGACTAATGATGATAAATACAATCCACCTGTGTGTAATCAAGTCTCTGTATAAATGCACCTGCACTGTGATAGTCTCAGAGGTCCGTTAAAAGCGTAGAGAGCATCATGAAGAACAAGGAACACACCAGGCAGTTCCGAGATACTGTTGTGAAGAAGTTTAAAGCCTGATTTGGATACAAAAATATTTCCCAAGGTTTAAACATCCCAAGGAGCACTGTGCAAGCGATAATATTGAAATGGAAGGAGTATCAGACCACTGCAAATCTACCAAGACCTGGCCATCCCTCTAAACTTTCAGCTCATACAAGGAGAAGACTGATCAAAGATGCAGCAAAGAGGCCCATGATCACTCTGGATGAACTGCAGAGATCTACAGCTGAGGTGGGAGACTCTGTCCATAGGACAACAATCTGTCGTATATTGCACAAACCTGGCCTTTATGGAAGAGAGATTTGTCTTCCAACAAGACAATGATCCAAAACATAAAGCAAAATCTACAATGGAATGGTTCAAAAATAAACATATCCAGGTGTTAGAATGGCCAAGTCAAAGTCCAGACCTGAATCCAATCGAGAATCTGTTGAAAGAACTGAAAAATGCTGTTCACAAATGCTCTCCATCCAACCTCACTGAGCTCGAGCTGTTTTGCAAGGAGGAATGGAAAAAAATGTCAGTCTCTCGATGTGCAAAACTGATAGAGACATACCCCAAGCGACTTACAGCTGTAATCGCAGCAAAAGGCGGCGCTACAAAATATTAACTCAAGGGGGCTGAATAATTTTGCACGTCCAATTTTTCAGTTTTTGATTTGTTAAAAAAGTTTGAAATATCCAATAAATGTCATTCCACTTCATGATTGTGTCCCACTTGTTGTTGATTCGTCACAAAAAAAATAGTTTTATCTTTTGTTTGAAGCCTGAAATGTGGCAAAAGGTCGCAAAGTTCAAGGGGGCCGAATACTTTCGCAAGGCACTGTAAACTTCTGAACCACTGGAAATGTGGTACAGTGTATTATAAGTTAAATAATCTGTCTGTAAACAATTGTTGGAAAAATGACTTGTGTCATGCACAAAGTAGATGTCCTAACCGACTAAACTGAAGATTCCTGCTGGGGAGAAGTAGAAGCAAATGGGTCTTCATCCTCAGGCTCAGACAACATTTGTGAAGACACCGGTGTGGCTGAGGAGGTGGATTGCTCCTCAACCTGAGGCTCCGAGATAATTTCTGAAGAGGCCTGTGTGGCTGAGGAGGTAGATGGCTCCTCATCCTGGCCAGCGCCAGAGGGTGCTCCAAAATATTTCAAAGTGCCTCTGAATTTGCATTGAAATACAGTATGAGTCTGACACCCTAAGTACATTTGTTGCACAATTAAATATACATGTCATGTCAACCAAATTAACCATACAACCTCCTTAGTTAATTCTAGGCATAAGACACCCAAAAGACTCTATATATCACAAAAGATACAAAATATCAGCCTAATGTAGATGGCCTTTAAGTTAGCCTACAGCACTTGAAATTCCCCTTACTGAGCTCCGGACCTAGTAAAATCAATCACACAAAACCTTTATGATGACACCTCAATGAAAGTTAACCAAATCAATAATGGGCTAGTTAGGTTGTAATCATTTTGCTGCAGGCTACACACATTATCATGATGAAACTTTGTGAAATTCTTTCCAATGTTATGTAAGCTAGTTGGACAGAAAAGGGAATATTGTCGCCATATGTGCAATAGCAATGCAAGCAACAAAGGCTAACAAAAACAAGTGTTATACTAGCCTATTTCATTACATGCATACTATTATACTCATAAAGAGATGGCATAGCTGCATACCTTTTATCTTTGGTGTGTTTCTCCTCTTCTTCTTTCCTCTTTTTCCAAAACTGGGCACCTGATGGCTTAGACCTTTTCTTATCCATGTGTGATGACTTGGCACTCGAGCATCAATACATACCCATTCCCCAACACTGTTAACCAAGAGTCAAGACTAAACCAATTCACCTTGGTGGTGTGCAGACTGGTTTTATATTATTTGATCCAGAAAAAAATGCAACAATATGTCTGTGAAACTATATATTCACAGTATTTTGAATGAATTGTGGTTTATTTGGTAGCATTTCATAGTGTGACTGATTTTATTAATTGCATTAGTACTGTACAAAGTTAGAGGTGCGCTATTTGATAGATTCCCCCACTCCCCCTACCCTCGGGTTCCAGTGGGGAGACCTAAGGTCAACCTACCCATGCCCCCCTCATCTCGTACTTCTGAGTGGGAGACCTTCGCAGGCAGAAGCCTGCCTAGCTCACAAACTAGAATCAGGGTGCCCACTCTGACAAGTTTAATTGACCCACAGTCCCACACGGTGACATGATATCATTGACGTGATATGCAAATAAGCGATAGAAAACCGATCGTGCAAATGCCACCGTTCCCCCAAAAATAGTGCTGGTGTCCCATGCCGCCCCTGGCAAGATGCCGCCCTGGGCGGCTGCCCTTGTCGCCCATACCTAAATCCATCACTGCATCAGAAGAAACCTTGTTGCTTTTATATAATCTCAAATCGAGATATTTATCCAGCTTAATCAAACTCATCGAATGTCTCCTACAACAGTATGAGAATCAATGAAGTCTAATCTAAGGCGCCAAATTATTTCGTACAGCGCAATTTTAAGGAAGTGCAATATTCAACACCTAGGGGAATTTACAAATAAAATCTTGGATTTGGATATGGCACATTCGCACTCTTCATCCGCAGATTTACAAAAACAACATTTGACACCTCAGACAGAGTTTGATCTTTCAACGCAACAAGCTGAAAATCTAATTAGTAAATCATGATACAAAAATTATGAACATCAAATCCAATTTTATTTGGTTAGCTGATCAAATCAAATGTATTTATATAGCCCTTCGTACATCAGCTGATATCTCAAAGTGCTGTACAGAAACCCAGCCTAAAACCCCAAACAGCAAGCAATGCAGGTGTAGAACCACGGTGGCTAGGAAAAACTCCCTAGAAAGGCCAAAACCCAGGAAGAAACCTAGAGAGGAACCAGGCTAGGTGGGGTGGCCAGTCCCCTTCTGGCTGTGCCGGATGGAGATTATAACAGTACATGGCCAAGATGTCCAAATGTTCATAAATTACCACCATGGTCAAATAATAATAATCACAGGAAGAACATTTGAAACTGGAGCAGCAGCACTTCCAGGTGGACTGACTGGGGACAGCAAGGAGTCATCATGTCAGGTAGTCCTGAGGCATGGTCCTAGGGCTCAGGTCCTCCGAGAGAGAGAAAGAGAGAATTAGAGAGGGCATACTTAAATTCACACAGGACACCGGATAAGACAGGAGAAGTACTCCAGATATAACAAACTGACCCTAGCCCCCCGACACAACCTACTGCAGCATAACTATTGGAGTCTGAGACAGGAGGGATGTTAATGTAGCAAAATGCTTGTGCTTCTAGTGTGCTTGTGCTTTCATCAAATATGGTACAATGTCACCTCCTATCAAATCATATCAAATGTATTTGTCACATGCACATGGTTAGCAGATGTTAATGTGAGTGTAGCGAAATGCTTGTGCTTCTAGTTCTGACAGTGCAGTAATAACCAACGAGTAATCTAACCTAACAATTCCAAAACTACTACCTTATACACACAAGTGTAAGGGGATAAAGAATATGTACATAAAGATATATGAATGAGTGATGGTACAGAATGGCATAGGCAAGATGTAGTAGATGGTATCAAGTACAGTATATACATATGAGATGAGTAATGTAGGGTATGTAAACATAAAAGTGGCATAGTTTAAAGTGGCTGGTGATACATGTATTACATAAAGATGGCAAAATGCAGTAGATGATATAGAGTACAGTATATACATATACATATGAGATGAGTAATGTAGGATATGTAAACATTATTAAGTGGCATTGTTTAAAGTGGCTAGTGATACATTTTTTTTACATCAATTTCCATTATCAAAGTGGCTGGAATCAGTATGTTGGCAGCAGCCACTCAATGCTAGTGGTGGCTGTTTAACAGTCTGTTGGCCTTGAGATAGAAGCTGTTTTTCAGTCTCTCGGTCCCTGCTTTGATGCACCTGTACTGTGTGAACAGGCAGTGGCTCAGGTCCTTGATGATCTTTATGGCCTTCCTGTGACATCGGGTGGTGTAGGTGTCCTGGAGGGCAGGTAGTTTGCCCCCAGTGATGCGCTGTGCAGACCTCACTACCCTTTGGAGAGCCTTAAGGTTGTGGGCGGAACAGTTGCCGTACCAGGATGCTCTCGATTGTGCATCTGTAGAAGTTTGAGTGCTTTTGGTGACAAGCCAAATCTATGCAGTGTGTCAAATCCCCTGGAACTGACATTCTTTAAAACATTCTCAGATCAACTCTCTCCTCTCTTGCTTTCCCTATTTGAGAAATCATTCTCCTCATACTCTTTACCCTCAACAGTTAGACAAACATGTAAACTCAGCTAAAAAAGGACCCTGTCTTTCAAAGATAATTCGTAAACTCCAAATAACTAGACAGATCTTAATTTAAAGGGTTTAAACACCGTTTACCATGCTTGTTCAATGAACCATAATCAATGAATGAACATGCACCTTTGGAACGGTCATTAAGACACTTAACAGCTTACAGACAGTAGGCAATTAAGGTCACAGTTATAAAAACTTACGACACTATAGAGGCCTTTCTACTGATTCTGAAAACACCAAAGGTAAGGTGCCCAGGGTCCCTGCTTATCTGCCTGAATGTGCCTTAGGCATACTGCAAGGAGGCATGAGGACTGCAAATGTGGCCAGGGCAATACATTGCAATGTCAGTACTGTGAGATGTCTAAGACAGTGCTACAGGGAGACAAGATGGACAGCTGATCATCCTCGCAGTGGCAGACCATGTGTAGCAACACCTTCACAGGATTGGTACATCTGAACATCACACCTGCTGGACAGGTACAGGATGGCAACAACAACTGCCCAAGTTACACCAGGAACGCACAATCCCTCCATCAGTGCTCAGACTGTTCGAAATAGGCTGAGAGAGGCTGGACTGACGGCTTGTAGGCCTGTTGTAAAGAAGGTCCTCACCAGACATCACCGGGAACTACGTCACCTATGAGCACAAACCCACCGTCGCTGGACCAGACAGGACTGGTGAAAAGGGCTCGTCACTGACGAGTCGCGGTTTTTTCTCAACAGGGGGTGATGGTCAGATTCACATTAAACGTTGAAGGAATGAGCGGTACCAAGAGGCCTGTACTCTGCAGCGGGATTGATTTGGAGGTGGAGAGTCCGTCATGGTTTGGGGCGGTGTGTCACAGCTTCATCGCACTGAGCTTGTTGTCATTGCAGGCAATCTCAATGATGTTTATTACAGGGAAAACATCCTCCTCCCTCATGTGGTACCCTTCCTGCAGACTCATCCTGACATGACCATCCAGTATGAAAATTACACCATCCATACTGCTCATTCTGTGCATGATTTCCTGCAAGACAGGAATGTTAGTTTTCTGCCATGGCCAGCAAAGAGCCCCGATCTCAATCCCATTGAACATGTCTGGGACCTGTTGGATCGGAGGGTGAGGGCTAGGGCCATTCCCCCCAGAAATGTCCGGGTACTTGCAGGTGCCTTGGTGGAAGAGTGTTATAACATCTCACAGCAAGAACTGGCAGTTCTGATGCAGTCCATGAGGAGGAGATGCACTGCAGTACTTAATGCAGCTGGTGGCCACACACCACTGTTACTTTTGATTTGCCCCCCCCCTTTTTGTTCAGTGACACATAATTACGTTTATGTTAGCCACATGTCTGTGGAACTTGTTCAGTTTGTCTCAGTTGTTGAATCGTGTTATGTTCATTGAAAATAAACACAGTTGACAGTGAGATGACGTTTCTTTTTTTGCTGAGTTTATTTAACTTATTCTGAAGAAGGAAATAACAACTTGTGCTGTTCATATATGCCAATTTCCTTACTGAATTGCAATGTAAAGATACTTTCTAAGAGTATTGCCTGCCTCTCCCTCATTATCTCTACAACCTGGTTTCATTAAAAATCGTCATTCTTTTCTCAACATCAGATGTCCTTATAATATGCTTTATAATCCCTCTTCATCTGACACTCCAGAGATATTGTTATCACTTGATGCTGAGAAGGTGTTTGATTGGGAGAAGTGGGATTATCTATTTTATACTCTCAAACTATTTGGATTCAGTCCCAATTTTATATCCCGGATCAAAGTTCTTTACTCCTCCCCTATGGCTGCAGTGTGCACAAACAATAACCTTTCATCTTATTTCCAACTTCAGCATGGGACAAGACAAGGTTGTCTTCTATCCCCTCAGCTGTTTGCCATCGCAATTGAGACATAGCAATATGTAATAACACCACTATCAAAGGTATTCGAAGAAGAGGTTTAGACATGCTTTTATATATGTACGACCCTTTAACTGGGATCCAGGTTCTACTAAAGACATTTGGTAAAATATCCGGGAATAAGGTTAATCTACAAAAACGTTAATTGATACCTATTGATCCTTCAGCCATGCAAACTTATTTTAGTCATGCGCCCTTCAGAGTGACTACACAGAAATGTAAATATTTGGGAATTTGGGTCACACACGATTTCAAAGATCTCTATAAAGCCAATTTCCCTCTCTTGATACTCATTCATGATCTTGAACGCTGGGATTTACTTTCTCTTTCTTTGGGCCAAAGATTGAACACTGTTAAAATGAATGAAAACCTATGTTTTTTTTCTTATTGCAATGTATTCCTATCTTTCTTCCTAAATCTTTTTTTTATCTCCATAGATAAAAGCAGATATCAGTTTATCTGAAAGAAGAAAAACCCTTGGATACGTAAGAGCGTATTGCAGAGATCTCATCCTCAGGGTGGTCTAGCACTTCAGTATTAAGAATCATCCTATATTGGATGACAGAAATCCCTGATGTTACAGGCCCGAAATGGTTGACCTCAGATCTCATTTTGTTGCCCCACCTCTTTAGCTGCCTTAGTCTGTGCAAAAATTGCATTAGCTGAGCCTGTTTCCAAATACACCAGAAACACTATTGTGAAACATTCTCTAAAAATCTGCACAGTTCAGGCGATCGTTTGGTCTCAGTGAATTTGCAACTTATTAAAGGACCATACATTCTCTCCATCATTATCAGACCGGGTCTTTCATATCTGGTCTGGAAAAGGGATCTCCTCACTGAACGACTTGTACATTGATATGGATTTTACATCTTGTTAGCAGTTAGAACAAAAGTTAAATATTCCTAGATCCCATTTCCTTTAGATACCTTGAGATACAAAACTACGCAATTGCAGGTATCTTCATACTCTAGTCACTTCCCATCACACCCACCTACTTCCCTTCTAGATTATATTTTTAAAGGGAAACCTTATTTGAATGGGGGCATATGCTTGAACTATGAGAAGAACCAATAGGAAGAGGATTTAGGTGAACAACTTTCAGATGAAACTTGGCAGAATATGCTTCAGTTAATACCTTCTTCATCTATGTCTAAGACATGTAGTAATTCAATTTAAAATAGTTCATCGGCTACATTGGTCAAAGGCAACATTATCCAAGATTAGACCATAAATAGATCCCACTTGTGACCGATATAAGCAGGCTCTTGCTACTTTATTTACATGTTTTGGACATGCCCAAAATTGACAGATTTCTGGATGTTTTCTAAGATACTGGAGAGACCTATAGAACCTTCTGCCTTTATTACATTATTCGGAGTAGCACCACAGGAGGCCCCTCTAAACAGTTCTATGGGAAACATGCTGGCGTTTACTACTCTTCTAGCTAGACGTCTTATACTATTTAAGTGGAAGGATCGTTTTCCTCCTACTTTTAACTATTGGATAAAGGAACATATGCAACATCTTAAGCTAGAGAAGATATGCTACACTGTGAGGGGATGCATTTACATTTTTAAATATCTGGCAACCTTTCCTGACCTTTGTAGAAGACATGGACCCAGTCAATTTCACAACTCCATAAACCAACCCGAATTAGAATTTGTGTCATTATTTTTCCCCCTTTTTAAACTTTTTGTTTTATAAGGTGTTTTCTCTTTTTTTTAAACTATTTGATTATATTAGTTATTGTATATCATGTCTGGTTTTGGGGTGGGGCTATGTTAGATCATGGGGGGGTTGGGTGGGGGTTGATTTGGTATGGGAGCCATGTGTGTTCGGCCCTCTAACTGTTCTCTCTGTTATCTCTATAATCATAAAAAAGCCAAATAAAAATATGTTAGAAAAACGAACAAAGAATTATCAATTAAAATAAAAACAGCTTGCCCACACGATGCCATACACGTAGTCTACGGTTGTGAGGCCGGTTGGTGGCACTGCCAAATTATCTAAAATGATGTTGGAGGTGGCTTATGATAGAGAAATGAACATTCAATTATCTGGCAACAGCTTTGGTGTATATTCCTGCAGTCAACATGCCAATTGCACGCTCCCTCAAAACTTGAGACATCTGTGGCATTGTGTTGTGTCACAAAACTGCACATTTTAGTGGCCTTTTATTGTCCCCAGCACAAGGTGCACCTGTAATGATCATGCTGTTTAATCAGCTTCTTTATATGCCCCATCTGTCAGGTGGATGGATTCCCTTGGCAAATGAGAAAGGCTCACTAACAGGGATGAAAACTAATTTGTACCCAACATTTTAGAGAAATAAGCTATTTCTGCATATGAATTTTTTTTGGGATCTTTTATTTAAGCTCATGAAACATTGGGACCAATATAAAATATAAAGGACAGATTTCCACCAGTCTAAAGTTTCTTGGCCCAAGCAAGTCTCTGCTTCTTATTGGTGTCATTTAGTAATGTTTTCTTTGCAGCAATTTGACCATGAAGGCCTGACTCATGCAGTCTCCTCTGAACAGTTGATGTTGAGATGTGTATATTACTTGAATTCTGTGAAGCATGTATTTGGTCTGCATTCTGAGGTGTAGTTAATTAACTCTAATGAACTTAACCTCTGCAACAGAGGTATCTCTGGGTCTTCCTTTCCTGTGGCAGTCATCATGAGAGCCAGTTTCATTATACTGCTTGATAGTTTTTGCAACTGCGTTTGAAGAAACATTAAAACTAGTTGCAATTTTCCAGATTGATTAACCTCCATGTCTTCAAGTAATGATGGGTTGTAAATTTCTCTGTGCTTATTTGAGTTGTTCTTGCCATGATATTAACTTGGTCTTTTACCAAATAGGGCCATCTTCTGTATACCACACCTACCTACCCACATGTGTTAATTGAAATGCATTCCAGGTGAATACCTCATGAAGCTAGTTGAGAGAATGCCAAAAGTGTGAAAAGCTGTCATCAAGGCAAAGGGTGGCTACTTTGAAGAATCTCCCATCTAAAATATTTTAAACATGTTTTTGGTTACTACGTTATTCCTTATGTGCTATTTCATATTGTTGATGTCTTCACTATTATTCTACAATGTAGAAAATAGTCAAAATAAATTAAAACCCTGGAATGAGTAGCTGTGTCCAAACTTTTGACTGGTACTGTATCTTCGAAAAATAATAAAAAAATGTGAAGTAGTACAAAACTGTCAAACGCATTGGTTTCAAAACAGCGGCCCCTGTGGAAGGTTGACGTTTATTGTCATGAATATTTTCCTGGAGTCAGAACTGAGGACAGAACTGAGCAGCAAAGTCAAAGTTGGCTTTATCGTAAAAATGTATGAAAACAAAAATGTGCTTTTTGGTTTAATTTAAGGTTAGGAATAGGCATGAGAGTTAGCAGGTTTAAAATAAGATTATATGACTTTGTCAACTAGTGACCATTGGTCTCTATCATAGTGTCCTAGTGTATGTACAGGGTCTTGCACAGGCTCTTACTTTGTGTACACTACTGAATGTTTAACCTGGTCCCAGATCTGTTTGTGCATTGGCATGACGACGAGCATATGAGTTTGATATACAGCACAAAAAGGCCAGTCTACTGTTATGTGTAATAGGCTCTTGTGGGTCAGTCATTGATTAGCCATGTGATCAGTGACTTCCAGCCCTAGAGACTCCTTTAAATCTGACTGGGCTCTTTTTTTCTACTCCTAGGTGCACTTCGGATGGAATCTCTAAAGGAGCTTGGTTGAACCGTTCCAGCATCATCTTCGCAGGGAATGACAAGTGGTCCGTGGACCCTCGTGTGTCCATCGTATCGAGTGGGGGGGGGAGTACAGCCTGCAGATACAGAAAGTGGACGTGACTGACGACGGCTTGTACACCTGCTCTGTTCAGAGCGAGCGTAATCCAAAGCCAAAGCACCTTCATCTAGTCGTTAAAGGTATCTGACTTTTTAACATATCACGGGTGGTGTGCACTGCATCACACTGCATTTAAAAAAAATATCGAGTGGGGTCTGGAATTATTGCATCCCTTCATAAAGATGAACAAAAAGGATTGTATAAAATAAAATAATACAACCCATACCGAAGCCTAATATATTGACATATATTTCAAATGCATTAAGTATGTACTCGTATTTTAAATAAATCGATCTAAATACATGCATTACTTAAATATGTCCATGTACAATATGTTATATATATTTCATAAATATATTCATAGTGATGTCATTTCCAGGCAAGAGTATCTGCTGGCTTCGTGCTTGGCTGTCGCTTCTTCCTGCTACCTGTTCAGTAACGGTGTTGAGTGTGTATTCATTAACTTTGATTTGATAATGCTTTGTCTGTTTTTTGTTAAGTCTCTGTTTTTGTCAACTTTTCTGCTCTTTATTCATGTTTTTGTTTAGTCTGATCTTTTGTTTTCACTCCTGCTTTTTTGTTTTTCTTTTCATCTATACAATTGTAAAGTGACTTTGGGTCCTTGAAAAGTCTATATAAGTCCCATGTATTATTTATTTATTTATTTACATATTCGATTTTGGATGTTTTTATATGATTTGTATATATTTTTCACAGGAACCTAGCTAGTTTGTACAGTGGTTGGTCCACTAAAAGCTTTGCGATTAGGCTGCGGGACTTATAGGTAATTTGTGGTTCAGTGCAGTACCCTGTGTCACCACTTCATTGCTCCAGACCAGCACAAGGGGGAGTTAGATCACTGATTATGCTTTTCGGCCCTACTGTGTCTCTAACTGACAATGAATGGGCGACATAAACCTAAATAGAAACTGATAATTGTGCACGACTTCAGGATTACTTACTAAAACTGTTGTTACACTAAGGTTTTACATTTTTTATTTTGTTAGGATTATTTTGCTCTTACTGTAGTACTGTAGGCCACTCTCGACCGGTCAACTTGTACAGCGCCTGAGTGGTGCAATGGTTTAAGACTCGAAGACCCATGAGATGACTGCCGGTTTTTGGTTTCTCTTCCTCTAAAAACAGAAATTAATTCTAAATAAAAAACTGGCTTTATTTGCAAATTAGTAACAATGTCTCACCCCATGTTCAAGAATGGCCTTTTTCTCTTTCTTTTTACGTTATTTGAAAACTAAATATTCAAAATAAATATACGTTATTTGAAAACTAAATATTCAAAATTACTTTTTAAGCAAAGTGATTATTATTATTATAAAGTTAGAATTATATGAAAGCCCCTTGGATATTCTCACAGATATATTATTAAACCTGTTTTTATCAGCACAATATATTTTGACCATATTGGTCTTGGCTCCTGACTGGTGCACAATGGGATTGCCTTGCAGTTCTCCAGCTGCATCCACTAAAAGCACGCGAGGTTCAAGGAACGAGGGTAGGAGGCACGGGATGGGCCACAGAGCCACGCACAGGAGACATATTCTTAGCTAAAAGCCCAGTACTGTGTTGCCTACGCCCGACCGTCACGTTGTACAGTGCCATAATTTTCATTCCATCCTAACGGACACCCAGAGGGTTTTTAATTTTTCTTGAAATATAAACACCCTAATATTAATCAAATTAATCCTAAACTCTAAAAGTAAATGGAAAGGTAGATACAATTTATTTGTGACATTGTGATAACAATAAAGAATGTTAACAAGATGCTTTGTTTTTATTTACAGTCGTGATGGACAGCTGGTGGCATTTTGAAAACAGGTTTTCAAGCACGTGTAGCCCGATTAGCAGGACAATAGACTCTTTATAGCCTGGCTACTGTAGGTGTGAACATCCCCCTATCTGCAATGTATTCGAAGTAGTCTGAAGTGTTACATTTCTAACTCAAAACAGCTGTACAGTATTTCTTCATCAACATCTTTATGCTTTTGTTAATAAAATAACTGGAAAAATACATTCAAAATGCAGATGGTTATTTAAACTACATTTTAGTTGCACTTCCACCCAGGTCCACAATCATGGGTAAAACCTTGCTGAGAAGATCAATGTATTTGTTGCATTTCTCTAGCCAAAACGTCTTGATGGCCTCAAATGTTTGGACAGACTTACTCATTCCAGGGTTTTCTTTATTTTTACTATTTTCTACATTGTAGAATAATGGTGAATATATCACAACTATTAAATAACACATATGGAATCAGTTAAGAACAAATTATTATTTACAAGGACAGCCTACTCATTCCTCCCTATCGGGCAATTGAACCCGATCTCCCACATGCCCACAAAACACGGCAATTATTTAGCTAAATAGTCCAGAAATGTAGCCTACTCCTGACCGTCACAAAAATCTATTTCTTGGAATAGAAACACCATAATATTAACATATGAATTAAGCTATTAAAAAAAATCTATCCCATATACTATGCTCTTACAAAAAATGTTTTAAATTATCTAGTACAGCCACCATTAAAGGCTATCAAAAACTTCTCAAAGATGCCCTCTGCTGGTCAAACTAGCATTAATGGTACCAGTGGTTGGCACTTAAATAACATGCCATAGAATTCTGCGGCATCACGCACACACGCTATGCTGCAGTACACTGCAACTTTTAAAGAACGAACCACCTTAGTTTCACATGGAGGTCGCTAACGAATGTTTTCAATGCTGCAGGAACAGTGTTTATTTTGCTCTATTCTGGGACAATGTGTTCAGTCTGGACTTTCAATGTAGCAACTGTTTGCTTGCAGAGGACTACAGGGGCGAAGTGGCTACTCTTAGAAAACTAGTAGCAAACTTACACAAGCTACTGGGGAATCCACGTCCTCCTACTTTCTCTTCTCTTTCTCTGCTCTGGCCTGGTGGAAGTTTTGCCACCATGTCGTCTCTCCACAGCCGACATACCGGTGCTCTGCAGGGATCTCACCGTGAAGGGGTCTCTCCCTTCCCTGGAGAATGGAGTTAGTAGTGCTTCTGGATGACTTAGTGGATGTTCCTTTTCTTGACCTTACCAACCAGCCATGGAGGCACATCTGTCGTCGTGGAAGTCAACAGCGGCGGCCTTTGGCAAAAGTGGCCTCCTTGGTGGTGGAAAGCCCGGACCGGATACAGACTTCAAACAGCTTCGCCACCCTGGATCCAGAGGTTCTAGCGCCTTCATCCCTGCATGGTTTTGTTTCGAGATCAGATCCAGAGGTACCTGCGTAGGCCGGAGGTACCTGCCTATGCCTTTGTCCCGTGTTCTGTCTCTACATTGAAGCGTTGACTGATCAAATCAAGCTCCTCAAAGGTATTTACTCCCATTAAATATATCATTCTGCCACAGCTTCCCATGTTGATAGGTGTATTATAAATAGTAATTCTGTGGCTGTTAATTTAACTTCCATTGATCGCTCTGTTAGCTCCCATAAGCAACCCACTGTTGTTAGCTCCAAATATGCTATAAATAGTCGTATATCAAGCTATCATATTGCTACATGTGCTCATAAGCATACAGGTACTGTCAACAGTAAACTTGTGCACATTTACCTCAATCTACTAATCGTTTATTCTACTATTAGTTTGACCCCCGAGTGGCACAGTGTTCGAAGGCACTGCATCTCAGTGCTAGAGGCGTCACTACAGACCCAGGTTTGATCCCAGGCTGTATCACAAACGTTTGTGATCGGGAGTTCCACAGGGCGGCGCACAATTGGCCCAGCGTCGTCCTGGTCAGGGGAGGTTTTGACCGGAGGGGCTTTACATGTAGGCGTCATTATAAATACACATTTGTTCTTAACTGACTTGCCTAGTTAAATAAAGGTTAAATGTTGAATCCAATTAGAAAGCCAATTGTGTCTAGCTCATCCAGTTCTATTGACTCCTGCGGTTTTCAAATCTCGCAGAGGGCTTGGACTGTTACATATATATAGTGCCTTCTGAAAGTATTCAGACCCCTTGACTTTTTTCACATTTTGTTACGTTACAGCCTTATTCTAAAATGCATTAAATAAAATCAATGATTCAGCAATCTACACACAATAACCTATAATGACAAAGCGAAAACAGTTTTAGAATTTTTTGCAAATGTATACATAAAAAAATATACCTTATTAACGTAAGTACTCAAACCCTTTGCTATGACTCTCGAAATTGAGCTCAAGTACATCTTGTTTCCTGATCAACAGTTAAAAGACAGTGGAAAACAGTAGAGAGGCTATAAACAGTAGCAAAGCTACATACAGACTCTGGTTAGTTAGGGCTGAATGAGGTAGTAGTGACTATGCGTATATGATAAATAGAGAGTAGCAGCAGTATAAATGAGGGATTGGGGAGGGCACACAATACAAATAGTCCGGGTAGCCATTTGATGACCTGTTCAGGAGTCTTATGGCTTGGAGGTAAAAACTGTTGAGAAGCCTTTTTGTCCTAGACTTGGCACTCCAGTACCGCTTGCCATGGGGTAGTAGAGAGAACAGTCTATGACTGGCGTGGCTGGGGTCTTTGACAATTTTTAGGACCTTCCTCTAACACCGCCTGGTGTAGAGGTCCTGGATGGCAGGCAGCTTAGCCCCAGTGATGTACCGGGCCGTACGCACTACTCTCTGTAGTGCCTTGCGGTCGGAGGCCGAGCAATTGCCGTATCAGGCAGTGATGCAACCAGTAAGGATGCGCTCAATGTTGCAGCTGTAGAACCTTTTGAGGATCTCAGGACCCATGCCAAATCTTTTCAGTTTCCTGAGGGGGAATAGGCTTTGTCGTGCCCTTTTCACAACTGTCTTGGAGTGTTTGGACCATTCTAGATTTTTGGTGATGTGGACACCAAGGAACTTGAAGCTCTCACCCTGCTCTACTACAGCCCCGTCGATGAGAATGGGGGTGTGCTCGGTCCTCCTTTTCCTGTTGTCCACAATCATCTCCTTAGCCTTGGTTTCGTTGAGGGATAGGTTGTTATTCTGGCACCACCCGGCCAGGTCTCTGACCTACTCCCAATAGCCTGTCTCGTCGTTATCAGGGATCAGGCCTACCACTGTTGTGTCGTCTGCAAACTTAATGATGATGGTATCTAGTTTGGCATGGACATCATCGTATTTAGCTTTGGCTAAATCGAATTGATCCTGTAGAATACGATTTTGTTCCTGTTGAAGACGCTTTTGTTCCTGTTGAAGACGATTTTGTTGAAAAGTTTGTGGTCGTTCGTCATAAGTATTTGCAATTACATTTAATTTTTCAGTTTTCAAACGCAGTTCCATAGCTAGCATAATTTTTTCCTTTTCTGCATTTGTCATCAGTTTCCCAGTTCTTTCCACCTGTCCCTTTATGTCTACTGTTACTTGCTCGTGTTTCAGCTCTGCACTGCTGTATTGGACCGATGCCAATCTCGGATGGCAAGACATCAGGGCTAGACTGGAGAGGACCTTTACAAGGCCTGCGCACGATGGTTGATTTTGGAGAACGTTGTTCGCAATTTCTGCTGTTTATCCGCTAATGGCATAATTAGGGTTGGTATCGCTGCTGAGGTCAGAGATCAATCCATTTATGGGGAGGTTCACTAAATAGTGGGCGAGTGGGGATTACCTACTCTGATATCTTGCACATTATTATAATATTTGAATGGAAAAACATGTCATTCCTAATTGTCCAAAGTTTCATTTTGGAATATGTTGGAAGCTGCAAAGACAATTTTTATATTTTTAGAATGAACCATCAGTACTGTACCATCAGTACTGAATAACCTTAAGGTGTGTTCGACAATAGAACTTATTAAATTGACTGAGACGATGATATCCAATCAATTGAGTGTCTGGATTATCATAAGTGTAAACAGTAGTTCAAATGTTAGGGTACATTCACCACTAGGTTCACATATCCCTATGGCCAAAGCCACATGTGATTCCCCCTAGAGGCGGGACATCTGTCAGTGCTGGGGTTTACTGAATATTTTACTGATTGATCAAATTCATTGATAAATTAAGCCAGTATAGACTATTTGGGAATTAATCTTGAATTAACCTGAGAGCATAGCTTCATCTAGGTTAATGTGGAAAAAGTTTAAATTGTCTCATTGTATAAAACTAATCAACCTCAATATTATTTAAAAGATCCACCTTAAAAGGTAAATCTGGCAATTTTACTTTATTAGTTCAATTGAATGAGACATCGATATCCAATCAATTGCGATTGGCTGGATATCAGAAGTAACCACTTGTAAACGTGATCCACGTTTGGGTGTTACCTAATTCCATTTTAAGAAATGTACTGGCTATTCTTCACCACCAGAGGTCACTGAAAGCACACACTGAAATGAAACAGAAGTACAAAGGTCGGGACTTCCGTCGCGCAAGGAGGAGTAAATTCAATGTGACACAAGAAAACAAAATTGCTGCTGTTCCCCTGTTAGCTGTACCATCTCATGCCAGCTAGCTATTCTTATACTGTTCCACAGCATAAATAATTCCATACACATGGAAAGGGGGGTTAACTAATGACGTTTCACATTCAGCATACTCTTTGCTAGCATTGTATTACCGGAGTGCGCGGTACATAAAACAGATACGCCTGTGGCCTACCCACGCTATAGGTGGAAAGATGACACTTCGGCTCGGTCACCGAACAGATCTATCCTCTAATTTCTAACATTACTGGATATATGCACTTGCTCTATAAATTAGTATTGTTTGGCCTAAAGGACTAAATCTGTAATTTTACAACTCATTGCACTGACGCTATCAGATACACACACACCGAAGGCACTTCAAATTGAAACACACACTCCAGCATTCATATACAACGCAGTCTGTTTGTACAATTGATATATATATATATCTAATTCACAGTAAAGTCTCATTCTATCTTAGATCCCTCGCACGGGGTGTCATTAATGTAGTGTCTCTGGCTTATCATTAAATGTCTAGACTTATTTTATCAAATACATTTTTTGTAATTATTATTACGTGATTAAACTAATCATGTAAATATAATTAACTTGGAAGTAGGGGCGCTATGGAAAATGTTGGTTTACAGAGTCATCATTTTCCGAATATAACTCTTCATATATTTTAATATCTGACCAATTAGTATTTTATTACTTATTGTTGTTACCTTCTGTCAGTCTCATCTGAACGTAGTACAATTCTTAGTTATCTGCACGAACCCAGCCTCTACTATGAATCATCCATACACAAATTGGCTTAATTATTTATTTACTAACTAAATAAATCATTACAGAAATACACAACAAACAAACAATATATATTGGTTACTAACAATGATAGGAAAGAGTCCCTAGTGGGCTAAGCCTTTATGACGGCTTGGTAGACAAAGGAAAGGGGGTGTGGACTGAGAAAGAGCGGGAAAGACAAATGGATTATTACACACAGTCTATAATTATATTAATTGACATGCTAATCCTTTGCCCATGAACGGCCACTCGTTCGAAAAATAAATTGCAATTCATATTTAAGCCAAGATGTTGTTGTCGTCTTTGTTGGATTCCGGTCCATCTGCTAGAGTTCATCAGTCTCTCTCAAACTTTCATTTGAAGTCAAGTATTTTGTGGTTTTCTCAAAAGTGAGGTTACAAGTTTATCAACTTGGTATTATTTCTGATGAATTATAACCCTTGCTGGTATCTGAACTCGTTGTGTTAGATCTAAGTCTTGATTGGCTTACACATGGCGCCGATCAGTTTAAGAATATCTGTCTTGATTTCAACTTGACACAGTTGATAACGAAACCCACTTGGATTAATGTAAAAACATTGAAAACTCCTCATTGATTGACCTTATCCTGACTAAAAATCCCCATAAGTATTTGGCTGGTGGTGTTTTTGCAAATGATCAGCAACCACTGCCCTATTGCTTGCATTAGAGATACAATATTGAAAAACTCTGACCTTCGTATAATTGAAGATACATTTTAAAACATTCATCTAAAAAAGAGTCCCTAGTCTTAGTATGACTTCCCTGTCCAAATAAAGGTTTAATAAAGGTCTTTAAACATCAAATTGATACTTACAATATAGATTCGTTCACCCTGTCCATTTTCAGATTAAGTTGACAGGTACCCTATGGATAATGCGGAGTGTGAAAGATGACAATCCACACAAAATGAATAATTACGTGTTAATGTTCATGAACATAAAATGTATACCTACCATACAGATTCCTTAACCTACAGTGTCCATTTTCAGACTCACAAGTTGACAGTTACCCTGTGGATAATGCAGAGATAGAGAGTCAGGCTAACAATTCCACACAAGATAAATAACATAGTTTTCTTAGCAATTGTATTAGTATAAAATAATACTAATTTTCATGTTTTCTTTTTATACAATATAGCTTAATATTTGTGTTTTTTTTATTTTATACAGTCTTTTTTCACTCACTTTTATCTAAGGTTCCAATAAATCCCGAACCCCGCTGTATGTTCATTGGTGAGATGTTCACAATCAGCCCAATTATGTGTTTTCTTAAAAGTAGGACTGTGGGGAATGCTTTATATTACCAAAGCAGACAATGTAGCTCCATTTTTAGGGTGTAGCCCTTAAGTGCTGACAGTTATTGTTAAGATTCCATGATGTTGTTCGTAAGCTATTACGTGGATCATGTATTCCTCACAGTTCCTCATACTGGACATGACAATATCCTCCCATCGTCCAATACGTCAGATAGCTAATGATCACAGGTTTATCCAGCACCATCTGTGCAGGGGATGTGTTTGTGATTCATTTTTCAACTCGCTATATAAACATGTGGGTGATATTTGTTGGTCTACTAATACTTTTGAATGAAGGCTTGCCTTTAGGCCTGTAGGCTATGGGAAACTGAGTTAAATTGTTTTTATGATCTGTATAAGGCATGCTAGATAGGCTATGTGTGTTTTTACCCAAGTCTCTCTTTTTTTATCATGGAATTTAAAGATTGAAGGTAAAGATTAAACAATGGTGACATTTTTGTCTAATTGAGAATATGGGCCCATTTCAGAGAGAGCTATGACCTTTCACTATTGATTTGTGTTTCTTTAAAATTATTCATAATAGGAGGGACATAATACTAGATGTTTCAGCCTTATATACTGTATATCTGCCAGCGGGCCCTTTTGAAGGCAGAACAAATTGGATTGCATCTTCATTCATATTTACGGTCAATACATGTATCTTTTCTGCTGCAATCTTTTTTTGATTCTGACATGCTTGCACAGAGCTAATTGACAACATAGACAGCAAAATAATAGTTTGTTGGTGCTGTAATATAGGCTGAGTGTGGCTGAGTTTGTATGTTAATGTACGAATGCTCCAACCGTTGAGTGCTGCAGATCACGAGAGTGACCTTATTGAAAATCCATTTTCCAAATGCCATGCTCTAGCTCTTTAGTGGGGTGATGCTAAAGACATTACTGTCGACCTGACTCAGAATATGATTTTCATGTTGAAGCCTATGTTACAGAGATGAGTGTGTGGTGGGAATAAGCTTATGGGTGATCCTACCAATGAGGATGTGTGTTATTTATAGCTTTCTTTTAACCATTTTTGTATATAGTACCCTACATTATTCCCTAAGGGTTTGACCGGTTTGACCCTGGTTCACAAAATCTGGAACCCATCTTCCTGCAATTACTAAAGAGCAAATGTACCTCATGGATCCATCTAACCATTTTCAAATGTTCCATAGTAAAAGGAAAACACCACCCGAAAACAATATTTTAGTATTTCTTTCATTGGTCCATTGTTTATAATAGTCCCAAAAGTTTTCAAGATACTCTATGTAACATTCAAAATACAGAAATCATCCCCATATAATGTATTTTGCATCATATTTGTATTTGTATTTATTATGGATCCCCATTAGCTGCTGCCAAGAATTAAGGCAGTTATACAATTGTATACAAACATTACAATACATTCATTACAGAAGTCACAACACGCTAAGTGTATGCCCTTAGGCCCATACTCCACTACCACATATCTACAACACAAAATCCATGTGTACGTGTGTTTATAATGTGTGTATATGCGTGAGTCTGTGCCTATGTTTGTGTTACTTCACAGTCATATGATGCTGCGTTCTGCATCATCTGGGTTGTGGCAGTGCCACAACAAGTAAGATGAGTCCCGGTAACCGGCTGGCATGCAGCGCTGGACCGCCCGCATTTAAAATTGTCATGTTGGAGACAGACAGCTAATTTCAGGGTTCAAATGAACCAAAGAGACTGTGTGTTGGATATTAGCATGGTTGTGTCCAACCCTGCTTGTTTCCGCGACTCTGCTACCAACCACCAATCGCCTGGCATCACTAGACACCTCATAGGGATTATTGAGCTACAGGCAGGAATCAGCAAACGACCCCAGTAATGAGCCACCAATGGGTGAGGAGTGCCCCCTTGTGGACAGGGAGCGAGTTGCTCGTCTTTTTACTCTCACCCTGTGGACTCCTTGAACCCTTTGAGCACCATGGAACTCGGGGTAACAGAAGGGGCATCAAGCACAGATCATTTTCCATTATACGTCATGCTTCTGTGAAACTGTATAGCCTGCGTAAAGCCTGGCCCCTTTATGGGCACAGGGGGCTCCAGCAATGGCTGACGTAGTAACCCTTTCAGCCTTAACCAAAATGGGGGCCCAGTGGTCACAGTAATGTTTTTGTGGAGGGGAGCACAATGATTTATACATACACTAGATGACTGATGTATACACTAAAGCCTCTCAATTGCAGAAGAAAGCAGTGTGGCATCTTCCTTCAGTCTTGAAACACTCTTTTTTTACCGCAGCACGATCTATTTAGAACAACCAAGCGACTTAATGCTGAAGACACTAAACAAGAGTGCTACACAAGTAATTCCACTGTGGGGAGGCATGAATAGCTAGTAGAAGTAGCTTGTCCACCTTGGCGATTTAGCTAACCTGGCTTGCACACTATGCAGTGCTTGTTTAGCTAGCCTGGTCTCGAAGGTCTACGTAGAACCGGACCACCGAGGTGGGACCGGACCCTTCATCGACAAGTCTGGGAAGAGAGGCACATATTGCTTGACTGAGGCATACACAGGTGGCATGTAGATTCCCATAACCTGCAACAGAGCGCATGGGAATTAGGGTGAGCGCAGGCAGTTACCTCAAACACTACGCCCAGGCAGAAAATATATTTGATCCGACCAAAGACCCAATCCATCTCCGCATCCCGCAACTCAGCCGAGGTACGAGCATCCGGGAGATGAAGTCACTATTGGAAACGCCAGTCGCGGACCAGCCACTGTTTCTGGCATTGTCCACTAGTCTTGCATATGAGCTGATTCAAGCAAGAGCAGCCAGAGCATGCACCGAGCAGAAACAAACAAGACAACAAACATGAGTTTCTTTAGGGCATGGCCGCGACCTCGAACCCAGCTTGTTAAGCTTTCGCCGTTTCGGTCACATTAGCCATCTTACCCATTGCTATAGTCAGGCCAAGCAATCCTACCAATAACTAATTGGTTTGTGGTCAGTGGTCTAACGTCCAGAGGGTGAGCACACTCGGTCACAAAGGGACAGTTAAGTTGGCGCAAAGTCAGATAGTCTTGTGTTACAAAATTATAGCGTGAATCATTCCTGCTCAGCTCAAGGTGAAGAGCGGAATAATTTAAGAAATCAGTCCGAGCCTCAGGGTTATCACCTGGGGAAGGCAGGGCTTCCAGCAAGGCTTTTTGTTCATTGGCCTTGTCAGGGGGTGATTTTAGTTCTAAAGTCGAAGTCTTGAGACCGCGACTCCGCATAGTTGTGTTCTACCAAGAGTACCGACTGAAAGGGAACTGGATACCACTCCAATCCTATTTTCCACCCTTTCCGAACATTGTGTAAATGTTGTTATCATACTGGTCAGGGTACTACCTACTGTACCTACTGCTTGCAGCCACAGCATATCAAGTATATGAGTGAGGAGACACATCTGCCACAACTGAGCCACCAGACACAAGCCTGGGAGACAAGGGCATATTTGAACGTATGCCAGAGGAGCCCAATGCTTCAAAGGACGATTCACTCCAGCTGATCACGGTCAGGTCCCAGACAAGCTGCTCACAGTAGTTAAGAATATGGTTAATTAATTGGCGGCAGCTCGGTCATATATCTATTTATGTACTATAGGGTCTGCACAGCACACTTTGACACCTCCATAACTTCATGTGTTGTATGTATTTTTTGTTTATTTGCTTTGTCAAACTCTACGTTGTGAATTATTGCCTGTCACACATTGTGATGCCTTCCATTGTGTATGTAGAGTTTGTCTCTGGTACAGAGGGATTCATGCTCAGATGAGATCCGTTGTCGTATTATGTCTCATTATGTTACAGTAACTGCTACAGATAAGCACATTAATTGTGCATTACACCCACCTAAAACCCATCATATTGGCGTCACAGAACAATTTGCAAACTACAGACAATCTGCATAATTTTACTGTCAGCATTCATGACATAGACCTACAAGCATCATTGTATCAAGCTCTCAGGTTGTCTTCATTAGGGCACACAGTAGCAAAATGTGTTGCAATGGAAAACAAAAATGTGCATTTCCTATTGGACAATTCCATGTAGTACCTCTCTGTTTTACTCTGTTTATTTTGTTTGGTGCCTACTGAACATGACCCTGACCCTTTATGGCAATGTGCAAAGTCAGGAGTGGGAAGTTTCACACTACAAAGATATCCCTGCTTTAAAGACTGTTGAACGACTGTATGCAAGTGAAAGCAGGGGGGGTATATATGGATATAACTGCTCCCTCACCTCTCTGAATCATTTAATCTCTGTGTGACATTATCCTCATCGGGGACCCCATGTCACCTCAACAAATTAGAGTTTTGCATCTGTGCTTCTCTCCCTGAGCTTTATTGCCATTAAACAGTACCCAGGAGGCTGTTTAACAATCATTGAATTCAAAACACTTTATTGCTTAGGTATCACAAGCAGCACAGAGGGTTGCCTTGGATAGAAAGGGCACATTTGAATACCTTAGTTTCCCCAATGGCTCTTGTGGGAGAGAATATTTTCACCATTGTCTTGTGCATGCAAATAATCCAGATTATTCTGGTCTGGATGTATCAGGTCATTTTCCTCCAGGACTTTATAGTGTAGAAAAAAAGAAAACATATAATGTCAAGGTATACAGATAATGTGAAGGTATGCTTCAATAGATTAGCTGGCCAATGTGCGACATTAGGATCACAATAGTAAATTGATGTAATCCAAATGTAACAGTATTGTCTTTTGTAGAAAAAAAATACAGAGGCTAACAGACCATGACCATAATAACTGAACATTCACCACCTAGAGCCATTAGGTTACTTTTGTATTCCATACATTGTCTATGTTAAAGACCACATAGTGAGATAGCTTGGGCCTATATGTGATGTCATTACTACTGTATATTGACTGGTCATTGAGGGCCAATTTATGAAATGGCCATTACAGTCTTGACTTTGTTGAGAACTTCTGTCCAAGTGCTCTGGTGTACTCAGGACAGGTAACTGCATGTGAAATTGTACTATGGTACTATGGTATTGATCCTAGCAATACTCAGTGGTGGAAAAGGTACCCAATTGTCATTCTTGAGTAAAAGTAAAGACACCTTAATAAAAAAGGAGTCACCCAGTAAAATACTACTTGAGTAAGTCTACAAGTATTGAGTATTAAATATGCTTAAGTATCAAAAGTAAATGTAATTGCTAAAATATTCTTAAGTATCAAAAGTAAAAGTAAAAATAATAAAAAATTACTTCTATTCAAACAAACCAGACGACACCATTTTCTTTTTTTATTTATTTACGGATAGCCAGGGGCACACTCCAACACAAGCATTTGTGTTCAGTGAGTCTGCAAGATCAGACGCAGTAGGGATGACCAGGGATGTTCTCTTGATGAGTATGTGATTTGGACCCTTGTCCTGTCCTTCTAAGCATTCAAAATGTAACGAGTACTTTTGAGTGTCACGGAAAAGTACATATTTGTTTTAGGAATGTAGTGAAGTAAAAGTAAAAGTTGTCAAAAACATAAATAGTAAAGTACAAAAACAAAAAAACACTAAAGTAGTGCTTTAAAGTATTTTTACTTTTACTAATACTCCAGTGCAGGTTTGATTGAATTGAGCTATACTTTACTGGTGTAGGAAATGCCAACTGACTAATTTTTTAAAAGACCGACTTTTAAAGACCGACTAGTGACCATATTACTGTCACACCGGCAGTCATGAGTCATGACATCAGTAATCTCTCCTCTTATGGACTCGGGACATGCGTTGGTAGTATACAACTCACTAATGGCAAGGTACTCAGGGCTCTGTTGTGCTTCTAACAACTCTGACATCAATGCAATCTAAAATCACATCAAACACTTATCATCAAAACAGTATTGTATTTTAAAACTCACCTCACTGTGAATTATCAATTTGAATATAGAAGTTCAACAACAAGGTTGAAACTGAGTGGAAAACATGGTCATTGTGGATGTTGTTTCAAAGCTTAACAACGAAGTGGACAGAGATTTCTAAGGTGATAATGAATTAAAAACACGAATACACATGTTAGAGTCTTATACATGCAGGGCGGAGAACAAGTTTTTGATACATTGCCGATTTTGCAGGTTTTCCTACTTACTAGCATGTAGATGTCTGTCATTTTTATCATAGGTCCACTTCAACTGTGAGAGACTGAATCTAAAACAAAATCCATAACATCACATTGTACGATTTTTAAGTAATTAATTAGCATTTTATTGCATGACATAAGTATTTGATACATCAGAAAAGCAGAGTTAATATTTTGTACAGAAACATCTGTTTGCAATTACAGACATCATACGTTTCCTGGTTTGCACACACTGCAGAAGGGATTTTGGCCCACTACTCCATACAGACCTTCTCCAGATCCTTCAGGTTTCGTGGCTGTCGCTGGACAATACAGACTTTCAGCTCCCTCCAAAGATTTTCTATTGGGTTCAGGTCTGGAGACTGGCTAGGCCACTCCAGGACCTTGAGATGCTTCTTACGGAGCCACTCCTTAGTTGCCCTGACTGTGTGTTTCGGGTCGTTGTCATGCTGGAAGACCCAGCCACGACCCATATTCAATGCTCTTACAGAGGGAAGGAGGTTGTTGGCCAAGATCTCGCGATACATGGCCCCATCCATCGTCCCCTCAATACAGTGCAGTCATCCTGTCCCCTTTGCAGAAAAGCATCCCCAAATAATGATGTTTCCACCTCCATGCTTCACGGTTGGGATGGTGTTCTTGGGGTTGTACTCATCCTTCTTCTTCCTCCAAACACGGCGAGTGGAGTTTGGACCAAAAAGCTCTCTTTTTGTCTCATCAGACCACATGACCTTCTCCCATTCCTCCTCTGGATCATCCAGATGGTCATTGGCAAACTTCAGATGGGCCTGGACATGCGCTGGCGTGAGCAAGGGAACCATGCGTGCACTGCAGGATTTTAATCCATGACGGCGTAGTGTGTTACCAATGGTTTCCTTTGAGACTGTGGTTCCAGCTCTCTTCAGGTCATTGACCAGGTCCTGCCGTGTAGTTCTGAACTGATCCCTCACCTTCCTCATGATCATTGATGCCCCACGAGGTGAGATCTTGCATGGAGCCCCAGACCGAGGGTGATTGACCGTCATCTTGAACTTCTTCCATTTTCTAATAATTGCGCCAACAGTTGTTGCCTTCTCACCAAGGTGCTTGCCTATTGTCCTGTAGCCCATCCCAGCCTTGTGCAGGTCTACAATTTTACCCCTGATGTCCTCACACAGCTCTCTGGTCTTGGCCACTGTGGAGAGGTTGGAGTCTGTTTGATTGAGTGTGTGGACAGGTGTCTTTTATACAGGTATCGGGTTCAAACAGGTGCAGTTAATACAGGTAATGAGTGGAGAACAGGAGGGCTTCTTAAGGAACAACTAACAGGTCTGTCAGAGCCGGAATTCTTACTGGTTGGTAGGTGATCAAATACAGTGGGAGCAATTTCCAAGAGCCTGAAGGTACCACGTTTATCTGTACAAGCAATAGTACGCAAGTATAAACACCATTACTCCACGCAGTTGTCATACCGCTCAGGAAGGAGACGTGTTCTGTCTCCTAGAGATGAACGTATGTTGGTGCGAAAAGTGTGAATCAATCCCAGAACAACAGCAAAGGACCTTGTGAAGATGCTGGAGGAAGCAGGTACCAATGTATTTATATCCACAGTAAAAGGAGTCCTATATCGACATAACCTGAAAGGCTGCTCAGCAAGAAAGAAGCCACTGCTCCAAAACCTCCATAAATAGCCAGATTATGGTCTGCAACTGCACATGGGGATAACGATCATACTTTTTGGAGAAATGTCCTCTGGTCTAATGAAACAAAAATATAACTATTTGGCCATAATGACCATCGTTGTGTTTGGAGGAAAAAGGGGGAGGCTTGCAAGCCGAAGAAGACCACCCCAAACGTGAAGCACGGGGATGGCAGCATCATATTGTGGGGGTGCTTTGCTGCAGGAGGGACTGGTGCACTTCACAAAATAGATGGCATCATGAGGCTGGAAAATTATGTGGATATATTGAAGCAACATCTCAAGACATCTGTCAGGAAGTTAAAACTTGGTCGCAAATGGGTATTCCAAATGGACAATGACCCCAAGCATACTTCCAAAGTTGTGGCAAAATGGCTTAAGGACAACAAAGTCCTGACCTCAATGGCCAACACAAAGAAAATGTGTGGTCAGAACTGAAAAGTGTGTGCTAGCATGGAGGCTAACAAACCTAACTCCGTTACACCAGCTCTGTCAGGAGGAATGGGTCAAAATTCACCTAAGTTATTGTGGGAAGCTTGTGGAAGGCTAACTGGCAACAATTAACACATTGAAGTACCAAAGAAAACAGCATCAAAATAAGTAAAATATTATAGAATAATATTTAAAATGTGCCAAAGGTCCTGTAGGCGCTATGAAATAAAAATATCCAATCTGATGATCCCAACTCCAAGTCCCAACATTAATATTAAGCATGGTTATCATGTTACCACGTCTGGATTTTGATGTTTTAAATATATGCCACTTCTGACGCTATGAACATTAATATGGACTACTGGCAGATCCACTGTGGATACAACACACAACATCAAGTGTCTCTCTCTCTTGGAGAGAGGGGTCTGCATCCAAAATGGCCCCCTATCCCCAATATCCCCACTACTTTTGACCAGGGCACCATTTGGACACACCCGGGGTCTCAGTTTCACTCAGAAAAGGAGACCAGGGAGGGTTAAAACCTCTGGGTCTCACTACAGCTTTGATGTCAGGCTTCGGCTGAGTATAATTATAGAGTGCAGCATAAAAAGCCCCAGCAGATCCAAATCTATACTTGATACGGTATGATTCTGTCACTCTCATTAATTGCTTGAGTATAAATAGATTTCATTTTCCCAGACTCAAGACAGAAAATAAATTCCAGTCAAAGGCACTTTTGCGCCATTCTCTAAATTAATTTGGTAGAATGAACACCTTTTCAATGACATTTCTCTTTCATTTACTGTTGGAAATGTCTCCCGAGGCTGGGCTCCATCAATATTATATGGTTTGAGCGTAATTGCATCTTAGCTCTCCATTGCTCGGAACTTAATTAAGGATAAATTGCATTGTGTGAATACATTGGTTATACTATGTTTCATATAATATCAATACTCTTACCCGGCTTAAAGTTGATAGTCTTGAACCTCTTTGACTTGTAAGCTGTTAAGAATCTCTCGATTGTTGTTCGTAATGTGTTATTTTTTCCCCCCTTGTTAATAGTAGTTCACCAAACTACAGAGGCCTCAGAAATTACATCAATACTCACAATGATTGTAGCTCAGAAGTATCATTATAATTCTGATTACATAGACTAAGTCTTGCAGTTAGACCAGGGCAAATCATTCAGTCGATATTCATTCCGGCTTTAGACTATTGTCTATATGAATGTTGTTGCCACTGTATTGAAGCCATTGGATGCAGTTTTTACTCGCTTTATTATGGGCAACAGGTTCTGTACACATCACTGCATTACTCTATCAGAAAGTAGACTGGCCCTCTCAAATCATGTTGATCAATGCACTGCTCTCTTCTTGTTTATAAAGTCCTCTTGTGCAAACTTCCGCCATACCTTACCTCATTGTTAAATTACAGACATACGGGTCACCAGACCCGATCAAAGGGACTTCTGACTCTGGAGATCCCTTTGGTCTCCACTGAGTTGGGTGGAAATTCATGTATTTATTTTTTAGCTCCAGAACTCTCTAAAGTTGAATGTTTTTGTACCTCTAGGGCAGTTCAGATGGCTGGTTGATGACTATTTTCCTGAGGAATGCATTTGTTTCTCATGATTGTGTTTTATAAAATACTTTCCTTAAGGGGGAAGTTCACCCCAAAACACTTCTGGGCCCTTTATAAAACTTACCTGGTCGTTTGTCAGTACCCCAGACAGTTTTTAGGTCCATTGCTTGAGTATTTAGATGTATGTAATAAGCTGATTCTACGCCCGCCGTCCCCATAGAAACTCCGAACACACTGCTCTGAACTCCCATTACCACAATAGTCCTTGTAATGACCCATAGAAACTCCGAACACACTGCTCTGAACTCCCATTACCACACTAGTCCTTGTAATGACGTTCTCCGCGCAATTTTTCAGCTAACTTATTTTAGTAGGCATAGTTTTACCCAATGTATTTTGTTATTTCCATATTGAAATCCAGGAAGTAGATTAATGCATGCCGCAAGTCAGTACCTTGGTCGGGACATCCGAGGTGGGTGTGGTTGAAGGATGTAAACAATAATTTTATGTTCTCACTCCCTCACAGTATTTGCTGTCCTCGTCAAATTAGAGTAAAGAATGTCAGATCACGAGGACGAAGAGGAAATTGGAGGCCGGCCTCATTTTTAGAATGATTCTGTTGTGCGATATCGGTTTGAGACGGATGATACTGAGGCTGTGTTGTTCCATTTGCGGGCTGACTTAGAGAAATGAGCTAGAGAGAGACAGGAGCGAGCAGATGTCGAGGAAACACAGGCTCTTCCCAGAACGCACAGTGACTGGTGGTGCAGTTGCGGGAGATGCCAACCTCTACCAACAGACAAGCTGTCAAGAATGGGACCAGCTTATTCCAATAATGGAGGAGGAAGAACATCAGACTGACGATGCAGAAGAAGATGGCCTGTGTGTAATTAAACACTTAGATTTCTTATCTCATATCAATCCTGGTTTGTTGGAGACTATCTTCAGAATGCCCAGGATCAACTTGAAACGACGTGCCACACCTGATGGTCCAAATGGGAAGCTCTCTGAAGTGTAAGTGTTTTGGCTAATATTACTCACACAATATTTATATTACTCTCTAACATGAAAAATAAATAACCTACCTAATTGCACCCTTCCAATTGTAATTTTTAGTATCCTGCCTAACATTATGGGGTTAACTGGCTACTGTATTCCCCTTCAAGTTTGTCTGACAATGATGACATTCTGGCTAGTTAAACAGTGTCTAGAACAAGTGGATGCTCGCCATAGAAATATAATATGGGCCTACATAAACAATTTATATTACCAAACAGTATAAGAAGTATACAATCAATAGTAGCAGTAGAGAAGAACATGTTGTTTGTAACTGCCAGTCTAGCTTTTCTACCAATAATCTCCTAATTAGCCTGTATACCTACATCACCCTTTGAACAAGGAGTTGGCTATACAGTCTTCAAGTATAAACACCATGAGAGCCATCAGGCAGGTAGTCTCTCGATTAAGGTTTTGGGCCAGAAACCAAAAGGTTGCTGGTTCTAATCCCTGAGCCGACAAGGTGAAACATCGGTCTTTGTGCCCATGAGCAATGCACTTAGTCCTAACTGCTCCTGTTAGTCACTCCGGATAAGATCGTCTGCTAAATTATCTAAATGTATTGTGCCATCATCCATATGGCTTATAAATTAATATGCTTAATGATCCCTGAGCCTGTTATATTTTATGTTGTATAGACATAGGGCTATATATTTTCTTGATTGTTGTATATAACATTGTCATGTATTTATTTCCTGTCTCTCTAGACAATAGAGACTGGTCTCTTATCGGATAACCATGGAGTGGATGCTGAGGGGAGATCATCTAGGTCGAGGCCAAAAAAACGGGTACTCCCAGCCTCTGTGGTGGCAGCAGTTACATCCAACTACCCTGACCCCATCAGCAGCTACATTGGATTCCAGGAAGTTGAGGAGGCTCATAGCATCTTATACGAAAAACATTTTCAAGAAATTACATTGTTGTTAAAAAAGTCTGGGGTTTTTCTCAAGAATTGAATGTTATTATTAAACAATGTTGGGTTAGATTGAAAACCTATACGACGATAGCTCTCTATGTACAAGGTTTGAGAACCGTGGGGTTATGTAAAACACAGGGAAGATACCAATTGCATCCTCTTTCCTTCTCAAAACACATTGGATGAGAAACCAGAGGACGCTTTCTCATCCAATGTGTTTTGAGAAGGAGACGAGGAGTATGCAATGAGATCTTCCCACAGAATCTTACTCATTACTGGGACGTCTCCCTGTTCTAAAACTTCACCTGGTGCAAAACACACCTACCTGGGCACACGGGCCAGATTAATTGAATCCCAATGGACCTAAAAACGTCTGGGGTACTGACAAACAGCCAGGCAAGTGTTAGAAAGGGCCCAGAAGTGTTTTGGGTGAACGTCCCATTTAAATTGCTTGTAAATATGTTTTTATTGTGTTGAAATTGTAAATATTGTGAATTTGTATGAATGTGTGCAGGGCTCCCTTTTAAAGAGGCCTTCGTTTCAATGGGTTTTCCCTGTTAAGATACATTTAAATAAAAACAATACATAAAAATGTAATTACTGTATCATGACGAAAACAAGCACCTAAATGAAGTAAATTAGAGGTTATACAACACTTGTTGCAAGAATTGCAATCTGCTAAATGGCATATATAAGAGTGTTACTATTTCATGACATTACTAACCTACCACAAGACAACCTGGCTTGTACTGTAGTGCCACATTGTGTGTGTGTGTGTGTGTCTGTCTGTCTGCATGTGTTTGTGTCTCCCCAGAAGGAACACATTTGCCATCAT
Organism: Oncorhynchus gorbuscha; assembly: GCF_021184085.1. NCBI lineage: Eukaryota > Metazoa > Chordata > Actinopteri > Salmoniformes > Salmonidae > Oncorhynchus > Oncorhynchus gorbuscha. The sequence continues at coordinate 45,904,106 of NC_060186.1, forward strand.
AGCCCTTGACATTTACAGTTCTTACTTTCTTTTAGCAGTGGTTCTCAAAACTCTCCTCGGGGACCCACAGTCGCCTGATTCAACTTGTCATCAAATCATCAATATCTTGACTAGTTGAATCAGGTGAGCTAGTTCAATGCTACAACAAAATTGTGAAACATCTTGGGGTCACTGAGGAGAAGTTTGAGATCCACTGACTTATAGGCCTCATCACCTTTTACATTGTGTGCGTCTGCATGTGTGTATGTGAATGCATGCAAGTGCGTGTCTGTATGCATGTGCATATGTGTACTGCGTGTGTGTTTTTGTATGTGCTTGCATGCGAGTGTGTGCCTGCATGCATGTGCGTACGTGTTTATGTCTGCTCTCCAAAATGATATTGTGAGTCCTCACAGAAATGGCTGCCATTAGCTCGGGCTAATTAAAATAGTGGGTGACAAAGGTTAGAGACTCTGTTTGCATGTGTCCCTTTTCTCTGGAGAGATAGAGGCTAGTTAGAGAGAAAACAGCAGTGTTTCAGTGTACTTCATTAAGATGTTTCAACTGACCTGTGGTCTCCATGTCAGGATACTGAAAGCTCCTGGAGTTTGTGTCTGAATCCCAAATTCAGCAGGTGTGAAACTAGTGTTGTTCAACATTTATTGTGGTTAATTTGTGACAATAATACAAGTTGGTGTTTTGGAGAACAGCAAAGACATGTATTCAAACCATTAGTATATTGTATGCCCGTTGTATGCATATGCCTCAGTCAAGACAACTAGACTAGACATGAGATTCAAATTCTGTGATCTATAATCATGTTGCTCTCTGGTAGGCTATAAACAAAATATCAGTGATACATATGCACACTGGTTGGATGGGAATGGTTTCTGCATTCAGCATCTGTACTTCTGACCTTCCTTTGGTCTTGATGTTTTTATGTCAGGATGCATTCATAGATACCAACCCACATTGGTTATTTGAAACTCCCCAGACTCCACAGTATAGCATTTTACCTGGGAGCAGTTACTGTTTGTGAAACGTTTGTACTGGGCTTAACAAACTATACAAAACAACAAAACAAACGTGAAGCTATATAAACTGAGTGCTGACACAGGCAACTACACATAGACAATAACCCACCAAATACCCAAGGAAATATGGTCCCCAATCAGATACAATGATAAACAGCTGCCTCTGATTGAGAACCAATCTAGGCGACCATAGACATAAAAACACCTAGACTAGAAACAACCCCATGAACATACAAAAACCCTAGATAGGACAAAAATACATATCACCCTCGTCACACCCTGACCTAACCAAAATAATAAAGGAAACAAATAATACTAAGGTCAGGGTGTGACAAGGGTGTGCTTTTTGTGCTACAGTAGCCTTTAATTAAGTCCACCTGTCAAATGTAGAAAAATGGCATCTATGTATAACAGTGCAAGGTGAATTTTACAGTAAAATACGACAAAATGCATTTAAAAATGTAAGCTGTGAATGCCTAAAATCTAATTCCACCTTGACATTATGGGGTATTGTGTGTAGGCCAGTGACAAAAAATCTCAATATAATCCATTTTAAAACCAGGCTGTAACACAAAAAAATGAAAAAAATCTAAGGATATGAATATTTTCTGAAGGCACTGTATGTGTCTGCTGCCAACCTTGCGTCCACAATTAATCATGACCCCAGCTTCTGTCTTGAGCAAAGCCAATATTCTCCCCATCAAATGTTCCAGCAAACACAATGTGCCGTGATGCTACTGTATATCACCCAGCAACGGTATAATGTGGTCACAAGCTGATATTTCGAAAGGGAAAGAGTATCGTAAAGATAGAGAGTATGCTCTCACCCGTCTGCCATTTGCTTTGTCTTCTTTTTGTATTTTCAAAGCATCTCAAAATCACTTCACTTAACTCAAAATACGTATTGGCTTATACATGTAATTGAAAAGCCATGGTTATCAGCTTTGAAGATGAAAAGAGAGTGGCCCCCTCGTAAAATAATTGTGTTTATCGTCAGAGAGATGCTGGGGAGAGACACTGATTACCATGAATAAATTAGGCACAATTTCCATAAGTGGATGATACCTTATCTTAAAATGACATGCCAGTGTGGAATCTACGTTCTAGAGTAATTGCCTCTCTTGCAAGATGTTTCCAAAAGTTCATTTTCATCAATTGATTTTTATTAAATTTGAGAAATACTCAGAAGTGCATGACATTTCCATCGGGCTCGTTCAGAATCACACTTTCTGCATCGTTACCCTTCATCTGTAATTACTCAACACATGTATAAGTTGTGACATTTGTGGAAGCATGTTATGTGTGCATCATTAAGTCATGACAGGAACATTATCATAAACTCATGACTAAATAGTCACTGAACTTGCTCAAAGTTGCACTTCTTTTGCACAGTTGCCGATCTCACTTATATCTTCCGTCAAACTCTACATTCTTGATGTCGATGCTTATATATAAATAATATATGCCATTTAGCAGACGCTTTTATCCAAAGCGACTTACAGTCATGTGTGCATACATTCTACGTATGGGTGGTCCCGGGGATCGAACCCACTACCCTGGCGTTACAAGCGCCATGCTCTACCAACTGAGCTACAGAAGGACTGTCAGACTTTCTTATTCAATAACCTTTATAATTAATCCTATGATCAATCATTGTAATGACTTACCCGAATACCCAATCAAAGTTGTGTATGCCTATTGAGGAGATCAATGCACTTGATAAAAAAACGACAGCCATTTGTTGTATAAATTTTTATTGAAGTGACATGTAATCCTCACTGTTTCCTTCCTCTCTCCTTGCAGCTTCTCTTAATTACAAGTATCAGGCCACAGCCAGTGGTAGGCCAGGTGACAGAATGTACAGCAATACAAACAAAATTATGTTGTTTAAAGCTCAGAAGTAGGCCATTTATTGGGTTGTGAAAGCAATAAAACGCCAGGGTTAGGTAACTGAATTTGTGGCTACTTATTTAGCTTCAGTGTTTGCTTACCAAGTGCATCTGTTGTGAATCTCCTGAGAAAGGTGCTTACTTGTCACTGGTGTCATCTTCGGATGAGGAGGAATCGGACCAAAGCACAGCGTGGTGAGTGTTCATGACTTTTATTGAACTGAACACTTAACAAAAATAACAAAGTGAATACAGAAACCAAAATAGTCCTGTCAGGTGAAGAACATTAAACCGAAAACAACTACCCACAAAACATAGGAGGGAAAAAGCTACCTAAGTATGGTTCCCAATCAGAGACAACGATAGTCAGCTGTCCCTGATTGGGAACCATACCCAGCCAAAACAAAGACATACAAAACATAGAAAAATAACATAGAATGCCCACCCCCCAAAGGTGCGGACTCTGGCCGCAAAACCTGAACCTATAGGGGAGGGTCTGGGTGGGCATTTCTGCGCGGTGGCGGCTCTGGTGCGGGACGTAGACCCTGGACTAGGGACCTTGTAGCCTGCCCCGGACTGGGCACCCTCATTGCGGGCCCCGGACTGGGCACACTTGTTGGGGGCTGGACTGGAGGGCGCCTCTGGAGGCTCCGGACTGGGGGGCACCGCTGGAGGCTCCGGACTGGAGGGCATTGATGGAAGCTCCGGACTGGAGGGCGACTCGGAAGACTCCGGACTGGAGGGCGACTCGGAAGGCTCCGGACTGGAGGGCGACTCGGAAGGCTCCGGACTGGAGGGCGACTCGGAATGCTCCGGACTGGAGGGCGACTCGGAAGGCTCCGGACTCGAGGGCTTTGGGGGAGCACTGGAGCTCTGGTGCACAGCCTTGGCACCACTCCTACAGGCTGAATGCCCACTTTAGCCCGGCCCCTCCACAGTGAAGGCACAGGTCGAACCGACCTGTGGGGGAGCACTGGAGATCTGGTGCTTACCACTCGCACCTCTCCACTTGGCTCCATGCCCACTTTAGCCCGGCACGGGCGGAGCGCAGGCATAGGACGAACTGAACAGTCCCAGCACACCGGAGACACAGTGCGCAGAGCCGCCGCATGATACCCTGGGCCGAAACTGCTCACCGGAGGCCAAGCATGCTAAGCTGCAACAATCCGCCCTAGCTGGATGCCCACTCTCGCTTGGCACTTGCGGGGGGCTGGCATATAGCGCTCCGGGCTATGAGCACGCACTAGAGACACCATGCACTTTACCGCATAATACTGTGCCTGACCAGTACCATGCTGCTTCCGGTAAGCACGGGGAGTTTGCTCAGGTCTATAGCCTGACTCCGCCAATCTCCCCGTGTGCCCCCTCCCCCCAAACAATTTGGGGGTTGCCTCTCGTGCCTGCTTCGCTCACTTGCCTCAAATCGCCGCCTCTCAGCTTTCGCTGCCTCCAGTTCCTTTTTCGGGCGGCAATATTCCCCTGCCTGTCTCCAGGGTCCCTTTCCGGCCAATATGTCCTCCCATGTCCAGGGGTTCTGAACCCTCTGCTCCTCCATACCATGCTGCTTGGTCAGTTGGTGGTGGGTAGTTCTGTAACGGCTGTTGAAGGAAGAGGACCAAAGCGCAGCATCATACGTGTTCATGACTTATTGAACTGAACACTAAACAAAAATAACAAATGGATACACGAAACCGAAACAGTCCTGTCACGTGAAGAACACTAAACAGAAAACAACTACCCATAAAACATAGGAGGGAAAAAGCTACCTAAGCATGGTTCCCAATCAGAGACAACGATAGTCAGCTGTCCCTGATTGAGAACCATACCCGGCCAAAATACAAAACATAGAAAAATAACATTGAATCCCCACCCCAAATCACACCCTGACCAAACCAAAATAGATATATAAAAAGCTCTCTAAGGTCAGGGCCTGACATTACTGTGATACAGTTGCTAAAATAAAACAAGGGCATTTACAAAACAAGATAGGAACTACAAATCCAATGTTGAGGACAACTGGATCAAATGAATTAATAAACAACAAATGTTTTGTTAAAACTGCTGTGATCTTACTATTACTCAGCAGGCATAGCTTTGACATTATATTTTTAATGGGCTCCTCAATCTGCACACTCTTGAGTTGACCCTCCAGGCAAAAACTTCCAACACTTGGATACATTAATACTCTGAATGAATCGAAGGATCTATCAGGCATAATGATACCATTATAGCAGTATGTCCTTTGGATAATGTGTATATGGAAACATGCACTAGAATTTTACCTATTTGTATTCGCTCCTAAACAATCTCTTACCAACTATGCAATGCAGAAGTCCTCTTTTCTTCTCTTTGAAAATGCAAAAGTGGGCACTTCTGGGAATAAGTGCTCCAATTTAACACCTTTCCCCATCTGTTATGTGGGATTTCAAGAGTTTTTCCCAAGTTTGGCTAATTCAGACCAATAGTAATAATAACAATCCTTTGGGCTATGTAAGATGGGCCGGGCCTTATGCGTGCATGTATGTCTCAAGTAAAGGTCACAGGCAGTATTTTGAATCAAGGTAATGTAAGGAGAAGTAAAGCATTACTTTTGAGGTCCCTACTGCACATGATAAATAATGACATCTAAACCTGTACTTGTGGTCTGTATCAATCAAATCAATCACATTTATTTATAAAGCCCTTCTTACATCAGATGATGTCACAAGTGCTGTACAGAAACCCAGCCTAAAACCCCAAACAGCATGCAATGCAGGTGTAGAAGCATGGTGGCTAGGACAAACTCCCTCGAAAAGCCAGAACCTAGGAAGAAACCTAGAGAGGAACCAGCCTATGAGGGGTGGCCAGTCCTCTTCTGGCTGTGCCGGGTGGAGATAACAGAACATGGCCAAGATGTTCAAATGTTGATAGATGACCAGCAGGGTCAGATAATAATAATCACAGTGGTTGTTGAGGGTGCAGCAGGTCAGCACCTCAGAAGTAAATGTCAGTTGGCTTTTCATAGTCTGTCGGTATCACTTGTGACAAAGGACCAAACAATAAATGTATCCTTTCTATTGTGTTGATGTTTTTAACTTGTAGTATAAACTTAAAAGCCCAGTGCAGTCGAAAACATGATTTACCTGTTTTTTATTTATGTTTCGACACTAGTACGTTGGAATAATACTGTGAAATTGTGAAAATTATGATAATGTCCTTTTAGTGTTAGAGCTGTTTGAAAACACCGCCTAAAATGTAAGTTTGGTGGGATGGAGTTTTGGCCTACCTGGTGACATCAGTAAGAAAGAAAGCTACGAACCTCTCTGCCAATAACAACTCGTTTTCAGTTTTCCCCTCCCCTCTCAGACCACTCCAATAGCGGTGCTAATGATAATTGCATTCTTTGCTTTATAACCTGTTAGTTCATATGCCTTGCCACCGTGATATTTAGGCCTAAGGCCGAGACAATAAGAAGACACTGTGGCAGAATAAATTCAACCACACCTTTGTTTCATCACAAAACTGGAGAGCAATACTGACGGTCTAAGACAGATATCTGATCAGCAAATCATCGTTGATGAGGTTTTATATTTTGCCCCCTCTCTCACATTCATTCCACTTCTACCATTGCTTCTAGGCTCAAATAAATGAAAACATCTATATGTCTCTGAACATGTATTGCTTTTTATTATTAGTTTGTGTTTTTCAGCCGAAAAGTATAGATATAATTTGGAGAGATAAAGTAACATAGAAGAGGGTTGACAATGTTTAACAAATATCAGGGATGTGGTGCAGTTTAAATGCACCAAAACACTGTTTATGCACATTTTATTATGGCGAATGGTGCAAATGCATCTTAACATCAGCATTGTTAGGATTTATATTTGCATTACCCGACACCCCTAAACATATTTTTCTACATAACTGATCTTCACCACATTATTTCATGGTATCACGTCTCAGGATATGACCCACATGAAGACACAGGAGGTGGATAGTACAGTTCTCAATCATTTATTATAACACATGGTAAAGGCCAGGTTGAGGACAGGCAAAGGTTCATTTTAGGTCAGAGTCAGGCAGGTACAGGATGGCAGGACGGCGTCAGGGCAGGCAGAGGTTCATAACCGGGAAAACTAGGAAACAAACACTTGAGAAACAGGAAAATGGGAAAGCTCGCTGGTAAGACCTGACAAGACAAACTGGCCATAGACAAACAGAGAACACAGGTATAAATACTCAGGGGATAATTGGGAAGATGGACTACACCTGGAGGGCTATATTTAGAAGAAAGTTAGACACAAGAAAACAAACTAGGGGATTTTAGACACATTATTCAACCAAGTTTTATAATTTTATTTAAATAAATTGGCTACCAATGAAAGCATTTTTTTCAACTTCGACCAATTTCTTCTAAAGTTAAGTACAGTGTATTATCTGTGAATACTTTGACATTGCAAATGGAGGTAATCCCTTTGGGTAATATAATCTGTCAGTCTGTATGTTTAGTTTCCGTGTCTGACACCTAATTAAGGGATTTTTTTTTACAGCCCGCAGCACGGAGAGGGAATTGAATACCTGTAGGAATATGTAGAAACTGTCTCTAACTGAGGTGTATATTAACTGGCTAAGCCAGTGAAACTGTACCTTTTTTAGGTTTTTCATTTAGGCCTATATCAATGTCATCTTTAACAACTGGTAATTTGGAACATATTTGGATAAACATAATATGAGGATTTCAAGGGTATGAACCCAAAGTTTTTCTTTGTCAGTTATTGAGTACAGCCCCAAAAGTATTTTTCAAAAGTACCCAAACTAGTCTTTTCTTGATCAATGGACTTCCTCCCTCAATCATGTAAGCATCTGTGCCCTGTAATGGTATTACATTAGTGTATTTAGACATTATTGTGATTGTGCAGTGTTGGTTTCATTTATCCATGCAGAAAATGGAAAACAAAATAATATATGAATAAATTAGGCGAAAAGGGGATTTATTTTTTCCTTTGCTCCTCTCCTCCCTTTGCCCATGGTAGTGAGCATTATGACAGGAGGCATGGCTTCCCCTGTGCAGTAATTGGAATGTGAGTTGGCAGTAGGTGTATAGTAATGGGGTCCTGCAATTTGGTGGCAGTAGTCAGAACCTGTCAGAATTCATGTAAAGACGTGTATTCCACTTTGCTGTGGAGAAAGCCCTGCATTTTAATAGTGCAGCTGTAAGCGTTTCAGTAATTCAAGGTGGCGTCATTAGAGGCTTATTTATTCACTCCGGGCTGGGGAAAGGAGATGATGCCGTCCCGATCAGCTGTGGCAGCTTCGTCTCACCACCTCCCGCAGGGCTGTAGAATCGAAATTAGAGTGGAATGGGCAAACACGACAATCACACAGCCGTTAATGAATTACCACGTAAAGAAAACAACAAGTCGACTCGGAGGAGACTGGGAAGGGGTTAGAATGTTTTTTTTTTGTTTCGTTGCAAGGATGGTGGGGTGGCATTGTCAAGGCCTCCTCCATTGTTTTGGAGAAACTCGCATCTTAAAGCCACCGCTCTCTGTAGCCTTTGAAGTAAATGGTGTCCAGGGAGTTTAGAGGATAATCAGAACAACAGAGCTGCAAAAAAACAGATGAAATAAGAGAGAATCCCCCCGGGTTGGAGATTAAATCATGTTTTTCAATCATTATATGCTCAATGGAACGTAAAGGAGTGTGCTCTGTACTGGTGTTAACCTTTCTTGCTGTTTATGACTACACAGTATGTTGAGTGAAAAGCTATGGAGGCCCTCCAAGCTATTCACACTCCCACTCAAACCCACTGAACTGTATTAACATAGTTTGAGTTCATGCATTGTCTGCAGGTTCCCATCGTCCTCTAGTGGTACATGCAACATATTTCAAGCTTTCAATTCTATTGTGGGTATATGGTGCTCTTAAATGGACCATATTTGACACATTAGCCATTTGTGAGCAACCAGCATTACTACCTAAAGATGCACTCATGCTACCATGGCATTTGTCAATATAGAGGCTAAAGAAAAAAGTGCCATCCCTGTGACTGGCTATGGTACAGTATTTTTTACATCTATAGGTTAGTAACAATGTCTGGACCTATGAGACGTCAAAGAGGTATTTTGTATTTTATTAGGATCCCCATTAGCTGTTGCAAAAGCAGCAGCTACTCTTCCTGGGGTCCACACAAAACATGAAACATAATACCAAATGACATAATACAGAACATCAATGAACTAGAACAACTCAGAACTACATACATTTTTTTAAGGCACATGTAGACTACATATCAATGCATACACAAACTATCTAGGTCAAATAGGGAGATGTGTTGGGAGATTTTTTTAAACCAGGTTTGCTGTTTATTTGAGCAATATGAGTTGGATGGAAGTTCCATGCAATAAGAGCTCTATATAATACTGTATGCTTTCTTGAATTTGTTCTGGATTTGGGGACTATGAAAAGACCCCTGGTGGCATGTCTGGTGGGATAAGTGTGTGTGTCAGAGCTGTGTGTAAATTGACTATGCAATCAATTTGGGATTTTCATCACATTAATGTTTATTTATTTATTTTTTTAGAAGTGATGCAGTCAGTCTCCTCTACTCTTAGCCAAGAGAGACGGACATGCATAGTGTTTCTATCAGCCCTCTGATTACAATTAAGAGCTAAATGTGCCACTCCGTTCTGTGTCAGCTTCAGCTTAACTAGGTATTTCCTTGTAGCACGAGACCACACGACTGGACAATAATCAAGATTAGACAAAACTAGACTGTAGAACTTGCTTTTTGGAGTGTGGTGTCAAAAAAGCAGAGCATCTCTTTATTACGGACAGACCTCTCCCCATCTTTACAACCATTGAATCTATATGTTTTGACCATGACAGTTTACAATCTGAAGTCTCCTCAACTTGTTCAACAGCCACACCATTCATTACCAGATTTAGCTGAGGTCTAGAACTTAAGGAATGATTTGTACCAATTACAATGATCTTAGTTTTGGAGATGTTCAGGACCAGTTTATTAATGGCCACCCATTCCAAAACAGACTGCAACTCTTTGCTAAGGGTTTCAGTGACTTCATTAGCTGTGGTTGCTGATGCGTACATGGTTGAATCATCAGCATACATGGACACACAAGCTTTGTTTAACGCCAGTGGCAGGTCATTGGTAAAAATAGAAAAGAGTACAGGGCCTAGAGAGTTGCCCTGCAGTATATCACACTTTACATGTTTGACATTAGAGAAGCTTCCATTAAAGAAAACCCTTTGAGTTCTATTAGAGAAATGGCTCTGAATCCACGATATGGCAGCGGTTGAAAGCCATAACACATACAATTTTTCAACAATAGGTTATGGTCAATAAATCAAAGGTTGTACTGAAATCTAACAGAACAGCTCCCACAAACAACATTTCTTTCAACCAGTCATCAGCCATTTGTGTCAGTGCAGTACATGTTGAGTGCCCTTCTCTATAAACATGCTGAACGTCTGTTGTTAATTTATCTACAGATAAATAGCATTGTATTTGGTCAAACACATTTTTTTCCAAGAGTTTGCTAAGAGCTGGCAGCAAGCTTATAGGTCTGCTGTTAGAACCAGTAAAGGTTGCTTTACCACTCTTGGGTAGCGGGACACTTCTTTGGCTTCCCTCCAGGCTTAAGGACAAAGACTTTCCTCTAGGCTCAGATTAAAAATATGACAGATAGGAGTGGCTATAGAGTCAGCTACCATCCTCAGTAGCTTTCCATCTAAGTTGTCAATGCCAGGAGGTTTTTGATTTTTGATCGATAACAATGTTTCCACCTCTCCCACACTAACTTTACGCAATTCAAACTTGCAATGCTTTTCTTTAATATTTTTTTAAATGCATGAATACAATTGCTCACTGTTTGTTGTTGGCATTTCCTGCCTAAGTTTGCCCATGTTGCCAATGAAATAATCATTAAAATAATTGGCAACATCAAATGGTCTCATGATGAATAAGCCATCTGATTTAATGAAAGATGGAGTTGAATGTCTTTCTGCCAATAATTTAATTTAAAATACTCCAAAGCTTTTTCCATCATTCTTTATATCATTTATCTTGGTTTCATAATACAGTTTCTTCTTCTTTTTGTTGAGTTTAGTCACATAATTTTTCAATTTGCAGTAAGTAAGCCAGTCAGATGTGCAGCCAGACTTATTAGCCACTCATTTTGCCCCATCTCTTTCAACCATACAGTTTTTCAATTCCTCATCAATCCATGGTTCCTTAACAGTTCTACCAGTCCGTTACTTAATAGGTGCATGTTTATCAATAATTGAAAGAAGCAATTTCATAAATACATCAAGTGCAGTGTCTGGATGCTCCTCATTAATCACATCAGACCAACAAATATATTTAACATCATCCACATAAGTCACAATGTCTTTTGCATGCTCTCTTATACACTATTTTAGGCCCAGCTGTTGGAACTTTTGCTTACATGGATATAGCCACTATACTGTGATCACTGCATCCAATGGGTACGGATACAGCTTTAAAACAATGTTCTACAGTATTAGTAAAAATGTGATCGATACATGTTGTGTTTGTAAACACCCTGGTAGGTTGATTAATAACCTGAACCAGATTACAGGCACTGGTTACAGTAAGAAGCTTCCTCTTGAGCAGACAGCTTGATGAAAACCAGTCAATATTCAGGTCAACCAAGAAAGTAGACCTCTCTTTTTACATAACATACACTATCAAGCATTCCACACATATTATGTAGATACTGACTGTTAGCACTTGGTGGCCTATAGCAGCACCCCGACATATGTCTTTAGACGTGTCAAGTGAACCTGCAACCACAACACTTCAATAACACTTGTCATAAGATCTTCTCTAATAATTACCAGCAGCATACCACCCTGCATACCACTGCTGGTTTGCTTCTGAAGCTAAGCAGGGGTGGTCCTGGTCAGTCCCTGGATGGGAGGCCAGATGCTGCTGAAAGTGGTGTTGGAGGGCCAGTAGGAGGCACTCTTTCCTCTGGTCAATTTTATTTTTTTATCCCTTTTTATCCCTGTGTAGGGGGCCGTCTTTCGGATGGGACGTTAAACGGGTGTCCTGATTCTGAGGTCATTAAAGATCCCATGGCACTTATCGTAAGAGTAGGGGTGTTAACCCTGGTGTCCTGGCTAAATCCCAATCTGGCCCTTGAACCATCGGTCAGCTAATAATCCCCAGTTTACAATTGGCTCATTCATCCCCCTCCTCTCCCCTGTAACTATTCCCCTGGTCGTTGCTACAAATGAGAATGTGTTCTCAGTCAACTTACCTGGTAAAATAACGAATAAATAAAATAAATTACAGGGATATGGCTCTGAATATATACAACAACACCTCCCCCATAAGCTTTTATGTCTCTTCTATAGATGTTATATCTTTGTATTGCTACTGCTGTATCATCAAATGAATTATCTAAGTGAGTCTCAGAAATGGCTAATATATGAATGTTATCTAATGTTAGCTTGTTATTGAGTTCATGAACCTTATTTCTAAGGCTACATATATTAATATGGGCTATTTTCAGCCCTTTCCTGGGTAGCTTATCGGAGATAGACATAATATTGAAAAAAGCAAACAAAGCAAGAGAAAAAATATATAGATTCAGCAGTCCATTAATAAATTGGTGTGTGTGGTTGTGTGCTATGGGGTTGAAGCTACGAACCCATAAGCTTGGCTCTCTCATCCCTTCCAGGCTTTTGGGAGGGAGTGTGGACAGTGAGCCTGTCATAGCGGATGTAAGCAATGACCCTATGCGCTCTGGCAGCTTTCATGGCTGGGATCAGTTCTTTCCTCTTCTGGTGCACAGCTTCAGGATAGTCCCTGTTGAGGAAGATATAAGTTCCTCTCAAAGTTCAAGTCTGTTTTCAGAACAGCTACTTAGTCCTTGAACCTCAGGATCTTGACCACTATTGGCCTGGGTCTGTCACCTGGGCCGGTGGTGGGTTTTTCAGTCCCTTGGGTGCGCTCCACCCCAATCCTCCTGTCGTATGTCTTCAATTTCTCAGAGATCATTTCCCTCACTTTGTCCTCAGACTCCGTCCAGGTCTCGTGTGGAGATTCTGCAATTCCGTCCACAACCATGTTGTTCCGCATACCATCCACAACCACGCTGTTCCACCTTGATTGTCCCTCGAGATTTATCCGGCATTGTTATCATGGATTCACACAGAACTGATGTCTTCTCTCAATGACTTACAGATTTTTGCCATATTGCCGTTCTCCAGTTTCAACTCATCAAGCTGACCCTGGGAGAACTGCAAACTGTTCTTCAGGTCTTGGACCTCTCTAGTCAGGTCGTCCATTATTTTGTTAGTAGAATCCACAAGTATTTGGACAAAAGACTTGAAGCTATTTTGTTGTTGTTGTAACAGCTGCTTGTAGGTCTCTTTTTTGTTTAAAATATCCTTCATGTGTGATAGAGAGACACCACTGTCCTCAATGGTACTCCTGCCGGCTTTGGTCTTTGTCATGGTAGCTAACAACGTAGGTTACGCTGTTAGTCCTCACAGTTCCAGACCTGTCATTGGTCGGCAGGATGACTGGGAAATGACAAGCAGTCCCAGCCACTGATGCCAACTGTGTCACGAGATCCAAACTAAGAAGCTAGCTAGCTACCAAGAACTTTCCAGTACACTTTCAAACAACAAACTTTCCAAACAAACAAAACTGAGCTCTTCCTCGTTCCGCATTCAGCAGGAAGTGAGGGACTGGAAGAAGGGAGGAAAGACAGGCCGTGGCCACAAAATGCTGAGCAAGCAGAGCCACAATCCAGCACCCGTAGGGGAGGAGAGGAGCAAGGGGCCATACTACTTTCTAATAGAGAAAGCAGTGATGAGTGCAAAAACTTTCACCTGTGATAAAAAATTAAGTACACTATGGTAAACTGCATCTAACGACTTTTGTTGAATTCTCCGGTACTTTTGTATACTTTTTAGCCAGTAGTTCTGAAAGTAGCACTCACGTTCTGAAAGTAGCACTCATGAGCCAAACGTACGCTCTCTCGCTCGCACTCACTCACTCACTCAGCCGTTGGGCATACCTTGCAACTTCTTTGGAGAATGCTGGGCAGGTGTCTTGCTAGCTGTCACTCAAATGCAGAGGGCTGAACGCTAATTTCTAGTGGGCTGGCCCATGTAGGGAAAATGGTGCAGCACAGCTTCAAGAAAACAGACGCTTTCAGACTAGGGATTCCGAGGCTAATTGAGGTTAGACTAATTCTGTACACTGACACATCCAGGCCAAAGTGAGAAGTTTAAAAAATACTATCTTAGTCGCCAAAGTACCGGAGCATGTCTTTAATGAAGTGGCATCATCATGTAGATGATGTCGACATCGTCCTAGACTGGAAGGAATGTCGACTGAATGATCTGCTTTCTACTATTTAGTTAGAGGCATGACCTATTTTTTTATAGAAGGCTATTTTTATCCTCAGCTTTTTGATTAACTCATATGTTTTTTGAAATACAGCTTTTCATCTATCCAAATGCCCAGATATTTGTAAGTAGGGACATGATCAACTTGGTCACCATCCAAGGTTCAGATCAAATCATGTCTGCGATGTCATTGTTTTGATTGGTGTCACAAGGTGGAAAAGTGACAGGTTAGATCTGGGTTGAGCAGGCGGAGTGAAGCAGAGGCAGACAACAATACGGACAGTTTTCAACATACATTTTTTATAAGGCATTGTTTTCAATCGTCACCGTTTCAGTAATCAAGTTTCAACACATTCTCAATTTGTTTTCACAATTCAGTTAGAATGCTTCATTTCTGTATTACATTTTCTCTTTACTTTTAATTTAAAGACAATGCTAATTAAAATCTGACAATCATATAAACCAAACCAAAAAACAATGGGGCACAGCGATGCAGGCCAGTAGGCAGTTGTCCATCTTTCCTCAGACTTACATCACAAAATCCATTTGCCATGTGCTCTCGTCAAACATTTTAGTCAAGCTCTGTTGCAACAATGATCCACCATACCTCTGGACTGTATCACTTCCTGTGGTCGGCCGCGTGGAACACAAATACAAGGGGGTGTAAATACACAATTTGAAAATCGCAAGTTACGTTAATCAGTCAATAGGAATGTTTTATTGTTAAACATGCAAAATAGTCACACCTGTGATGTTGATTCCACAACAAACTGTCTCCCGACATCTCTGTTGAAACAGTTGGGACCCCTTTGCCACGTCTGCGAGAGGGTCTTGGTTCCTTCCAAGATAGGATCAGCAGGCAAACTCAACATTTTCCATTTGTGCTATCTGACGTTAAGGAGATGTGTCAACAGTGGGAGCCACATCAAGTAAACATGAGTCAGACAAGCAATAATTGATTCAGCAGAGCCTCAGGAAGACTGTCGTAAAACAAAAGGTGTGCTACTTTATTCCCATTTGGATCCAAATCAGTTGATCAGAAAGCCATTTCCAAAACACGAATTCCACTGAACAACACACGGAGTGGCATGTAAACTGCCTTCCTCCATTCCTTAGTAGTAGTAGTCACTGATCTAACACAGTTGGTATAGGTTTCAGTACACTGTTTTTGTCAATACAGTAATGCCAGATCAGTGATTATTCCAAGGATGTGAGGAAGGAAAGAACATTTTTTAGAGTTCCAACGACGCAACACTGAGTGGCTGGATACAGCCCTTTGCCGTGATATACTGGCCCTATACCACAGACCCCAAGGTGATTTATTTTTATTATAACCTGGTTACCAATGTAATTGGAACAGTAAAAAGTTTCATACCCGTGGTACCCTGATATACTTTCAGACAATCAGCATTCAGGGCTCGAATGACACATTTTTTAAATAAAGGTTAAAAAAACTTATCAGAGCTATATATGATATTAGTAATTGTTTTTTATGTGGCACTTAATCAGTATTGTTAGGTTCTTATTTCTCAGAGTAAATAACTCATGGACACTAGAGAAGCTTTAACCAAGTTTAATCTTTCCCAAAGGTTCTGTACAGCTGAAATCAGACCGCTAAACATTTCAGACATCACAATTTATATGTATCCTACTTAAGACACTCCTCCTTACAGTTTATGGCTCCACAGGAAAGAAGGTAACCAGATACCAACCCTGATTAAACTTGATCATCAAGTTTGCTGACGACACAATGGTCATAGTCGACGAGTCGGCCTACAGGGAGGAGGTCAGAGACTTAGCAGTGTGGTGCCAGGACAACAACCTCTCCCTCAACATCAGTAAGACCAAGGCAAATGATGCCGGAGCATCAGCTCTTGGACCAACAGGCTCTGAGACACCTACCCCCATGCCATAAGACTGCTAAATAGCTATACAATCTGACTGTAGTTTTGACACAGCCAGATCAACAGTTAGGGCATACATAATGGTATCATCCCCATATACACTATATATACAAAAGTATGTGGACACCCCTTCGAATTAGTGTATTCGGCTATTTCAGCCACACACTTTGCTGACAGGTGTATAAAATCGAGGACACAGACATTCAATATTCATAGACAAACATTGGCAGTAGAATGACCTTGCTGAAGCACTCAGTGACTTTGATAGTGGCACCGTCATAGGATGCCATCTTTCCAACAAGTCAGTTCGCCCTGCTAGAACTTCCGTGGGCAACTGTAAGGGTTGTTTTTGTGAAGTAGAATGGTCTAGGAGCAACTACGGCCACACAAGATCACAGAACGGGACTGTCGAGCCCTGAAGCGCATAGTGTGTAAAAATAATCTGTCCTCACTACCCAGTTCCAAACTGCCACCGAAAGTAACGTCAGCACAAGAACTGTTAGTCAGAAACTTCATGAAATGGATTTTCATGGCCGAGCAGCCACACACAAGCCTAGGATCACCATGCTTCACCGTCCGACAGACTAATCTGGGTTTGGCGGATGCCAGGAGAAAGTTCCTGCCCGAATGCATAGTGCCAACTGTAAAGTTATGGTTCGGGCTAGGCCGCTTAGTTCCATTGAAGGGAAATTTTAACACTACAGCATACAATGACATTCTAGACGATTCTGTGCTTTCGACATTGTGGAAAGCCCTTTCCTGTTTCACCATGACAATGCCCCCGTGCACAAAGTGAGGTCCACACAGAAATGGTTTGTCGAGATCGGTGTGGAAGAATTTCACTGGCCTGCACAGAGCCCTCACCTTAATCCCATCAAACAACTTTGGGATGAAATGGAATGCCAACTGCGAGTCAAGCCTAACCGCCCAACATCAGTGCCGACCTCTCTAATGCTCATGTCTGAATAGAAGCAAGTCCCCGCAGAAATGTTCCAACATCTAGTGGAAAGCCTTCCCAGAAGAGTAGAGGCTGTTATAGCAGCAAAGGTGGACCAACTCCATATTAATGCCCATGATTTTGGAATGCGATGTTCGACAAGCAGGTGTCCACATTTTTGGGGTAATTTAGTGTAGAATAAATTTATAGTTTTTAACAGACTGACCAATGTTTATATAAATAGTGTAGAGAACAGGTCCCAATATTGAACCATGTGGTACACCTTTAAGAAATTCAGACTGAACCCAATCTATCAGGATGGCCTAGTGTTCTGAACTCAGGGTTAGAGTTGGGTCTTACGAGGAAGGGGATTTTTTTTCAACCAACATTAAGTAGAATAGACAGAGACAGATCATGGATTAGGACAATTTTGGGAAACTTTAGATGACTGACATCAAACACTGGGAGTGTGGAAAAGCTTTCTAAGCGATACATATATCACAGGTTAAATTAAATATTAAAGTGTATTTGAAAAAGCTCTCAAAGAATTCCAATGCCCATAAACTTAGCCATAATGATGGGAGGTGATGTCACTTCTGTTGATGACCTATTATCACCAGAGGACAACTTCACACTTTTCCCGGTAACTTTTTCAAATTGATTCTATGAATGTGCGCAAAGTGAACTCAATAACTGTGATTCGTCTACAATTATATCACATTGCCACATACATTACAGTATAGTGCAATAGACACCTGAATACAGTTCATCAAAGTATTACTGTATATCCAGGGTTGGGTAGGTTACTTTCTGAATGTAATCTGTTACAGTTAATAGTTATCTGTCTAAAATTGTAATCAGTAATGTAACTTTTTGGATTACCCAAAATCAGTAATGTCATCTGATTACCTTCAGTTTCTTTTAGATTACTTTCTCCTTAAGAGTCATTAGAAGAAGATAAATGTATGTTACCAATTGAATGACATCTATTGCAGGATAAATCAATGTTGAAGTTTATATAGCTGGCCATATATGGATGTTACATTTTACTTTATGGGTTGGTTATGGCTTCTTCTAACCCATCGCTTTCTACTACATATAATAACATTATTAAATGATATCTTTACATTACAAAAAGTCTATCATAATTCCAGTCATTCCAGTAAATGTTATACCTATTGATCTTCTAGAGTAAATATGGAAGTATAGATGAGCCAAATGATTTCACCTGAGCATAACCCCAAAACTAAGGACTTATTAGCCAGCCCTACTATGTTGATTATGATTTTGTTGTCATGGAGGACTAATTGGGATCATTGATTCAAATGTAAAAATAAATGCTGCGCTCATGGAATGGCATGCTTTGAGCACTACGGAAAAATACTATATACATGTGAAAAATAAATGGCATGTGTTGCATTTGCTATAGGCCTATTGATTACCTTTTTGTTGGTGATCTTGGCAATATGCAGCTGTTTAATGGGCAAATTCACAGATGAAACAATAACAAAATGGTGCCCCGCCTCTGGTTTGGTAAAAAGCTGAGGGATGGGCCTGGAGAAATGTAACCACTCTCAGATGAATAGACAGAGCTATGGATGCAAGGACTGACCATCCATGATATCAACATATTGTTTTAACCATGTTGAGGCTATACAGTGTTATTTCAAACCCTGGAATGAGTTTGTGTCCATGATTGATACACAGCTTAAACTTCTTAAATTGAACTATTATTGGGTTCAAATACACATTTAGATTTGTGAACAGCCATACACAACAACCACAATCCATGAGGCGCAAATAGCTAAATGAGATAGCAGCAATGTGATTCAAATGAATGCACTATGTAGATATCAATGATAAGTGATATTCGTACCGCCGTAGACTACACCACTGCTGTCATCCTTACCTCCAAGCATTTATTCAAATTGGATAATGTTTGGATGCTGACAGCAGTCACACCATTAGAAGACATAGCTTGGACTGTAGCCTACAAATGCCTATTCCTGCTCTTTCCCGCGATCCTTCAAAAACAATTTAACCTTGCACCTTTTTTCAATCCTGATTTGAATGTCATTGAGAAAACAGAGAAGTGTCACCGATTTTCTTCGCAAACATCTTTTCTGATTTTTAAAGTAATCCTCTAAATTATCATCTAGTTTTTCAAAAGTATCTGTAATCTGATTACAATATTTTTGCTGGCAACGTAACGGATTCCACGTAATCCGTTACTCCCCCAACCCTGTGTATATCAGTTTCAATGTTATTTTTTACACTTTTTTGATGACTCTTCCATCACAAAGAAGTGAGTGGGAGGGTGCACTGTGGGTCAAAGATTCAAAATGGTAATCTCATTTCTTTTATGTTTCTTTTGCTTTGCAGTTCCCCCCAAGATCTATGACATTTCATCTGACATCACGGTAAACGAGGGCAGCAATGTGTCACTCATCTGCACAGCCAGTGGGAAACCAGATCCCACCATCTCCTGGAGACACATAACCCCATTAGGTGAGTTCACTTTACAGGAAACACTCTCACATACCTGACACTAATGGACAGGAATGGCTTTGTGCACTGTTGTTTATGGTTTGTTGAAAGTAATTTAAGGCGAGGCACCACACCCTAATTGTCACGATCATCGTATGGAGGGGACCAAAGCGCAGCGTGGTATGAATCCATTCTTCTTTATTGAATGAAGAACACTTAAACCAAAACAACAAAACTATTAAGACGACCGTGACCGCTATATAAACAATTTGCTAACATGCAACATAAGATAGACAATAACCCACGAAATACCTAAAGAAGATGGCTGCCTAAATATGGTTACCAATCAGAGACAATGAAAAACACCTGCCTCTAATTGAGAACCAATCTAGGCAACCATAGACCTACATAAACACCTAGATGGAAACAACCCCATAAATCTACAAAACCCCTAGACAGTACAAACACCCTAGATGACAAAAAACCACACCTACAACCCTCGTCACACCCTGACCTAACCAAAATATATAAAGAAAACAAAGAATACTCAGGTCAGGGCGTGACACTAATAGACAAATTTCCCCCCCCTTAAACATATCACAATTAACTTTACTAGTTGAATATAGACAGCAATATAATAAGTTTTTGTATTAGCTACAACTTCTCTGAAATATTGTGTTAAAATATGCAAATATGCAACACTCATTAAATATGCACATATTTGCTTATACCCCAAATCTATTTTTCTGGAAACTGGATGATGTCAGCCTAACTATTTTGGTTTCACTCTGTTGAGACACTCCAGGACCGGACTTGCGTTGACTAGATTGTGGATATATACTTCTTTCATATCTCAATCTGTAAAATACTTAAGACATGTACGTAAACTGCATTTTTGGCACATATTTCCAAAGAAAATGTTATGTGGAATGAAAATTTGACAACATATCAACAATTCCTTCTTCTTATCCTTCTGTAAGAATAACCACACACAATGTGGTGAATACAGATGCTTCTGAAGCTGAGAAAAATGTGTTAGCATGTGGGAAGAGTCTTACTTTCAGGAAATAGCAGTTAACCTGTTAGGGATGATGCTAATTTTCGCTGCTTTTTGTTAAAAATCGTGCAAAAAAGTATTTAGTCAGCCCCCAATTGTGCAAGTTCTCCCACTTAAAAAGATGAGAGAGGCCTGTAAGTCCCATCATAGTTACACTTCAACTATGACAGACGAAATGAGGAAAAAAAATCCAGAAAAATTCCATTGTAGGATTTTTAATGAATTTATTTGCAAATTATGATGGAAAATAAGTATTTGGTCACCTACAAACAAGCTAGATTTCTGGCTCTCAAAGACCTGTATTCCTGAAGAGGCTCCTTTGTCCTCCACTTGTTATCTGTATTAATGGCACCTGTTTGAACTTGTTATCAGTATAAACGACACCTGTCCACAACCTCAAACAGTCACACTCCAAACTCCACTATGGCCAAGACCAAAGAGCTGTCAAAGGAACCAGAAACAAAATTCTAGACCTGCACCAGGCTGGGAAGACTGAATCTGCAATAGGTAAGCAGCTTGGTTTGAAGAAATCAACTGTGGGAGCAATTATTAGGAAATGGAAGACCACTGATAATCTCCCTCGATCTGGGGCTCCACGCAAGATCTCACCCTGTGGGGTCAAAATGATCACAAGAACGGTGAGCAAAAATCCCAGAACCACACGGGGGGACCTAGTGAATGACCTGCAGAGAGCTGGGACCAAAGTAACAAAGCCTACCATCAGTAACACACTACGCCGCCAGGGACTCAAATCCTGCAGTGCCAGACGTGTCCCCCTGCTTAAGCCAGTACATGTCCAGGCCCGTCTGAAGTTTGCTAGAGAGCATTTGGATGATCCAGAAGAAGATTGGGAGAATGTCATATGGTCAGATGATACCAAAATATAACTTTTTGGTAAAAACTCAACTCGTTGTGTTTGGAGGACAAAGAATGCTGAGTTGCATCCAAAGAACACCATACCTACTGTGAAGCATGGGGGTGGAAACATCATGCTTTGGGACTGTGTTTCTGCAAAGGGACCAGGACGACTGATCCTTGTAAAGGAAAGAATGAATGGGGCCATATATCATGAGATTTTGAGTGAAAACCTCCTTCCATCAGCAAGGGCATTGAAGATGAAACGTGGCTAGGTCTTTCAGCATGACAATGATCCCAAACACACCGCCCGGGCAACGAAGGAGTGGCTTCGTGAGAAGCATTTCAAGGTCCTGGAGTGGCCTAGCCAGTCTCCAGATCTCAACCCCATAGAAAATCTTTGGAGGGAGTTGAAAGTCTGTGTTGCCCAGCAACAGCCCCAAAACATCACTGCTCTAGAGGAGATCTGCATGGAGGAATGGGCCAAAATACCAGCAACAGTGTGTGAAAACCTTGTGAAGACTTACAGAAAACGTTTGACCTCTGTCATTGCCAACAAAGGGTATATAACAAAGTATTGAGATAAACTTTTGTTATTGACCAAATACTTATTTTCCACCATAATTTGCAAATCAAGTCATTAAAAATCTTACAATGTGATTTTCTGGATTTGTTTTCTCATTTTGTCTGTCATAGTTGAAGTGTACCTATGATGAAAATTACAGGCCTCTCTCATCATTTTAAGTGGGAAAACTTGCACAATTGGTGGCTGACTAAATAGTTTTTTCCCCACTGTATGCAGGGCTCATATGTAAAAGAGACTCTAGTCCCTATGATGACTTCCCTGTCAAAATAAAGTTGAAATAAATACAAATAATATACAGTACCAGTCACAAGTTTGGACACACCTGTGTAACGTCGTTCTTCGTTTGTCAAAAGAGAGTCGGACCGAAATGCAGCGTGGTGGTTACTCATGTCTTTAATGAAGGAATAGCGATACATGAAATAACTACAAATGCAAAACAACAAAATGGAACGTGAAACCTAATTACAGCCTATCTGGTGAAACTACACAGAGACAGGAACTACACAGAGACAGGAACAATCACCCACAAAATACACAGTGAAACCCAGGCTACCTAAATACGGTTCCCAATCAGAGACAACAAGAATCACCTGACTCTGAATGAGAACCGCCTCAGGCAGCCAAGCCTATAGAACACCCCTACTCAGCCGCGATCCCAAATACTACAAAACCCAATACGACAATACAATATATAAACCCATGTCACACCCTGGCCTGACCAAATATATAACGAAAACACAAAATACAATGACCAAGGCGTGACAACCTGCTCATTTAATGTATTTTATTTATTTATTTCTACATTATAGAATAATCGTGAAGACATCAACACTATGAAATAACACAAATGAAAAAAAGTGTTAAACAAATCTAAATATATTTTAGATTTTAGATTCTTCAAAAGCAGCCTCCTTTGCCAAGAGTGTGCAAAGCTGTCATCAAGGCGTTCGCTCAACCAGCTTCACCTGGAATACTTTTCCAACAGTGTTGAAGGAGTTCCCACATATGCTGAGCACTTGTTGGTTGCTAGTCTTTCACTCTGCGGTCCAACTTATCCCAAACCATCTAAATTGGGTTGAGGTCAGGATGATTGTGGAGGCCAGGTCTTCTGATGCAGCACTACATCACTCTCCTTCTTGGTCAAATAGCCCTTCCACAGCCTGTAGGTGTGTTGGGTCATTGTCCTGTTGAATACAAATGAAAGTACCATTAAGCGCAAAACCAGATGGGATGGTGTAATGAATGTTTCCTCTGCAGCAGAGGTAACTCTGGGTCTTCCTTCCCTGTGGCGGTCCTCATGAGCGCCAGTTTCATCATAGCGCTTGGTGGCTTTTGCGACTGCACTTGAAACTTTCAAAGTTCTTGACATTTTCCGGGTTGACTGACCTTTTTTCACATCTTAAAGTAACGATGGACCATCGTTTCTCGTTGAGCTGTTCTTGCCAAATAGGGCTATCTTCTGTATAATCTCCTACCTTGTCACAACACAACTGATTGGCTCAAACGCATTAAGGAAATATATTACACAAATTATCTTTTAACAAAGCACACTTGTTAATTGAAATGCATTCCAGTTGACTACCTCATGACTCTGGTTGAGAGAATACTAAGAGTGTGCAAAGCTGTCATCAAGGCAAAGGGTGGCTACTTTGAAGAATCTCAAATTCTAAAATATATTTTGATTTGTTTAACACTTTTTTGCTTACGACATGATTCCATGTATTTTTTTTCATAGTTTTGATGTCTTCACTAATATTCTACAATGTAGAAAATAGTAAACATAAAGAAAAATCCTCGAATGAGTTGGTGTGTCCAAACTTTTGACTGGTGCTAGACACATCAAGCTGACATTTTTTATTGTACCCTTTGGAAGTACTAATATTAAAATGACCAAAATACTCCTGAATTTCAAAACTGTCATTTTAGCCTGTGGTGCCTCACCTTTAATTTAATGGTAATACCTAAACAAGAACACGATTTGGGTTCGATTGATTTCCCAGTAAGTATGATCACTCTTTATGGTTTTATTCTTCTTTTTATGATGTCACAAATATTGCTTGGATAATAAAAAACAGGGTTGGTTTTGATGAAGATGATGAATGGTTAATAACCACTGCATAAATATTCAGAGTCTCAGCACATTAATGCAATTTGTTGTCTTGGATGTTGATTACAAGAGCTCCAAAAGTAATCACTTGGACTACTGCTGATCCCCCTGGCTTGTATGTGTATACCTTCATACACCATTAAGCTTCTGAAACTTTTAGGCCCCATTCAAAAATTAATTGACAGAGCTGTGGTGCTGCAACAGTTCCCCTGCCATTACACTGACTTTGAATCCCTCCTCATTTTCATATTAATGGATTAGTCCATGCTGTGCTTATCTGATAACTGTAAGGATGACTACATTAATCATATGGCAGTCAAATCCTCTTATCTGGTGCATTTTCTCTTATTGTATTGGGGTTTTCAGAAGCTGATCAAAAGACCCATCTGAGGAGTCAAAGTGGCAGTCCCTTATTCTACTTTGAAGTATCCATACTTTGATGTTGCTTGGGGGGGAATTATTTTCTGGTCAAATGAAAGAACCAGGAACTAAATGTAATCACAGGGGAAGTCTAGGACTTCAAAAGGGGCCATTTGGCATAGAAGATATGGACCAGCTATTATGTAATGGCAATTGTTCCAATGGACCGGGTTGTAATGGTATAATCAAATGTCTACATCTGCATCCTTTTCAGTGTTTTGGATGTGCACAGAAATACACTACATGACCAAAAGTATGTAGACACATGCTCATTGAAAATCACATTCTAAAATCATGGGCATTAATATGGAGTTGGTCTCCACTTTGCTGCTATAACAGCCTCCACTCTTCTGGGAAAGTTTTCCACTAGATGTTGGAACGTTGATGCGGGGACTTGCTTTCATTCATTTACATTTACATTTAAGTCATTTAGCAGACACTCTTATCCAGAGCGACTTACAAATTGGTGCATTCACCTTATGACATCCAGTGGAACAGTCACTTTACAATAGTGCATCTAAATCTTAAAGGGGGGGGTGAGAAGGATTACTTATCCTATCCTAGGTATTCCTTGAAGAGGTGGGGTTTCAGGTGTCTCCGGAAGGTGGTGATTGACTCCGCTGTCCTGGCGTCGTGAGGGAGTTTGTTCCACCATTGGGGGCCAGAGCAGCGAACAGTTTTGACTGGGCTGAGCGGGAACTGTACTTCCTCAGTGGTAGGGAGGCGAGCAGGCCAGAGGTATTAGTGAGGTCGGGCACTGATGTTTGGCGATTAGGTCTGACTCGCAGTCGGCGTTCCAATTCATTCCAAAGGTTTTTGAAGGGGTTGAGGTCAGGGCTCTGTGCAGGCCAGTCAAGTTCTTCCACACTGGTCAACACAAACCATTTCTGTACGGACCTCGCTTTGTGCACGGGGGCATTGTCATGCTGAAACAGGTAAGGGCCTTCCCCAAACTGTTGCCACAGAGTTGGAAGCACAGAATTGTATATAATGTCATTGTATGCTGAAGAGTTAAGATTTCCCTTCACTGGAACTAAAGGACCTAGCCTGAACCATGAAAAACAGCCCTAGACCATTATTCCTCCTTCACCAAACTGTAAAGTTGGCACTATGCATTGGGGCAGGTAGCTTTCTCCTGGCATCCGCCAAACCCAGATGCAACCTTCGGACCCCCAAATGGTGAAGCGTGATCTGATGGCTACCCGGTCTATTTTAATTGGACCCCCCTTTTTTTACACTGCTGCTACTCTCTGTTAATTACAGTGTCTTGCGAAAGTATTCACCCCCTCTTAATTTTCATATTTTGTTGCATTACAACCTGGAATTAAAATATATATTTTTTGTGGGGTTGTGTCATTTGATTTACACAACATGCCTACCACTTTGAAGATGCAACATATTACTTTGTAGAGCCACCTTTTGCAGCAATTACAGCTGCAAGTCTCTTAGGATATGTCTCTATAAGCTTGGCACACCTAGCCACTGGGATTTTTGCCCACTCTTCAATCAAAATCTGCTCCAGCTCCTTCAAGTTGGATGGGTTCCGCTGGTACACAGCAAACTTGAAGTCATACCACAGATTCTCAATTGGATTGAGGTCTGGGCTATGACTAGCCCATTCCAAGACATTTAAATGTCTCCTCTTAAACCACTCAAGTGTTACTTTAGAAGTATTCTTCGGGTCATTGTCCTGCTGGAAGGTGAACCTCTGTCCCAGTCTCAAATCTTTAGAAGACTGAAACAGGTTTCTCTCAAACATTTCCCTGTATTTAGCACTATCCATCATTCCTTCAATTCTGACCAGTTTCCCAGTCCCTGCCGATGAAAAACATCCTCACAGCATGATGCTGCCACCACCATGCTTCACTGTGGGGATGGTGTTCTCGGGTGATGAAAGGTGTTGGGGTGTGTGCCAGACATAGTGTTTTCCTTGATGGCCAAAAAGCTACATTTTAGTCTCACCTGACCAGAATACCTTCTTCCATATGTTTGGGGAGTCTCCCAGATGCCTTTTTGGTGAACACCAAACATGTTTGCTTATTTTTTGTTTAAGCAATGGCTTTTTTTCTGGCCACTCTTCCATAAAGTCCAGCACTGTGGAGTGTACGCCTTAAAGTGGTCCTATGGACAGATACTCCAATCTCCGCTGTGGAGCTTTGCAGCTCCTTCAGGGTTATCTTTGGTCTCTTTGTTGCCTCTGATTAATGCCCTCCTTGCCTGGTCCGTGAGTTTTTGTGGGTGGCCCTCTCTTTGGCAGGTTTGTTGTGGTGCTAAATTCTTTCAATTTTCTAATAACGGAATTAATGGTGCTCTGTGGGATGTTCAAAGTTTGTGATATTTTGTATATATCCCAACCCTGATCTGTACTTCTCCACAACTTTGTCCCTGACCTGTTTGGAGAGCTCCGTGGTCTTCATGGTGCCCCTTGCTTAGTGGTGTTGCAGACTCTGGGGCCTTTGAGAACAGGTGTATATAGCTGAAGTCGGAAATGTACATACACCTTAGCCAAATACATTTAAAATCAGTTTTTCACTATTCCTGACATTTTATCCTAGTAAAAATGCCCCTTTCTTAGGTCAGGTAGGATAACCACTTTATTTATTTTTTAAAAGTGAAATGTCAGAATAATAGTAGAGAATTATTTCTTTCAGCTTTTATTTATTTCATCACATTCCCAGTGGGTCAGAAGTTTTTTGGCTGATTTCTTTTGATTTTCCCTTGATGTCAAGCAAAGAGGCACTGAGTTTGAAGGTAGGCCTTGAAATATATCCACAGTTACACCTTCAATTGACTCAAATGATGTCATTTAGCCTTTCAGAAGCTTCTAAAGCCATTAAATAATTTTCTGGAATTTTCCAAGTTGTTTAAAGGCACAGTCAACTTAGGGTATGTAAACTTCTGACCCACTGGAATTGTGATACAGTGAGTTATAAGTGAAATTATCGGTCTGTAAACAATTGTTGGAAAAATGTATTGTGTCATGCACAGAGAAAATGTCCTAACCGACTTGCCAAAACTATAGTTTGTTAACGAGAATTGTGTGGAGTGGTTAAAAAATTAGTTTTAATGACTCCAACCTAGGTGTATGTAAACTTCCGACTTCAACTGTATATACTGAGATCATGTGACAGACCATGTGACACGTATAGTCCACCTGTGTGCAATCTACTTAATTAATTATGTGACTTCTGAAGGTAATTGGTTTCACCAGATCTTACTTAGGGGCTTCAGAGCAAGGGGATGAATACATATGCACCCACCACTTTTATTTTTATTTTTTATTTTTGAAACAAGTTATTTTTTTTATTTCACTTCATCAATTTGTACTATTTTGTGTATATCCATTACATGAAATCCAAATAAAAATATACGGAAGCCTCCCGGGTGGCGCAGTGGTTAAGAGCGCTGTACTGCAGCGCCAGCTGTGCCATCAGAGTCCCTGGGTTCGCGCCCAGGCTCTGTCAGGCTCTGCGACCGGGAGGTCCGTGGGGCGACGTACAATTGGCCTAGCGTCGTCCGGGTTAGGGAGGGCTTGGTCGGTAGGGATGTCCTTGCCTCATCGCGGCTCCTGTGGCGGGCCGGGCGCAGTGAGCGCTAGCCAAGGTTGCCAGGTATATGGTGTTTCCTCCAGCACATTGGTGCGGCTGGCTTCCGGGTTGGATGTGCACTGTGTTAAGAAGCAGTACGGCTGGTATGGTTGTGTATCGGAGGACGCATGACTTTCAACCTTCGTCTCGATGAGACAAGATAGTAGCTACTACAACAATTGGATACCACGAAATTGGGATAAAAAGGGGTAAAAATAAAATAACAAAAATATATTGAAATTACAGGTAGTAATGCAAGAAAATAGGAAAAAAGCCAAGGCACTGTATCTATGTATAGTCATTTTACCCCCACCTACATATACAGTACCAGTCAAAGGTTTGGACGCCCCTACTCATTCAAGGGTTTTTCTTTATTTGTACTATTTTATACATTGTATTTTAAAAGTGAAGACATCAACTATGAAATAACACAATCATGAATCATGTGTTAAACACATACAAATATAAGTTGCCACCCTTTGCCTTGATGACAGCTTTGCATTCTCTTGGGATTCTCTCAACCAGCTTCACCTGGAATACTTTTCCAATAGTCTTGAAGGAGTTCCCACATATGCTGAACACTTGTTGGCTGCTTTTCCTTCACTATGTGGTCCAACTCATCCCACACTATCTCTATTGGGTTGAGGTCGGGTGATTGTGGAGGCCAGGCTATCTGATGCAGAACTCATCACTCTCCTTATTTTTCAAATAGCCATTTCACAACCTGGATATAGTCCCACTAAATGTAAACCAGATGGGATGGCGTATCGCTGCAGATTGCTGTGGTAGACATACTGGTTAAGTGTGCCTTGAATTTTAAATAAATCACTGACAGTGTCACCAGAAAATCACCCCCACACCATCACACCATGCTTCACAGTGGGAACCACACATGCGGAGATCATTTCTTGGTTACTGCATGATTCCATGCGTGTTATTTCATAGTTTTAGTGTCTTCGCTATAATTTTACAATGTAGAAAAAAAGTCAAAGAAAAACCCTTGAATGAGTTGGTGTGTCCAAACTTTTGACTGGTACTGTACATATTACCACAATTACCTCGACTAACCTGTACCCCCGCACATTAACTCGGTACAGGTACCCCTTGTATATAGCCTTGTTTTTGTTATTTTATGGTTGCTCTTTTATTTTTTACTTTAGTTTATTTAGTAAATATGTTTCTTAACTCTTATTTATCTTAAACTGCATTGTTGGTTAAGGGTTTGCATGTAAACATTTCACTGTAATGTCTACACCTGTTGTATTTGGCGAATGTGACAAATGCAAATTTGATTTGATCCATCACTCCAGGGAACAATTTTCCACTGCTCCAGAGTCAAATGGTGGCTAGCTTTACACCACTCCAGCCAACACTTGGCATTGTGAATGGTGATCTTAGGCCTCTGTGCGGCTTCTCAGCCATGGAAACCCATTTAATGAAGCTCCCGGCGAACAGTTATTGTGCTGTTGTTGCTTCCTGAGGCAGTTTAGAACTCAGGAGTGAGTGTTGCAACCAAGAACAGATTATTTTTTACGCCCCACACGCTTCAGCACTCGGTGGCCCCGTTTTGTGAGCTTGTATGGCCTACAATTTTGCGGCTCAATTGTCTTTGCTCCTTTTGTATAAATAGTGTACCTTGAAATAACAAGTACATTTAGTATACCATATTTGATATAGTCTAGCCCACTCATTGAACAGTATAATATTATTATTTTCTATGTCGCTGTTGTGTAGTTCTTAAATATGGTGAATCAGTTGAAATTGTAATGGTACCTAGCTACTACTGTGCTGTATTCTGATTGGTCAGATGTTTATTACTTGAGAACAATAAGTTAGTTGAATTGATGCATGGCTGTAACTGTGGTCAGTCAAAGATGATCTATTATATTGAGAAGATGGTCGACTGACCACTCTAACAATGGAAATACATATCCGCAAAAGTGATAGACAGGCTTTAGTAGGCGAGATCAGGTGGGAGCATTCTAGCCAATGGGAGGACATATACGTGTGTGAATACCACGAAACAAATATTACATCAAATAAGCCTCACCTATCAAAATAGCAATTCACTTTTATCTTGACCAAATTCAACACTCTCTCATTGCTCCCCATACTCACTTGTTCTGCTTAACACATATTTACATGTGGACAGATTTTGGGCAGAGTCGATCTTCTTGCGTTGCCTCTTCCTCTCTTCTCATCCGGCTCTTCTTCATGCAAAAGGGTAATCTATCTCCGTCCAGTGTTTGTCAACAAAGCGTCATACATCCACCACCTACCGAATTAAACTACACAGGTATCAAACTGACAGCAAAAGCATTTACATTATACATTTATTCAAATTTTAATTCTGAGCAATTGGGAGGGGTAAACCATTAAATAGAGGATTCCAACAACAATATAACATTGATTTTAAAACCCAGAGTAGTTTGTGTTTGGTAAGATGCAGTATGAGTGTATGATTGACAAGAAGCCAAGTAAGTGAAATCATAAACATGGCATCTTTTTCTTTGCTTTCTCCAGCACGTGACTCAGCCATTTTGGTGAGATTGTGTGTACTGTAGATAGCTGTGCTGTAGCAGTCAGTGGAGTTTGACAGAATGATAAATTGCCCTGACTGACTGTCAAGTTCCTGTTCCTTCTCCAAATTTTTCTTGTTTGCTTATTTTTTTTCCACCCTTTCTCTTGCCAACCAAAAAAATGCAGACTAATCATTAACTACATTTACTGAAGTGTGGCTATGGTATGGTAGTTTGAAAATATAATTTGGCTTTAATATGCTTCCTGTAAAGTACATTTGCTTCTTGTACAGTAACAAGAACAACAAAACAATGTTTGTGGAAGAGCAGCTGATTAAAGGAGATAAAGCAAAATTCCAATTCCAGTGGTTTTATACACCAGTGGAGGCTCCTCAGAGGAGGAAGGGGAGGACCATCCTCCTCAGTGAATTTAAAATGTAAAACATTAAACGTTAGAATGTCTACAGTAGCCTCAACAGCTCTCTGTAGGGTAGCACCGTGGTGTAGCCGGAGGACAGTTCGTTTCCATCCTCCTCAGAGTACATTGACTTCAATACAAAACCTTAGGAGGCTTATGGTTCTCACCCCATTCCATAGATTTACACATTAATTATGACAACTCCCAGAGGACGAGCTCCTGCCTATCATGCAGCATGAACTAACATGTTCTCCACCCAATCAAAGTATCAGATAATTAAGTCACAACAGACACACAGTCAGCTTAAACTAATTACACACAAATTATTGTATTTTTCATGTCTATATTGAATACATAATTTAAACATTCAGTGTAGTTTGGAAAAAGTACATGAACCCCTAGGCTAATGACTTCTCCAAAAGCTAATTGGAGTCAGGAGTCAGCTAACCTGGAATACAATCATGGGTTAGAGCTGCCCTGCCCTATGGTCCTTCTGTAGCTCAGTTGGTAGAGCTTGGCGCTTGTAACGCCAGGGTAGTGGGTTCGATCCCCGCGACCACCCGTACGTAGAATGTATGCACACATGACTGTAAGTCGCTTTGGATAAAAGCGTCTGCTAAATGGCATATATTATATATTATTATATTATTATATTACTATAAATACAATTCACAACATTTTAGTTTGCTATTCACAAGAAGCATTGTCTGATGTGAACTATGCCTCGAATAGAAGAGATCTTAGAAGACCTAATATTAAGAATAGTTGACTTTCATAAAGCTGGAAAGGTTTACACAAGTATCACTAAAAGCCTTGATCTTCATCAGTCCGCGGTAAGACAAATTGTCTACAAATGTAGAATGTTCAGCACTGTTTCTACTCTCCAAGAGCAAGAGCACAGAGCAGAATTCCCAATGAAGTTAAGAAGAATCCTAGTGTCAGCTAAAGACTTACAGAAATCTCTGGAACATGCTAAAATCTCTGACGAGTCCACTATACGTAAAACACTAAACAAGAATGGTGTTCATGGGAGGACACCACAGAAGAAGCCACTGCTGTCCAAAAAAAACATTTCTGCACGTCTGAAGTTCGCAAAGAGCATCTGGATGTTCCACAGCGGTACTACTGGTAAAATATTCTGTGGACAGATGAACCTAAAGTTGAGTTGTTTGGAAGGAACACACAACACTATGTGTGAAGTAAAAAAGCCACAACACACCAACATCAAAACCTCTTCCCAACTGTAAAGTATGGTGAAGAGAGCATCATAGATTGGAGCTGCTTTGCTGCCTCAGGGCCTGGACAGCTTGCTATTATCGATTGGAAAAATGAATTCCCAAGTTTATCAAGACGTTTTGCAGGAGAATGTAAGGCTATCTATCCACCAATTGAAGCTCAACAGAAGTTGGGTGATGCAACAGACAACGACCCAAAACACAGAAGGAAATCATCTACAAAAATGGCTTCAACAGAAGAAAATACACGTTCTGGAGTGGCCCATTCTTGACAACCCGATTTGAGATGCTGTGGCATGACCTAACGAGAGAGGTTCATACCAAACATCCCAAGAATATTGCTGAACTGAAACAGTTTTGTAAAGAGGAATTGTCCAAAATTCCCTGACCGTTGTGCAGTTCTGATCTGCAACGACAGAACATGTTTGGTTGAGTTTATTGCTGCTAAAGGAGGATTAACCAGTTATTAAATCCAAGGGTTCACATACTTTTCCCATCCTGCACGGTGAATGTTTACACGATGTGTTCAATAAAGACATATGTGTATAATTGTTTGTTATTTGTTTAAGCAGACTGTATTTGTCTATTGTTGTGACTTAGATGAAGATCAGATCAAATGTTATGACCAATTTATGGAGAAGTCCAGGTAATTCCAAAGGGTTCACAAGCTAGGAAATAAGGAAAGGAGTAAATAACTATAGGAGAGGAGGAAAGGGAACTAGGAAAGGAAGCTTAGAAGGGATAAGAGGAAAAGAGCTAGGAAGGGAAAAGAGAAACGGAAAAGCAAGGAAATGAAAGGATAAGGAAAATGATTTTAAAAAAGAGAACAAAGGAGGGAAGGAAACAAAGTTAGGATAGGAGTCAAGGGATGTAGGAAAGCAGGAAATGAAGCAAGACAATTATGAATTAAGGGATGTAGGATTGGAGGAAAGAATTAAAGGGATCTAGGAGAGTCTGAATAAATTCCTACTGAGGCTGATCCAATACCTGCTGACTCAACTCCTACTGTGATCGACTCCTACTCCGACTCCTACTGAGATCGACTCAGACTCCTACTGACATTAGCTATGTTTCCATTGACATGTCAATCAAGTAAATGTATTTATTAAGCCGTTTTTACATCAGCTGATGTCACAGTGTCCAGTGATTTTTTTTGTCAACATTTAGAAAGAAAATAGATGTGACAATTGCCTACTAGGGTGCATTTCCATTTAACTATCTTCCGTCAATAAAAATAGCTTGATGTAATGACGTCACACCTGAAATAACACTTTTTAGACAAAAATCTACAGCGTTGAATAAAAATCTAGTGGTTGATGTGTTTCCATTACCCACTAAGGCAAATTGTGAATTAATAAATTGGTGACAACCTGTATACCCCCTCCCACCTATCTGTTTCATGTCTCAGATAGCATGTGAAAGCCAGCATGGATAGAATGCAATAATTGACTAATATTTGCCATATTCTGATAATTATCATGTGCCAGTGTGTCACCGCGGATTGGCTGTCTACGCTAGTCCGTGCCATTGTGAATCTTACACTCCTGTAGATCTGCAATAATTGAATGATGAAACTTGCAAGCCAACCAGAAAAAGCAAAGCGAAGCAATTTAAGCATTCTTGAAAGTCAGGATAAGTCAGGACAATCCTTGTCCTGTGAAGTTGAAAATGTTTTATTTTGCAAGCAGTAATTAAATGTAGAGTGCAACTTATGACATCACGTGCGGGAACCTTTAAACCTTTAAAATTATTTGGCAATCATAATGTATTAAAAAAAACACAGTTTCCATCATCATTTGTTGCAATAAAGAAAGTTAGACAAAATAAAAATTGACCCGTCGAAGATACATTTTTTGTTGATCTTAAGAAAATGTCTGTCTGCTGTTTCCATTACACATCGCAATCATTTTTTTTGCGACATTGCTTTTGTCGAATAAACTTGGGTCAATAGAAACTTGCTTAATGACTCAATTCTTACTGAGAGAGTCAACTCATACTGTCAATGACTCAACTCTTACTGAGATCGACTTAATTCATACTGACACTGACTCAAGTTCTACTGACTCAGCACCTGAGACTGACTCAACTCCTACTGACAGTGACTCAACTCCTAGTGAGAATGACTTAACTCCTGACAACGATGCAATTCTTACTGAGACAGACTGTACTAATATGGACACCGTATGTGAAATGCTTTTAATCCTATCTACAGTATGTATGGACACATATTTTTCCTAGCCACATGTGGCTAAACATTTGAATACAAAATGTTACTGAAATAATACTACAGGTGACAAAGGTGGGGTCCTCAGTCAGGTATGACTCAGTGGGTTTTAGATCCGCTGTATTAATGGAGTCCCGGCTAGATGTTAATGTTCCAGATTGACAATAAACTCTGGAGGTTGATGTGTCAAGGCAGAGAAACTGTTTTTGAAGAGACACGGTTTGAAAGGAAAAGGGTTCTGGCCCGTACCTTGAGCAGGCCTAGAGGGGAGCCGCTGAGAAAGCCACTGCGTGGGTAGTACTCTATTTTCAAGAGTTTAAAGGATAAATGGATGTAAAAATGCAGCCTGTGCTATAATGGATTTCTCTGTGGTGCTCGTGCTATCTGTGTGTTGCAGCCCTAGAGGAAATATACTCCGTGCTCCCTACACAATGTGGGAAATTGCTTACTGTGACTGCACTGAATACAAAAATTAACCTCTCTATGATTTCTTTAATTTGTTTGGAGTGACATCTCCCTCAGGTGTGAGGGGCTCCTCTGAAGCTTCCGAATACCTCTCAACACACACCGTCAGTGTCTTCTCTCAATGAAGTTCTCAGTGGAGGACCTTTGCATGGTTTTGTTCAACCAGGCAATTGTTGAGTGCTAATGGACCTGTGTGTGATATCTTTTTTTTTAAAGCCAGTGGCTCAGATTTTCCCTCACTTCTTCGTCAGATTGTACACCATTTGTCACAATGCTACTGCTTGAGGTGGTTGAGTAGAGGTGGTCAGGGTTGAAACACTTAATACAGTAATGGATACTCCAAGGATACATTTCTTATTACAGGCCTGCTGACCTTAGTAATTTCCCCTTCCCCTTTCTAATCAATAAGATAACCAGGGTTTCATTGTGCAGTCTGGTAAGAGGAGACACACAGAATTCAGAAGCATAGACAATTTGTAGGGTGAAGTGCCCAATTTCTACTGTTGAGAAGTGCCCTTCTTTTAAACTCGCATTGAAGTATATTGACATTAACACACCGTAAAATTACAATTAAACTCTGAATCTCAAATAGTCGCTTGTCCCTTTTAATAGCCAGGCAACGGCACACATTCCAGCAAATAAACGTCTGTTTCAAAGAATCACCGGGTCTAAATGAATTGTTTACTAGGTTACAAAGTTTGATGTTTGACTTGTTACATTAAATCATTCAGTAATGACTTGAAAAATGATGGCAATCATCCATTTTTATTGCCAGTAAGAAACTGCTAGCTAACTGGCAAGCACAAAAACAGTCACCAACTTCGGGATTACAGAACACTACAAAATTGGCCCTTTAATGGTGAAAATAAAAACAGCTGTAAATGCAGAGTCTGAGAATAATCATTGAAGTTGTTTTTGGTGACGAGTGGCACGAGGAGTGTTGTACAAAACAAAACCATCAGGATAAGCTCCTGACCAATTGTATTATTTTGTGTTTTTGTTCATAATGTTTCCACCATAATTTACTATGACAGAAAAGACATTCTGAACATCAGATCTCTAACCTCGATTTGGATGAGGTTTTCTACTTCAATGAGCGAATGACATCCCGGACCAGGCCCAAATCCCCGACACTCGAAGGAGGAAGATGCGCCATTATAGAGGCTGGCGTGCGGGATACCTGACGAGACTACGTCAGCAAGTGGATAAACCACCACTGCCCTCAATTTCATTGGAGAATGTGCAATCACTGGTGAATAAACTGGACGTGCTCCTATCAACGTGATCTGAAGAATTTGGTATGTTCCCCAACAAGAAAAACAAAAATTGTCACTCAAACAGAAAAGGAAAGTAACAGAGTCACTGATAACAACTAAATTAAACAGGCAGGGATTTAGGAGGGGTTTTTAAAGACACTCATGAGGGTGTCCGCTGAAAATTGACTAGCAACAACAACTGGGACCTAAAAGACACCCACCATGAACTCCAACTAAATTTGCCCAAGAGGAAGCAAACAAAAGAAAAGCCCACACCAAACTTGAATATAGGAAGCAAACCAAAAAGTGGAGCAAAACTTACAGGGAAGATCAGATAAAGGATTGTTTGTTTAGAAATCAAATAGGGAGAGCCAACTAAAGGTGTTAACCCTGTCATCTTTCAAGACAACTGGAGCACTGGGCCAGACGCTCGTAAATATCCACTGGGCCAGCACAGGTGAAAAACCTTACCACTTACGAGATGGAAAAGCCAGCACAGGTGTAAAACATACTGCCTAACGAGGTGACGCCAATCTGTTACCAAACTAATATCCTATGTTTCTCAGAGTCTGGGCTGAACAAGGACATGGTAAATATAAATCTAACTCGTCGGTAGGACAGAACAGCAGCGTCGGTAAAT
This sequence comes from Oncorhynchus gorbuscha, assembly GCF_021184085.1. Classification (NCBI taxonomy): domain Eukaryota; kingdom Metazoa; phylum Chordata; class Actinopteri; order Salmoniformes; family Salmonidae; genus Oncorhynchus; species Oncorhynchus gorbuscha. The sequence goes on from NC_060186.1 coordinate 45,941,093, forward strand.
CTCAGGGGGGTAGTGTGTGTCTCTCTCAACAGCTAGTGCTGTTGTTAACACTTCTTATGGTATAGGGGACGCTTGCGTCCCACTTGGCCAAAAGCCAGGGAAAATGCAGCGTGTCAAATTCAAATAATATTATATAAAAATCAAATGTTCATTCAATCACACATGTAAGATACTAAATTAAAGCTACACTCGTTGTGAATCCAGCCAACATGTCAGATCTTAAGGCTTTTCGGCGAAAGCATAAGAAGCTATTATCTGATGATGGCACAACAGTAAACAAAGAGAGTAGCATATTCCAACCCTGCGGGCGATACACAAAACGCAGAAATAAAATATAAAACATGAAACAAACCTTACTTTTGATTAGCTTTTTTTGTTGGCACTCCAATATGTCCCATAAACATCACAATTGGTCCTTTTGTTTGATTAATTCCGTCCATATATATCCAAAATGTCCATTTATTTGGCGTGTTTGATCCAGATAATAACAGCTTCCAAATTGCGCAACGTCACTACAAAATATCTCAAAGGTTGCCTATAAACTTTGCCAAATCATTTCAAACTACTTTTGTAATACAACTTTAGGTATTTTTTAACGTTAATAATCGATCAAAATGAAGACTGTCTATCTGTTTTCAATAGAGGATGAGAGGAAACTAACGCTTCTTTTAAAGTCTTGCGCACTCTCAACAGCGTTACCTTTTTCCAAGATGGCCGTACTTCTTCATTGCACAAAGGAATAACCTCAACCAAATTCCAAAGATGGGTGACATCCAGTGGAAGCGGAGAAATATTGTTTCCCAATGAGAACCCACTGAACAGACAGAGACCTTTTTTTGCCTGCTACATAAGTTCTGTTATACTCACAGACATGATTCAAACAGTTTTAGAAACTTCAGAGTGTTGTCTACTAATAATATGCATATCTTATATTCTTGGCACAAGAAGCAGGAAGTTGGAATTGAGCACGCTATTTATCCAAAAGTGAAAATGCTGCCCCCTATACCTTAAGAAGTTAACAAAGGTAGTCTTGAGGTCCTGCTCGCCTAAGTTAGAATAATTAATGATAAGCTGTAGACCATACTATTTGGTAACCATAGTGACTAAATGGAACTATGGTTAACTATATTCCACATCAAGTGACAATCTGGACCCTCTATTTCTGAAACTATCTGCCGCCATTGTCGCAACCCCTATTACCAGCCTGTTCAACCTCTCTTTCATATCGTCTGAGATCCCCAAGGATTGGAAAGCTGCCGCAGTCATCCCCCTCTTCAAAGGGGGAGACACCCTGGACCCAAACTGTTATAGACCTATATCCATCCTGCCCTGCCTATCTAAGGTCTTCAAAAGCCAAGTCAACAAACAGGTCACTGACCATCTCGAATCCCACCGTACCTTCTCCGCTGTGCAATCTGGTTTCCGAGCCGGTCACGGGTGCACCTCAGCCACACTCAAGGTACTAAACGATATCATAACCGCCATCGATAAAAGACAGTACTGTGCAGCCGTCTTCATCGACCTCGCCAAGGCTTTCGACTCTGTCAATCACCATATTCTTATCGGCAGACTCAATAGCCTCGGTTTTTCGGATGACTGCCTTGCCTGGTTCACCAATTACTTTGCAGACAGAGTTCAGTGTGTCAAATCGGAGGGCATGCTGTCCGGTCCTCTGGCAGTCTCTATGGGGGTGCCACAGGGTTCAATTCTCGGGCCGACTCTTATCTCTGTATATATCAATGATGTTGCTCTTGCTGCGGGCGATTCCCTGATCCACCTCTACGCAGACGACACCATTCTATATACTTTCGGCCCGTCATTGGACACTGTGCTATCTAACCTCCAAACAAGCTTCAATGCCATACAGCACTCCTTCCGTGGCCTCCAACTGCTCTTAAACGCGAGTAAAACCAAATGCATGCTTTTCAACCGATCGCTGCCTGCACCCGCATGCCCGACTAGCATCACCACCCTGGATGGTTCCGACCTTGAATATGTGGACATCTATAAGTACCTAGGTGTCTGGCTAGACTGCAAACTCTCCTTCCAGACTCACATCAAACATGTCCAATCGAAAATCAAATCAAGAGTCTGCTTTCTATTCCGCAACAAAGCCTCCTTCACTCACGCCGCCAAGCTTACCCTAGTAAATCTGACTATCCTACCGATCCTCGACTTCGGCGATGTCATCTACAAAATGGCTTCCAACACTCTACTCAGCAAACTGGATGCAGTTTATCACAGTGCCGTCCGTTTTGTCACTAAAGCACCTTATACCACCCACCACTGCGACTTGTATGCTTAGTCGGCTGGCCCTCACTACATATTCGTCGCCAGACCCACTGGCTCCAGGTCATCTACAAGTCCATGCTAGGTAAAGCTCCGCCTTATCTCAGTTCACTGGTCACGATGGCAACACCCATCCGTAGCACGCGCTCCAGCAGGTGTATCTCACTGATCATCCCTAAAGCCAACACCTTATTTGGCCGCCTTGCGTTCCAGTACTCTGCTGCCTGTGACTGGAACGAACTGCAAAAATCGCTGAAGTTGGAGACTTTTATCTCCCTCACCAACTTCAAACATCAGCTATCCGAGCAGCTAACCGATCGCTGCAGCTGTACATAGTCTATTGGTAAATAGCCCACCCATTTTCACCTACCTCATTCCCATACTGTTTTTATACTGTTTTTTATTTATTTACTTTTCTGCTCTTTTGCACACCAATATCTCTACCTGTATATGACCATCTGATCATTTATCACTCCAGTGTTAATCTGCAAAATTGTATTATTCGCCTACCTCCTCATGCCTTTTGCACACATTGTATATAGACTGCCCATTTTTTTCTACTGTGTTATTGACTTGTTAATTGTTTACTCCATGTGTAACTCTGTGTTGTCTGTTCACACTGCTATGCTTTATTTTGGCCAGGTCGCAGTTGCAAATGAGAACTTGTTCTCAACTAGCCTACCTGGTTAAATAAAGGTGAAATAAAATAAAATAAAATAAATAAAAAGTAACTCATGCAAGCAGTAAAATTAGATAAAAATACAGATAAAAATACACTTTTATTGAACAGCGGGGACTGTGAAGTAACACAAACGCAGACACATGCATGCTCACACATGATAACATACACACGTACATGTGGATTTTGTGTTGTAGATATGTGGTAGTAGTATGTGGTAGTAGAGTAGTGGCCTGTGGGCACACACTTAATGTGTTGTGAAATGTGTTGTTAATGTATTGTAATGTTTTTAAAATGTTGCTGGACACCAGGAAGAGTAGCTGCTGCCTTGGGGATCCAAAATAAATACAAATAGAAACATTTTCGTAGCTGTCTACTTACCACCACAAACCGATGCTGGCACTAAGATTGCACTCAACGTGCTGTATAGAGCCATTAGCAAACAAGAAAATACTCTCCCAGAGACGGTGCTCCTAGTGGCCGGTGATTTTAACTAATTTCTACCAGCATGTCACCTGTGCAAAAAAAACTCTAGATCACCGTTACTCCACACACAGAGGCGCATACAAAGCTTTCATTCACCAACCATTTGGCCATAACCATAACTCTATCCTCCTGATTCCTGCTTACAAGCAAAAATTCAAACAGGAAGTACAAGTGATGGCCTCAGACTGGAATATGTTACAGGTTTCATCCGATGGATTGAGGAGTTTCCCCACATCAGTCACAGGCTTCATTAATAAGTGCATCGAAGACATCATCCCCACAGTAACCGTACATACATTACCGTTCAAAAGTTTGGGGTCACTTAGAAATGTCCTTGTTTTTGAAAGAAAATCAAATTTTCTGTCCGTTAAAATAATATCAAATTGATTATAAATACAGTCTAGACATTGTTAATGTTGTAAATGACTATTGTAGCTGGAAACAGCTGATGGAATATCTACATAGGCGTACAGAGGTGTTCCAATGGCACGTTGTGTTAGCTAATCCAAGTTTATAATTTTAAAAGGCTAATTGATAATTGCAAAAGGGTTTTCTAATGATGTTAGCACAGCTGAAAACTGTTGTGTTGATTAAAGAAGCAATAGAACTGGCCTTCTTTAGACTAGTTGAGTATCTAGAGCATCAGCATTTGTGGATTCGATTACAGGCTCAAAATGGGCAGAAACAAAGAAATGTATTCTGAAACTCGTCAGTCTATTCTTGTTTGGAGAAATGAAGGCTATGCGAGAAATTGCCAAGAAACTGAAGATCTCGGACAACGCTGTGTACTAATCCCTTCACAGAACAGAGCAAACTGGCTCTAACCAGAATAGTAAGAGGAGTGTGAGTCCCCGGTGCACAACTGAGCAAGAGGACAAGTTCAATAGAGTGTCTAGTTTGAGAAACAGGCGCCTCACAAGTCCTCAACTGGCAGCTTCATTAAATAGTACCCGCAAAACACCAGTCTCAATGTCGACAGTGAAGAGGCGACTCCGGAATGCTGGCCTTCTAGGCAGAGTTGCAAAGAAAAAGCCATATCTCCGAATGGCCAATAAAAAGTAAAGATTTTGATGGGCAAAATAACACTGACACTGGACAGAGGACGATTGGAAAATAGTGTTATGGACAGACAAATCTAAGTTTGAAGTGTTAGGATCACAAAGAGGAAGATTTGTGAGATGCAGAAAAAATGAAAAGATGCTGGAGGAGTGTTTGACACCATCTGTCAAGCAAGGTGGATTTAATGTGATGGTCCGGGGGTTCTTTGGTAGTGGTAAAAGTGGGAGATTTGTACAGGGTGAAAGGGATCTTGAAGAGGGAAGGTAATGATTCCATTTTGCAACGCCATGCCATACCCTGTGGATGGCGCTTAATTCAAGCAAATGTCTTCCTACAACAGGACAGTGACCCAAACACAGCTCCAAACTATGAAATAATTATTTAGGGAAGAAGCAGTCAGCTGGTATTCTGTCTATAATGGAGTGGCCAGCAAAGTCACTGGATGTCAACCCTATTGAGCTGCTGTGGGAGCAGCTTGACCGTATGGTACGTAAGAAGTGCCCATCAAGACCATCCAACTTGTGAGAGGTGCTTCAGGAAGCATCGGGTGAAATCTCTTCAGATCACCTCAACAAATTGACAATTAGAATGCCAAAGGTCTGCAAGGCTGTAATTGATGCAAATGGAGGATTCTTTGACGAAAGGACACAATTATTATTTCAATTAAAAATCATTATTTAAAATCTTGTCAACACCTTGACTATGTTTCCTATTCATTTTGCAACTAATTTCATGTACAGTTGAAGTCGGAAGTTTACATACTTAGGTTGGAGTCATTAAAACTTGTTTTTCAACCACTCTACACATTTCTTGTAAACAACCTATAGTTTTGTCAAGTCGGTTAGGTTAGGACTACTTTGTGCATGACACAAGTCATTTTTCCAACAATTGTTTACAGACAGATTATTTCGCTTATAATTCACTGTATCACAATTCCAGAAGTTTACATACACTAAATTGACAGTGCCTTTAAACAGCTTGGAAAATTCCAGAAAATTATGTCATGGCTTTATAAGCTTCTGGCTAATTGACATCATTTGAGTCAATTGGAAGTGTACCTGTGGATGTTTTTCAAGGCCTACCTTCAAACTCAGTGCCGCTTTGCTTGATATCATGGGAAAATCTAAAGAAATCAGCCAAGACCTCCGAATAAAAATGTAGACCCCCACAAGTCTGCTTCATCCTTGGGAGCAATTTCCATACTCCTAAAGGTACCACGTTCATCTGTACAAACAATAGTATGCAAGTATAAACACCACGGGACCGTGCAGCCGTCTTACCGCTCAGGAAGTAGACGTGTTCTGTGTTCTAGAGATGAACATAATTTGGTGCGAAAAGGGAAAACCAATCCCAGAACAACAGCAAATGATCTTGTGAAGATGCTGGAGGAAAAAGGTACAAAAGTATCAATATCCACATTAAAATGAATCCTATATCGACATAACCTGTTGTTGTTGGGATGTTTTTCATCGGCAGGGACTGGGAAACTGGTCAGAAATTAAGGAATGATGGATGGCACTAAATACAGGGAAATTCTTGAGGGAAACCTGTTTCAGTGTTTTAGAGATTTGAGACTGGGAGGGAGGTTCACCTTCCAGCAGGACAATGACCCTAAGCATACTGCTAAAGCATCACCCGAGTGGTTTAAGGGGAAACATTTAAATGTCTTGGAATGGCCTAGTCAAAGTCCAGACCTCAGAATCTGTGGTATGACTTAAATATTGCTGTGTACCAGCGTAACCCATCCAACTTGAGGGAGCTGGAGCAGTTTTTCATTGAAGAGTGGTCAAAAATCCCAGTGGCTTGATGTGCCAAGCTTATTTGTAGACCTGCACAAGGCTTGGTGAGAAGGCAACAACTGTTGGCTCAATTATTAGAAAATGGAAGAAGTTCAAGATGACGGTCAATCCCCCTCTGTCTGGGGCTCCATGCAAGATCTCATCTCGTGGGCATCAATGATCATGAGGAAGGTGAGGGATCAACCCAGAACTACACGGCAGGACCTGGTCAATGACCTGAAGAGAGCTGGGACCACAGTCTCAAAGAAAACCATTAGTAACACACTACGCCGTCATGGATTCAAATCCTGCAGCGCATGCAAGGTCCCCCTGCTCAAGCCAGTGCATGTCCAGGCCCGTCTGAAGTTTGCCAATGACCATCTGCATGATCCACAGGAGGAATGGGAGAAGGTCATGTGGTCTGATGAGACAAAAATTTAGCTTTTTGGTCTAAAATTCACCCGCTGTGTTTGGAGGAAGAAGAAGGATGAGTACAACCCCAATAATACCATCCCAACCGTAAAGCATGGAGGTGGAAACATCATTTCTTGGGGATGCTTTTCTGCAAAGGGGACAGGCCGACTGCACCGTATTGAGGGGAGGATGGATGGGGCCATGTATCGCAATATCTTGGCCAACAACCTCCTTCCCTCAGTAAAAGTGAACAGATACACAAAACGACTCCGATTCAAACCCGTTGACTTTCCCCACATTTTGTTACGTTACAGCCTACTTCTAAAATTGATTAAATTGTTTGTTTTCCCCATCAATCTACACACAATACCCCATAACTACAAACAAAAACTGGTTTTTAGACATTACAGCCTCGAGTCTTCATGGGTATGACGCTACAAGCTTGGCACCTGTGTTTGGGGAGTTTCTCCCATTCTTCTCTGCAGATCCTCACAAGCTCTGTCAGGTTGGGTGGGGAGCTTCGATGCACAGACATTTTCAGGTCTCTCCAGAAATGTTCATTTGGGTTCAAGTATGGGCTCTGGATGAACCACTCAAGGACATTCAGAGACGTGTCCCGAACCCACTTCTGCGCTGTCTTCGTTCCAGTCTGGGGTGAAGGTTTGAAGCAGATTTTCAACAAGGATCTCTCTGTACTTTGCTCCGTTCATCTTTCAAGCAATATTTCTCTGCAATGTTGGAGTCAACAGAAACACAAAATGACAACATAAATATTCCCTTACCTTTGATGGTCTTCGACCAAAACATCGTTTGGTTTCAATTCGTGTGTCTTTGTATTAGCAAATGCTGCAAGTTCCAGCTGAAATACTACCAAAAATTACTTCTGGTCACGAACAGTTGCGCATCAAAACTTCAAAATGACATATTATACATCGACTAAACTGGTCAAACTAAGTGCAGAATCAAGCTTTAGGATGTTCTAAATGTACAAAACTATTATCTAATCTCTCGGACGAACGTGCTTCTTGGCAGGCGATCTGGAACAAAGGAACGTGTCTCCAAGAAGCGCGCTCCCGTAATCTTGAATTTTCTCGCGACACTCAGTCTTTTGCCTACCAAAGGCTCAAAACACGCAGGATTTGCACAATTAAACACTGTACTGAATGAGGACATCTAGTGGAAGACATAGAAAGTGTCTCCAGATCCATAGCTGGTTGGGCAGGGTGGGGGCGATGACGTCAAAGTTGCCCCAAGTTTGAGGCTCCCAAAAATAGTTTGGGAGATTGCCTGCCCTGTGAGTTCTGCTATACTTAACGACATAATTAAAACGGTTTTAGAAGCTTTAGAGTGTTTTCTATCCAATAATAATTTTATATGCATATATTAGCAATTTTGGACAGATTTATTTTCAGTTTACTATGGGCACGCAATTCCTCCAAAGGGGGATATATTCTGCCTATCCTTAACTGGTTTTAAAAAAAGTATATTTAATTCACAATCTGTAGAAACTTTGAGAGTAGAAATGTTCAGAACTTTTGTGAAACATCACAGCACAGTAGAAACATATGGCAAATAGTAATCAAGACTGGATGGTGTTCAGAGATAGATGGGAGGTGTTGAGTGGAGCTGAATTGTGGGACTATAAATAAGAAAATTACGAATGTAAAATGTACTGTGTTCGTAGTATATATATATATATATATATATATATACTGTAGGTTCAGAACTTTTGTGAAACAGCACAGTTAAAAATATATAGCAAATATAAATCAAAACGGGATGGTCTTCAGAGATAGAAGGTAGGGATTGAGGATAGCTGAAGGATGGGACTAAGTGCCAACAAAATATAACTATTGTAAAAATATACTGTGTCCGTAAAATGTATATAGTATGTACAAGCTGTAAGTAGAAGCCTAAGTGTTTTTGTCCATTAATTTACTCCAATTAGGGGAGGGGTGGTAGGGTAGGGGAAAATAATAAAGGAAAATATATTTTTTTAAGATTCTGTTTGTGGGAATATATATATATATACACACACACACACACACATTGGATTGGAAATCTATCTGCAATATGAAAGCTCATCTACCCCCTAAATAAAAAGGTTGATAGTCAGTGATGTGTTGTGTTGGATTTTCCCCCAAACATAACACTTTGTATTCCATACAAAAAGTACATTTGTTTACACATTTTTTTGCAGTACTACTTTTGTACCTTATTGTAAACAGGATGCATGTTTTGGAATATTTTTATTCTGTACAGGCTTCCTTCTATTCACTCTGTCGTTTCGGTTAGTATTGTGGAGTAACTACAATGTTATTGATCCATCCTCAGTTTTCTCCTTTCACAGCCGTTAAACTCTGTAACTGTTTTAACCTTGGCCTCATGGTGCATTCCCTGGGTGGTTTCCTTCCTCTCCGGCAGCTGAATTAGTAAGGACGCATGTATATTTGTTGTGACTGGGTTTATTGGTACACCATCCAAAGTGTAATTAATAACTTCACCATGCTCAAAGGGATAGTCAATGTCTGCTTTTTTACACTACTAATGCTGCCCTTCTTTGATAGCCACTGGAAAACCTCCTTTGTGGTCTTTGTGGTTGAATATGCGTTTTATATTTACTGCTTGACTGAGGGACCCTATAGATAATGTGTGGGTTACAGATAGTCATTCAAAAAGCATTATTGCCCACCGAGTGAGTCCATGCAACTTAATATGTGACTTGTTAAGCACATTTCTACTCTTATTTAGGCTTTCAATAACAAAGGGCTTATTTATTGTTTTATTGATTTGTAAAAATGTATAAAAACATGATTCCACTTTAACATTGTGGGGTATTGTGTGTAGATCAGTGACACAATATCTCAATTTAGTCCATTTTAAATTCAGGCTGTAACACAACAAAATGTATAAAAAGTTAAGGGGTGTGAATACTTTCTCAAGGAGCTGTATATCATTGTACTAATTATTTTCCTGCATTTAGGGAATTGATGTTGAAGCACCTTGTATACTGTATCTTCCTGAATAGGAATATGTTTTTTTCCCTCTTGTTTTTAGCCAGGAAGTATGACAGTGGAGAATATCTAAACATCACCGGTATCACGAGGGACCAAGCAGGGGACTATGAATGCAGTGCAATGAATGACATTGCCTCTCCTGACACCAAGACGGTGAAAGTCATAGTCAAATGTAAGTACATTTCTGTCCTTGCTACAATTTGGCTGCCAAAGCAGATTCTCATCTATATCAATGTGTACTGTTCATTGACAATGACCCAGATCTCTTTATGTTTGAAAGTCTTGGTTTGAAGTTTCTCAATATTTAACAAGATAATTCCCTTTTTGTCTCGTTGCTGAGGTGATTAATTCACGTTAAGGAAAGGTCTGGCTGTTTTTAAGGGCTATTCCATTATGCAGGTAATGAGTCTTTCAAAATGTGTGAAGAGACAGTAATGAGGACCCAGAGCATTAATGAATGATACTGGCTTTAGTCATCATGGTCACATGGAAATCAGCACTCCTAAGTATAAGGTGGAAGGGTGCTTGACAATTATTACTCTTCCCATCCTCTTCTCTCTCGCTTTTAAGTCTTCCTCTCTGTTGATACCCTGTGCTGAATCATCCCACTGCTATAACCAGTCACAAGTGTGTGAGGAAAAAGGTGACGCCTAGTTTGTTTGATGCTAATCGGGTTGATTAAGGATTTCCCAGATTTCGATTAAGTTACTGTCATGATAATATATTCAGAAAAGTACAATGGGATGGTGATTTGAATGGTCCAAAGTGATATGTTTGGGGCAAATACAATACAATACATTACTCCATATTTTCAAGCATAGTGATGGCAGTATCATGTTATGGGTATGCTTGTAATTGTTAAGGACTGGGGAGTTTTAAAGGATTAAAAGGTAACTGAATGGAGCTAAGCACAGGCGACATCCTAGAAGAAAACCTGGTTCAGTCTGCTGTCCACCAGACACTGAGAGATGAATTCACCTTTCAGCAGGACAATAACAGTTTTGTATTAAATCTAGTTTAAGTTACAGTTTTGAATTAAATCTATTTGAAAATATATGGCAAGACCTGGAAATGGTTGTCAAGCAATGATCAACAACCAATTTGATAGAGCTTGAAGAATTCTGAAAAGAATAATGGGCAAATGGTGCACAATCCAGGTGTGGAAAGCTCTTAGAGACTCACCCAGAAAGACTGTATTCGATGCCAAAAGTGTTTCTACAAAGTATTGACTCAAGGATGTGAATACTTATGTAAATGAGATATTTAATTTGAACATTTTCCCCTGGTGGCACTGGTCCCACTAAGTTTTTCAGTTGGTGGCACCAGCCCATGATTTGGTTGCCTGAATACTGTAATTCAAGTGTAATAGACTACTGAGATGCTATTCAATAAATAAGTTGTTCATCTTTTCATGTTCTAAATATTTGAATGTGCAACCTAATTCAGTGATTGTCATGCATTTTGGGTTGACACTTATTGTTGTTATATTTAATGTGTTAAAATACGGCTCCAGAATTTTCTGTATTTTTTTCAATAGAGATGACTTTGCCTGCATCTTTATGTGCACTATTATCATAGGCTAATACTGTGTGTCAAAACACGTTAGCTAGATCGCCAAATCTAAATCTAATACCCAATGCTACATAGTAGCCATGTAGCCACATATACTTGTAGACCTAAGTATATGTACATGTGTGTGACTGGTGAAAGCTGCTCGGTGTGAATGTGATGTAGGGGAATGAAAATGGGAATGTAAGACAAGTTGCTGAGGTGAAAAACATTAGTGGGAGGAAACTCCACACGATTCAAGGTTGCTGCGTTCATGTTAGGGGAACATAGCATAAGTGAAACGTTGGTGCAACTCCATAAGATTCAAGAGATTACATGTTACGGCAGGAAACCCATTGTGGGTGGTAACTGTAATAAAGTCTATATTTTATCCCATGATACCCATTGAGGGCCGTAACTGTAGATGACAGGGTAGCTTTATTCACGTCAGGGGAATTTAGTAAAACACGGTAGCTTTATTCACATCAGGGGAATTGAACATAGCGGGAGTGAAACTTAGGTACAATTCCATACAGTCGTTCCTGCTTTAAAAGTTGGGTCACTGCGCCACGTGACTTAGAGGTACCCAGCATCACGGCTTCATTGCTCCAGAACACCACAAGGGGGAGGTAGAGCACTCATTATGCATTTGGGTCCCAAGGTTTTTATATGACCAATCATAGAGTGGTTCCAATGATGAATTTGATGTGAGCCACCCATCCCTGGATGAAGATGGCTGGCGAACCAAATGTAAGTAGTTATAACGAGTCAAGAAGAAAATGTACATTTGAGAGGAATAGGTTAGTTTAACTAACCTATTCCTGTAGAGACGTGCATATTTTTGTCATTAAGTTAATTCACAAATATCGATATTTAGCTGACTAGCTAACATTAGCCAGCTAGCTAGCTAGTGTTATGACAGGAGAATTAATTTATAATTTGTGGTGTGAGATGTTTTAGGGACTACTGAGAACCAGCAAACCAGACTGTCGTCTTGTGAAACAGTGGATGTAAAGAATCAAATTGCATGAACAATTTTTGTAAGCTTGCCTTGAAATGCAGCTGAAGTAACATAGCCAGCTAACTATTTACTTGCTTATTGTGTAGTGGAGGATATCGTTGTTGTTGTATCATCTTCAAATCTGAATGAAGCCCATGGATAGAGTATAATATAATAACTCTATTATGCCAAGGATGCAAGTCCTATAAACATGTACTGTCGTTATTACGACGCATGAGATTCCCACATTGTAGCCTGTACATTGCATTTTATTTACTGATCATGTAGTCTTCCTTGGCAAATACATGTACGGTTCAGGTATGAATCTCTCTGATATGACTGAAAAAGAATGTCTAACTATTTGAATGATGCTGTGTCTGCATGTATTACAATTATACACTTCAACAGTGTTTACCACTCCTGCTCCTGGGTCATCAATGATTATACATTGTAACTATGCAATAGACTAGAAACATTATTTAATTAAAGGCTGATTTGTAATTCATATATGCATATCTAACTCCCTTCATCTGCATTAATCTGAGGACACAGGATAGTATTTCAATGAGATACTTAATTTCAACCAGTGGAGAATGTTAAACGCTTTATTGAAAGAAGTTCATTATCCAGATGTTATACATGCATTATCATTATGATAATTGTAGATTATAAATATAAAACGAGGAAGAAAGATGAGTTGGGGAAAGAGGTGTAGAAGACAGAAAGGGAAAGAGGTAAAGAACACCGGCAGACAGCATATGATTAAAGAATTACAATGCTACCCTAATATTTTCTCAGTTCATCACAATTGCGGTGTCTCCTAACCAGCCTTGGCCCCCAGTTGGCCCGAAGGTTATCTTAAGAGCGGGTGAGGTGGCGATGAGGGGACTGGCTTCCTCTCTCACATCAAAACATACCTGCAGACGCGAGAGATGGATAAAGAGAGAATTAAAAAAAACAAGGCTTAATCATGCGAACACGGTCAATCATCATAATCATCAGGAGGTGGAAGGGGTCTTCTGAGGCCAGACAGCTCTGTAGCTCAGAGCTCACAGCATAGGAATGAAACCCTTTAGATACCACGATTCGATGGGAGATGGAGGCTCGGTGGTTAGACTTGAATTCACCCGCTTAGACACAACTACTCATCCGTAGCTTGGGTAGAGAATTATTTATTTGCCCTCAAACTTGCGTTGTGTTCTGGGTTTGTTGACTTTTTAAGACCCTGCTGCAGCTGGGGTCACAAAGTATTGTCGTAAATTCTATACTCATCTCTCCTCTGTTGAGTTTGGGAGATAATCTGTAGGGTTGTGGTCTCCTGTAACCTGACCTGATCAAGACAGTCATGACAGCGGGGTGAACAGGCAGTGGCTCGGGTGGTTGTTGTCCTTGATGATCTTTATGACCTTCCTGTGACATCGGGTGGTGTAGGTGTCCTGGAGGGCAGGTAGTTTGCCCCCGGTGATGTGTTGTGCAGACCTCACTACCATCTGGAGAGCCTTACGGTTGTGGGCGGAGCAGTTGCCGTACCAGGCGGTGATGCAGCCCGGCAGGATGCTCTCGATTGTGCATCTGTAAAAGTTTGTGAGTGCTTTTGGTGACAAGCCAAATTTCTTCAGCATCCTGAGGTTGAAGAGGCGCTGCTGCGCCTTCTTCACCACGCTGTCTGTGTGGGTGGACCAATTCAGTTTGTCCGTGATATGTATGCCGAGGAACTTAAAACTTACTACACTCTTCACTATTGTCCCATCGATGTGGATAGGGGGGTGCTCCCTCTGCTGTTTCCTGAAGTCCACGAGCATCTCCTTTGTTTTGTTGATGTTGAGTGTGAGGTTATTTTCTTGACACCACACTCCGAGGGCCCTCACCTCCTCCCTGTAGGCCGTCTCATCGTCGTTGGTAATCAAGCCTACCACTGTAGTGTCGTCTGCAAACTCAATGATTGAGTTGGAGGCGTGCATGGCCACGCAGTCGTGGGAGTACAGGACAGGGCTCAGAACGCACCCTTGTGGGGCCCCAGTGTTGAGAATCAGCGAGGTGGAGATGTTGTTATCTACCCTCACCACCTGGGGGCGGCCCGTCAGGAAGTCCAGTACCCAGTTGCACAGGGCGGGGTCAAGACCCAGGGTTTCGAGCTTGATGATGAGTTTGGAGGGTATTAGGGTGTTAAATGCTGAGCTGTAGTCGATGAACAGGATTCTCACATAGTTATTCCTCTTGTTCAGATGGGTTAGGGCAGTGTGCAGTGTGGTTGTGACTGCATCGTCTGTGGACCTATTGGGTTGGTAAGCAAACTGGAGTGGGTCTAGGGTGTCAGGTAGGGTGGAGGTGATATGGTCCTTGACTAGTCTCTCAAAGAACTGCCTGATGACGGAAGTGAGTGCTACGGGGCGGTAGTCATTTAGCTCAGTTACCTTAGCCTTCTTGGGAACAGGAACAATGGTGGCCCTCTTGAAGCATGTGGGAACATCAGACTGGGATAAGGATTGATTGAATATGTCTGTAAACACACCAGCCAGCTGGTCTGCGCATGCTCTGAGGACCTGGCTGGGGATGCTGTCTGGGCCTGCAGCCTTGCGAGGGTTAACACGTTTAAATGTTTTACTCATGTCAGCTGCAGTGAAGGAGAGTCCGCAGGTTTTAGTAGCACTGTATTGTCCTCAAAGCGAGCAAAGAAGTTGTTTAGTCTGTCTGGGAGCAAGACATCCTGGTCTGTGACGGGGCTGGATTTCTTTTTGTAATCCGTGATTGACTGTAGACCCTGCCACATGCCTCTTGCGTCGCGTAAATTAGAATAACAATGATCCAGGGTTTTACCAGCCCTGGTCGCACAATCGATACGCTGATAGAATTTAGGGAGTCTTGTTTTCAGATTAGCCTTCTTAAAATCCCCGGCCACAATGAATCCAGCCTCAGGATATGTGGTTTCCAGTTTACATAGAGTCAAATAAAGTTTGTTCAGGGCCATCGATGTGTCTGCTTGAGGGGGAATATATGCGGCTATGATTATAATCGACAGAGAATTCTCTTGGTAGATAATATGGTTGACATTTGATTGTGAGGAATTCTAAATCAGGTGAACAGAAGGACTTAAGTTTCTGTATGTTGTTATGATCACACCACATCTCGTTAATCATAAGGCATACACCCCCTGCCCCTCTTCTTACCAGAAAGATGCTTGTTTCTGTCAACGCGATGCATGAAGAAACCAGCTGGCTGTACCGACTCCGATAGCGTGTCTCGAGTGAGCCATGTTTTCGTGAAGCAAAGAACTTTACAGTCTATTATGTCTCTCTGGAATGCTACCCTTGCTCGGATTTCATCAATCTTGTTGTCAAGAGACTGGACATTGGCGAGTAGTATGCTCGGGAGCGGTGCGCAATGTGCCCTTCTCCAGAGCCTGACCAGAAGACCGCTTCATCTGCCTCTTTTACGGCGTTGTTGTTTTGGTTCGCCGGCTGGGATCCGCTCCATTATCCTGGGTGGTGGGCAAAATAGAGGATCCGCTTCGGGGAAAGTCGTATTCCTGGTCGTAATGATGGTGAGTTGACATTACTCTTATATCAAGTAGTTCCTCCCGACTATGTAATAAAACCTAAGATTACCTGGGGTACCAATGTAAGAAATAACACGTAAAAAACAATACTGAATACTTTCCTAGAAACGCAAAGCGAAGCGGAGAGTACCATGAGAGTACTATGGATTAGTTCGGTTATTGACTCTGATTCGCTTGAAAGGGGCATGTTTATCAGCCAGGTAAAAATGGATGAGAAAAATGCCAAGAACAGGGTCTTATATGCAGCTAGTAGAAAAAAACTCAGAATAATATACATCAAGGAACACCTAGGGTGAGAATTTGTTTTTACTTCTCTTCATAATTATATGAGGGTCAGAGTTTTTCAATTTGGTATTTCTAACGCAAGCAATAGGGCAGTGGTCGCTAATATTATTTGCAAAAACACGACTAGCCAAATACTTATGGGAATGGTTAGTTAGGATAAGGTCAATCAATGAGGAGTTTGCTAGGTTTTTTACATTCATCCGAGTGGGTTTCATTATCAGCGGAAACAAGTTGAACTCAAGCAGATATTCTTAAACTGATCTGATGCATGTGTAAGCCAATCAAAATTTAACGGGGATACTATTCAAATCCCAAAATATTAAATACTAATATTAATCTAACAGTAAATGTATTGTCCCAAAAAAACATTCCAGTTGTAGCCTCTACCACCCAATGAGGCCTATGCAATCGCAATTTGCACGTTCCGTATCTCAAAGCCATATCAAATATCTAGGTTGTAACATATTAGTTGCAATTGAGAGTTGAGAAAATATATATAATACCTACAGAAAGTGGAGGGCCTCCTCTCTTGTGACAACAGGAAAGTTGTGTCTTCTCCACAATTGGATTTTGAAATGCTGTACAATCTGAACACTTTTCTCCCGGAGCATTTTTGTTCTCCGGGAAAGGAGAGAGTGAGAGAGTGTCTCACTCAACACAGCAGCAGGCCCCAGTGAAACTGGCACAGGGGCAGGCTGACACTTTTATTATCATGAGTATAATGTACTTCACTGTTTGACCATATCATGTTTTTAGCCTCCTAAAAAAATAGGAAGTTTTGAGTGACTTGACCTTATAGAATGACCAGCAAGCACTGATACAACCAATTCAAAATGTAACTTGCACAGCCAAGTCAAAGGGTCACAAAATGTGACTTAATGGTCTGGAGCCATGGATGGGTCTTCTGTTTTGACTCTCTTCTAATAATTACTGTATGAGAATTGTTTTTATAAGTGACCTACAGTATAATGGGCTAGGTGGCAGGTCTCAAAGAGCTGCAGTTTAAGCTGCGTGTAATTTATTCTGTTTATCCACTGCCTGACAATCCACTTCCATCCCCTCCGGAATGAGAATGGCGCCATAGGGGATAGCTGCCGTTTTATGGGCTCCTAAACAATTCTGCTTTCCCAGTGGCACGAGCCAACCAGAGAAGCTAAAATATTTCTATGTGTGCTTTGAGACAAGCAACACTGAAGCATGAATTAGAGCACCAGCTGTTCCGGATGACTGTGTGATCACGCTCTCCGTAGCCAATGTGAGTAAGACCTTTAAACATTTTTCTTAACTGCATTGTTGGTTAAGGGCTTGTAAGCATGTGAAAATACTTGATTACTAGCAGGTGGTTATGGTAAGGGTAAGGTTAAGTTTAAGCATGATAGGGTGTGGCTAAGGTAAGGTTAGAAATGAAAAACATGCCAAAAGAAAACATCTGGATTCTAACTGCTGCCGCAGATTACATACTGTACATCCTGTGTGTTATGCCTTCTGCCACCTTCACCTTCCAACCTCCCCTCCCAATTCCTGTTATGACCCTTTGCCTCATTTCCACTCACCAACAATGTGTTCATGAACTGACCCTCCCTTACAATTTTTCAACTGTAAATGACTGGGCTGGGAATGGAAAGCATAGGAATTTAGTTGCTAATGACTTGTTGCATACCCCTTTTCCTCCTCCATGTCATTAGTACTGTAGGTCTATGTAATCATAACCAGGCTGCTGGGTTTGCATATGTAAGAGGGCTCTTGAAGATAACAAAAATATGCATTTAAGCGTGTGCATGTATGTGTCTGAATTATATATTTGTGTGTGTGAATCCCCATACTGGGTAGATTGTGACAAATAGGCTCATTTGCAAAAGATAAGGCCTCAATGAATGGATTGAAGTTTCATTGGATCCGCAGATACAGTAGGCTGAGGGGAGGGCTAACTGGTGGGCACGCTGCCTTTCAACGACTCTGGCTTAACTCAGCCTCTGTGGGACGAGAGATGAGTTTGGGCCCAATCCATCCTTCAGGCCACACTCACACATCCCCGTATAATCATAGAGCAGACTGTCACTGGGGAATTCAGGAGAGGACAGACATGCCACATTTGGAATTAGAATAAAGGTATTACCCCTGTCAACATCTCTGGGAAGAAAGGATGATGAAATGATGACAAGAAAGCAAGACTGCGAGAGCAATCTAATCTGCTGACATGCATTTGCTTGTTAAATAAAGGTCATTCTCATTTGCCAATGGGCACAATTCTGGCTGAAGGAGTGACTCAACCTCATAAGAGTCCCTAAGAGAGTTCTGCAAGGTATTATTTTGACTGTCACAGCCACAGATTGGGGAATTTTGAAGACTTTCAGTAAAGTACTTTCAGTTTTGTTCACACTATTTTGACAGCCAATTGACCACAGCCATACCCATGTCATAATGTCATAGCAGCTGACATAACCTGTCATAATATGGTCATAACACTTTCCTGTCACATATATTTAGACCTGTTGCATTATTTTATGGCTGATAATGACACCTACATAAAAGTGTCAAAACCCACAAATTCTACCACACAAGGCAAAACATTCCATTACATCGTAACATTTTCGGAAATGTACCATATTAAATGATCATTGTAATTGCGCACACATTGATGTCAGACATGCAACCTACCCCAATGCTCTGTTGCTGATGACTGGGATGAATGCAGGAGCAGATTTCAGGAGCAGACAAGACACCCTCTTTTTTTACTGATGACTTACATAAGAGCATGTGCATGAAAGGCCTATCTGGCTTATATGAATATGATGGCCATAATGCTTCTTAAAAGTGTCATAAAGTGTATTTTCTTATCCCAAGTAAAGTGACACAGGAGGCTGGTGTCATAACCAGCCATAAAATATTGCAGTATATAACACAACAGGTGTAAATATGTGTCATGACAGTGTTATGACCATATTAAGACAGGTTATGACAAGTTATGGCCGCTGTTATGACATAATGACATGGTTATGACCGTGGCATAACATGTTATGACACTGGGTGTCAAGTAAAATGTCAAGTAAAATGTCACGGTAATCATAATTACCTACAGGAAGGATACATTTCCTTTTCTAGAAGTTTTCTAGAAGTGTATATCACAAATACAATTACTATTGAATTTCAGTTTTGTATAATCCCACTGTTTTGCTTTTATTTGCTAACTATAATACAGATGAAGTGAATGACACTGACATTTCAAGGGTAAGCAGTATAATTAAATACATGCCCAAATAATCTCATTCCCCTTTAAAAAATAATTACAGCTTTTAGGTAAGAGCACAGTTGACCTCCGGGCTAATTGCAGATTAGGGCCGCTAATTAAAATAAGCAAACCAAAGTAATGAAAACAAAATTAAGCTCCGGCATGTTTGGAGTTTTAATGTTCTGTGTGCCATTTGGCGTAACATTATCTAATGTGTAAAAGGCTGGCACTTCAGATCTTATAGGTGTTTTATGGGTGTAAAAATGGCCTAATCCACAATAACCAATTTTGAATCCGGAATAAGCAACTCTGACTAAAAACTCAAATGCAGAAGATGTTTTCTAGACCTGTGTTGAGGGGAGATTTTGAATCAAATAAAATGATTGCACCAAAAGTATAACGTTAATCACCGTTTTTTTTAATAGTCAGTAAATCAAGAACAGTATCAATAAAGGCTGTATTAATTATCTTATGAATTGCTAACTCTGCATGAGTTAATGCAAGTACATGCCCTCCAATAATTTACCAAGCAGACCTCAATTCTGACAGCCATTGAGAAGGTCATCATTATATCAGATTGCCTGAAAAGCCCCACTTGGCTAAATTATATTTCTGCAATGATTGGACGTGATGAAAAGTGATCTCTGACCCACTTTTCAAATTTACATATTCATATTCGCTGCCGGTGTGGGTGTGATTGGCTGAAATCTCTGAGCACAGATTGATTCAAAGCCATAAAGATCACGTCTAACTTCGACGCACAGAGAGATAAATAGGCAGGAAAGAGCCATGGAAATGCCTCTGCTCGAGATAAAAAGCAATTGAGTCATTAATTAAGGAATTGCCCTCATTGTTGCAGCATGAATTAAGAGCTTTTATCTGAAGTTGAAACTGAAAGCTATAAACAGGTACAATACCCACATTGCTCATGTTTTACTGTTTCAAGTATTGTGATGAGATTTACTTGAATAACCCTCTGTAAAACTGCAAATTGAGACACTTCTTCGAGGTGTCAGTGCATTGCTGCTCCTTGAATCATATTGATTCATAATGAATCATATTGATTCCCAAAAGGTGTGCAAACACCAATAAAATAATACCACCTACTTGTTTTGATTTGACAGTTGCTTAAAACTTTGTACTACATTTCAAAGTACACACACACACACACACACACACAGACTGAGTGACATGTCTCGGAGCGCTGTTTGTCTTTCATGAACTCAACATGTCTACCAACGCTCTAACCACTGGCAGTTTCCAAACGCGCCAGATGTTTCGTTTTTACCTTCCATCCATACAATATTCAAATGCTGCCACTAGACAAATCATGGGAAATAAATATATGAAAGACGACAGATTATGTGATGTCATGTTGCCAGTGCAGATGCTTATAATGTTGGTGCAGAACCAATGTGTTTTTGTTGTTTTAATTATTACAATTTTGTTAATTCTCTTTTAAACTTCTAGTTGCCCCACATTATGAAATCAATGTGCGGATTATGTAATAGCCAAATGGCCAAGCAAATTATGGAAAACCAAACACCCTCAACACCCTCTTGGAACTGTGATTGTCTTGCCTTTCAAATCCACATTCACAATCTGTCATTAAAAGGTCAACCATACTGCTAAACCCACATGGAAAATATATTTGTATAGTAATCACTGTGAGATGCACATGTCATCAAGAAGGACAAGTTGCCCAAAAGGTAGGGGGCAACTTCATATTAGAAAAAATAGAAATGTTGAGTTTTGAAAGCACTGTTAGCCAATATAACTCAAGGTTACTTTGATAAACCTGGTTCTCTGATAATATGATGAAAATGTGTCACAAATGCAGTGATACATCTCACTCATAGTAACCTCGAGTTCTCTTTCAAATACTCAATGTATCAAAATGGATTATGGCCAACTCACGTATCGCAGACATTCTCTCTGAAGCCAGGGTCGTCCCAACAGTATCATCCCTCAGAGGCTCCTACACTGAGGACAGTAGGCGCCAACAAAAGTGAAGTGACATCCAGTCGGTAAAACCTGAAATGTATGAGGGGTAGCCCAACATGCCGCATCACAACTCTCTTGTAAACAGAGTTCTTTGAACAGTGGCAAAGAGGTAGCCTAGTGGAATGAGCCCTCAGCCCCTCCGGGGACTGTATAAACCCTTGCTATTATAAGGTAATATAATAGCCTCCTTTACCCAATGGGATAGTCCTTGGCCGAGAGACAAAGAGTTGGTCACTCTTGCGTAATGCTCTCGTTCTATCCAAGTAAATGCGCAAAGCGTGTACTGGACCCAAACTTCTTTCGTAGAAGTGAAGGGCGTGGTTGGAAAGCTACAAGCTCGTAAGCTGAGACAACTACACTTATCGCTGACCTTATGCATATTGGCGGGTTAGGTAACAAAGTTACCTTGGATAACCCGGGGCAAACTATAGGTACAAATGTCAGAAACCTGGCCGGGTGGTGCCAGAATAACAACCTATCCCTCAACATAACCAAGACTAAGGAGATGATTGTGGACTACAGGAAAAGGAGGACCGAGCACGCCCCCATTCTCATCGACGGGGCTGTAGTAGACCAGGTTGAAAGCTTCCAGTTCCTTGGTGTTTACATCAACAACAAACTAGAATGGTCCAGGCATACCACCCGGCCAGGTGGTAGAATGGTCCAGTCGTGAAGAGGGCACAACAAAGCCTATTCCCCCTCAGGAGACTGAAAAGATTTGGCATGGGTACTGAGATACTCAAAAGGTTCTACAGCTGCAACATCGAGAGCATCCTGACTGGTTGCATCACTGCCTGGTACGGCAATTGCTCGGCCTCCGACCGCATGGCACTACAGAGGGTAGTGGTATGGCCCAGTACATCGCTGGGGCAAAGCTGCCTGTCATCCAGGACCTCTACACCAGGCGGTGTCAGAGGAAGGCCCTAAAAATTGTAAAAGACCCCAGCCACCCTAGTCATAGACTGTTCTCTCTACTACCGCATGGCAAGCGGTACCGGAGTGCCAAGTCGAGGACAAAAAGGCTTCTCAACAGTTTTTACCCCCAAGCCATAAGACTCCTGAACAGGTAATCAAATGGCTACCTGGACTATGTGCATTGTGTGCTCCCCCAAACCCTCTTTTATGCTGCTGCTACTCTCTGTTCATCATATATGCGTAGTCACTTTAACTATACATTCATGTACATACTACCTCAATTGGGCCGACCAACCAGTGCTCCCGCACATTGGCTAACCAGGCTAACTGCATTGTGTCCTGCCACCCACCACCCGCCAACCCTTCTTTTACGCCAAACCCTCATTTATCTACATATACACACTACCTCAATCAGCCTGACTAACCGGTGTCTGTTTATAGCCTCGCTACTTTTATAGCCTCGCTACTGTTAATTTTCACTGTCTTTTAGTAAGCATTTCAATGTAAGGTCGACACCTGTTGTATTCGGCACACGTGACAAATAAACTTTGATTTGATTTGAATGGTGGACTGACAGTGCGTGCAGCTCACTCACTTTGGAGAAGTAAGGGCAATCAGTAAAAAGTGGTTTTGAAGTAGAGATATTTCATCTCCACACTTTCCAGCGGCTCAAACGGCTGCTGTGAAACAGCCTCTAGCACAATTGACAAGTCCCAAGATGGGACGAAAGGCTTGGAGACTGAACATAAACGACATAAGAGGAAGCTTCCCTACTGTGTTGTTGTCCAAGCTTATATGACAGGCGAGATACCAGCTAAACAGACCTTTACAGTGGAGAAAGCCTTACCTCTATCCAAAAGGACCTGCGAAAAGCATAGAAACTCAGATACAAAATCAAATAAAATCACATTTTATTGGTCACATACACATATTTAGCAGATGTTATTGCTTTTGCAGCAAAATTATTGAGTTCTTAGCTCCAACAGTGCAGTAGTATCTAACCATTCCCAACAATAAACACATCTAAAAGTAAAAGAGTGGAATTAAGAAATATATTAATTTTAGGACGAGCAATGTCAGAGTCGCATTGACTAAAATACAGTAGAATAGAATACAGTATATACAGTTGAAGTCGAAAGTTTACATACACCTCAGCCAAATACATTTCAACTCAGTTTTTCTCAATTCCTGACATTTATTCTGAGTAAAAATGATCTGTCTTAGGTCAGTTAAGATCAGAATGTCAGAATGATAGTAGAGAATGATTTGATTAAATATTTCATATTTGATTTCTTTCATCACATTCCCAGTGGGTCAGAAGTTTACATACACTTCAACACAAAGAGACAAGTGATAAGGTCCTACGTCCATCAGCGTTAACATTGCGGTTCGCCTGAGAGCAGTTAAGCAGGAAAACAGGGATCAAGTCGTGCTGAGGAGAGCTTCAGGAGCATAGTGATCTTCGCAAGGAAGAGAGGGTGAATAACCAGTGAGTGGGCGATTGGGAGGGGTTCACCTCTTTCGCCACTCGACCTGTCTCCGACATACGTTGTGTGATTGGTTCTTCCTGTAGGTCCGTGTATGGACTGATCAGCAGAGCTCTCTGCACCTTAATGCTCTGTTACCTCTCGGGCAGTTCGGTATTTGGTATTTTATTAGGATCCCCATTAGCTGTTGCAAAAGCAGCAGCTACTCTTCCTGGTGTCCACACAAAACATGACATAATGCAGAGCATTAATAGACAAGAACAGCTCAAGGATAGAAATACATACATAAAAAATATATACAAAAGACACATGTAGCCAACATATCAACACATACACACAAGGTCAAGTAGAGGAACGGCGTCGTGCAGTGACATGTTGCTTTATTTGTTTTTTTTAAACCAGGTTTGCTGTTCACTTGAGCAATATGAGAATGAATGGAGTTCCATGCAATAATGACTATATTATACTGTACGCTTTCTTGAATTTGTTCTGGGTTTGGGGACTGTGCAAAGACCCCTGGTTGCATGTCTGGTGGGATAGGTGTGTGTGTCAGAGCTTTGTGTAAGTTGACTATGCAAACAATTTGGGACTTTCAACACATGAATGTTTCTTATAAAAATAAGAAGTGATGCAGTCAGTCTCTCCTCAACTCTTAGCCAAGAGAGACTGGCAGCATAGTATGTATATTAGCTCTCTGATTACAATGAAGAGCAGAACGTGCCACTCTGTTTTGGGCCAGCTGCAGCTTAACTAGGTATTTCCTTGCAGCACTCGACCACATGACTGGACAATAATCAAGATAGGATATAACTAGAGCCTGCAGGACTTGCTTTTTGGAGTGTGGTGTCAAAAAAGCAGAGCATCTCTTTATTACAGACAGACCTCTCCCCATCTTTACAACCATTGAATCTATATGTTTTGACTATGACAGTTTACAATCTAATGTAACACCAAGTAATTTAGCCTCCTCAACTTGTTCAACAGCCACACCATTCATTACCATATTCAGCTGAGGTCTAGAACTTAGGGAATGATTTGTACCAAATACAATACTCATAGTTTTAGAGATGTTCAAGACCAGGTTATTACTGCCCACCCATTCCAAAACAAAGGGTTTCAGTGACTTCATTAGCTGTGGTTGCTGATGCGTATATGGTTGAATCATCAGCATACATGGACAGACATGCTTTGTTTATTGACAGTAGCAGGTCATGTTCAAGTTGTTGAGGAATGTGATTGCTTTTCTTAGTCAGTTGTAAATATTGTGTGTTTGTATTGCATTTTTGTAAATGTTGTAAATGATGTATGATTTGTGTACATGCAGGGCTCCCTTGAAAACAGGCCTGGTTCTCAATGGGATTTCCCTGCTAAAATAAAGGTTAAATAAAGTAGTGATGCACCTATCGTGGATTCCATTGTGATACATCAAAACAAGTATTTCAATGAGAAACTGGATTCATGTTTTTTGGTCAGTACTATGCTGTGATCCACTCAATGTTCCGATGTAGGTCTCATGACCAACACGTTGAGTGATTGTCTTGATCTGGAGCATTCAAGAATGTCAAGGTGTGAGAGTTACCTAAAGGTGAATGTAGTCTTCCACCCATGTACTACATACAGTATGCCAGCTACTCCTGCCATGTATGCCTGACTGAGTGCAAGTTTATGAGCTTGAGTGAGCTCATTGTACCTCCTCTCCCACATGTTTTCCTTCATGTGGAGACTCCACTGCTGTTTCTTTGCTGAGAGAAGCTGTGCACTGTATGCTTTCTAGATTGCCAGTACATTTGTTAACATCCTCTCTGGTATCTCACGACTGCTGATTCTGTTCATATTCAAACATGGCCAAGGAAAAGACAGGAACACCATTTTATTCCCATCTTATGGTAATTGACTGGCAACTGTAATACGTTTAAATTAATTATGAGCATTTATAGTGCCTTGTATTGCACCCCCCTTGCCATTTTATTTTATTTTGTTGCATTACAACCTGTAATTTAAATGGATTTTTATTTGGATTTCATGTAATGGACCTACACAAAATAGTCCAAATTGGTGAAGTGGACATTTAAAAACTACTTCTTAAAAATAAAATCTACAAAATTTCAAACGGAAAAGTGGTGTGTGCATAACAATTCACCCCCTTTGCTATGAAGCACCCAAATAAGATCTGGTGCAACCAATTACCTTCAGAAGTAACATAGTTAATTAAATAAAGTCCACCTGTGTGCAATCCAAGTGTCACATGATCTGGCACATGATCTCAGTATATAAACACCTGTTCTGAAAGGCCCCAGAGTCTACAACACAACTAAGCAAGGGGCACCACCAAGCAAGTGCCATCATGAAGAGCAAGGAGCTCTCCAAACAGGTCAGGGATGGGTTATAAAAAAATATCAGAGACTTTGAACATCCCGCGGAGCACCATTAAATTCATTATAACAAAATGGAAAGAATATGGCACCACAACAAACCTGCCAAGAGGGGGCCGCCCACCAAAACTCACAGACCAGGCAAGGAGGGTATTAATCAGAGAGGCAATAAAGAGACCAAAGATAACCCTGAATGAGCTGCAAAGCTCCACAGCGGAGATTGGAGTATCTGTCCATAGGACCACTTTAAGCCGCACACTCCACAGAGCTGGGCCTTAAGTAAGAGTGACCAGAAAAAAAGCCATTGCTTAAAGAAGAAAATAAGAAAACATGTTTGGTGTTTACCAAAAATGCATATGGGAGACTCCCCAAACATATGGAAGAAGGTACTCTAGTCAGATGAGACTAAATTTGAGCTTTTTGGCCATCAAGAAAAATGCTTCGTCTGGCACAAACCCAACACCTACATCACCCTGAGAACACCATCCCCACAGTGAAGCATGGTGGTGGCAGCATCATGCTGTGGGGATGTTTTTAATCTGCAGGGACTGGGAAACTGGTTAGAATTTAAGGAATGATTGATTGCGCTAAATACAGGGAAATTCTTGAGGGAAACCTGTTTCAGTCTTCCAGAGATTTGAGACTGGGACGGTGGTTCACCTTCCAGCAGGACAATGACCCATACTGCTAAAGTAACACTTGAGTGGTTTAAAGGGACACATTTAAATGTCTTGGAATGGCCTAGTCAAAGCCCAGACCTCAATCAAATTGAGAATATGTGGTATGACTTAAGATTGCTGTACACCAGCAGGAACCCATTCAACTTGAAGGAGCTGGAGCAGTGGGCAAAAAATCCATTGGCTAGATGTACCAAGCTTATCGAGATCCCAAGAGACTTGTAATTGCTGAAAATGTGGCTCTACAAAGTATTCATTTTGAGGGGGTGAATAGTTATGCGTGCTCAAGTTTTCTGTTTGTTTGTCTTAATTCTTGTTTGTTTCACAATAAAAAAATGTTTTGCATTTTCAAAGTGGTAGGCAGGTTGTGTAAATCAAATGACACAAACCCCACAAAAAATATATTTGAATTCCAGGTTGTAAGGCAACAAAATGGGAAAATGCCAAGGGGGGTGAATACTTTTGCAAGACACTGTCCATTAGAACTGCTATGAGCAATTTACCCACATTATTGATAGACTTCTAAGCCATAATTAAAATGTGAGGCTTTAATGTGGATATTTAAAATGCTTTGCATCCTCTCTGTCCCTTGCAGTCTCTCACCACAAAGACACACAGAATACACAGAACATCATCTTTCAACATTGTGAACAGTGATATTCTTTATTTGTGGTCAGGAGCACACACCTTGCATCCTAATTACCTGATATTATAACATCAAATAATGACATGGAAATTAAGAAGTCCCCAGTCAGATCATGCCCAGTAGGGGAGGAGAGGTTGGGAGGGGAGTGTGCATGTGCGTGTGTGTGTGTCAGCTCCAGATGTCATACCTCCACTCGCACTGGCTGGGGCGGAAGGAATGGTGTGCATCGCAGGTCAATCAAATTGCGGCGTTGTGACTATGACCACTGTTCCCTGAAGGAGGGAAAAAAGGTACAGCATACTATGGGGAGTCGCACTCTCGCAACTTCGGTTGAAGGATCTACAATCGCTTTTGACAATGCCAATGAAATCCGCACCTCGCTGGAAGCCCCGCCTTCCACAGGTGATAAGCGTGAGGCTCGGATTAATTCCTTCTATTTAATACCACTCTTCACTGAGCCCAGAAACGGCGGTGCGCCAGTCTGGGTATTGCGCTGCCTAGTGGATGTGCCCTGTCCCAGCCGTAAGCACACTGTGAGCTACACTAAGAGCACTGACATCCAAGTGATAAAACCTTACAAAGCTATGTGTGGTGAAGCCCAACTCGCTGCATCACATATACTGTATCTCCTACAATCAACCATTTAAACAATGCCCAAGACGCTGCCACACACCTGGTGGAGTGGGCGAGTACACCGCTTGGTAGCCCTTGCCCCTTGCTGCTATATGCAATCCAGTGGGAGAGACGTTGTTTAGAGACCGCCCTGTCATGAGCTGGATTAGAAAAAGAGACAAAAATGTTGTCACATAACTGGATTTCCCCCGGGTCCGTTCAATGTACATGTGTAAAACTCACACCAGACACAAGGCATGTAACCTCTGTTGCTCTTC
Source organism: Oncorhynchus gorbuscha (assembly GCF_021184085.1). NCBI lineage: Eukaryota > Metazoa > Chordata > Actinopteri > Salmoniformes > Salmonidae > Oncorhynchus > Oncorhynchus gorbuscha. Next base: position 45,969,424 of record NC_060186.1, read on the forward strand.
AGAAGCAAAAGGAGGAAGCTAAAAGGAAATATCTCAAGGCTAAGGGCCTGCAGGACATACTGTAGCCATGACTCTAGGGGCGAAAGGTCGCATTTGGACGTAACGTCACCTTAGAATCACCCCCCTTTTGACCTGCTCCTTTTCTGCAGCAACCAGTGTTCCGGGTCAACAGCATCAATATAGCTTCTGTCCCTCTCCTCACCACTACCTGGGCTCGAACCAGGGACCCTCCGCACACATCAACAACAGCTACCCTCGAAGCATCGTTACCTATCGCGTCACAAAAGCAGAGCAAGGGGAACAAGGTTCTCAGAGCGAGTGACGTCACTGATTGAAGTGCTATTAGCACACACCACCGCTAACTAGCTAGCCATTTCACATCAGTTACACTTACATGAGACTGTATAGCCTGGATGAAGCCCGGCCCATTATGGACACAGTGGGCTCGGGCAATGGCTGACGTAGTGCCATGTTTGGCAGTAACCAAATGTGGGGCCGTTGACGTCACAGTAATGTTTTTGTGGAGGGGCTCACGGGTCTTTCAGATCTGTGCTAAGGCCGCTCACTCTGGTGGTTACCCGACCCATGTGCCTGGAGGCTGCTTCTTCCCTCCAAATACAGGAATTGGAAATAGGAATGTGATTGCCATAACGCCGGGGGAAAGCTAGTGAGCTTCATTTGCCAGAAGTTATGCATGCTAGCATTAGCCATGATGAGGCTTCTAGTCTAAGGTAGCCTAGCTAGCTTCTTTGACCTCAGCACGGTCCGTTTACAATAACAAAGCGACTTAATGCCAGCTACGTATACTAAACAATGACCCAATCCATCTCCGTGTCCCGCAACTCAAGCCCCCTTAAGAACGCTACACAATTGTAAAGACAACCTGCGCCGCGGACTAGTAGGGGAACAGTGCTAGCCATCCCCTAGTCTCGCACATGAACTGATTGGAGCAATTACAGCCTGAGCATGCAGCGACCCGAGACATACAAGGCAATAAACATAACTTGTAATTCATTGGGGCATGGTCGCAAACCTGAAAACAGCTTGTTAGCCTTTAGCCATCTTACTTATTGCTATAGCCAAGCCAAGCAATTTTAAGAATCACTAATTGTTTATTGATAGGGAAACTTACAAACTTCAGCACACAATGTCCAGGGGGTGAGCACGTTAGTTGGTGCAACGTAAGACTGTCTTACAAATAGAGACTGTCTCCAATTGTTTGTTTTAGTAGCTTGAATCATATCTGTTCATACCGAGGTGAAGAACAGAATAATTGAAGGAATGAATTCGAGCCTCACTCTTATCATCTGTGGAATGCGGGGCATCCAGCGAGGCACGGATTTCATTGGCCTTGTCAGGTGTGATTGTGGATCCTTCAAACGAAGTTGCAAGAGTGTTCTACCGAACGGAACCATTATGAATGTGATTTACATCAGGGTTATAGTTTGAAGTATCGCTGATACATTCCCATATAATAAATTAGCCCCATGCTGCATGCATCAGTTACAGTGATATACTATAACAACTGTAGAATCATGGTTAACATACAGAGAATATTTAAGAGACATCTTCCAGGGAGGAGATGCTAATTCCAACCCAAATAAAGTCAAACCAATACACTCAAGCTATTTGGATGTAAATCTCTCTTTAAATACACTACATTACCAAAAGTACGTGGTCACCTGCTCATTGAACATCTTATTCTAAAATCATGGGCATTAATATGGATTTGGTCCTTTCCTGCTATTACAGCCTCCACCCTTCTGGGAAGGTGTTGAAACATTGCTGCGGGGACATACAGCCACAAGAGTATTAATGAGGTCGGGACTTGCAGTCTGTGTTTCAATTCATCCCAAATGTATTTAGCTGGTTTCATGTCAGGGCTTTGTGCAGGCCACAACGATCTCGACAAACCATTTCTGTATGGACCTCGCTTTGTGCACGAGGGCATTTTCATGCTGAAACAGGAAAGGGCCTTCCCCAAAGTGTTGCCACAAAGTTGGAGGCACAGAATCGTCTATAATGTTTTTGTTTGCTATAGCTATAATATTTCCCTTCACTGAAACTAAGGGGCCTAGCCCAAACCAAAAAAAACAGCCCCAGACCATTTTTCCTCCAAACTTTACAGTTGGCACTATGCATTAGGTTCAGGTAGCATTCTCCTGGCACCCGCCAAACCCAGATTCCTCTGTCAGGACTCCCAGATGGTGAAGCGCGATTCATCACTCCAACTTCAACTACTCCAGTCCAATGGCGACGAGCTTTACACCACTCAAGCCGACACTTGGCATATTGCGCATGGTGATCTTAGGCTTGTGTGCGGCTCCTTGGCCATGGATACCCATTTCATGAAGCTCCCAACAAACAGTTATTGTGCTGACGTTGCTTTCAGATGCAGTTTGGAACTCGGTGGTGACTGTTGCAACCATGGACAGACTATTTTAACACGCTATGCGCTTCAGCACTCGGCGGTCCCGTTCTGTGAGCTTGTGTGGCCTATCACTTTGAGGCTGAGCCACTGTTGCTCCTAGACTTTTTCACTTCACAAGAACAGCACTTACAGTTGACCAAGATAGCTCTAGAAGGGCAGACATTTGATGAACTGACTTATTGGAAAGGTGGCATCATATGATGGTGCCACATTGAAAGTCACTGAGCTCTAGCTCTACTACTCTACTGACAATGTTTGTCTATGGAGATTGCATGGCTGTGTTCTCGATTTTATACACCTGTCAGCAACGGGTGTGGCTGGAATAGCCAAATCCACTCATTTGAAGGGGTGTCCACATACGTTTGCATATACAGTATAGTGTATGTTTCTCAAGCTCTCTCCCTGATTATTATTTAGAATCTTCACTAGATTCTTTATTCATGGTGTTATGGAGTTGAGCTTCATTGGAATAGATGCCCTTCCCCATTCCAGTAAGGCTGAATTCTCTGACCCTGTTTACAGAAGCACTTTTTGGGGACCTCAAATCTAATCAAATCAGGGTTTATCAAAGTTTATTTGTCACGTGCGCCAATACAATAGGTGTAAACCATACAGTGAAATGCTTACTTACAGGCTCTAACCAATGGTGCAAAAAAAAAAAGGTATGTGTGTGCGTGTAGGTCAGTAAAGAAATATAACAAGAGTAAAAAGACATTTGAAAAAAGAGAAGCAAGGCTATATACAGACACCTGTTAGTCAGGCTTATTGAGGTAGTATGTACATGTAGGTATCGTTAAAGTGACGATAGTAAACTCACGTACACCCGTACATTGCCCTTATTTTCGCCTTCCAACAGAATCCATGTACAATTGCCTTTTAAAAAATGGTGGGTGGGGAAGCCAAACTAATGCGTGATAGTGAGAAGGAGAGATGTCGTGGGGAAATTGCTTTTTTTTTTCTATAAAGAGTTTATATATGTGTCACATACTTATTTTTGAATCAGGTTTTTAGGGCGGTGCTTTAGTGATCTTAGAAGTAAACAGCGGCTTTGAGAATGATGATCGCATGCAATGATGACGCAAAAAATGACTAGGTATCCCCCCTTACCCCTGTCACTGTCCATTTCTTGTTTCTAAAGGATGAGAGAAGTGCTACACCTGGTAGAGAGAGATTGTAAGACAGAAATAGTTGCTTTATGCGTGCTGTACGTTACGACATGACACGTCAAGATGTAACAGAGGGTCAGTTTTTTCAACTTTTCTCCAATACTATAGAGCCATTACCATGTCGATCAGCGCTTGAATAGAAACCTAGTTCACACCCCTGATTTTGACTTCAACACAGTCGCTACACTCCCATTACTTTTCTTTGTAGCCTCGTTTGAATGTTGCGGTTGCGCACATTTGTCCAGAATGGGGTGAGTTTACATCATGCATATATGATGAACAGAGAGTAGCAGAAGCTAAAAAGAGGGGTTGGCGGGTGGTCGGAGACAATGCAGTTAGCCAATGTGCGGGAACACTGGTTGATCGGGCCAATTGCGGTAGAATGTACATGGATGTATAGTTAAAGTGTCTTTGAATGTAATGTTATAGGCACCAGGTCCATAACCAGGGTTTGAGTTCTGTTGAGATCCGAAATGGCTCATCAAAACTGAAACCCTTCTATCGATACAATTCAAAAACGTTTAAATGCTATTTGGAGAACGGCAAAGAGAAGAAAAAATGACCACAGCCATTATCACCTTGGTTGTAGGTTCAGTCACCTCAGTCCATCTACAAACACATAGCCTATTAGCTATATAATTGTAATGTTATACCCCTAAAAGGGGGAAAATATGAGAAATGTTTCACATTGACATAGCATCAGCGACGAAACTAAAACCTATTACATTTTTAGAACTGCATTGTTGGCATTTCTATTGCATTTTAGTTGGACATATTTTTTTAGGTTCCTAATTTAGTACAGATTTACTCAGGGGGCCCAGATCCCACGTTTTGTAACCACTAACCTCCTCTCCCCTGCCTCCTCCATGCATTGATCCTGCCTCAGCCTCGCTACTGAGCGCCACATCACTGCCTGTCTCAGCATGGAGGAACAAATCTGTCGTAATTAGAAAAAATACTAAATAAATAAATGCACACATAAATAGATAAATAATGAATAAAATTTGAGATCAAATTGATGATATGCTGCTGTGCTGCACACGCCCCATAAAAGTACACACAGGAAACATTGTCATTGCTTAGTTTTGGAACAGTGAGCCATTGACTGCACCAGGTGGCTGTGTTATGAGTGGCTCGCATTCGACAGACAGTAAGGCAGCGGATTACCGACATATAGCTTTGAATTTAGAAGACCAAGAGACGGGAGTAGGTGGGCAAGAAGGAGTCGACCGGGCTTGACCAGAAAATCATGGTAAGCTGACGTTGAGTGAGTGTCAAACTATCTAGTTTGGCTACAACTGAACAAGTCGAGTTGGTTAGCTAGCTAGCTAGATAATAAAACAAACTGCAATTGTCATAACCCATTATTATATATCTAGTTAGGGTAGCTAAATATCTGTTGGATGTAAAGGAAGCAAGACTGGCATGTGTCAGAAGCAATGCATGTTAGCTAGATCACTTAGTAATAGAGTGCATACTTAATTAATAGGGTTGTCATTTATAGCTAGCTAGCTACCTAGGATAATTCTTAACATCATCCATCTTTGAAGCAGTTGGGTTGCAAAATTAGGTCTCAACAATCACATGCATCTAAGCTAGCAGCTCGCTAACTACAGTCAAATAAGGAGAGGGATGTCATGATGGAATAAGTCACCTATGTGAAGCTAGCCACAATACGGATTAGCCACAAAAGTGGAATTTGCTTTCCACTTTAGCAATTGTTAGTGAGATGAGATGTGGTGCCATAATATAAATAATAGTTTAGCTAGCTATAAATACATATGTATGTCATGTAATTTGTCGTAGCCGTTATCACAAAAGGCAAGCATACTTTTAATCAGCTCTATTGTTGTCATTTACAGACATGAATGTGAAGTAGGAAAACTGATACATGAATCCTAAATACAGTTATTTTATTTAGTTAATCTCTGCAGTTTTGTCATCTGATCTCTTGGAACTTGATGGCGATCGATATGCAACTACAAGGCAGGACATTTCTCTGCATCCAGCTTGAGGCTTGCTACCGGCAGGAGCATGGAGCACACCAACAGTAAATCATGATATTTATTGTTTTCCTTCACATTGTATGATACAAGGTAGGAGGATCTGGGCCAGGTCTCTCTTTCTAACACACTCACTACCTCTATCTGACTCTTATCAGGTGATACAGAGACAGAATGTTCCTCCTGACCAACAACCTGCAATCTCTAGAGCAGAGAAGTAAGCTACACACAATAGTATACTTCACTATGGCAGTCTGCCTGTGATAATTTAGCATATTATTAAGTGCCACTGGTTGGATTTGATATAATGTACTCACTCAAACTCCTACTCTCTCCCTGTAAAATTCTCCCAGACTTTTATCAAAACTAAAATGTGTCCATTTCTCTATCCCCAGGTGTGTCTGCTGTGCTATGGAACTTTAGAGCAGCACATCAGAAAACATGCCACTCTGTTGCCATCTATCTGCAGACTGTTCCCTGAGGAAGAATGCAACTATCAAGGCTTTCAAAAGCCACATTTTGGGGATGACCAAATGCAATAAAGTTTTGTATAAACAACTCATGTGTAGGGTGCCGTCTTTCGGATGGGACGTTAAAAGGGTGTCATTAAGGTCATTAAAGATCCCATGGCACTTATTGTTAGAGTAAGGGTGTTAACCCCGGTGTTGTGGCTATATTCCCAAGCTGTCCCTCATACCATCATGGTCACCTAATCATCCCCAGTTTACAATTGGCTCATTCACCCCCCTCCTCTCCCCTGTAACTATTCCCCAGGTCGTTGCTGTAAATGAGAACGTGTTCTCAGTCAACTTACCTGGTAAAATAACGGTGTATAAAATGTAATTATTTTGTTAGTTTACAAAAGGAAAACCTTTTCACATTGGTCTTCACACTAAACTTTGACTAATTTCTGTGGTAACTTAAATACAAAGATTCTAAAGGTCTAAAGTAAATGGAAGTATTATGTCCAGGGTGAATACATTTGTATTCATATATAAACAGATATCACACAGGTGTCCAACTAAAATATATATCCCAGACAAGATTGAATGGGATAAATCAAATCAAATTTTATTTGTCACATACACATGGTTAGCAGATGTTAATGCGAGTGTAGCGAAATGCTTGTGCTTCTAGTTCCGACAATGCAGTGATAGCCAACAAGTAATCTAACTAACGATTCCAAAACTACTGTCTTATACACAGTGTAAGGGGATAAAGAATATGTACATAAGGATATATGAATGAGTGATGGTACAGAGCAGCATACAGTAGATGGTATCGAGTACAGTATATACATATGAGATGAGTATGTAGACAAAGTAAACAAAGTGGCTAGTGATACATGTATTACATAAGGATGCAGTCGATGATGTAGAGTACAGTATATACATATGCATATGAGATGAATAATGTAGGGTAAGTAACATTATATAAGGTAGCATTGTTTAAAGTGGCTAGTGATATATTTATATCATTTCCCATCAATTCCCATTATTAAAGTGGCTGGAGTTGGGTCAGTGTCAATGACAGTGTGTTGGCAGCAGCCACTCAATGTTAGTGGTGGCTGTTTAACAGTCTGATGGCCTTGAGATAGAAGCTGTTTTTCAGTCTCTCGGTCCCAGCTTTGATGCACCTGTACTGACCTTGCCTTCTGGATGATAGCGGGGTGAACAGGCAGTGGTTCGGGTGGTTGATGTCCTTGATGATCTTTATGGCCTTCCTGTAACATCGTGTGGTGTAGGTGTCCTGGAGGGCAGGTAGTTTGCCCCCGGTGATGCGTTGTGCAGACCTCACTACCCTCTGGAGAGCCTTACGGTTGAGGGCGGAGCAGTTGCCGTACCAGGCGGTGATACAGCCCGCCAGGATGCTCTCGATTGTGCATCTGTAGAAGTTTGTGAGTGCTTTTGGTGACAAGCCGAATTTCTTCAGCCTCCTGAGGTTGAAGAGGCGCTGTTGCGCCTTCTTCACGACGCTGTCAGTGTGAGTGGACCAATTCAGTTTGTCTGTGATGTGTATGCCGAGGAACTTAAAACTTGCTACCCTCTCCACTACTGTTCCATCGATGTGGATAGGGGGGTGTTCCCTCTGCTGTTTCCTGAAGTCCACAATCATCTCCTTAGTTTTGTTGACGTTGAGTGTGAGGTTATTTTCCTGACACCACACTCTGAGGGCCCTCACCTCCTCCCTGTAGGCCGTCTCGTCGTTGTTGGTAATCAAGCCTACCACTGTTGTGTCCTCCGCAAACTTGATGATTGAGTTGGAGGTGTGCGTGGCCACGCAGTCGTGGGTGAACAGGGAGTACAGGAGAGGGCTCAGAACGCACCCTTGTGGGGCCCCCGTGTTGAGGATAAGTAGACAAAGTGACTATAAGTCAATGATTGTGTCCGTAGCTGTTTATGAATTTGAGTGGTTACATACAATACATATTGACAGAAGGGCTGTGAGACCAAGAGTGTTGCTGTACTCCCAAGTAAGGACATTGCTCTTGGTACAGCTGAAGGCCACAGTATTCAGTCAGGCAGCTTGAAGATGTGTCACCGTCCAGGCCCATGTCACAGTATGCATTGGCCTGATGAAAAATTGATTATGTACCTTTCATCACCAAAGTCATGTTAACATTTACTGCACATGTTGAACAAATCGACCCTTTTGTTGTTGATATGGGAAATTCACATTGACCTCTAGGGCATGGGTAGGAAACCGATGTCCTGATCAATTAGCTCAGTTGGTCAAGGCTGCATTCCGTACATGAATATTGTTTTTTAAACGGGGAAGGATTGGGTTGTGTGTTAAATACATCACTGCCCTTTAAATATGTCAGTCATTGCTTCAAGCCGCACACCCACGGAGTGGAGCAAATGTATCAGTCTGTTCAGTGCAAACCATTCCACAACGTAGTAAACGTTCACACGAACTGAACACATCCTTGGTTTTGGACCTAATTTGAACAAAGTCCTGCAGTACCTGCGGCACTCCAGGAACTGGGTTGCCTACCCCTGCTCTAGGGTCCTGCAGCACTCCAGGGACAGGGTTGCCTACCCTGCTCTAGAGTCCTGTGTTGAAACGACTGATGTGCCCATATTCACAACGTGCCTCAGAGTAGGGATAGTGATATACGATGACCTCCCCCTTGTTAATGTAATTGTGCTCAGTGTGAAACTGATCCTAAAATCAGTACTACTCTGAGATTCTTTGAGGATGTGGGCCATGGCCTGTCAGCATCCTGGCCTGTCAGCAATGCCACTCCATCTGAAATGCAACAAAAACATGAATAAGAAGTAGCTGAGTCAGTCTCTAAGCTAACTAGGTAATGAAACACTCATGCAAATGTGCACAAGCTAGCCACAATAACGTTTAGCCCCCAAAAATGTATTTGCGGTCCGCCTTTAACATAAAATCTGGCATTGAAACTGATGCAAATAGTGGGATCATGTCGTATTAAAATATATATATATTTTTTTACCTTTATTTCACTTGGCAAGTTAGTTACAATAACAGCCTACCCCGGGTGAAACTGGGCCAATTGTGCGCCGCCCTATGGGACTCCCAATCACAGCCGGATGTGATACAGCCTGGATTTGAACCAGGGACTGTAGTGATGCATCTTTCACTGAGATGCAGTGCCTTAGACCGGTGCGACCACTCATTAGTTACTAACTCGCTAGTTACCTGTCCACATTTTTTTATCAGTAACGTAACTTTTGGATTACCCAAATTCAGTAATGTAATCTGATTACATTATGTTACTTTTAGATTACTTTCCCCTTAAGCGACATTATAAGAAGACAAAAATGTATGTTACCAATTGAACGGCATCTATTGCAGGATAAATACATGTTAAAGTTTACATATCTTGCCATATATGGATGTTCAATTTTATTTTATGGGTTGGTTATGGCTTCTTCAAACCCATCGCGTTCTACTACATATAATAATCTGATTAAATTATATATTTACATTAAAAACCATAGTATATCAGAAATCAGTCATTCCAATACATTTATACCCCTTGATTTTCAAGAATAGGACATATGGAAGTGTAGATTAGCCAGTTTGTTTTACCTGAGCATGACCCCAAAACTAAGGACTTATTAGCCAGGCCTACTATGTTGTTTCTGAATTTGTTTCTGTACAGCACTTTGAGATATCAGCTGATGTACGAAGGGCTATATAAATACATTTGATTTGATTTGTTGTCATGGAGGACTGATTGGGCTCATTGATTCGAGTTGAAAATAAATTCTGCGCTCATGGAATGGCATGCTTTGAGCACTACTGAAGAAGAAAAAGCCTCACTTGTATTCCATAGGCTTGGATCTGCACTGTGCAGCTGTTGCAAGAGCTCATTTTTCACGCTGTCCACTGGTTTAAAAAACATTGTTTGATAGGCAGCTTAAATTTATTAAATTCAACCATTATTGGGTTCAAATACACATTTAGATTTGTGAACAGCCATACACAACAACCACAATCCATAAGGCGCAAATAGCTAAATGAGAGTACAGCAGTGTGATTCACATCAATGTGCTATGTAGATATCAATAATATGTGATATCCGTATCGCCAGAGACCAAACCACTGCTGTCATCCTTACCTCCAAGCGTTTATTCAAGTTGGATAGTCTTTGGATGCCGACAGCAGTCGCACCATTAGAAGACATAGCTTGGACTGTAACCTACAAAAGCCTATTCCTACTCTTTTTCTGCAATCCATCAAACACATTTGGTGTGTCATCATAGTGGTCTCTGACTCGTGGTCAGACTCGCTCAGGCAGATTTGTATGTCATTGAGAAAACAGAATTGTCAACGAAACATCTTTTCTGAATTTATCCTCAAAGTTATCATCTAGTTTTTCAAAAGTAATCTGGTAACAATATTTTAGCTGGTAATGTATTACAGTTAACGTTTTTTGTAATCCCTTACATGTAACGGATTCGATGTAATATGTTACTTCCCAACCCTGCGTATTTGTACTAGATAATGCTTAATAAGTTTGAAATGTTAAACAAAAGACAGTACTTAGTTAATTTGACAGAAAATGACAAATTGGTTAATCTCAAGACTTCATGCATTGGGGGCATACTAATATATTTCACTGTACAGCTTACCTGTGGATTGATGGGTCAGTGACACCCACAGCCAGTCCGTGACACCCACGGAATACAACTGTGAAGAGTTTACACAAATATTAGAGTCCTGGCTCTTATAGCAGGACTTCGACACCAAAGTGAAATGAGCCACATTAGCTCACATGTCAACCTACTATTTAACCTATATGTATTGAACATTCATATTGCAATGTACAGTTTTACCTAGGGATCTTGGGTGTAGGGTTATAGTTCTATTTTTAATACCCTCAAACACCTAGTTAGGCATAATTCATTTTAAAAATAGGCCATCACTGTCAATCGTGAAGGATAATTCTTCACTGTTTACCTTTGAAATGTCCAAACTGCATGCCAATCATTTGATCTCTATCAGTTTCATGGGAATATGAGTTTAGATCTTCTTGAATTACTGAATTAGTTTAATTAATGCAGATGGTTTTAACAAACTATTAGCCTTTCTTGTAGGCCTATTTTGTTTCAAAGATGATTTATCCTGCCTGTTTGCATGCACTGTTACATTTTGTCCGCATGAGGAAATAAATGTGACTATTCAACTGTAGATAATAAATGACTGATGAGTTGTTTTTGGTGTAACATATTATAGGCCTACTATGTTACAGTAGAGTAGACTTTATACTTTTATATTCTGTTCTGTTATGTAAAATACAGATTGATGCAGCTTTGATCTATTAACTTTACAAAATGAGCACCATTGTGAGAAGTGATACTCTTCTATTTGTAATAACAATTGATGAGCAGGACTATTAGGCATAGGCAACAGATCTTGATTAGGGTTATTTTAAGGGGTTTGAGCGCCCTTCGAATTATGGTGGTGAAAGCACAGAACCGTAACCAAGTGGTCACATAGCGTTCTGGGTTCCCACTGTGCAAGAGGGGTGAACATCAAGGCAAACACGTGATGAATTTGGATACTAGATGTCGTTGGTGTGATGATAAGGTTCATGCGGTGGATCAGTTCGTCGGCATACGCAATAGAGGGGGTATGTTTCTGTAAGCTAAACACTCAGACACTAAGGTGAGTTCAAGTGCATAACAAACTGTTTTGAGGACAGACATTTTGAGTTTTTGAAACATCAAGGCAGACACGTGGTGAATTTTGATCCTAGATGTTACTGGTGTGATGATCATGTTCATGTGGTGGATCAGTTTGTTTGCATATACATTAGTGGTGGTATGTTTCTGTAAGCTAAGCACTCAGACACTAGGGTGAGTTCAAGTGTGTCGTAGGCCTACATTCCATAACAAATTGTTTTGACGGCAGCCTTTTTAGCAACCCCTGAGTCTTCTGTCTGAGGCTGTTGTTACCGTACGTTGGATTTGGCCCGCTCAAAGTGGTCAAGCCTCTGACTGACGGGCCTCTGCAAACACCCCTACTGGGTTTCATCATTCGCACAACCGCCAGAGAGAGAGAGAAGACGGAAGAAACCACCATTTACCTACTTATAGGCTGCTATAGCCTACATATTTATTTAGTCATTCTATCGTTTTCATGGATTTTTTGTGGAAATTAAATATAATTGTCTAGAGTTTATCAGAATATATATTTTTTACCAGCTCCAAGTATTCTCTAATGGAAAAAAAGTGAGGGAGTGCCTCTCCACCGCGCTATGACAGCACTACATCCCTGGTATCAGCCTACTCAGTGACACCCACAGAACACAACAATTGTAAACAAATATTAGCTTCTTAGCTCTTATTGCAGGACTTTGACTGTGGGAAATCACTTCACTATTCAGTTTGACTGGTGAGCCAGTTGCTCATTTCACAGTGGTGTCAAAGTCCTGCAATAAGAGCTACGACCTTAATATTTGTCTGAACTCTTCACAGTTTTGTTATGTGGGTTTCACTGAGTAGGCTGAGTTTGCTGACACCCCATTTCATGGACCCAAGATCCATAAGTAAGGTTGTACATTGCAATATTAATGTCTAATATGCACAATAGACTGAATGGTGAGGTGATTTCCCACAGTCAAAGTCCTGCAATATGAGATACAACACTTATAATTGTGTACACTCTTCATAGTTGTGTTCTGTGGGTGTCACTCAGTAGGCTGATGATAGCCCATATGATGGGACCCAAGAGCCATGTGTAAGGCTGTGCATTGCAATATGAATGTCCAATATGCACAAAAGACTGACAGCTGAGGGGATTTCCCAGTCAAATTCCTGCAATATGAGTTACAATGCTCATATTTGTATGAACTCTTCACAGTTTTGAACATTTCATGGACTCAAGTTCCATAGTCAAAGCTGTATAATGCATAAAGCAGGCCCCCAATTCAATTCTGAAGTCTAATACATCCACAGTGCGATTTCAGATTTTTTTTGCCGACAAATTAACATATTATTGTCATTTGTGGAATTTATATAACAACATTCCAAACGTGTTAAACATTGTCTAGTCCAAATATGGCATGATTCCACTATTTGTATGATTGCCTCAGTTTCAATGTGTAACTTTTATTTTTAACCTAATCCTTATTGTTGCTAGCTTTACATAACGTTTGCACAACCTATTAAGCAACTCGCTGTGACATTGATCAACCAATGGTGTGTTAGATACCACCCACAGATGTTTGATTGACACCGCTCATTATGTTGGAGGCAGAAAAACAGAAATAAATGAATTCATAAATATATAAATGAATAAAATGAAGTTTGAATAATTAGATATTACATAGATAAATAATAAAATACATATAGATACAGTATGTAAAGAAAATGTATATATTTTAGTCAGTATTTTTTGTATGGTCTTGCTCATGGATTAAATTGTGTGTATTTATATATTTATTAATGTATTTATCCCTTTATGTGTGTATTTATTTATTCATTTATTTTGTATAATTATGGCATTATTCTTTAAATTTTTTTTACAAATGAATTAAAAATGAAAAGCTGAGAAGTCTGGAGTCAATTTAGGGCAAGCCTAAATAAGTTCAGGAGGACAAATATGCCTAACAAGTCAAATAACAATTTACATGGACTCATTCTGGGTGCAATAATAGTGGTTAACATGATTTTTGAATGACTACCTCATCACTGTACCCCACACATACAATTACCTGTAAGGTCCCTCAGTTGAGTGTCACGTCTGCTCCTTGCGTCACGCCCTCCTGCTATCATCCATTACGCACACCTGCTAACCCTCGTCATGCGCATCAGCAAAATTGGACTCACCTGGGCTCACTCATCACCTGTTTACTAGCCCCCCTATATTTGTTAGTTCCCCTGCTCTGTTCCCCGCTGCTGCATGAATTGTTTTTTGTTTGTGTTACTCGTTTGCTGACGCTGTTCCTGTCTCGTTCCACGTTCGTTCTTTATTAAATGTTTGACTCCCCATACTTGCTTTGTCTCTCCAGCGTCATCCCATGAGACATTGAGCAGTGAATTTCAAGCAATGATTCAACCACAAAGACCAGGGAGGTTTTCCAATGCCAAGCAAAGAAGGGCACCTATTGGTAGATGGGAAGAAAAAAAGCAGACATCGAATATACCTTTGAGCATGGTGAATTTATTAATTCAACTTTGGATGGTGTATCAATATACCCAGTCACTACAAAGATACAGGCGTCCTTCCTAACTCATTTGCCGGACAGGAAGGAAACTGCGCAGAGATTTCACCATGAAATGGTGACTTTAAAACAGTTACAGAGTTTAGTGGCTGTGAAAGGAGAAACTGAGGATGGATCAACAACATTGTAGTTACTCCACAATACTAACCTAATTGGCAGAGGAAAAAGAAGGAAGTCTGTACAGAATCTAAATATTCCAAATAATAAGGCACTAAAGTAATACTGCAAAAATCCTGAATACAAAGTGTTATGTTTAGGGAAAATCCAACACAACACATTACTGCATACCAATCTCATGCATAGTGGTGGCTGCATCATGTCATGGGTATGTTTGTGATCGTTAAGGACTGGGGAGTGTTTCAGGATAAAAAATAAATGGAATTGAGTTAAGCACAGGCAAAATCGTAGAGGAAAACCTGGTTCAGTCTGCTTTCCCCCTGACACCGGGAGATGAATTCACCTTTCAACAGGACAATAACCTAAAACACAATGGCACATATGCGCTGGAGTTACTTACCAAGAAGACAGTGAATGTTCCTACTTGAAAATCTATAGCAAGACCACATTAGAAAGAATTACAGAGGTCCGGAACTCTGTGTCCTCACATGTAGCTATGGCCGTGATTGGCACTGATATAAATTCCTCGCTGCTAATGATAAACAGTGGCCAGACACAACTACCCTGGAACAAGCAAGGGTTACGCAGTCAAATCTCCTTGTCTTTACATTGTTGAATGGCTTCAGTGTAAACATTGTACATTTACATTGTGAACTATCCAATGAGCTCATTCATACAGTGCCTTGTGAAAGTATTCGGCCCTCTTGAACTTTGCGACCTTTTGCCACATTTCAGGCTTCAATCATAAAGATATAAAACTGTATTTTTTTTGTGAAGAATCAACAACAAGTGGGACACAATCATGAAGTGGAACGACATTCATTGGATATTTCAAACTTGTTTAACAAATCAAAAACTTAAAAATTGGGCGTGCAAAATTATTCAGCCCCCTTAAGTTAATACTTTGTAGCGCCACCTTTTGCTGCGATTACAGCTGTAAGTCGCTTGGGGTATGTCTCTATCAGTTTTGCACATCGAGAGACTGACATTTTTTCCCATTCCTCCTTGCAAAACAGCTCGAGCTCAGTGAGGTTGGATGGAGAGCATTTGTGAACAGCAGTTTTCAGTTCTTTCCACAGATTCTCAATTGGATTCAGGTCTGGACTTTGACTTGGCCATTCTAACACCTGGTTATGTTTATTTTTGAACCATTCCATTGTAGATTTTGCTTTATGCTTTGGATCATTGTCTTGTTGGAAGACAAATTTCCATCCCAGTCTCAGGTCTTTTGCAGACCATTCTTCCAGAATAGTCCTGTATTTTGCTCCATCCATCTTCCCATCAATTTTAACCATATGCCCTGTCCCTGCTGAAGAAAAGCAGGCCCAAACCATAATGCTGCCACCACCATGTTTGACAGTGGGGATGGTGTGTTCAGGGTGATGAGCTGTGTTGCTTTTTCGCCAAACATAACGTTTTGCATTGTTGCCAAAAAGTTCAATTTTGGTTTCATCTGACCAGAGCACCTTCTTCCACATGTTTGGTGTGTCTCCCAGGTGGCTTGTGGCAAACTTTAAACAACACGTTTTATGCATATCTTTAAGAAATGGCTTTCTTCTTGCCACTCTTCCATAAAGGCCAGATTTGTGCAATATACGACTGATTGTTGTCCTATGGACAGAGTCTCCCACCTTAGCTGTAGATCTCTGCAGTTCATCCAGAGTGATCATGGGCCTCTTGGCTGCATCTCTGATCAGTCTTCTCCTTGTATGAGCTGAAAGATGTTTAAAGCTTGGGAAATCTTTTTGTATCCAAATCCGGCTTTAAACTTCTTCACAACAGTATCTCGGACCTGCCTGGTGTGATTCTTGTTCTTCATGATGCTCTCTGCGCTTTTAACGGACCTCTGAGACTATCACAGTGCAGGTGCATTTATACGGAGACTTGATTACACACAGGTGGATTGTATTTATCATCATTAGTCATTTAGGTCAACATTGGCTCATTCAGAGATCCTCACTGAACTTCTGGAGAGAGTTTGCTGCACTGAAAGTAAAGGGGCTGAATAATTTTGCACGCCCAATTTTTCAGTTTTTGATTTGTTAAAAAAGTTTGAAATATCCAATAAATGTCGTTCCACTTCATGATTGTGTCCCACTTATTGTTGATTCTTCACAAAAAATACAGTTTTATATCTTTATGTTTGAAGCCTGAAATGTGGCAAAAGGTCGCAAAGTTCAAGGGGGCCGAATACTTTTGCAAGGCACTGTATATTAACAAAGATTTGTGGGAGTGTGCCTTTGGCTTCATTCAGTGTTAAACATTGGCCATGTTATCTTCGGAGCAGACAACCCACGAATTCTCACGTACCATGACTGTTATTTATACGCTCTGTGTGCATGAGGTAAAGAGCACAATGTTACTCTGGATCTTTTGAATAGGAATCTTAATGAATGAATAAATCTTGACTACAAAACCACTGCTGGTTGACAGTACAGGACAATGATACCCAGACCGTATTGGGAAGCCTGCTCTATGTGTAAGCTGATAAGTCATGGACTGTTGAGTCCGTCTCTTAATTGCAAGGAAAACTAATTTTCAAATGGCTGAAGAGGTAGGTTATTAATTGATCTTTTAATTAAAAAACCTGCCCGATTTCTTTTTTAGAGAGCAATAGTTCACGGCTAAATAAATCATATTCCGTTGAGAAACACACCAATTAATCATGGTCGATTCCACAGCAGCGTAGTCCGAGCTTTTGGGGAGTATCTCAGAATGTTCTGGCAATTCTCACTCTTTACATTTGTATCACAAACCATTTGTTCGAAAATCACAATGAAAGTGGTATTTAGGCCTTTTTAGACATATACATGCCTCCTGTAAGACCCTATGATCTATCTGTGAACCGTACATGATACCGACAACATTTTGGTGTCATTATACGTATAGTGTTCTCTCAAATATGGAGTATGTCTAGATTCTGAAATACAAATGTTAACATTCATTTGTTCAACATTAAAAACATGAATATTAATATCTCAAAATGACCCTTTTTGAATTAGCCTATTTTTAGACATATTGTTTGTAACAATATACTGTTACAAAACATCAGATTTTCAGGGTGGACTCTCTGGAGCTTTTAATCATATGACCCATTTTATACATTGAAATTTACATTTTCAGTCATTAACCAATCATAGCCCTCCTTTAGGATTGCACATTCAGCAAGTCACCATCAGAGGGCGTTTTATTTGAATCAATTTTCCCATTCATTTTTTTGGTGGTGCTCATAAAATATATAATACCTTCAGAATTAGCAGAGAGCCCACTGGAAATGTCATACTTGAGTAAAAGTAAAGATCCCTTAATAGACAATGACTCAAAGTAAAAGTCACCCAGTACAATTCTAATTGGGTTAAAGTCTAAAAAGATTTGCTTTAAAATAATCTCAGTATTACTATTAAAAGTAAATGTAATTACTAAAATATACTTAAGTATCAAAAGTAAAAGTATAAATACTTTCAAATTCCTTATATTAAGCAAACCAGACAGCAACATGTTCTTGTTTTTTTATTTACCAATAGCACACCACGATATTCAGACATAATTTACAAACGAAGCATGTGTGTTTAGTGAGTCCGCCAGATCAGAGGCAGTAGGGATGACCAGGGATGTTTTGTTGTTAAGTGCATGAATAGGACCATTTTCCTGTCCTGATAAACATTCAAAATGTAATGGGTGTCAAGGAAAATGTATGGAGTAAAAGGAATGTAGTGAAGTAGAAGTAAAAGTAGTCATAAATATAAATAGCAAAAGTACAGATACCCCCCAAAATTACTTATGTATTATTTTTACTTACATACTTATGCTTATATTTTTACTTAAGTACTTTACACCACTGAAAAAGGGCCTAAAATGTTATCACGGTTAAAACATGTTTTTGTTTGTGATACAAACATACAAAGTATGTCAAGCATCCTTCCTACCAATTACAGTGCCTTGCAAAAGTATTCACCCCCTTGGCATGTTTCCTATTTGGTGGCATTACAACCTGTAATTTAAATGCATATTTATTTGGATTTCATGTGATGAACATACACAAAATAGTCCAAATTGGTGAAGTGAAATGAAAAAAAATGACTTGTTTAAAAAAAAAATCTAATTCAATCATTAAAGTGGTGCGTTTATATGTATTCACCCCCTTTGCTATGAAGCCCCTAAATAAGATCTGGTAAACAATTACCTTCAGAAGTCACATATTTAATTAAATAAAGTCCACCTGTGTGCAATCTAAGTGTCACATGATCTGTCACATGATCTCAGTATATATACACCTGTTCTGAAAGGCCCCAGGTTCTGCACACCACTAAGCAAGGGGCACCACCAAGCAAGCGGCACCATGAAGACCAAGGAGCTCTCTAAACAAAGTTGTGGAAAAGTACAGATCAGGGTTGGGTTATAAAAAATATCAGAACCTTTGAACATCCCACGGAGCACCATTAAATCCTTTATTAAAAAATGGAAAGAATGTGGCAACACAACAAACCTGCCAAGAGAGGGCCGCCCACCAAAACTCATGGACCAGGCAAGGAGGGCATTAATCAGAGAGGCAACAAAGAGACCAAATATAACCCCGAAGGAGCTGCAAAGCTCCACAGCAGAGATTGGAGTATCTGTCCATATGACCACTTTAAGCCGTACACTCCACAGAAAGAGTGAAATGAAAGAGTGTCCAGAAAAAAGCCATTGAAAGAAAAAAATAAGCAAACACGTTTGGTGTTCACCAAAAAGGCATGTGGGAGACTCCCCAAACATATAGAAGAGTGTACTCTGGTCAGATGAGACTAAAATGTAGCTTTTTAGCCATCAAGGAAAAAGCTGTCTGGCACAAATCCAACACCTCTCATCACCCCGAGAATCCTATCCAGTGTTTTTCATCGGCAGGGACTGGGAAACTGGTCAGAATTGAATGAATGATGGATGGTGCTAAATACAGGGATATTCTTGAGTGAAACCTGTTTCAGTCTTCCAGAGATTTGAGACTGGGATGGAGATTCACCTTCCAGCAGGACAATGACCCTAAGCATACTGCTAAAGCAACACTCGAATGGTCAATGAAAATAGTCTGGGTAGCCATTTAGTTAGCTGTTCAGAAGTCTTATGGCTTGGGGGTAGAAGCTGTTAATACGCCTTTTGGAACTACACTTGGCACTCTGAGAAGCTGCTTAAACAGCATGATCCTTCCACAGGGGCACCTTGTTCTGGGGACAATATAGGGCCTCTCTAAAATGTGCAGTTTGTCACACAACACAATGCCACAGATGTCTCAAGTTATGAGGGAGCATGCAATTTACACACTGACTACAGGAATGTCCAGAGCTGCTGCCAGATAATTACATTTTAATTACATTTTCATTGCTCTACCATAAGCCACCTCCAACGTCGTTTTAGAGAATTTGGCAGTGTATCCAACTGGCCTCACAACTACAGATCATGTGTATGACATTGTGTAGGTGAGTGGTTTGCTGATGACAACGTTGTGAGCAAACTGCCCCATGGTGGCGGTGGGGTTATGGTATGGCCAGCCATAAGCTATGGACAATGAACACAATTGCATTTTATCGATGGCAATTTGAATGCACAGAAGATACCTAGATACCTTGACGAGATCCTTAGGCCCATTGTCCTGGCATTCATCTGCCGCCATCACCTCATGTTTCAGCGAGATAATGCATGGCCCCATGTCGCAAGGATCTGTACATAATTCCTGGAAGCTGAAAATGTCCCAGTTCTTCCATGGCCTGCATACTCACCAGACATGTCACCCATTGAGCATGTTTGGGATGCTCTGGATTGAAGTTTACGACAGCGTATTCCATTTTCCGCCATGTATGAAGGTAAACGGTGGTCACACCAGATACTGACTGGTTTTCTGATCCACGCCCCTACCTTTTTTAAAAGGTATCTGTGACCATCAGATGCATATCTGTATTCCCAGTCATGTGAAATCCATAGATTAGGACCTAAATAATTCATTTCAATTGACTTATTTCCTTATATGAACTGTAACTCAGTAAAATCTTTGAAATTGTTGCATGTTGCATTTATATTTTTGTTCAATATATTTCCGGGCTACAATATCAACTGGAGGAACACTTAAAGCGACTACAACAGAGGAGCCCTTAATGCTACTGAGCGGAAAAATTGTTGCAGTTCAACATCATCCATTAATATTAAACAGAGAGAGATTAAACAATGTAATGTATGTGTGTGTTCACCGTATTGTATAGCTGCTGTTCCATTGTACACATCATCTTTGTTTGGGTGAAACGGCATGCATAATGTAAATATAATGGGATGTTGCTTTATGATCCACCTGCAACTTGCAATTTGTCAAACAGGACCTATTCTTCATGGAGGCTGTGCTATTCCTGGAACTCAGCCATGATTAACAGCTATGCTACAGTGCTCTCCAGCCACTAAATTACCTGGATTATTTGGCCATCACGTTTTTTTGTGCACTACTTTGTATTACTCTCCAAAAAATCTGAACCTGTATTTAGACACAATATATGATGATGAAGAACGTGCCAGCTGGCTCAAATTGAAACTATTCAAATGGGACTGGATTTTATGTTTTTAGTTATATTCTGGGGAGTCATTGCCCAGATAATCATACTGAATCTGGGCACTTAGGTCTTTGAACGTATTTTTACCCCTACTGTATACTATTATACTAGGCCCAAACTACCATTGTGTGTCAAAATGTAAACTACAGGCATGTATCTGGCTGAATAATCTGCCTAGTATGGCTTTATCTACAGTCATGCTCATTTCAGCACATGCTTAATATGATTGTATCCTTCCATACATTTAAATAACTATCTGTGCATCTCCCCAAAACAAATTGAAGATGTAGACCTATTTTAGGTCACTCGTTATTTTGCCTGCGTTTTGCTAAATGTCTGCTTAGAGTCTAGATTATTCAGTAACTTTTGATCAAAAATTACTTCCTTCAAAGCGAAGCAAATGTGATACTTCACAAATCAGTGCTGTAACATTGTTAACTGTGAAGCAAAAATAAACACAACTCATGAAAATCTTAAATCTTAAAAAGTTGAAAGATATTTTACTCAAATTGATGCTAGTTGTAAGGCACAAACACTGGCAGGTACACAAGTGGGAGGCTTTATTGCACTTCGTGGTCTGTTCGTTCTTAGTGTCGGTGCTGCCTCCACTATTGTGTCCACCGCGGTCTCTAATGTAGCCCACGATGGGAGGGGATGTGGTTTTGTACTGACAGGCAGGTCACAGAGACCTTTCAGATGCATGTTAATCAATGGCCCACACAATGACACCAGTGGAGGATTATGAGGACTTGGCAAGGCTCTTGGCATTTGCATACTGCGATTGATTTTGTTACTCTTGTTATTGGCTTCCATTTCTGCAAATGTTGTCGACCCCTTGGCAGTCTTCTGCCTTTATCTCTCCTGAGTATTGAGTGACATTGTTCACGTTGGCTTAGGACTGATTTGAATCTATGGCCCCTTGTTCATCCAAACTCCACACAGCCGTATAGAGACCCATATTATCTGAAATCATTGCCATAAACAGAAGGGACTAGGAACCCAGGTACAGTTGAAGTCAGAAGTTAACCTTAGCCAAATATATTTCAACTCAGTTTTTCACAATTCCTGACATTTAATCGAGTAACAATTCCCTGTTTTTGGTCAGTTAGGATCAGCACTTTATTTTAAGAATGTGAAATGTCAAAATAATAGCAGAGAGAATGATTCCTTTCAGCTTTTATTTCTTTCACCACATTCCCAGTGGGTCAGAAGTTTACATACACTCAATTAGTATTTGGTAGCATTGCCTTTACATTGTTTAACTTGGGTCAAATGTTTCAGACAGTCTTCCACAAGCTTCCCACAATACGTTGGGGGAATGTTGGCCCATTCCTCCTGACAGAGCTGGTATAACTGAGTCAGGTTCTGCCCACAAATATTTTATAGGATTGAGGTCAGGGCTTTGTGATGGCCTCTCCAATACCTTGCCTTTGTTGTCCTTAAGCCATTTTGCCACAACTTTGGAAGTATGCTTGGGGTCATTGTCCATTTGGAAGACCCATTTGCGACCAAGTTTTAACTTCCTGACTGATGTCTTGAGATGTTGCTTCAATATATCCACATAATTTCCCTGCCTCATGATGCCATCTATTTTGTGAAGTGCACCAGTCCCTCGTGCAGCAATGCACCTCCACAACATGATGCTGCCACCCCCGTGCTTCACGGTTGGGATGGTGTTCTTCGGCTTGCAATCCTCCCCCTTTTTCCTCCAAACATAACAATCGTCATTTTGGCTGAAAAGTTATATTTTTGTTTCATCAGACCAGTGGACATTCCCCGAAACGTACGATCTTTGTCCCAATGTCCAGTTGCAAACCGTAGTCTGGCTTTTTTATGGCATTTTTTGAGCAGTGGCTTCTTCCTTGTTGAGCGGCCTTTCCGGTTATGTCGATATAGGACTCGTTTTTACTGTGGATATAGATACCTTTGTACCTGTTTCCTCCAGCATCTTCACAAGGTCCTTTGCTGTTGTTCTGGGATTGATTTGCACTTTTTGAAATTTCTCCCAAGGATGAAGCAGACTTTTGGAGGTCTACCATTTTTCTTCCGAGGTCTTGGCTGATTTCTTAAAATTTTCTCATGATGTCAAGCAAAGAGGCACTTAGTTTGAAGGTAGGCCTTGAAATACATCCACAAGTACTACATCCACAGGTACACCTCCAATTGACTCAAATTATGTCAATTAGCCTATCAGAAGCTTTTAAAGCCATGACATAATTTTCTGGAATTTTCCAAGCGGTTTAAAGGCACAGTCAACTTAGTGTATGTAAACTTCTGACCCACTGGAATTGTGATACAGTGAATTATAAGTGAAATAATTATTCTGTAAACAATTGTTGGAAAAATTACTTGTGTCATGCACATGGTAGATGTCCTAACCGAATTGCCAAAACTATAGTTTGTTAAGAAGAAATTTGTGGAGTGGTTGAAAAACGAGTTTGAGTGACTCCAATCTAAGTGTATGTAAACTTCCGACTTCAACTGTATATCTGCAAAGTGCAGTATATGCACAACTGTTGCTCTGGTTTTACTACATAGAAGGTATGGTCCGGTTCAGGATCTGTAGGGATACTGATGAGAATCCAGGTTTCCACTTATACACTTAGGCAAATCTAGGTAAGGTCATGATTAAACTCACCTCTGAACCAGTGGTCTGATAAACTTGGAATACTCAAATACACTAAAGGTAAACCCATGTTTCCTATTCCAGTGTATATGGGGCTCAGGGGTGTGTGGGTGTTTTCTAAACCGTTGAAACAATGAGGTGTTTTGACTCTGTTACAGTATCTAGAGAGTCCAGTTTCTCTCTGTAGTTTAGTTTCTGCTGTTCTACTGAGATAGTAGAGGCTATAATTGCTTTGTTGCCTTTGTTTATGGTGCGGTTATTGCTAATGTTGTTTGTAATTGAAGAAGCGGGCTTTCCAGAGATCCAGATCCAGCTGTGAGATTGAGGCAGGGTTTTAGGGCCTTGCAGATCCATCACAACCCCAGCTCTCTACCTTCTCTCCACACATGCACGTGCACACACACACACTGACAGACAGACACAAATGCAGGCACCTGTGTCCATACACACACACACACACACACACACACACACACACACACACACACACACACACACACACACACACACACACACACACACACACACACACACACACACACACACACACACACACACACACACACACACACACACACACACACACACACACACACACACACACACAGGCAGCCTGCCAAGCCCTTGCCAATACCCCTTAACACAGTACCAATCCCTGTGATAGATTACCAGGAAAAATCCCTGTCTCACTTGCCCACTAGATTTGCAATCTTAGGTCTCCCTTCTCCAGAGTACTGAGGCGTAGGGATGCAGATGTAATTGGGAGACACGCAAGTACAGGAAATCAACATACACAAATGATCAGTATTATGTTTATAAGGACTCCTTGTGAAATATAGTAGACTTGTGTCTTTGGTAGCTTGTACTGTACTGCCACACAAAGACATTCGACATGCACACACTCGCACACACCCTTCAGCGTTGCAATGCATCTATCTCTCCGCGCCTCATCTGTCTAAGTGGACTGTTGAGGTCAGCAATGATACGTAGTGCAATGAAAGGTAGCATATTCATTATAGGGTATGCACAGTACGAACTTGCTAAAAGAACACCAGCACACACCTGTATACGGAGTGCCCTGCTCTTTCAGAAGAACATGAGTCATTGAATAAGATGTTCTGTACTCGTGATTTGTGTCTCAATAGAGCCCCACAGTGGAGGTGTCATAATACCCATTAAATCTAGCGGTCAAACAGGGGAATGGTTCCAATCGTTTTTCCACCATTAATTTTTTCCATAGGGAATTTTAAACACTTCAAAATAAAAGCTGTGACTCCCGGGTGGAGCAGTGGTTAAGGACCACCAGAGACTCTGGGTTCGCGCCCAGGCTCTGTCGTAACCGGCCGTGACCGGGAGGTCCGTTGGGCGACGCACAATTGGCATAGGGAGGGATTGGCCGGTAGGGATATCCTTGTCTCATCGCGCACCAGCGACTCCTGTGGCGGGCCGGGCGCAGTGCACGCTAACCAAGGTTGCCAGGTGCACGGTGTTTCCTCCGACACAGCGGCTGGCTTCCGGGTTGGATGCGCGCTGTGTTAAGAAGCAGTGCGGCTTGGTTGGGTTGTGTATCGGAGGACGCATGTCTTTCAACCTTCGTCTCTCCCGAGCCCGTACGGAAGTTGTAGTGATGAGACAAGATAGTAGCTACTAACAATTGGATACCACGAAATTGGGGAGAAAAAAGGGGGTAAAATTAAAAAATATATAAAAAAATAATAAAAGCTGTGTTTCATATAGGCTTACCCTGGAGTGAAGTTTTGATAACCATCGAAATCTCTCTTGGACTTTTATCAATCTATTCAGCTTTATTTACTCTCAGATTCTAAAATGCTAATTAGCATCAAAGTAGACATCATGCAAGACTACAAATCCCTACAAGCTCCTGCACTTAATCTCTAGCTGACACCTTTGCTAACAGGTATTGTGTCAATTTAAAGCTTGCACAAGACAGTTCACATAATTGTCATTTTAAAGAAATGTAGCCAATTTATTCATTACTAAATATACCTAAAATTAGATAGCTTATCCAAAGATCCAAAATATTTTTACCTTTTCCTCGATTCGGACAGTCTCGTCCAGATCATCATGGCGTTTGTAGTTCTTTTTGATTAGCAGTTAAATAGCATTTTATTATTGGGGGATAAACACAGGTGAATATATTGATAACTTTCACCTTGTCTAAGAGAGATTTAGACAGTTACCCGTCATGCCAGGTTAAGCCTACACGAAACAGCCCTTATTTTAAGTGTTTCTAAAATCCCCTATGGGAAAAATGAATGGTGGAAAAATTATTGGCACCATTTCCTTGTTTCACTTCACAAATGAAATTGGAAATTAAGGTTTGAGGGCAAGTGTCAAACTTCACACTGAACAGAACACAGACTGGCTGTGACTGACTGGCAGGTGATTCTCAAAGACTCAATAGTGGAGAATATACCATAACTCAGATTCAGACATGGCATGTGATTGCATGCTGGCCTGCAAATCCTAAGTGGATAGACTTCCCGGAATAGGCAGTCTTTTGGGTGTTTGTTTCAGTCACCCTATGTGCTTCTGTTTACTTTCGGTTATACAGTATGTTCTGACCTCAACCTTGTTTTGCATGTTGACTTTGCATTCTCAATGGCCACTAGACCAAACTGCCATAAACAATTGTATAATCTCAAACCAATGCTACTCACTTGGTCATTGTGTAGCTTGAGTGCTACTCTGATTCATATTAACCACTAACATCACAACAGTAGTGTGGCATTGACGTCAGTCCCTTTCACTATGCCTTTTGAACCAGCAGTTCAGTGACAAACACTTCTCAATTCTCAACATATTTGGAATGGTTTGTATGAAGAGAATATGATATAGGTTACCTGTTTTCACTGACCCACAGAAGACCCCTGTGAGAAGGAAATATTGTCTGCATTAGGAACATTTCCAGTGAATGTGCACTGCTATTCTTTATACATTGTGCACAATGTGCTTCTACCCCACGAACCTGAAAATAGTGATAAGATTTGAACATTATCTTAATAGTTGGTGATAAATGCACATGCAAAAGTGAAAAGAAAAGGCACTCTCGTTGTAGCCTATTTTATGTGGTGATTGTTATTATTTCAGTGGCCAACCACTGTCGTCACATACTAGATTCAACCAAATGCTTTGTGTGAATTCTACATAATTTCAATCCAGCAATTACATTTTCCTTTCAAGACTGTGTTACTTTAAGCTCTGTAAATATTTTAAATACAGAAAGCCCTGGCTGCTTGAGAAAGCGTCCATAGTTAAAGCTGCCTCCCTTACACTGGCAAAGAGATTTACACCGCTTCTTGGCACATGAAAGGAGACTCATTTTGTATTCACAGAACCTGCCTCTGTCATTCAGTCTTTGAACTTCCATTAAGCAATTTATCACCATGCAATTCATTTAATTTTCCTAACCCTTGGGAATGATGGTTTTTTTCTTCCCACTGCTTCCGTAGCATTTACATTAAATACGTATGCGCACTGACCACAGTGACTGACCACAGCGCACTGACCATAGTTTTCTTGGGTTGCAAAGACGCCAGTAGTTTACTAAAGTTACCGGAATCTGCAGTAATTTTGGTAATTAACAGAAAATCTATGGCAATCTATCATAACCTTAGTAAGTTATACTTGAATAACTTTAAAAATATGTATTCATATACAGTGGGGCAAGTAAACTATTTAGTCAGCCACCAATTGTGCAAGTTCTCCCACTTAAAAATATGAGAGGCCTGTAATTTTCATCATAGGTACACTTCAACTACGACTGACAAAATGAGAAAAAAAATCCAGTAAATCACATTGTAGGATTTTAATGAGTTTATTTGCAAATTATGGTGGAAAATAAGTATTTGGTCAATAACAAAAGTTTCTCAATACTTTGTTATATACCATTTGTTGGCAATGACAGAGGTCAAACGTTTTCTGTAAGTCTTCACAAGGTTTTCACACACTGTTGCTGGTATTTTGGTCCATTCCTCCATGCAGATCTCCTCTAGAGCAGTGATGTGTTGGGGCTGTTGCTGGGCAACACGGACTTTCAACTCCCTCCAAAGATTTTCTAAGGGGTTGAGATCTGGAGACTGGCTAGGCCACTCCAGGACCTTGAAATGCTTCTTACGAAGCCACTCCTTCGTTGCCCGGGCGGTATGTTTGGGATCATTGTCATGCTGAAAGACCCAGCCACGTTTCATCGTCAATGACCTTGCTGATGGTAGGCTTTGTTACTTTGGTTCCAGCTCTCTGCAGGTCATTCACTAGGTCCCCCCGTGTGGTTCTGGGATTTTTGCTCACCGTGCTTGTGATCATTTTGACCCCACGGGGTGAGATCTTGCGTGGAGCCCCAGATCGAGGGAGATTATCAGTGGTCTTGTATGTCTTCCATTTCCTAATAATTGCTCCCACAGTTGATTTCTTCAAACGAAGCTGCTTACCTATTGCAGATTCAGTCTTCCCAGCCTGGTGCAGGTCTACCATTTTGTTTCTGGTGTCCTTTGACAACTCTTTGGTCTTGGCCATAGTGGAGTTTGGAGTGTGACTGTTTGAGGTTGTGGACAGGTGTCTTTTATACTGATAACAAGTTCAAACAGGTGCCATTAATACAGGTAACGAGTGGAGGACAGAGGAGCCTCTTAAAGAAGAAGTTACAGGTCTGTGAGAGCCAGAAATCTTGCTTGTTTGGAGGTGACCAAATACTTACTTTCCACCATAATTTGCAAATAAATAAATAAAAAATCCTACAATGTGATTTTCTGGATTTTTTTCCCTCATTTTGTCTGTCATAGTTGAAGTGTTCCTATGATGAAAATTACAGGCCTTTCTCATCTTTTTAAATGGGAGAACTTGCACAATTGATGGCTGACTAAATACTTTTTTTGCCCCACTGTATATTAATTATTTATATCTGTGTCCCATATTGTCCATGAGTTTCTAGAAGATAGACTATATGGTTTAAGATAAATCTGCCTAATTAATGAAAATAGCATCTAATCAACAATGGCATTATTTTCAGTTAACATTACATTTACATTTAAGTCATTTAGCAGACGCTCTTATCCAGAGCGACTTACAAATTGGTGCATTCACCTTATGACATCCAGTGGAACAGCCACTTTACAATAGTGCATCTAAATATTTTAAAGGGGGGGGGGGTGAGAAGGATTACTTTATCCTATCCTAAGTATTCCTTAAAGAGGTGGGGTTTCAGGTGTCTCCGGAAGGTGGTGATTGACTCCGCTGTCCTGGCGTCGTGAGGGAGTTTGTTCCACCATTGGGGAGCCAGAGCAGCGAACAGTTTTGACTGGGCTGAGCGGGAACTGTTAACTCTGCAACTATTCACTTTTTTCACAACAGCCACCAGTTTAATGCTAAAACATTGATAACAAATACAATCTTACATAGTAAAATAAATGAAAGTGTGTATAGTATATATAAAGGAATCCCTCATATTAAACACAAATGGTAGCCACTAGGTTGAAGGTTTATACTCAGGATAATGTTTTATAACTTTGTCATTCTATTTTTTAGATTGACAACTGCATGCTGTTTTCAAGGGATTGTTAAATAAATATTAAGTGTTTGGTTGTTTTACCATCACTTCTTGAAAAGCAGTCAGAACTACAAATGTCTGATTATTCCATGCAAAATAATTGTGCACCAGCTCTATCATCAGTTATACAGCAAGTTACTGCATGCTTTTCATGATCAGTAAACATGAATATATATATATATATATATATATATATATATATATATATATATATATATATATATATATATATATATATATATATATCTCAATATTGGCCACCAGTTATTTGATATTTGAGTGATATAAAATAAAAGTTAAGTATGAGGGGTTTATGTTAATTTACCATTATTTTTAGGCTCTGCCTGTGAAGCAGCAGAAGGGCGTATTTGCCAATGTACTGTTAGCTGATCATGTTTACTTTGCAAGCTCCTGAGTTTGCGCAGTGGTCTAAGGCACTGCATCTCAGTGCAAGAGGCATCACTACAGTCCCTGGTTCGAATCCAGGCTGTATCACATCTGGTTGTGCTTGGGAGTCCCATAGGGTGGTGCACAATTGGCCCAGCGTTGACCAAGGTAGGCTGTCATTGTAAATAATAATGTTCTTAACTGACTTGCCTAGTTAAATAAAGGTTCAATTAAAAAAATACATTTTTTACAAGCTCCCAATAGAAACTTTGTATAGTTGGCTAAACATAGTTGTAAGTAGACCTGGCTTAAGAGTGTTTATGCTGACAGACATGATAGGCTACATTGATTGATGGACTCGGCAAGACGGAGCTGCTCTTCCTCCCGGGAAGGACTGCCCGTTCCATGATCTCGCCATCACGCTAAGTGGCGTGAACTCCATTGTGTCCTCCTCCCAGAGCGCTAAGAACCTTGGCGTGATCCTGGACTTGTTGTCAAATTGGCTAGCTATCTAATAACAGATCAGGTCAATATGGCTAGTTTGGTATTTCAGGTATTTTATTATTATTTGCAAAAGCAACAGCTACTCTTCCTGTGGTCCAGATAAAACATAATACAGAATTGCATAATACAGAATGTCAATAGACAAGAACAGCTCAAGGACAGAACTACATTTTTTTTAAAGGCACACGTAGCCTACATATCAATGCATACATACAAACTATCTAGGTCAAATAGGGGGAGAGGCGTTGTGCCGTGAGGTGTTGCTTTATCTTTATTTTATTATTATCTGGAAAGAAGTTCCATGTAATTAGGGCTCTATATAATACTGTACGCTTTCTTGAATTTGTTCTGGATTTAGGGACTGTGAAAAGACCCCTGGTGGCATGTCTGGTGGGATAAGTGTGTGTGTCACAGCTTCGTGTAAGTTGACTATGCAAACAATTTGGTATTTTCAACAAATTAATGTGTATTATAAAATTAAGAAGTGATGCAGTCAGTCTCTCCTCAACTCTTAGCCAAGAGAGACTGGCATGCATAGTATTTATAGTAGCCCTCTGATTACAATGAAGAGCAAAATGTACAACCTTGTACAGTTTAAGGTGATACACAGGTTACATTACTCAAAAGTGAAACTGCATAAAATATTCCCGGACACCTCACCACTGTGTGAGAGGTGCAAGCAGGATGAGGGGACGTTGACCCACTTATTCTGGACCTAAATTACATGTTTACTGGGCTCTCATTTTTGATTACTTATCTAGAGCCTTTGATAGAGTTCTAGCCCCAGACCCATTGATCGCTACAGTTGATAGGAATAACCAGGAAGGGAAAGCTGTCTCTCTTTGTACTCTATTAGCCAAAAGGCTCATATTGCAATTTTGGAAATTGGAGACTGTACCTACCTTTGAAATGTGGTTACGGGATTTAGGGAATGCAATACATATGGAAAAGATTCGATACAATACCTCCACTAGAAGTCCAATGTTTTACAAAATATGGCAGCCGATACTGGATAAATGGTCTAGTCCCGCTTCATAACTGGGTTGACGATCTACTGCTACTCTGTGCTGTACTCCACTCAATATTTATTTTTGGCTTAACTACACTGCTTGCAAAGACTATATGCTGTCTTCTTATACATGTAACACCTAATAGGATTTTGTTTTATTTTGTGTATGTGTGAGTTAAGTTTTGTTTTGTCCTCTAAATTGGCCATCCCATCCAACAGTGCAATGAATGTCATTGTTAGTATTGCTGTCCTTTTTATTTGATTTTTTTATTGGAAAATAATAAACATATTATAAAAAATATAAAAAAAAGAGCAAAATGTGCCACTCTATTCTGGGCCTGCTGCAGCTTAACTTCAGTATTGAGTAGCTTGGATGAAAACATCCAAAGACAATCAAAGGTAAACGATTCATTTGATTGCTTTTCTGATTTTCGTGACCGAGCTACCTGATGCTAAGTGAACTTAATGTTTATCGTGTGATCGATAAACTTACACAAACACTTGGATTGCTTTCGCTGTAAAGCATAATTTCAAAATCTGACACGACAGGTTAACAAAAGGCTAAGCTGTGTTTTAATAATAATAATATTTTCCTATATTGCACTTGTGATTTCATGAATATAAATATTTATAGTAATATTTATTGTATGTAGCACTATGCTATTCAGCGGTTGTTGATGACACTTATCCCGATAGGTGGATTGCAGCCATAACAGGTTAACTAGGTCTTTCCTTGCAGCACTGTACCACACGACTGGACAATAATCAAGATTAGACAAAACTAGAGCCTGCAGGTCTTGCTTTTTGGAGTGTGGTGTCAAAAAAGCAGAGCATCTTTTTATTATGGACAGACCCCATCTTTACAACCATTGAATCTATATGTTTTGACCATGACGGTTTACAATCTAAGGTAACGCCAAGTAATTTAGTCTCCTCAACATGTTCAACAGCCACACCATTCATTGCCATATTCAGATGAGGTTTAGCACTTAAGGAATGATTTGTACCAAATACAATGCTCTTAGTTTTAGGATAGGATAGGATAAAGTAATCCTTCTCACCCCCCCTTTAAGATTTAGATGCACTATTGTACAGTGACTGTTCCACTGGATGTCATAAGGTGAATGCACCAATTTGTAAGACGCTCTGGATAAGAGCGTCTGCTAAATGACTTAAATGTAAATGTAAATGTAGTTTTAGAGATGTTCAGGACCAGTTTATTACTGGCCACCCATTCCAAAACAGACTGCAACTCTTTGTTAAGGGTTTCAGTTACTTCATTAGCTGTGGTTGCTGATGGGTATATGATTGAATCATCAGCATACATGAACGCATGCTTTGTTTAATGCCAGTGGCAGGTCATTGGTAAAAATACAAAAGAGTAGAGTGCCTATAGAGCTGCCCTGCGGTACACCACACTTTACATGTTTCACATTAGAGAAGCTTCCATTAATGAAAACCCTTTGAGTTCTATTAGATAGATATATCTGAATCCACAATATGGCAGAGGTTGAAAAGTCGGGTTATGGTTTAAAGGTTATGGTCAATAATATCAAATATCAAAGGCTGCAACGGCAGCACCCACAATCTTCTTATTGTCAATTTATTTGATAATAAGTTAATAAAGTAATTTTCATGGGATAAACAAGATGGCTAAATTTGCTTGCCATTTACAGTGGTGATGACTGTAATCCGGCTGACAACTTTACCAGGACGGGGACTTGACAATGTCAAGCTCTTTCCCAAGCCTAATCTCTAATGAAGCAAGCTAAATGGCGCGTTTTGTGGATAGGCTACCCTCACGTATCTGATAATCATGATCAATTGATGTTTACTGATCATGAAAAGGATCATGATTGAGCTAAATGTGGAATAATAGGAAATGGGTAGTTCTGACTATGATCTTCAAAAGGTGATGATTTTAAAACCAAATAGTTATTTAACAATCTCTTTATTGATAATAACCTATTATATTATATTATTTACACGCGATAAGGCCACACAGAGGGCCAGTGAAGGATATACTGCTTCTCTGAGACCAGGCCACAATCCCTGTCATTCCTGTTAAATAAAGACGGAAATACAGAGGGCGGAGTGGGTTGGCGAGTTGGCGAGTGGGTAACCCTCCTCGACCATCCGTTTCTATTGACCAATGTGCAATCACTGGAGAATAAACCGGATGATCTACATTCAAGACTATCCTACCAATGGGACATTAAAAACGGTAATATCTTATGTTTCACCGAGTTGTGGCTGAACGACGACATGGACAATATACAGTTGGCTGGGTTTTCCGTGCATCGTCAGGACAGAACAGCAACGTCTGGTAAGACGAGGGGTGGGGGTATGTGTCTATTTGTCAAAAACAGCAGGTGCACGATGTCAAATATTAAGGAAGCCTTGAGTATTGCTTGCCTGAGGTAGAGTGATAAGATGTAGACCAC
This sequence comes from Oncorhynchus gorbuscha, assembly GCF_021184085.1. Taxonomy (NCBI): domain Eukaryota; kingdom Metazoa; phylum Chordata; class Actinopteri; order Salmoniformes; family Salmonidae; genus Oncorhynchus; species Oncorhynchus gorbuscha. Next base: position 46,002,953 of record NC_060186.1, read on the forward strand.
ACTGTCTATGAAGAGAGATTTAATTTATAGTTTTATAGCTAATTGAGTGCGGCACTAAGACCGCACTCAATGAGCTGTATAAGGACATAAGCAAACAAGGAAATGCTCATCCAGAAGCGGCGCTCCTAGTGGCAGGGGACTTTAATGCAGGGAAACTTACAGTTGAAGTTGGAAGTTCATATACACCTTAAACTGAGTTAAATGTATTTGGTTTTCACAATTCCTTTATGCCACGCACAGAGACGCATGCAAAGCTCTCTCTCACCCTCCATTTGGCAAATCTCACCATAATTCTATCCTCCTGATTCCTGCTTACAAGCAAAAACTAAATCAAGAAATACCAGTGAGTTGCTCAATACAGAAGTGGTCAGATTACTTGGATGCTACGCCACATGACTGTTTTGCTAGCACAGACTGGATTATGTTCCGGGATTCATCCAATGGCATTGAGGAGTATACCACCTCAGTCACCAGCTTCATCAATAAGTGCATTGACAACGTTGTCCCCACAGTGACCGTACATACATATCCCAACCAGAAGCCATGGATTACAGGCAACATCCGCACCGAGCTAAAAGCTAGAGCTGCCAATTTCAAGGAGCGGGACACTTGTCTGGATGCTTAAAATAAATCCCACTATGCCCTGAAACGAACCATCAAACAGGCAAAGTGTCAATACAGGACTAAGATTGAATCCTGCTACACCGGCTCTGATGCTTGTCCGATGTGGCAGGGCTAGCAAACTATTACGGACTACAAATGTAGACCCAGCCGTGAGCTGCCCAGTGATGCGAGCCTACCAGACAAGCTAAGTGCCTTTTATGCTCGCTTCGAGGCAAGCAACACTGAAGCATATATTAGAGCGCCAGCTGTTCCGGACGACTGTGTGATCACGCTCTCCGTATCCAATATGAGCAAGACCTTTAAACATGTCAACATTCACAAGACCAATTACAAGAACGTGTACTCAGATCATGTACTCAACAAATCAAAGTATATTCTTCAAAGTATCTAACTTTGTCTTGATGATATATTTGCACACTCTTGGCATTCTCTCAACCAGCTTCATGAGGTAGTCACCTGGAATGCATTTCAATTTACAGGTGTGCCATGTTAATTTGTTGATTTATTTCCTTCTTGATGCGTGTGAGCCAATCAGTTGTGTTGTGACAAGTTAGGGGTGGTATATATAAGATAGCCCTATTTGGTAAAGACCAAGTCCATATTATAGCAAGAACAGCTCAAATAAACAAAGAGAAGTGACAGTACATCATTACTTTAGGACATGAAGGTCAGTCAATGCTGACATTTTTTAAAGTTTCCGGTAATATACCCTCCCTTTGCAACCCTAGTTTTGTCTTTAAAGTTTCAAGCCTTTCTCACCTCTTACACCTAACTGGACCAAAACTATTTTCCAGTACTACATTCAAGCTGGGGAAAGTGGCTTTTATTGAATGTATTTCAATATCATAGTGTTTCCTCCTGTTAACATTTTTATTTATTTTTAATTTCAGTCGCCCCAGCCATCCACGAGATGAAAAGCCATGGAGTCGGCCTGGGACGCACAGCTCTGCTGAGGTGTGAGGCTGCAGCTGTACCCACACCATCATTTGAGTGGTACAAGGGAGAGAAAAGGTTAGAGAAACAAATTGCTCTGCATCATTCGCCATGGAAATAAATGTTATTTGGGTTGATAGAGTTGGATGCATACTTGTTGCCAACCATTAGAACTCAAGTTGTTCCATTGGTTCGACCCATTATGCAATGAGTGTATAGCGTGTTCTGAAACATCTTTGACTTCTTTACACATGACAAACATCACCATATAGTAAATGTGTTAACAATGTTTTAGTCTGGCACTAACTGTCTCTAGTCTGGCCCTGGAAAGTATAAATAATAAATAATCCAATAAGAAAAGTCATGTTGACTTCGTCCTCACCTTGCATTCTAATGAAATGTTTGCCTAGCTCATCATTGAGCTAGAAACATTCTCAGCACATACATCAATCAGTGTAGATTCAAGTGGCTGTTCTTGAATTTAGAAACCAAATTACTCCCATTACCCATCATTTACCCACTCCTAGTGAGCACAATTTCAATCATCAGTTCACACTGTGCTAATTGTAATTATAGGGTGGATTCAATTTATTTAAATTGCTAAGGAGGCACATTGCCATGATTGTAGTGTTTACTTAATCCTAAACCTAGCTCTACGTTTGAGCCTTTTAACACGAAAAGTCACTTTTTCTTGACACATTGGTAGTTATAAAGAGGTCTTAAAGACATTATGGATGTGTGCTCTCCATTATGGTAGAGCATGGATGTTTCTATATGCTAGGCAGCACTCAGTGTTCCCAGATGTTAAGTGCCACCACAGTACATTTAGCTGTGTGTGGATGTCACTATAGTATGAATGCAGTCATGCCACTGGTTTGTCTGCATCGGAAATAATGAGACAGTTTTGACAGTAAAATCTTTCTTTTGAGGCTTCACTGTTCATGGTGTTGAAAGAGAAACGTGTTTGCTCTGACAGAGACAGTGATGCTTGTTTTGTGGCGTTCTGGAGGAGAAGCAAGCGTGCTCCCAGACTCCCGCCGAGATTATCAGTGAATGTTCAACTAACATTTGAGGAAATCGCAGTGGGAGAGAGAACAACAGATGCTCAGAGATTTGCTGGACATAAGGTCACACGTAGCGTTTCAACTCTGAGTGCCACTGTGAGCCAGTCAAACTACGCAAGTGCACATACAGGAGGCCATTGCGCTTCCAAAATAGGAGTCGTCCCTGTCTTCTCCCTGGACATTTTCAATATTTTAGGTCAATTAATTTAAACAATGGCTAAATTGTAGATCATATCTTAGGTATCTCATCCTACCACCTCAGATTCTTAATAGTATGCACTAGAAGGGAAAAAAACGAAAGAAACTGATTAGAAAGGAATAATGGTGATGCAATTATACATGAATGCCAATAATAAGTGACATGCTTCTAGTTCACTTACTCTTAGGGTTATCTCTCTATCACGCTGTGGCAGTCCTTCAAAACAACACTCAAAGACTTAAGCCCAGCGAAAGGATAAATGGATGTGTTGAAGAGGATGATGAAGTACTGTAGAGACCCTATTTGAGGTTGATAAATATTTTCTCCCTCCTTGACTCACCTCTTCCTACTTGACATTTTCAGAAAAGGAAAGCTTTATTTGTAGTCCGTTCTATTTCAGGATTAACAAGGGACAAGGGATTGACATCAAGAACCTCAGCTCCAGATCAGTCCTCACAGTGACCAACATGACAGAGGATCGCTATGGTAACTACACATGTGTCGCTGCCAACATCCTGGGAAGGGCCAACGCCAGTGTGCCTCTCATTCGTAAGTAGCCTGGATGTGTCTATGTCATTGCTGACATGGGCCTTTTCTGTGGGGGCTCTTGCATTTTGAAACAGTATGAAACATTGCTTGACCTCTTCCTTTCTGCCGGTTCAGATGTATTAATTTTGTCATTCATTTTTGTGTATTTTTCTATGTTAAAGGATATACGTGTGTATATGCTTGTGTGTGTGTGTGTGTCCACACACATCAAGCAAGCAGCAAGGAAGCAACAAGGAAAGATAATATTTACTGTAAAACCATTTTTGATCAAGTAGATGATGTAGAAAATTCCATTTGATATGTTCAGCAATGAAATATTAGCCGGTACATTTCAATTATTCAATAGTTTGTGCAGCTTCCTCTAATAACAGTGTCCTTAACAGACCAAACCCTGCTCTACAGAAAGATACCCTTATAGGTGGTGAATGCCAAGGGAGTGCTTGAGTCTCCTGTTTGTGCATGCACAAAGAGCCACATCAAAGGCTGTGTGAGATCCTCAAATGGAGGGATCTTAATGTGACGACGCTGCAGAGGCCTCAAAGGCAGACTGAGTGGCAACAGGGCCCCAAAATAGACAGCCAGGCAGCTTCCTGTGTTCCCTCAGAACTGTGCTTCTCTCTCTCTCTCTCTCTCTCTCTCTCTCTCTCTCTCTCTCTCTCTCTCTCTCTCTCTTGTGCGCGTGCGCTTTCACCCTCTCTCTCTGATAAACACTAATGGAAGAGAGGCCAAGCAATCCCTGCAGCATGACACAAAAGCCGCACATAAACACACACAACAAACCAAGGAGTAAATTTGCTGTGGTTTACTTTAAATTGCTTTCCTAGTAACAGTCAATAGGTATTGATGAGGTGGAGGAGGGGAGAAATTAATATTTAATCAAGAAGTGCCCATTGGGGTAAATTTATTGAGGCAACAGTGACAATATGGGTTCATGTGGTTGGGGTAAAACTTGTGAAATTGTGAGCTGTTGCATTGGGCCTTCTTTTGCTCATCCATCGTTCCTGTTTCTTTCTTTGGGTACATTCTCTGTTTTGTTTGATTCTTTTAATCACACCCACGGGTTGAAACTTTGCACATCAACTTATAAACCTATTAATTTGAAACTTAAATTATATAATAATGTACGTTGCTCAAGTACAGACCTTAACCTCAAAAACTGCAGCTATATACACCGTGGTGAATTAAGGCAGGATGCATAGTACTTTTAAGTGCAAAGAGAACATGAAAAAGGTGTCAACCTGCACCAGTCTTCCTCAGTCTATTTCCAATGACAGATGGTTTGGTTGTGTTGGGAAAGAGGGGTGAGTATCAATATCTGAGCTTTGGGCTTGTATGTCATTTTGTGTCTTGCACACAACTTCTTTCACTGATTTCTATCTAGTCGGTGGGAGTTGTGGGATTGTTGTGTCCCAACTGTGCTGTTAAAGTGGTTGAGTTCGTTTGTCCAAGTCTTTGTCAGAATGTGTGGGTTCTTTGTTTCCCTGGAGTTTTCGTTTACTCAGGGTCTCTGCTGCAAAGAGTTGTGAGCCTCCCTGGCATTTTAGACACTCAAGCTTTCGACAGGGTACTCACCACGCTGATACATCATATCCAATATCCACTCTATTCAACTTTTTTTTTTAACTCAAGACCGTCTTTCAGAATGCCTGTCTTATATTATACACCATGCACTGCTGCATCACGCTCTCGTGTATATAGTCTCCATAAAAAAAGAGTGTGTGTTTCATGTCACAGAAGTGAACCTTTACAAAATTATGCACAGATTTAGTCCCCCTTTCCCCCAACAATTCAGAGGACTCCTCTAGCTTAATTGGTCAAGCGATTATCCCCTGCCCACCTCGGCTTAGCTCTGGAGGACCTTTGCAGTCTAACCCCAACCTTCCTCCTTTTGGCTATTGGCCAAAAGGAGAAGAAGCACACAGTAACTGCTTCTGCACCTGAAAAACCTCCTCCTGGCAGCCATGTTGAACCAGGACTCCACTAGCTGGTGGGCTAATAACTGCCTAGTTTGTTTTTCATGCTTATCAATCACTGCCCGGGTTCGTGTCGTCTCTCCATGTCTCCTTGTCTGTTATTGTTGTTGTTGTCATTGTTATTAGTGTTGTTGTTTGCAGTCACCATACTGTGACCACACCTCAGTCATTGAGCATAAAGGGCCAAAAACTTGTACCAAATCGTGGTGGATATGATAGGAGTTTATGCCTACAAATAATGTCATACAAAGTGCCTTCAGAAACTACTCATACCCCTTGGCTTGTTCCAAATTGTGTTCTGTTACAGCCTGAATTTAAAATGGATTAAATCCTTTCCCACACAATGCCTCATAATGACAAAGTGAATTTGTTGTGGGACATTTCTGCTAATTTATTGAAAATTAAATGCAGAAATATGTATACTGATTTTACTGAGATACAGTTCATATAAGGAAATCAGTCAAATGAAAGGAATTCATTAGGTCCTAATCTATGGATTTTACATGACTGTGCGGGGGCACAGCTATGGCTGGGCCTGGGAGGGCATAGGCCGACCCACTTGGGAGCCAGGCCACCCACTAGGGAGGTAGGCCCAGCCAATCAGAATTTTCCCCACAAAAGGGTTTTATTACAGACATAAAAGCTTCTCAGTTTCATCAGCTGTCCAGGTGGCTGGTCTCAGACGATCCCGCAGGTGAAGAAGCTGGATATGGAGGTCCTGGGCTGGCGTGGTTACACTCGGTCTGCGGTTGTGAGGCCGGTTGGACGTACTACCAACGACATTGGAGGCGGCTTATGGTAGAGAAATTAACATTAAATTATTTCGCAACAGCTCTGGTGGACATTTCTGCGGTCAGCATGCCAATTCCACACTCCCTAAAAACTTTGAGACATCTGTGGCATTGTGTGATAAAACGGCACATTTTAGAGTGGCCTCTTATTGTCCCCAGCACAAGGTGAACATGTGTAATGATCATGATGTTTAATCAGCTTCTTGATATGCTACACCTGTCAGGTGGATGGATTATCTTGGCATGGGAGAAATCCTCATTAAAAGTGATGTAAACAAATTTGTTAACAAAATTTGCGAAAAAAGCTTTTTGTGCATATGGAAAATATATGGGCTCTTTTATTTCAGCTCAGTAAACATGGGGCCAACAATTTACATTATATTATTGTTCAGAATAATTTACATACACTACATGGCCAAAAGTATGTGGACACCTGCTTGTTAAACATCTCATTCCAAATCATGGGCATTAATATGGAGTTGGTCCCCCTTGTGCTGCTATAACAGCCTCCACTCTTCTGGGAAGTCTTTCCACTAGATGTTGGAACATTGCTGCTGGGACTTGCTTCCATTCAGCCACAAGAGCATTAGTGAGGTCAGGCACTGATGTTGGGAGATAAGGCCTGGCTCGCAGTCGGCATTCGGGGTCAGGGCTCTGTGCAGGCCCGTCAAGTTCTTCCACTCAACAAATATTATGGCTGAACTCAAATGTGCAGGTTGATAAAATACCTGTATTTATGGGAAAGATGTTTGAAAGGGGTATTTTGTTCTGAAATTATATTGTAAATTGGAATGGTAGAGTTATGGCCTTCATTGAGTTCAGAATTGTATTGGAAGGTCTACTCAATCCAAGAGTACAACCAACTGATTACAGCATTGCCCCAAAAATGGAGGAGGCAGGTGGCAGCGGGTGGAGGTAGGGAACTGGTCTGTCTGCCCAATATAAAGGATCAAAACTGGCAGATGATTAATGATAGCATAAATAGGAAAGTATAACAGTTTCATTTAAGAAACAGGATGTTGACACCTGTGCCATACAGATTGCAAAATAGTTGGGAAGAGATTTTTGATGCACGATTCCATGGTACAGAGTTTATGAGTATATATGTAAAACAACACAGATATAAGACTTTGTGCTTTTCAGCTAAAATTATTATATATTCTTCCCACCAACCAAATGTGGAATATTTGGGGGATAAAATCATCGAAGCTCTGCAGATTTTGTTGTGAGGATACAGAATCAATAGACCATTTACTTTGGTGTTGCCCTCGGGTAGCCTGTTTCTGGTCTCAGGTTCAGGGATGGCTGAAAATGCATAACATTGATCTAATATTTAACCTAGAAATAGTACTGTTAGGAGATCTAGAGAGACCGGGTCAGTCAATTACTAATATACTAATACTCTTAGTAAAAGTATGTATCTTCAACTCGCAATCTGTGGATTCTATTTGATTAGATAGATTGAAATTGTACGTTAAACATCACAGCATAGTTGAAAGATATGTGTTGCGTAGAAACCTGAAGTGAGTGACCAGCAGAGATAGACAGGATGGGCTGAGGGAAGCTGAGGGTTGGGATGTGGAATTGGAGACAAGTGGGAGTGGAGTTGCTGTGCGGGAGATAGAATGATAGTCAAAGATATATATATATATATATATACTTTTTTTTAATGGAAAAATTAAACATAATAAAAAGTAAGTTTGAATGACACTGAGGGGCAGTGTTTTTACAACTAATGCCGTTTTGCCTGAGGCTGATGCCGTGCAGGTGTTTGTACACATGCACATACACACACTCTCATGCAAATAAATGCGTACAAGAACACACGCATACATATAATAGTGCCAGACATGCACACAAACTTATACAGTTGGCATTATGTGGATATATTGAAGCAACATCTCAAGACAGCACCCAGGAAGTTAAAGCTTGGTGGCAAATGGGTCTTCCAAATAGACAATGACCCCAAGCATACTTCCAAAGTTGTGGAAAAATGGCTTAAGGACAACAAAGTCAAGGTATTGTAGTGGCCATCATAAAGCCCTGGCCTCAATCCCATAGAAAATGTTTGGGCAGAACTGAAAAAGTGTGTGCGAGTAAGGAGGCCTACAAACCTGACTCAGTTACACCAGCTCTGTAAGGTGGAATGGGCCAAAATTCACCCAACTTATTGTGGGAAGCTTGTGGAAGGCTACCCTAAACATTTGACCAAAGTTAAACAATTTAAAGGTAATGCTACCAAATACTAAGTGAGTGTATGTAAACTTCTGACCCACTGGGAATGTGATGAAAGAAATAAAAGCTGAACTCATTCATTCTCTCTACTATTTTTCTTACATTTCAAATAAAATAAAATATATTTATATAGCCCTTCGTACATCATCTGATATCTCAAAGTGCTGTACAGAAACCCAGCCTAAAACCCCCAAACAGCAAGCAATGCAGGTGTAGAAGCACGGTGGCTAGGAAAAACTCCCTAGTAAGGCCAAAACCTAAGAAGAAACCTAGAGAGGAACCAGGCTATGAGGGGTGGCCAGTCCTCTTCTGGCTGTGCCGGGTGGAGATTATAACAGAACATAGCCAAGATGTTCAAATGTTCATAAATGACCAGCATGGTCAAATAATAATAATCACAGGCAGAACAGTTGAAACTGGAGCAGCAGTACGGCCAGGTGGACTGGGGACAGCAAGAAGTCATCATGCCAGGTAGTCCTGTGGTATGGTCCTAGGGCTCAGGTCCTCCGAGAGAGAGAGAAATAAAGAGAAAGCATACTTAAATTCACACAGGACACCGGATATGACAGGAGAAGTACTCCAGATATAACAAACTGACCCTAGCCCCCCGACACAAACAACTGCAGCATAACTACTGGCGGATGAGACAGGAGGGGTCAGGAGACACTGTTGCCCCATCAGATGATACCCCCCGGACAGGGCCAAACAGGAAGGATATAACCCCACCCACTTTGCCAAAGCACAGCCCCACACCACTAGAGGGATATCTTCAACCACCAACTTACCATCCTGAGACAAGGCCGAGTATAGCCCACAAAGATCTCCGCCACGGCACAACCCAAGGGGGAAGGGGCGCCAACCCAGACAGGAAGATCACATCAGTGACTCAACCCACTCAAGTGACGCACCCCTCCTAGGGACGGCATGAAAGAGCACCAGTAAGCCAGTGACTCAGCCTCTGTAATAGGGTTAGAGGCAGAGAATCTCAGGGGAAAGAGGGTAACCGGCCAGGTAGAACAGCAAGGGCGGTTCGTTGCTCCAGAGCTGTTCCGTTCACCTTCACACTCCTGGGCCAGACTACACTCAATAATATGACCCACTGAAGAGATGAGTCTTCAGTAAAGACTTAAAGGTTGAGACCGAGTTTGCGTCTCTCACATGGGTAGGCATACCATTCCATAAAAATTGAGCTCTATAGGAGAAATCTAACTGAAGTTAATTTAGTGCTTTATCCGGGGAGCCGGAAGATAGAGCATTGCAGTAGTCTAACCGAGAAGTAACAAAAACATGGATTCATTTTTCTGCATCATTTTTGGAGAGAAAGTTTCTGATTTTTGCAATGTTGCATAGATGGAAAAAAGCTGTCCTTGAAACGGACTTGATATGTTCGTCAAAAGGGAGATCAGGGTCCAGAGTAACGCAGAGGTCCTTCACAGTATTATTTGAGACGACTGTACAACAGTTAAGATAAATTGTCACATTCAACAGAAGATCTCTTTGTTTCTCGGGACCTAGAACAAGCGTCTCTGTTTTGTCCGAGTTTAAAAGTAGAATGTTTGCAGCCAGCCACTTCCTTATGTCTGAAACACAGGCTTCTAGCGAGGGCACATCCCCAATAGGTAAAATATATAGTGAAAACAATAGTGGTCCTAAAAAGGTACCTTGAGGAACCTTGACATTTACAGTTGACCACGACTCCATTTTGCTGATCCCTGCCTACAGGCAGAAGCTAAAACAAGAGGCTCCCACGCTGAGGTCTGTCCAACGCTGGTCAGACCAAGCTGACTCTACACTCCAAGACTGCTTCCATCACGTGGACTGGGACATGTTTCGTATTGCGTCAGATGAAAATATTGACGAATACGCTGATTCGGTGTGCGAGTTCATTAGAACGTGTGTCGAAGATGTCGTTCCCATAGCAACGATAAAAACATTCCTAAACCAGAAACCGTGGATTGATGGCAGCATTCGCGTGAAACTGAAAGCACGAACCACTGCTTTTAATCAGGGCAAGGTGTCTGGTAACATGTCAGAATATAAACAATGCAGCTATTCCCTCCGCAAGGCTATTAAACAAGCTAAGCATCAGTACAGAGACAAAGTGGAATCTCAATTCAATGGCTCAGACACAAGAGGCATGTGGCAGGGTCTACAGTCAATCACGGACTACAAGAAGAAACCCAGCCCAGTCACGGACCAGGATGTCTTGCTCCCAGGCAGACTAAATAACTTTTTTGCCCGCTTTGAGGACAATACAGTGCCACTGACACGGCCTTCAACGAAAACATGCGGTCTCTCCTTCACTGCAACCGAGGTGAGTAGTAAGACATTTAAACGTGTTAACCCTCGCAAGGCTGCAGGCCCAGACGGCATCCCCAGCCGCGCCCTCAGAGCATGTGCAGACCAGCTGGCCGGTGTGTTTACGGACATATTCAATCAATCCCTATACCAGTCTGCTGTTCCCACATGCTTCAAGAGGGCCACCATTGTTCCTGTTCCCAAGAAAGCTAAGGTAACTGAGCTAAACGACTACTGCCCCGTAGCACTCACTTCCGTCATCATGAAGTGCTTTGAGAGACTAGTCAAGGACCATATCACCTCCACCCTACCTGACACCCTAGACCCACTCCAATTTGCTTACCGCCCAAATAGGTCCACAGACGATGCAATCTCAACCACACTGCACACTGCCCTAACCCACCTGGACAAGAGGAATACCTATGTGAGAATGCTGTTCATCGACTACAGCTAGGCATTCAACACAATAGTACCCTCCAAGCTCGTCATCAAGCTCGAGACCCTGGGTCTCGACCCCGCCCTGTGCAACTGGGTACTGGACTTCCTGACGGGCCGCCCCCAGGTGGTGAGGGTAGGCAACAATATCTCCTCCCCGCTGATCCTCAACACGAGGGCCCCACAAGGGTGCGTTCTGAGCCCTCTCCTGTACTCCCTGTTCACCCACGACTGCATGGCCACGCACGCCTCCAACTCAATCATCAAGTTTGCGGACGACACAACAGTGGTAGGCTTGATTACCAACAACGACGAGACGGCCTACAGGGAGGAGGTGAGGGCCCTCGGAGTGTGGTGTCAGGAAAATAACCTCACACTCAACGTCAACAAAACTAAGGAGATGATTGTGGACTTCAGGAAACAGCAGAGGGAACACCCCCCTATCCACATCGATGGAACAGTAGTGGAGAGGGTAGCAAGTTTTAAGTTCCTCGGCATACACATCACAGACAAACTGAATTGGTCCACTCACACTGACAGCGTCGTGAAGAAGGCGCAGCAGCGCCTCTTCAACCTCAGGAGGCTGAAGAAATTCAGCTTGTCACCAAAAGCACTCACAAACTTCTACAGATGCACAATCGAGAGCAGCCTGGTGGGCTGTATCACCGCCTGGTACGGCAACTGCTCCGCCCTCAACCGTAAGGCTCTCCAGAGGGTAGTGAGGACTGCACAACACATCACCGGGGGCAAACTACCTGCCCTCCAGGACTCCTACACCACCCGATGTTACAGGAAGGCCATAAAGATCATCAAGGACATCAACCACCCGAACCACTGCCTGTTCACCAGAAGGCGAGGTCAGTACAGGTGCATCAAAGCTGGGACCGAGAGACTGAAAAACAGCTTCTATCTCAAGGCCATCAGACTGTTAAACAGCCACCACTAACATTGAGTGGCTGCTGCCAACACACTGTCATTGACACTGACCCAACTCCAGCCGCTTTAATAATGGGAATTGATGGGAACTGATGTAAATATATCACTAGCCACTTTAAACAATGCTACCTTATATAATGTTACTTACCCTACATTATTCATCTCATATGTATATACTGTACTCTACATCATCGACTGCATCCTTATGTAATACATGTATCACTAGCCACTTTAACTATGTCACTTTGTTTACTTTGTCTACACACTCATCTCATATGTATATACTGTACTCGATACCATCTACTGTATGCTGCTCTGTACCATCACTCATTCATATATCCTTATGTACATATTCCTTATCCCCTTACAATGTGTATAAGACAGTAGTTTTGGAATTGTTAGTTAGATTATTTGTTGGTTATCACTGCATTGTTGGAACTAGAAGCACAAGCATTTCGCTACACTCGCATTAACATCTGCTAACCATGTGTATGTGACAAATACAATTTGATTTGATTTGATTTGTCAGAGGACAAACCATTCACAGAGACACACTGATATCTTTCTCGACAGATAAGATCTAAACCATGCCAGAACTTGTCTGTGTAGAACAATTTGGGTTTCCAATCTCTCCAAAAGAATGTGGTGATCGATGGTATCAAAAGCAGCACTAAGGTCTAGGAGCACGAGGACCGATGCAAAGCCTCGGTCTGATGCCATTAAAAGGTCATTTACCACCTTCACAAGTGCAGTCTCAGTGCTATGATGGGGTCTAAAACCAGACTGAAGCATTTTGTATACCATGTTTGTCTTCAGGAAGGCAGTGAGTTGCTGCGCCTTTTCTAAAAATGTTGAGAGGAATGGAAGATTCGATATTGGCCGATAGTTTTTAAAATATTTTCTAGGTCAAGGTTTGGCTTTTTCAAGAGAGGCTTTATTACTGCCACTTTTATTGAGTTTGGTACACATTAGGATTTGGTACACATAGGAGGGCCAAGCACAGTAAGCAGCTCTTTCAGTAGTTTAGTTGGAATAGTATCCAGTATGCAGCTTGAAGGTTTAGAGGCCAAGATTATTTTCATCATTGTATCAAGAGATATAGTACTAAAACACTTGAGTGTCTCTCTTGATCCTAGGTCCTGGCTGAGTTGTGGAGACTCAGGACAACTGAGCTTTGAAGGAATACGCAGATTTAAAGAGGACTCCGAAATTTGCTTTCTAATCTTTTGCTCAAAAGAAGTTCATTCATTTATTACTGCTGAAGTGAAAGCCATCCTCTCTTGGGGAATGCTGCTTTTTAGTTAGCTTTGCGACAGTATCAAAAATAAATGTAGGATTGTTCTTATTTTCTTCAATTAAGTTGACTCAATTAAGCACATTCCACGTGCTTAAAATAAAATGGTGATCCCTACTGACCTAAAACAGGGAATTTTCACTATGATTAAATGTCAGGTATTGTGAAAAACTGAGGTTAAATGTATTTGGCTAAGTGTATGTAAACTTCCAACTTCAACTGTGTGTGTGTATATATATATATATATATATATATATATATATATATATATTTATATATACATTGTTTACTGTTTTCTTCTGTCTTTTTATTTTTTTGTCTTTAGTTCATTATTTTGGCTGTTGGTGCATTGGGGTGTTCTTTGGGTTGTGGAATGGAATTAATTATTTTTTTATTTTTTCTTCTTGTGGGGGACTGTGGGAGAAGTCTCGAATGGTTGAGGGACAGCTATTGGGGAACTGTGGGGGATCTTGGAGGGTTCGGGTTCACATTTTTTGGCCTGGTGGGAGATCTGCCAAGCATGCCCTTGAGCAGGGCATTGACCATGGATGCTTGTGTGTCGCTCAGATTGGGAATCAGTTGGATGCCTGATATGATGTAGTTGTTGAGCAGCTTCACTGCAAGTGTATTGTATGTTTTGGGTATTCAATAGAAAATACAACTACATATATATAACAATATAAAAAAAATACGTAAAACATTCTACCACACTAATCTCCACACTAATCTCGCCATTTCTGCATGGACCTCGCTTTGTGCACGGGGGTATTGTCATGTTGAAACATGAAAGGACTTCCCCAAACTGTTGCCACAAAGTTGGAAGGACAGAATCGTCTAGAATGGCATTGTATGCTGTCGCGTTAAGATTTCCCTTCACTGGAACTAAGGGGCCTAACTCAAACTATGAAAAACAGCCCCAGACCATTATTCCTCCTCCACCAAACTTTACAGTTGGCGCAATGCATTGGGCAGGTAGGGTTCTCCTGGCTTCCGCCAAACCCAGATTCGTCCGCCGGAATGCCAGACTGGGAAGCGTGAGTCATCATTCCAGAGATGGAATGATCCAATGCTAGTGAGCTTTACACCACTCCATCCACTGCTTGACATTGTGCATGGTGATCTTAGGCTTGTGTGCGGCTGCTCTGCCATGGAAACCCATTTCATGAAGCTCATGACAAACATTTCTTGTGCTGACGTTGCTTCCAGAGGCAGTTTGGAACTCAGTAGTTAGTGTTCCAGCCGAGGACAGACTTATTGGAAAGCTGGCATCCTATGACAGTGCCACGTTGAGCTCTTCAGTAAGGCCACTCTACTGACAATGTTTGTCTATGGAGATTGCATTGTTGTGTGCTCGATTTTATAAACCTGTCAGCAACCGGTGTGGCTGAAGTAGCCGAATCCACTAATTTGAATGGGGGTCCACATACTTTTTAAAATATATAGTGTAAGTTTTCACATCCCTGAGTCAATACCACCCCCCCCCCCCATGCTACTAAAGGAAATTAAATTGATTGAGAATTAGGTTTACTTCTTTGGTTTGCTCCACTTCCAAATGTTAAACCATTTCAGTAGAGGGAGGGAATTGTTTTCTTTAAGTGGCTAATAACTCACTTCTTGTATAAATGCTTTGGCCATTTTAACCCCAGATTAATTTACTCTGGTTGTGTTCGTGGTCCAGATTCCCTGTGGAGTAGCACATGGGACTGGAGACTGAGGAAAGAGGCTGGAAATGCAAATATCCGTCTTTGAGCCCCGTGGAACCCCCACATAAGATGATATGCATGCTAAGCAGCATTAACAAGGAGAAGAATAACAAATTATGTAGTTCATAAATAAATAAAATAGTAACACCTGCTGCCATATCATTAAAGAGGAAAAACAGTTAAGATAGCCTCAAGAAATATTCACACAATGAATGTGGCTGTGCATGAAAGACGGATGATGTAATCATGTCGTGGCAGCCCGGGTTGGGCTCAGTCGGAATTGCAATTTAGTAAATTGGTGATTTTTTTCATCATTATCATGACCTTAGTTTTGATTCGATAATCAACCTTCAGCCAAAGCTGAACAAGTCTATTTAAAGATATTCATTTGTTATTCTAAGAACCACTCTAAGAACACAAAGCAAATCGCATACAACTCCCCACTAAATTAATCTGGGCAGCTCTGAATTGTGTGAATGTTACTCATTTTCTGCCGTCATTGTTCTGTGAAGACAAGAGGATGTTTTATTACAGTGTAAGATGAAATACCCCGCTGCATAATGTGTTTTGTCTCGCAAGTGAGTCCTGTATAGAGGTCACTCAGCATACACAAGAATGCTTTTTGATGGGATACATTGTGTGAATGTGAGAATGTAGCTAACTCCCAACCTCATTGAGGATATAGGAGGGAGATTGCATGTCAAAGGATATCATACTTTGCAGTAATGGAAGAATGTCTGAGAGAGCTGAGAATGGGAGATGATTCAGTAGTGGATTCGTGCTCAAGTATTAATCAGATAATGCTGCTGCTTGAAAAAAGCCTGTCCTCAGATATCCACTACTGCACTAGTTACCCCAAAATAAATTTTAAAAACACTGGTTCACACCAATATAGTCAGAAAAAGAGTATCATTGTAAATGTAATATATGGTTCTTTACACATATTCAAATGTAAAGCATATCGGACTTTTCATTTTTGTTACAAATCCTAACGGTTTCTTCTTTAGGAGCCCTTCTAGTTCAGATACTTGGAAAACTAGCAAGGAGGCTAAGGCCTGAAAAAGTTGAAAGAGCAATTGGTGTCTCTCCATTTGCCCTGAAATCGAAATCTATATATTGAGTGCCCATGTAACTGGATTAAAATGGAAAGTGTAAGTAGGCTCTGCACTACTCTTGCATGTCCTAGATATCATTGCCCGCTTTGCAAGTAGAAAGAAAATAACGTGGCAGTCTTTTTTACGTACAATACCAGACAAACATTTGGACACACCTACTCATTCGAGTTTTCTTTATTTTGACGATTTTTAACATTGTAGAATAATAGTGAAGTCATCAAAACTATGAAACAATACATATGGAATCGTGTAGTAACCAAAAAAGTGTTAATCAAATCACAATATTATTTTGAGAGAATGCCAAGAGGGTGCAAAGCTGTCATCAAGGCAAAGGGTGGCTACTTTGAAGAATCTCAAATATAAAATATATTTGGATTTGTTTAACACGTTTTTGGTTACTACTTGATTCCATATGTGTTAATTCATAGAATAAGAGTGAAGACATCAAAACTATGTAGAAAATAGTAAAAATAAAGAAAAACCCTTGAATGAGTAGGTGTGTCCAAGCTTTTGACTGGTACGAAGGCAGCGTAACCACAATAATGGCTTCCTGAGTTTCCTCTCCCCTGTGGAACTTTCTGGGGGTATTCATGTCTGCATTTTGGAATTATGGTGAGGTCTACATTTGAGTTTCTTTCAGCACAACATACAGTAATCTTGTTTGTCACCTCCCACCAAATTCTATTTGACAAAGCAACCATCAAACTTAATGATCCATATGTAAAAATGTGTATTCACATAGAGTCCTCTTTCACCCTATCAGTCCTGAGACTCCAGCAAACATCGGCATTTCATTTATCTGACTTTAATTTATCTGCCTGTCCATCCCTTTATATAGCCTCAAAATGAAGTATTTTACCCCCAAAAAATTCAGCACAACCAGGGATACAAGTAGAATACAAATCTGATATAAACAATTGCATTCATGAGTTATATTGACAAATCTCAACAACAAACAAAAGGTCAGCCAAAACAAAAACCTGATAAAAGATGAATTTACACTACAGTTCAAAAATCTGGAGCATCAGCATTTGTGGGTTCGATTACAGGCTCAAAATGGCCAGAAACACAGAACTTTGTTCTGAAACTCGTCCAAAAAACTGTTCAGTGGGAAATTAATATTCAGCATGTGTGTGTTTGTGATTCTCAGCTTTTATAGATAGCTTTTAAAGGGTGTGAAGCATAAGTTTTTACTTACCAATGTAACAACACAGTATCATCAAAGACTTAGTAACTTAGTTGTCGTCACGATCTGGTTACCTATAATTACAAAAAGTTATGTTTTTGGGTTATTACATATTTATCAAATGATTTCTTCTTAACTACCCCCAATGCACTGTTTCTCAACATCATATGGAGGATATACTCTGTCCTACCACGTTCATATGCTAACTCTGTAGCTAGCTCAAGCTGGCTAACATTAGCCACTAGCCATGCTAGCATTGAATTACATTCCACACCAAGTGTTGGCATTGGTGAGTTACAATCCACCAATCACAAGAAAGTGTGAGGTAAACAAGGAGCAGATATGGCACGTGTGGACATGCAGCGTGTTCTTCACAGACTTTGTGGCGGTGTTATCTAGTGGGAATCCATTAGCATGGCAGGCTCTGGTGCCTTCTTGTCGTGGGCTCAAAACAAAAGAGAAAATTATACCTGCTTGCTCTATTTGTGGTTCTGTTTAGGTTGTGTTGTGTTAGTTATGTTCTAGCTGGTCTCCAGTAGTTGGGCTCTCTCTTGCCGATCATAACAGGGGTTGTTGTAAAAAAAAAATTAATGAGCAGTTTGAACTCCAAAGGAACTCAGACTCCTCAAAATAGCCCCCAAAGCTAACGGAACTGAGACCATCTCGAGATGTGGTATGAGTTCGGTTTGCTTCCCCTTTTTAAGGGCAAGTTGAACAAAAAAACTCCCCAGGTTCGCTTGTCATTATTCCCGCACCACACACTAGACTACTGCAACACTGTTTCCCATGCCATGACCCCTCACATTGGTGCCACAAAAGAGAGAAGATGATGATGTGCGAGATCGTGGAAAAAACATGAGCAGTTTCTGGATATTGATTAACGATGCATAGAAATTCCAAAAAATGTGTGGAGTTTTGTACTGACACAATGTTCAGATTATTTGTTTGCATTACGTGATCTATAGGCTGAGAGCTTCCTAAGCTGTTTTTTTGTGGGGCTTAAATAGTGTGAGAAGACAACATATTTGGTGAGAATCACAACATAGGTTACACAAGTAAGGTCTTTGCTATCCGGGATCCTTGGGATGTACCAACTCTGAAGTTACCCCATTGAAGTTGACATTTAAAATGGTAAGGGTTAAGGTTAGGTAAGGGTTATGCTTAAAGTAAGTGTAGGGATTAAGGTGAGGGACATTCCAAGAATCCACAATAGCACTAATCAAAACATCAATGTTACGTCTTTTAATTATTTTTTTATTTTTTTATTTAACCTTTATTTAACTTGGCAAGTCAGTTAAAAACAAATTCTTATTTACAATGACAGTCTACCCCATCCAAACCCGGACAACACTGGGCCAATTATGCGCCGCCCTATGGGGCAGTAGCCTACATTGGGTGTACAATTTTCAATTACAGCATTATTTAATCTGCATTATAAATTGGGTGGTTCAAGCCTTGTATGCTGGTTGATTGAAATCTGTGGGATATCAGACTATATACCATGGGTATGACAAAAACATTTATTTTTACTGTCCTAATTATGTTGGTAACCAGTTTATAATAGCACTAAGGCACCTCGGGTGTTTCTAGCATATTGCCAATATACTCCGCGTTGCGTTGTGTCTTAGAACAGCCCTTAGCTGTGGTATATTGGCAATATACCACACCCCCTCGGGTCTTAATGCTTAATGATACCATGGAATTGTTGAATACTCGTTTCTGTTTGGCTTGAAGTGCTTTCTAGTGTGCATTATTTTCATGTAACGCATGGTATAATTGAATGGCTAATCAACTGAAAGTTTATTTGTCACGTGCCGAATACAACACAGTGAAACGCTTACTTACAGGCACTAACGAATAGTGCCAAAAAGGTGTTAGGTGAACAATAGGTAAGTAAAAAAAATAAAACAACATTAAAAAGAAGGCTATATACAGTAGCGAGGCTATAAAAGTAGTGAGGCTATATACAGACACCGGTTCGTCAGGCTGATTGAGGTAGTATGTACATGTAGATATGGTTAAAGTGACTATGCTATAGTTCATTCTTACATGTTCTATGTTTGAGCTGCTTTTGAATGCAAAATTCCAATTGAAAACATTATTGGAATTGTTGAATTCAATTTTCATAATAGCTAGGACTGATGGTTTGGTTAACTAAACTAGCAAGTATGTTTGTTTGGTTATCAACGTAACTGCTTTCACTATCTACTACACTTGCTAGCTACTTCAGATGAACACATTTCTAGCGGAAAATGTGTTTACATTTACATTTACATTTAAGTCATTTAGCAGACGCTCTTATCCAGAGCGACTTACAAATTGGTGCATTCACCTTATGACATCCAGTGGAACAACCACTTTACAATAGTGCATCTAAATATTTTAAGGGGGGAGGGGGGTGAGAAGGATTACTTTATCCTATCCTAGGTATTCCTTAAAGAGGTGGGGTTTCAGGTGTCTCCGGAAGGTGGTGATTGACTCCGCTGTCCTGGCGTCATGAGGGAGTTTGTTCCACCATTGGGGAGCCAGAGCAGCGAACAGTTTTGACTGAGCTGAGCGGGAACTGTACTTCCTCAGTGGTAGGGAGGCGAACAGGCCAGAGGTGGATGAACGCAGTGCCCTTATTTGGGTGTAGGGCCTGATCAGAGCCTGGAGGTACTGAGGTGCCGTTCCCCTCACAGCTCCGTAGGCAAGCACTTAAAAGTGTTAAAGTGTTAAATTATAGCCATGGTATAGAAGAGATAATCAACTCTTGGCTCTATGCTTTCTCTGGAAAATAATGCAACTCTGTAGTTAGCACATCGTGGAACACACCTTCCCGGATTTCATTCATTTTCAGAGAACACATAGCCCTTTGTTGATTATCCCTTATCTATGCTATTTATTATGTTGTCAATAATATTTACATGTTAATATTATCTTCTGGTTATAATTATTATGTCTAATCTTTTAACTAAATTAAATATATTAGCTTCCAAAGTAAGTTGGTATATCTGTGAATATACAATATTGTGAATATTTAGTTATAGTTATTTAGCCTTTTTTTACCCCAGAGTTTACTTTAATGAGGACTGAGATGTGTTATTTTAAAGAGGACTATATGTGAAAACAGCCTTATTGGGTTAAAATAATCGATCTCAGCCCTCTTTAAACTCTGGGGTATAAAAAAGCTCAATAACTCAGTTATCTTTGTATTCACACAATACTTTTGTATTCACATAAAAATTGTAATCAGAAGATACTATTAATATATAAATATGATTGGTAACAGAATAAATAGCAGAAGAATAACTGCATATTAAATCATTCTGTAATTGAAAATTGTACACTCATTGTATTCTACTAGCCCTATAATTGATTTTGTACCCTACATTCTTAGAAAAAAAGCAGCTATCTAGGACCTAAAAGGTTTATTTGGTTGTCTCCATAGGCAGGGTTGGAGAGTAACGGAAACTGTAATCAGCTGAAATATTGTAATCAGATTACAGATACGTTTGGAAAACTAGATGATTTACTTTGAGGATTGCTTTTAAATTCAGAAAGGATGTTTGCGGAAAAAAATATTTGACAATTCTCTGTAATCTCAATGACATGCAAGTCATTGAAAAAAGGAACAAGGTTAAGTTTGTTCTACCTGAGTGTCTGACCACAAGTCAGAGACCACTATGATGACACACCAAATGTGTTTGATGGATCGCAGAAAAAGATCAGGAATAGACTTTTGAAGGCTACAGTCCAAGCTATGTCTTCCAATGGTGTGACTGATGTCGGCATCCAAAGATTATCCAACTTGAATAAACGCTAGGAGTTAAGGTTGACAGCAGTGGTTTAATCACTTACTATTGATATCTACATAGCGCATTGATGTGAATCACCCTGCTGCTCTCGCATTTAACTATTCACAACTCACGGATGATGGTTGTTGTGAATGGCTGTTCACAAGTCTAAATGTGTATTTGAATCCAATAATGGTTGAATTCAAGAAGTTTAAGCTGCCTATCAATCATTGTTTTTGAAACCAGTGGACAGCCTGTTAAACACAGTGCGGATACCAACCTATGGAATAAAAGTGGGGATTTTATTGTTCAATCTAATTCATGCTAATAAAAAAATAACAAATACATAGGCCTAATGGAAACATGCTCAAACTTGAAGGGGCAATCTACATCAATTTTTGGATCTAGAAATTATATAAATCCTGACAGGTTATTTCACTTAGAATTCACAGTATCACCATTCCAGTGGGTCAGAAGTTTACATACACTAAATTGACTGTGTCTTTAAACAGCTTGGAAGATTCCAGAAAATGATGTCATGGCTTTAGAAGCTTCTGATAGGCTAATTGACATAATTTGAGTCAATTGGAAGTGTACCTGTGGATGGATTTCAAGGCCTACCTTCAAACTCAGTGCCTCTTTTGCTTGACATCATGAGAAAATCAAAAGAAATCAGCCAAGACCTCAGACCTCCACAAGTCTGGTTCATCCTTGGGAGCAATTTCCAAATGCCAAATGAAGGTACCACGTTCATCTGTACAAACAATAGTACGCAAGTATAAACACCATCATACCGCTCAGGAAGGAGATTCTTCAAAGTAGCTACCTTTTGCCTTGATGACATCTTTGCACACTCTTTGCATTCTCTCAACCAGCTTCACCTGGAATGCTTTTCCAACAGTCTTGAAGGAGTTGCCACATATGCTGAGCACTTGTTGGCTGCTTTTCTCTCAGTCTGCGGGCCAACTCATCCCAAACCATCTCAATTGGGTTGAGGTCGGGTGATTGTGGAGTCCAGGTCATCTGATGCAGCTCTCCATCACTCTCCTTCTTGGTCAAATAGCCCTTACACAGCCTGGAGGTGTGTTGGGTCATTTTCCTGTTGAAAAACAAATGATAACATTTATTAGAATGAATGGAATTCTGGTAGACTTTGGTTTTTAATGTTAATATATAATTGAATTGTATTATATGTAGTAGGAAGCGATGGATTAGAAGAAGCCTACATAACCAACCGATAATGTAAAATGTAACATCCATATATGGTCAGCTATGTAAACTTTAACATTGATTTATCTTGCAATAGATGTCGTTTAATTGGTAACATACACTTCGTCTTGTTCTGATGCCTCTTAAGGGGGAAGTAATCTAAATGTAATGGAATGTAATCAGATTACGTTGCTGAGTTTGGGTTATCCAAAAGTTACGTTACTGATTACAATTTTAGAATGGTAACTCGTAACTGAAATCGATAACATTTAGAAAGTAACCTACCAAACGCTGCCCATAGGAGAATGCTTTGAAGAGCCCTTTTCGGTTCCAGGTAGAACAATTTTGGTTCCAGGTAGAACCTATTACACAGAGGGTTCTACATGGAACCCAAAATAGTTCTTCTTGGAAAAAAAGGGGTTCTATGGGGACAGCTGAAGAACCCTTTTGGAACCCTTTTTTCTCAGTGTATGTAGCGATTCCCATCAAATATGTTGTTGTCTTTTCACACTATTCAAACACCACAATCGAATAAACAGATTATGAAGCCCTTATAGCATATAGATCACATATTGCAAACCAATAATCTGAACAAAAAAATGTCTGTGCATCCTTGACCATCGCTAATCAATATCCAAAAACAGCACAAGTTTTTTCTGCGAACCTGCACATCATCATCCTCTCTCTTTTGTGGCACCAATGTAACGGGTTTTGGCAGGGGAAAAGTTTTTGTAGTAGTCTAGTGTGTGGTGTGGGAATAATGATAAGAGAACCTGGGGAGAACCTGCGGAATTCAAGCGAACCTTGGAGTGTTCACACTGCACATCAAATTGTTTGAAAGGGAGCAAGTGTGAAAACACCCTAAGGCGTGGTTTCTTTTGTAAAAAATATTTTAAATGATAGACTAGATCCTATACGTTGACTATATTTAACACAATAGCATACTGTAACAGCACTGCAAAGCTTCAACCATTGGCATCAATAAACTGTATGTACAATGTTATAGAATGCCCAGTGCAGTCAGAAACAAATTTTCCTGTGTTTTATATACATTTTCACACTATGAGGTTGGAATAATACTGTGAAATTTAGTGTAAGAGCTGTTTGAAGACCGCCTGAAATGATTGCCTGTTTAGATGGGTGAGAGTTTTGGCTTTCCATGGTGACATCACCATGCAGTAAATGAGTTAATAGACCAATAAGTAAGGGAGTTCCAAACCTCCCTGCCACTAACAGCATATTTTCAGTCTTCCCCCTCCCCAGTCAAACCTATCCCAGACAGTCCTATCAAAAAAATAAGCCATGTTTGTCTGGGAGAGTCCACAATCAATATTTTGAATTGCTTTAGCGGCACCAGAACATCCAGTTGTAATGTATTTTGTAGTTCCAGCAATGAGGTGCTTTAAAACTAAAAGTGTATTTGCCTAGTTCGGTGGAGACCCAAGGAACCTCGAGTTAACCTAGCTTGTGAATGGGTTTGGTATCTCATGTTTTTATATTTTAACAGCAAAGTTAGGTATGTCGGAAGCTAGTGTAGTAGAGCAATCACAGTAAGTTACTTAATTGTTACCCAGAAATGGTTTAATATTGAGATAAAAATGGCTGCATAGGACCTTTAATGCCGAAAACTACACTAAATACATGTATTTGTCATATAGTTATGTAAATATGAACGTTTGAAATTTATAAAAAGGAAGACCTTTAATAGACACATCGGGTATGACTGTTTTTCCAAGATGGTGGATGTGGACATTTCAGGATGTCACATTATTCGATTCCCCAAATGCCACCACCCGCTCAGTTTGAAATGAGTTCATAAGGTAATCAGATTGGGATTCACTTTCCCATCAGAGGGATCAAAGAGGATTTTTTTTCTCTCTCTCCTCATTCTTCATGCAGACTCCAAAAAAAGGAGAACAAGAAATGGGGAGAGTTGCATGATATTAAAGTGAAAATCAAATTACATCAATATGATTAAACGGCTGCCAACAAGGTGCAGATGTAATTATGATTGTTAATTGAGCCAAGTTTGATTCCACGCATCAAAGCGAGTGGCGGTCAGTAGTTTATAATTTCAGGACAAGGAAGTTTGATGAGCTCCATATGGACTCCGTCTAAGAACATTTTGAGAAGCTCAGCAGTGGCCTTTACCATTCAGACCTAAGGGAAGGGATATGTTGTTGATAAGCATGTTTAGTTTATAGCTTACTACAGAAATGACAGACCTCAGGCATGGGTAGTTTTGTCTTCATTCCCTGTCCTTTGTCCTTGAATGTGGATTATTCTTTTCTTTTGCGTCTCCATTCTGTTAATAATACATGAATGTCCTCTTTTTTCCTTCTTTCCCCCTTTTTTCCCTGTAGCAATTATTGAACCCACCGCAACTAGTGCTGTCTCCCGCTCAGGTCAGTATATGTCACCGTGCTGTACGTAAACCAGCAAAGGGATCCACTCCACACTAACCTAAAAACCTCTCCTCCATCTCCAATTCCTCTCTCTTGATTGGCTGGGATGCCTGCTGGGGTACAGCTTCACTGTATGTGCTTTCACTTGCAGTTCATTTTGGTTTCTCAGGATTGGTTCTGTTCTGTTTCTGTTTTATTTTCTTCCTGTCAATGTAAACAGCTCGTCCGTCTCATTGCACACCCCCACCTCCTTTACTCTCTCTCCTTTGGAGCGTAGTGGCATCATAAAAGTGACTGTTACATATGGCTCTGGGACCGATGCGTTTCCTTTTGCTGATGGCTTTACTCTGGCTTCTTCATCCCGCCCCCTATGCTAGCTAAGTACAGTCTGCATGAAGGGCAGGATGTCAGTGAAAGGACCCTGTTACTTTGTTGTTTTGCTATGTGCAGTGGCTCTGTCTCCGTTTCTCTCCTTCCAGAAGCAGCCGGGCTCTGCTACTGCCGCCATCTCTAACCTGTTGCTGTCGATGTGGCAGGTGTTTTTCCACTCTACTTCTGTTGCTTTCAAATTACAGCTCGGAATAATCCCTTTGCCAGGCCGTCTTTTCTCCCTCTCTTATGGTTTTAAGCAAGTCGCAGAATGTAATCTCTCACGTTGGTTACATTATTTTGCTTAATACTGTTTGCACACATACTCACAACCCGCTCGCATACACACACACACATGCACAGACACACATGGCGAGTGACATTGCATGATAAATCTACTCAGCGCTATCCAGAGTTTTTCATCCTGCATCATGGATTTGCCCATCGTTTCATGTTCCATTCTGGAGACGTGGCTCTGTATGAGCATGTACTCTCCTGCATCCCTTACATTTTTACTTGGAAATGGATCTCCACGGGGATTTTGTCAAATTGCAAGTCAAATCCTGCTCTCTGACAACACATAGCCCCGAACTCTCATTTTATGTAATGCTTGCAGAGCAAATGACAATTTCATGGTCCAACGCAACACCAGTGCTATCAATTGTGGAGATAAATTAACTCGATGTCCCATTGTTCTTGTTTTGTTCCAAGTCCACATTTTATTTGTAGTATTTTTTTTGCAGTGCGCAAGCTGAGCAGCTTGGCATAGGCAATTGTTTTAGATTCCTGGCAACAGGTATCCTCCAACTCATTAAACCATGTCTGTTAATTAGGTTGAAGATATATAATTATCTTCTGTCAGCTCCACAAAGGAGGAGTGGGGGAAAGGTCCATGTAGGGAATGACATTTGTTGTCATTTAGAGATGTCAAACAGGAAACAATTGATGCTAAACCTCATCAAACATGTAGATTAAACAATGTAATGATTCCCTTCAGATACCATTTATGCTCATTTAGGACTGCATTCTTGCTTGGTCTCATTTGACATGCTCAAACTATTGTGAAAGTTAAAGTAAAAATGGTCAACACGACTATCTAATATACAAAGGAAATTGCATGGTTGTGGCAGTACCAGCCCACAAAACATTTCCTTCTTAAACAACACTGAAATGTCAATAAAAGGGTTATGTACCTTTTTTGCAAACAACACATTGGCTAATGTTTTCTACATGACATTTGTGAAATGTGCTCTACAGTTGACCTCTTCCTATAGGTTAGTGACAGTACAGTGTGACACCGCATGGCTGTGACAATGATATTAAATGGTCGGTCCAGTACTTGAATATCACTCTGTCTTGTTTGAGCACCGCTACAGTATGCACTGAAATGTTAATGCAGCCATTTTTATCTCAATATCAAATAATTTATGGGTAGCAATTTCTGTGATTGTTTTCAATTAAAATGGTAAAAATAAACAAAAATAGCTTATTAGTAAAGAGCAATTCCTCAAGCAGGAATTTTTCTAGGACTGCCTGAGAGTGGTCTGAGTGGAGAAGAGAACTGAAAGCTAACTGTTATTTGGAACTCTCTTTCTTATTGGTCTATTAATTAATTTACCAAATTGTCAAAGACTCCACCCAAGCCATAGACTGTTCTTTCTGCTACCGCATGGGAAGCGGTACCGGAGCGCCAAGTCTAGGACCAAAAGGCTCCTTAACAGCTTCTACCCCCAAGCCATAAGACTGCTGAACAGCTAATCAACTAGCTTCCCAGACTACATTGAACCCCACTAAACCCCCTCCCCCCTTTGTTTTTACACTGGTGCTACTCGCTGTTTATTATCTATGCATAGTCACTTTAGAAATTACTTTGACTATCCTGTACCCCCGCACATTGACTTGGTACCGGTACCCCCTGTATATAGCCTTGTTACTGTAATGTACATATCTTGTTACTTTTTCATCGATTATATTCATTTTTCTTTAGTTTATTTAGTAAATATTTTATCAATTCTATTTCTTAAACTGCATTGTTGATTAAGGGCTTGTAAGTATGTATTTCATGTACGGTCTACACCTGTTGTATTCGCCGCATGTGACAAATTTGATTTGTAACTTGATTTGTCTCTATCTCACCAAAACAGGTCAACTTTTCAGGTGGCCTTTTCCAACAATTCTTACACTAAAAAGGGCATTATCATCCTTTTCACAATTTCACCCTATTATTCCAAACTCATACTGTGGAAAAAATATGTAAAACACATGTTTTTGACTGTACCGGGATGTTAAAATTAGTTGATAAGTAGTAGAAAATGTGTAAATGTTCAATTTCAAAATGGATTAAACATATACACTACCGTTCAACAGTTTGGGGTGACTTAGAAATGTCCTTGTCTTCCATGAAAAAGATGTCAAGAAGTTGACAAGGTTATAAATAATTATTCTTAATTTAAATAATAATTGTCTTCAAACTTTGCTTTCGTCAAATAATCCTCTGTTTGCAGAAATTACAGCCTTGCAAGCCTTTGGCATTCTAGTTGTCTATTTGTTGAGGTAATCTGAAGAGATTTCATCCAGTGCTTCCTGAAGCACTTGCCATAAATTGGATTGGCTTGATGGGCACTTCTTACGTACCATACGGTCAAGCTGCTCCCACAACAACTCAATAGGGTTGAGATCTGGTGACTGTGCTGGCCATCCAATTATAGACAGAATACCAGCGGACTGCCTCTTCCCTAAATAGTTATTTCATAGTTTGGAAACTATGTTTTGGGTCATTGTCCTGTAGAGGGAGGAAATTGGCTTGAATTAAGCGCCATCCACAAGGTATGGCACGGCGTTGCAAAATGGAGTGGTAGCCTTCCTTCTTCAAGATCCCTTTTACCCTGTACAAATCTCCCACTTTACCACTACCAACGCACCCCCAGACCATCACATTGCCTCCGCCATGCTTGACAGATGGTGTTAAGCACTCCTCCAGCATGTTTTCATATTTTCTGCATCTCACATTTTTTTTTAACCAGGTAGGCTTCTTGAAAACAAGTTCTCATTTACAACTGTGACCTGGTCAAAATAAAGCATAGCAGTGTGAACAGACAACAACACAGAGTTACACATGGAGTAAACAATTAACATGTCAATAACACAGTAGAAAAAATAAAAAACAGTCTATACAGACTGTGTGCAAAAGGCATGAGGAGGAAGGCGAATAATTACAATTTTGCAGATTAACACTGGAGTGATAAATGATCAGATGGTCATGCAGGTAGAGATACTGGTGCGCAAAAGAGCAGAAAAGTAAATAAATAAAAACAGTATGGGGATGAGGTAGGTAAATTGGGTGGGCTATTTACCGATGGACTATGTACAGCTGCAGCGATCGGCTAGCTGCTCAGATAGCAGATGTTTAAAGTTGGTGAGGGAGATAAAAGTCTCCAACTTCAGCGATTTTTGCAATTCGTTCCAGTCACAGGTAGCAGAGAACTGGAAGGAAAGGCGGCCAAATGAGGTGTTGGCTTTAGGGATGATCAGTGAGATACACATGCTGGAGCGCGTGCCACGGGTGGGTGTTGCCATCGTGGCCAGTGAGATAAGGCGGAGCTTTACCTAGCATGGACTTGTAGATGACCTGGAGCCAGTGGGTCTGGCCACGAATATGTAGCAAGGGCCAGCCGACTAGAGCATACAGGTCGCAGTGGTGGGTGGTATAAGATGCTTTAGTAACAAAACGGATGGCACTGTGATAAACTGCATCCAGTTTGCTGAGTAGAGTATTGGAAGCAGTTTTGTTGTAGATGACATCGCCGAAGTCAACGATCGGTAGGATAGTCAGTTTTACTAAGGTAAGTTTGGCGGCGTGAGTGAAGGATGCTTTGTTGCGGAATAGAAAGCCGACTCGAGATTTGATTTTAGATTGGAGATGTTTGATATGAGTCTGGAAGGAGAGTTTACAGTCTAGCCAGAAACCTAGGTACTTATAGATGTCCACATATCCTAGGTCGGAACCTTCCAGGGTGCTGATGCTAGTCGGCCGTGCAGGTGCAGGCAGCGAACGGTTAAAAAGCATGCATTTGGTTTTACTAGCGTTTAAGAGCAGTTGGAGGCCACGGAAAGGAGTGTTGTATGGCATTGAAGCTCGTTTGGAAGTTAGATAGCACAGTGTCCAAGGAAGAGCCAGAAGAATACAGAATGGTGTCGTCTGCGTAGAGGTGGATCAGGGAATCACCCGCAGCAAGAGCAACATCATTGATATATACAGAGAAAAGAGTCGGCTCGAGAATTGAACCCTGTGGCACCCCCATAGAAACTGCCAGAGGACAACATGCCCTCCGATTTGACACACTGAACTCTGTCTGCAAAGTAGTTGGTGAACCAGGCAAGGCAGTCATTATAAAAACCGAGGCTACTGAGTCTGCCGATAAGAATATGGTGATTGACAGAGTCAAAAGCCTTGGCCAGGTCGATGAAGACGGCTGCACAGTACTGTCTTTTATCGATGGTGGTTATGATATCGTTCAGTACCTTGAGCGTGGCTGAGGTGCACCCGTGACCGGCTCGGAAACCAGATTGCACAGCGGAGAAGGTACGGTGGGATTCGAGATGGTCAGTGATCTGCTTGTTGACTTGGCTTTCTAAGACCTAAGATAGGCAGGGCAGGATGGATATAGGTCTGTAACAGTTTGGGTCCAGGGCGTCTCCCCCCTTTGAAGAGGGGGATGACTGGGCAGCGTTCCACTCCTTGAGGATCTCAGATGATATGAAAGAGAGGTTGAACAGGCTGGTAATAGGGGTTGCGACAATGGCTGCGGAGGGGGGGGGGGGGGGGCGGAGCTGTTGGCCGAGGATGGAGTAGCCAGGAGGAAGGCATGTCCAGCCATTGAGAAATGCTTGTTGAAGTTTTCGATTTTCATTGATTTATCGGTGGTGACTGTGTTACCTAGCCTCAGTGCAGTGGGCAGCTGGTAGGAGGTGCTCTTGTTCTCCATGGACTTTACAGTGTCCCAGAACGTTTTTGAGTTTGAGCTACAGGATGCAAATTTCTGCTTGAAAAAGCTGGCCTTTGCTTTCCTGACTGACTGCGTGTATTGGTTCCTGACTTCCCTGAACAGTTGCATATCACGGGGACTATTCGATGCTATTGCCGTCCACCACAGGATGTTTTTGTGCTTGTCGAGGGCAGTCAGGTCTGGAATGAATCAAGGGATATATCTGTTCTTAGTTCTGCATTTTTTGAACGGTGCATGCTTATCTAAGATGGTGAGGAAGTTACTTTTAAAGAATGACCAGGCATCCTCAACTGACGGGATGAGGTCAATATCCTTCCAGAGGTGTATTTGGAGGGCCAGTTGGTCAGGATAACGTCTATGAGGGTGCCCTTGTTTACAGATTTAGGGTTGTACCTGGTGTCTTCTTTGATGATTTGTGTGAGATTGAGGGCATCTAGCTTAGATTGTAGGACTGCCGGGGTGTTAAGCATATCCCAGTTTAGGTCACCTAACAGAACAAACTCCGAAGCTAGATGGGGGCGATCAATTCACAAATGGTGTGCAGGGCACAGCTGGGAGCTGAGGGGGGTCGGTAGCAGGCGACAACAGTGAGAGACTTATTTCTGGAGAGAGTCATTTTTAAAATTAGTAGTTTGGGTATGGACCTGGAAAGTATGACATTACATGCCATCTCTGAAGTAGACTGCAACTCCTCCCCCTTTGGCAGTTCTATCTTGACGGAAAATGTTATAGTTGGGTATGGAAATCTCAGAATTGTTGGTGGCCTTCCTAAGCCAGGATTCAGACACGGCAAGGACATCAAGGTTGGCAGAGTGGGCTAAAGCAGTGAGTAAAACAAACTTAGGGAGGAGGCTTCTGATGTTGACATGCATGAAACCAAGGCTTTTTTGATCCCAGACGTCAACAAATGAGGGTGCCTGGGGACATGCAGGGCCTGCGTTTACCTCCACATCACCCGCGGAACAGAGGAGGATTAGTATGAGGGTGCGGCTAAAGGCTATCAAAACTGGTCGCCTCGAGCGTTGGGGAATAAAAGGAGCAGATTTCTGGGCATGGTAGAATATATTCAGGGCATAATGCGCAGACAGGGGTATGGTGGGGTGCGGGTACAGCGGAGGTAAGCCCAGGCACTGGTTGATAATAAGTGAGGTTGTATCTCTGGACATGCTGGTTGTAATGGTTGAATTCACCACATGTGAGATGGTATCAGAGGTATGAAGAGTGGAACTAGAGGCTACATTTTAAACTAAAACAATGATAACTAACCTGAACAACAGTATACAAGGCATATTGACATTTGAGAGAGACACACAGCGAGGCATAAAGTAATCAGGTTTTGATTGGGAGAGCTAGCTAAAACAACAGGTGAGACAACAACAGCTAATCAGCTAACACAACAACAGCAGGTAAAATGGTGATGACTCGGCAGAGAGGGTCGGATTAACTACACACAGAGCCTGAGTTCGCGGCAGGGGCTGACAGATAAAAAATAAATAAACAGAATGGAGTACCGTGATTAATGGACAGTCCAGTAGGCATCAGCTATGTAGCCAAGTGATCATAGTGTCCAGGGGGAAGCAGTAGATGGAACAGGGAACCCGCCACTACGCTAGCAGGCGACAAGGCGTTTAAAGTTAGTAGCACTCCGACGGTGGCTGGTTGAAGGCACAGCAGATGGAGTATTCATCAACAGACCAGTCGTGGTGGTGTGGCGGGGCGCCGTGTCGACAGAGAATCCAAGCCAGAAGGTGAAAGAGGTATTGTAGAATTTAATTTGCTGGCCGGGAGATGCGCCTGGCTCACGGCTAACTGGTGCTAGCTTCGTGGCAGGGCGTTAGCCACTATAGCCAATCGGTAGCAGCGGTGATCCGGTGCCAAGGTCCAGAGTTTACATCAAGGATCCGGTGGAGTATCAGGCTCTAGCCGTGTATGAGTGTGGTTCAGGTGAACAGCTGAGTAGGTCGGGAGGTGGGCCTCAGGGATTGCTTTGGTACTGTGAGCTAGCTAGCTGCAAGCTAGCTGTGAAGATCAGAAGTAGTGGTCCAGGGATTACGGCAGGAATTCCACGTTGCTGTGGAGAGACAGTCCAATACTGGTTGTCTGGCGAGTATTATCCAGGCTAAGAACAGGGCTGGTATCTGTGCAGAGGGAAAAAGCCACTAGCAGTGGCTAACAATGACTGAATAGCTAATTAGTTGCTTAGCTTCTGGAGGTTCTTGAATGTGTTCTAAAAATATAAAATAATAGCGATACCGTATCACATTGGGTGATGCAGGTTACCGGAAGGTATAATCAATTTAAAAATTGAAAAGAGATTGAAAATAAAATTGAAATATACATACAAAAAATACGAAAAGTACAAAAGTACACGAGACACGAACAAAACACGTCTCCACTGCTACGCCATCTTGGACAAAATGTTCTTCTTTGTGATCCAAACACCTAAAACTGAGATTTGTCTGTCCATAACACTTTTTTTCCAATTGTCCTCTGTCCAGGGTATGTGTTATTTTGCCCATCTTAATATTTTCTATTTATTGGCCAGTCTGAGATATGGCTTTTTCTTTGCAACTCTGCCAGAAGGCTAGCATCCTGAAGTCGCCTCTTCACTGTTGATGTTGAGACTGGTATTTTGCGGTTACAATTTAATGAAGTTGTCAATTGAGGACTTGTGAGGCGTCTGTTTCTCAAACTAGACACTCTAATGTACTTGTCCTCTTGCTCAGTTGTGCACCGGCGCTGTTCTGTTTGCGCTGTTCTGTGAAGGGAGTAGTACACAGAGTTGTACGAGATCTTCAGTTTCTTGGCAATTTCTCGCATGGAATAGCCTTCAATTCTCAGAACAAGAGTAGACTGACGATTATCAGAAGAAAGTTATTTGATTCTGGCCAGATACTCAACTAGTCTAAAGAAGGCCAGTTTTGTTGCTTATTTAATCAGATCAACAGTTTTCAGTTGTGCTAACGATTGCTAAAGGTTTTTCTAATGATCAACTAGCCTTTTAAAATGAGAAACTTGGATTAGCTAACAACATGCCATTGAAACACAGGAGGGATGGTTGCTGATAATGGGCCTCTGTACGCCGATGTAGATATTCCATAAAAAATCAACCGTTTCTGGCTACAATAGTAATTTACAACATTAACAATGTCTACACTGTATTTCTGACATGCACAGCTTTCTGAGTGAGGTTATGTCTTCAAGTCTCCAGTGGGTGATGGAGTCCCTTCGATGTATGTAATGTATTACAGATTATGAACAGGTGCAGTCAGATGGCAGGAGGGGTGGTGTGTTTGACACTCCAAACCAGGAGAGACGTGCATCATCTCTCCAAACTGTCTCTACAAGGTAGAGTTGATACGCACAGCACTGAGAACCAGAGGTGGGACCAAGTAATTGTTTTACAAGTCACAAGTAAGTCTCCAGTCTTAGCACTAGCCAGTTGTAGCTCAATCTTGGGTGCAATGACTGACAGTGTGGAGGCTCATTGATTTAATGTTGCATTAGCCTACCTGCTACACTAGTAAAGTTATATATAGCTGTCGGCTATATTAGCCACGACTTACCGTTCTTTGTGCAGCTTCAAATGTCGAACATAGTTGGAAGTTGTTGCTCCTCCGTTTGTATTTTTCATCCCGCATGTTTTGCAAGTTGAAATCAATTTTCTGTTGACCTCAGCGTGGTCTTTATATCCGAAAATAATAAGGGTATCATCTTTCCAAGGGCTGTATCTGAATTCACCCGCCGACGTTCCTCTGCACAGCCACACGCAACTTTTTGTTAGCTGGCACAATTTGATTGGCTGCTCTCCGATTCAAACTGTAATCCGTTAAATGAAGAGTTGATGCGCTGCCCACTTTTTTAATAGCATCATTTTTTATATTTGGGCTTTGGGAGTGTTTCAAGTCAGTTTGAGTCAAAAGGCTCAAGTCCAAGTTAAGTCACGAGTCATTGGTGTTGAAGTCAAAGTCGAGTTGCAAGTGTGTGTGACTCGAGTCTAACTCGAGTCCAAGTCCTGTGACTCGAGTCCACACCTCTGCTGAGAACATTATCAATGGTTGTTAGGTGAATTCCAGGACAGTGATAGTATTTTGACCTATGACCAGGTCAAATGTGACCAACCTGAAGTGGGACTAGTGCCTGGCCACGTACTGCCTCAGCCTTCTGCTCCTGATGTGGTAGGGGCGGCGATTCCCACAACACTGCTGAATGACAAATGCACCAGGTTTTGTAAGAAGCCTGTGAATTAAAACATACAGAAGTAATTATATTAATAGAGTGACTGTAAGTACAGAATAGATTCAGGCTAGTGACGCTAATATGCAACCAGCTGTGTAATGTTATATTGCTGAATGCTTACTGACACGTATTTGTAGCATGTTAGCAAAAAAAACTTGTACTCAGGCTGGACAAGTACAATCCTTCATTTTTTTCCACCCTAGAAAATGCACAATTAGACTTTCATGAGAACAGTCATGGTGTTTCAGCACTACTAGCAGATGAAGCCCCTAAATGCTAGCTAGCTAATGCTAACCTATCCCATAATCATGAATCCCAGTTCATTACAGGAAAGGCAGAATTCCACCAGGGCCTGAATTATTGAGAGCAAGTGCGCACCGGTTTGTGTCAAGAAATGCAACACTGCAGGGTTTTTTTTTCAACTCAATATTAGGCAGGTGTTCATAATGTTTGGTATACCCAGTGTTGATCAGTAGTGCCGTCTGAACAAATACATTGTTTAATGTTTTTATTTATTTTACTAGGCAAGTCAGTTAAGAACAAATTCTTATTTTCAATGACGGCCTAGGAACAGTGGGTTAACTGCCTGTTCAGGGGCAGAACGACAGATTTGTACCTTGTCAGCTCGGGGATTTCCGGTTGCTAGTCCACCGCTCTAATAAGATGATAGAATACGCTCCCATACGCTTCTCCTTTTACTTTTTTCATAAATCATAGACCGCTTAACAAGCATCATTGCAAGTACTTTGAGACATACAATGTACCCAGAAAACAGGGGAAACACTGAGGAGATTTGGCAACATTCCCATTAGGACCCTTTATGGTTTTGGTGCAACGTTTTCCAACTAAAGTTGTGTGATGGTCCCAAAGAAACGTTCTCAGGGGGACCTTTATTTAGTTCCCTGTACGTTCCCAGGACTTCACTGAGGACCATGTCAGGACAATGCCAGGACCTTTTTAGGACTTTTTTGGGATGTTGTGTCATGGGGACGTCCCCGGGGACTATCCTGGAACTGGACAAAACCTCCAGGGGACCATGACAAAACCTCCTGACAACTTTAGGCAACCATTTCGTGACTCATTATTGTTTGCAGGGTTCTGTGTCCCATATGTCTTGTTTTTCAGAATTGTAGAATATGTTATCTATATTGCACACACATATTATAGAGGATATATATATCCTCTATGTTGCAACCGAGGACAGACGATTTTTACGCGCTTCAGCACTTGGCGGTCCCGTTCTGTGAGTTTGTTGTGGCTCCTAGATGTTTCCACTTCACAAGAACAGCACTTACAGTTGACCGGGGCAGCTCTAGCAGGGCAGACATTTGACGAACTGACTTGCATCCTATGACAGTGCCACGTTGAAAGCCACTGAGCTCTTTAGTATGGGCCATTCTACTGCCAATTTTTGTCTATGGAGATTGCATGGCTGTGTGCTCGATTTTATACACCTGTCAGCAATGGGTGTGGCTGATATAGCCGAATTCACTAACTTGAAGGGGTGTCCACATACTTTTGTATATGGTGTATATTTTTATATATTCTATGAATACGATCAAGACTCCCAGGTGTTTTGTTCATTAGCACTCCAAATACATTCCCAAGATGAACAGATGCAAAACGGAGAACATTCTCACGTTGTTTCTTTCTTCCATTTACCAGTTTTTGATCCCTTTTTTGCTCTGAATAATCTTTACTATTTCATACAGTGCTCTTGACTTTTTCCACATTTTGTTACGTTATAGCCTTATTCTAAAATATATTAAATACATAAAAATCCTCAACAATCTACACACAATTCCCCATAATGGCAAAGTGAAGACAGGTTATTAGAAATGTTTGCAAATGTTTTAAAAATAACTATTGAGACTTTGCTATGAGACTCGAAATTGAACTCATGTGCATCCTGTTTCCATTGATCATCCATGAGATGTTTCTAGTTCTTCCTTGGAGTCCACCTGTGGTAAATTCAATTGATTGGACATTATGTGGAAAGGCACACACCTGTCTAAGGTCCCACTGTTGACAGTGCAAGTCAGAGCAAAAACCAAGCCATGAGGTCGAAGGAATTGTCCATAAAGCTCAGAGACAGGATTGTGTTGAGGCACAGATCTCTGGAAGGGTACCAAAACATTTCTGCAGCATTGATGGTCTCCAAGAACACATTGGCCTCCATAATTCTTAAATGGAAGTCGTTTGGAACCACCAAGACTCTTCCTAGAGCTGTCCGCCCAGCCAAACTGAGCAATCGGGGGAGAATGGCCTTGATCAGGAAAGTGACCAAGACCTCGATGGTCACTCTGAGAGAGCTCTAGAGTTCCTCTGTGGAGATGAGAGAACCTTCCAGAAGGACAACCATCTCTGCAACACTCCACCGGTCAGGCCTTTATGGTAGAGTGGCCTGACAGAAGCCACTCCTCAGTAAAAGGCACATGACAGCCCGCTTGGAGTTTGCCAAAAGACTCCCAGACCATGAGAAACAAGATTCTCTGTTCTGATGAAACCAAGATTGAACTCTTTGGCCTGAATGCATCATGTCTGGAGGGAACCTGGTACCATCCCTACAGTGAAGCATGGTGGTGGCAGCATCATGCTGTGGAGATGTTGTTCAGAGGCAGGGACTGGGAGACTAGTCGGGATTGAGGGAAAGATGAACAGAGCAAAGTACAGAGAGATATTTGATGTAAACCTGCTCCAGAATGCTCAGGACATCACACTCAGGCGAAAGTTCACCTTGCAACAGGACAACAACCCTAAGCACACAGCCAAGACAACGCAGGAGTGGCTTCGGGAAACATCTTTGAATGTCCTTGAGTGGCCCTGCCAGAGCCCGGACTTAAACCCGATCGAACATCTCTGGAGAGACCTGAAAATAGCTGTACATAAACGCTCCCCATCCAACCTGACAGAGCTCGAGAGGATCTGAAGAGAAGATACCAAAGGTGGCAAAGGAGCTTCAACAAAGTACTGAGTAAAGGGTCTGAATACTTTTGTAAATGTGAATTTTCAGTTATTTATTTTTTATTTTTTATAAATTAGCAAACATTTCTAAAACTCTGTTTTTGCTTTGTCATTAGGAGGCAATGTGTGTAGATCAATAAGAAATGTTATTTTTATTAAATTTTAGAATGAGGCTGTAACCTAACAAAATGTGGAAAACGTCAAGGGGTCTGAATGCTTTCCGAATTAACTGTACATCATTCTGACCATTTCTGACATAATCAGACTATTACTTTATGCAAGGGTATCATAATAGTATCATGAATCTTGGATCCATGGCTTAAAGTCACGTACATCACGTCATTACACTATTTTTGTTTACAAAGCCCTGCTCCATAAGCTTCCCACTTACCTAACATCACTGTTAAGATTTCAAATGACAAGTTATCAATCCCGGTCACAGGGTTGGTTAACTTTGGAGACTCCGCTGGTGTCTACAGAGTTCAGTAAATTCGCCTTTAATTTTATTTCACCCAATGTTTGGAATAATCTCCAAAATATGTTTTGATTAGATGCTTTGAAGTCCCTAGGGCAATGCAGACAACCGACACAGGATTTTTATAATGAATAATGTGTTTGTTTTAATTGACTGTGTGGATCTTAATGTGTATTTTAATATGTATGTTTATATATACTTGCCTGTATGTTTATCTATACTTGTTTTTGTATTGTGCAGGACTCATTTGTAAAAAAATACTTTAGTCTCAATATGACTTCCCTGTTGAAATAAAGGTAAATAACTAACATTCCTTTGACCCTCCCCCAGATAGGCTATGGATCTACAGGACAAACATGATTAACGACTCCATGAAGGTTTATGTGTCTTGGTAATGTCTCGGAGTAAGCCATAAACCATTTATCTATTTTCTGACGAGGGGAGCCATGATGTAGCAACTATTGAAAAGACAGCGATTTGTGATTTTTAACTCAATCCGTCCCTACTTGAATGATACATGCAATTTTGGTGGGGCATGGAAATAAACAGAAAACACTCAGGGTTGGTCTGCGCCCTACAATACAATGAATTACCCTGCGTGGCACATCAAGCTAAATATCCTTATTTCAACTTTCCAAGTGGTAGGGAGATGGGGATTTACACTGAATTGTGGTGTGGTCCATCAAAGTGGTAAAGTCCATCCTGTTCAATATTCGTCATTGGCTTATCCAAAATTCCAAAGTCACTTACTCTGCTCCCTATGGGAACAGAAAGCTGTTCTAATCAAGTATGTAAAGCTTCTCTAATCAAATGATATGTGGGTAATGTAGGTCTGGAATTGGAGTAATGTCTTCTTTGGAAGTGAGGTTACAGTAGGTGTTCCTTCTCCCAAGCACCCAACTCATTATCTGATCATGTTGCATACTAGGCCCAGTGGGTGCATTGCTTGAGGTTGATATACCACTGCACATGACAACACCTCTAATGAACAAACAACTTATCATTTCTCTAATTTTCTCACTCCAATATTCTCTCATGGCCAGCACTTTGTAAATAATAACAAATACGTGTGATGGGGAAGGCTTATCAGCACTTTTACCCCTGTTTTGAAACCCACTTAATTTGCTTTTTTAATGATTACATCTATTTCAAATGAGAGAATGTCTTATCCAGTTGTTTACTTTCCATCACTGAAGCATTTGATAACTTAATCCTAAACTCATAATATGTATTTTGCTGATTGGATTCAAGTACAATATATCTTGCACAACAAAGGTTTTTACATAAATGATACATGTGTTATCAGAATATGCTACAAATGAGGAGAATAACATGTACCTATTATTTTCTAGAAATTTTAGTCAACAAAATGATCAATCTCTTGATTAATCTCTAAAGATTAATTTATAGAAATACAGAGATAGATATTAGCA
Organism: Oncorhynchus gorbuscha; assembly: GCF_021184085.1. Taxonomy (NCBI): domain Eukaryota; kingdom Metazoa; phylum Chordata; class Actinopteri; order Salmoniformes; family Salmonidae; genus Oncorhynchus; species Oncorhynchus gorbuscha. The sequence goes on from NC_060186.1 coordinate 46,042,164, forward strand.
TTATATAATTTCTTAACATTTGGTCCACTAGATCATTATACATTTGGTATCACATTCAGCAATGGTATAACATCTTCATTTTTGGCAGTTTTTCCCTCCCAGCAGAACATCAAATTATCACATCCCATTTGGTCCCACATTTGTGGCACCAAAAATAGCAGTTGCTCAGAAATGTCTCAATTTATGTTTGTGTAGGTCTTGAAGCTCAGCTTGTTGGTCTTGGAACTTTCCATTTTTTTAATGAGTGAGGCTAAAGCGGTTTTTAATTAAATGTTCACTCTTTTGCTATTCAGGATGTGTTTTTTTTAACTCCTGGGCCTTGCAGCAGTGCATTCTAACACCTTGCACTGTACTGCAAACATATGGTTCAACATATGCTAAACGTCTACATCACTTGAATACTGATCATTGCAAATACTTTCTGACCAAAGCACAAATACTGGGTCATTCTGACCAAAGCAGGCTTTAAAACATCAGAAGACACTCACAGGCTCTCAGTCTTGTTTGAACGAAAAGGAGATAATCTATTAAAGTAGGTTTGGCTTCATCATTGATGTATGTATTGTGACTCTGTGGGTACTTAATTTTCACCACAATTTCATCTGATTTTACGCAGCATAAAATGGAAACTAACAGAGTAATATTGCATTTCTGAGGTGTCATTTTATGAGCCAGATACCAATGTCCTTAAATTCACTTTTAGATGTAGTCAGTCAGATGAATAATCATAAATCACTGTGCATTGCAGTTGCATAACACATTGCAGCCCTCTTGAGCTTACATTTGTTCACACATCTCCTCATCGTTAGTCCTTTTTAGGCACTTTCAACTCAGCAGAATTGTAATCTGAAACTCTGGAAAGTCCAATCGAATTATGTGCCAGATTATGAAAGGATGCTTTTTTTCATCCCTTGTATCTTTGCGCAGCAGCAGAGATTTCCCCTCTCCCTCTCCCTGCAGTGTCTGGAGGCTTTAAATCACCCATGGCAGAGCTCTTGAGCACACCCAGAGAAGAAGTGTTTCTATAAGGGTGGGGGATTTTTTCAGTAAATTGCAGTGGTGGAAAAAGTACCCAATTGTCATACTTAAGTAAAAGTAAAGATACCTTAATAGAAAATGACTCAAGTAAAAGTAGTAAATCACCCTACTTGAGTAAAATTCTAAACGTATTTGGTTTTAAATATACTTCAGTATCAAAAGTAAATGTAATTGCTAAAATGTACTTTAGTATAGAAAGCAAAAGTATAGATAATTTCAAATAACTTATTTTAGGCAAACCAGACGGCACTGTTTTTTTGTTTTATAATTTATGGATAGCCAGGGGCACACTCCAACACTCAGACATCATTTACAAACGAAGCATTTGTGTTTAGTGAGTCCACCGGATAGATCTCTTGATAAGTGAGTGAATTGGACCATTTTCCTGTCCTGCTAAACATTCAAAATGTAACAAGTACTTTTTAAAATTATTTTCTTTAAGAATGTAGTGAAATAAAAGTAAAAGTTGTAAAAAAATATAAATAGTATAGTAAAGATACCCCCAATAGCTACTTAAGTAGTACTTTAAAGTATTTTTACACCACTGGTGGGTCTTAGAATGAAGTGAAGCAGTAGGAAGAACCTGAATACGTTTTCCAGTGTACTTACCTCGTGCAGCACTTACAGTATGCAACAATTATATTTTAGCTGTTTGTAAGCTTATTTTGATATGATAGTGTTACTAGATATGCTTTTGCTACGAGATGCATCTATCTGGCAGATAGAATCAATTCCTTATTTGTTAGGTATATAATATTGGAGTACACCCCATTTTGACCTTATTAAGGTTTTCTTACATGGAATGTTCATTCCTGGTGGACTCATTTACTTCAATGCAAAGAAGGGGACAAGTGTCTGCCTATAATCCCTGCTAATTGATTTTAATAACAGCCTTAGCTATAAACATCCACACCTATTTACCCAGCATGCACTGGATAGTAATACACAGTGGGCTATCTGAGGGTAATCCGTTTTGGTGATACATTTCAGCTTCGCTTATCAGGTATTGTATATGGCGTATCAGGTTTGGAGAGATCCAAAATCCCCTCTATGATTTGTTAAGAGGTACTACCTGAACTTCATTTTGCGCCATGCTAAAACCAGATTCCTCTCTGGAAGGGGCTGATAAGCAGATGGCATGACATATATCATACTTCACATCTAGATCCTTTGCAGGCAGAAATAGACCAGGGGTCATTTATCCCCACTGAATTTGGGGCCTGTTGTATGGCTGGTCTAAAGTGTTCCCCTACAATGAATGGGTTTATGATAATGCGAGCACAAGAGCTGCGTACACAGTGTCAATAAAACATTTTATTCCGTACATTTGAGGAATCGTTTCGGAATCAAAACTCCCCAGTGAGCCCTTACAAAATACAACAATGAAATGAAAACAGCGAATGATATTCAGGCTCCATAGAATATCTCATCTTTCATAGGGGCTCTTCAATAGAACAATAAACAATGATGAGTCATAAGGGCATCCCCCGGGACATCACAAAATGGTCGCCTAAAGTTGTCAGGATGTTATGTCATGGACCTCTGGAGGGTTTGTCTACTTCCCGGTTGGTCCCATAGATGTCCCGAGGACATTTTTAGGACTTTCTTGGGACATTGTGTCAAATCAAATCAAAATGTATTTGTCACTTGCGCCAAATACAACAGGTGTAGACCTTACAGTGAAATGCTTACTTACAGGCTCTAACCAATAGTGTAAAAAAGGTATTAGGTGAACAATAGGTAAGTAAAGAAATAAAAACAACAGTTAAAAGACAGCGAAAACTTTAGAGAGGCTATATACAGACACCGGTTAGTCAGGCAGATTGAGGTAGTATGTACATCTAGATATGGTTAAAGTGACTATGCATATATGATGAACAGAGAGTAGCAGTAGAGTAAAGAGGGGTTGGCGGGAGGTGGGTGGTGGGACACAATGCAGTTAGCCCGGTTAGCAAATGTGCAGGAGCACTGGTTGGTCGGGCCAATTGAGGTATTATGTACTATTGTACATGCATGTATAGATAGTTAAAGTGACTATGCATATATGATAAACAGAGAGTAGCAGCAGCGTAAAAGAGGGGTTTGGGGGGGGGGTGGCACACAATGCAAATAGTCCAGGTAGCAATTAGATTACCTGTTCAGGAGTCTTATGGCTTGGGGGTAAAAACTGTTGAGAAGTCTTTTTGTCCTAGACTTGGCACTCCAGTACCGCTTGCCATGCGGTAGTAGAGAGAGCAGTCTATGACTGGGGTGGAAGGGGTCTTTGACAATTTGTAGGGCCTTCCTCTGACACCGCCTGGTGTAGAGGTCCTGGATGGCAGGCAGCTTAGCCCCAGTGATGTACCGGGCCGTACGCACTACCCTCTGTAGTGCCTTGTGGTCAGAGGATGAGCAATTGCCGTACCAGGCAGTGTTACAACCAGTCAGGATGCTCTCGATGTTGCAGCTGTAGAACCTTTTGAGGAGCTCAAGTCTCATGCCAAATCTTTTTGGTTTACTGAGGGGCAATAGGCTTTGTTGTGCCCTCTTCACGACTGTCTTGGTATGTTTGGACCATTCTAGTTTGTTGGTGATGTGGACACCAAGGAACTTGAAGCTCCCAACCTGCTCCACTACAGCCCCGTCAATGAGAATGGGGGCGTGCTCGGTTCTCCTTTTCCTGTAGTCCACAATCATCTCCTTAGTCTTGGTTACGTTGAGGGATAGGTTGTTATTCTGGCACCACCCAGCCAGGTCTTTGACCTCCTACCTATAGCCTGTCTTGTCGTTGTCAGTGATCAGGCCTACCACTGTTGTGGTCGTGCCTGTCCATGCAGTCGTGGGTGAACAGGGAGTAGAGGAGGGGACTGAGCATGCACCCCTGAGGGGCTCCAGTGTTGAGGATTAGTGCGGCAGATGTGTTGCTACCTAACCTCACCACCTGGGGGCGGCCTGTCAGGAAGTCCAGGATCCAGATGCAGAGGGAGGTGTTTAGTCCTTAGCTTAGTGATGAGCTTTGAGAGCACTATGGTGTTGAACACTGAGCTGTAGTCAATAATAGCATTCTCACATAAGTGTTCCTTTTGTCCAGTTGGGAAAGGGCAGTGTGGAGTGCAATAGAGATTACATCATCTGTGGATCTGTTTGGGCGGTTTGCGAATTGGTCTAGGGTTTCTGGGATAATGGTGTTGATGTGAGCCATTACCAGCCTTTCAAAGCACTTCATGATTACGGATGTGAGTGCTACGGGTTTGTAGTCATTTAGGCAGGTAGCCTTTGTATTTTTGGGCACAGGGACGATGGTGGTCTGCTTGAAACATGTTGATTTGTCATGTGCCCTCAGATCCTCGAAAGGTTCTACAGATGCACCATGCAGAGCATCCCGACAGGTTGCATCACTACCTGGTGCTGCCTCTGACCGCAAGGCACTACAGAGTGCGTATGGCCCAGTACATCACTGGGGCCAAGTTTCTTGCCATCCAGAACCTCTATACCAGGCGGTGCCCTAAAAATTGTCAAAGACTCCAGACACCCTAGTCATAGATTGTTCTCTCTGCTACCGCATGGCAAGTGGAATCGGAGCGCCAAGTCTAGATCCAAGAGGCTTCTAAACAGCTTCTATCCCCAAGCAGGTTGAACAGGTTGTTGATTAGCAGGTGGGTTTGTAATTGGGAGGTAACAGTACGTTCCAGAGTCTTGGCAAGGAAGGGGAGGTTGGAAATGGGACCAAAGTTATTGAGGATAGTGGGGTCCAGTCCTGGCTTTTTTAAGATGGGAATGACTGCAGCTGTTTTGTAGTTAGACGGGACAGTTTTGTGGGCAAGGGAGAGGTTGACAATGTGTGTCACATATGGACAGAGAGCAGGCAGGCAGGCTTTGATGAGAACAGTGGGGAGAGGATCCAGGGAGCAACTTGTAGCTTTGGATTACATGATGAGCTTTGAGATATAAGGAGAGAGTTGTAGAGATCAGTGGAGTGAGTAGAGAAGGTGTCGTCACGGGGCTGAAGTAGTTTGCTGACAGTGGAGAACAGAGTCGAGAACAGGAGTAGGTGGACCTGGCAGCACTGAGGGCATCCCTGTAGGTCCCGTAGGGCGGCGCACAATTGGCCCAGCTTCTTCCGGGTTAGAGTTTGGTCGGCGTAGGCCGTCATTGCAAATAAAACGTTTTTTAAACTGACTTGCCTAGGTAAATAACAGTTGAAAAAAATAAAATAACATTTAGGTGGAGAGGTGGAGTTTGAAGGCCTCAGCGTAGACAGTGAGCTCAGACTTCCTTTTCCAGCACTCCAAGCAGCGGCCAGCTTGCTTCAGAGCGCCTACCTCAAGGGTAAACTGGGGGGAGGAGAAGGAGTCGGTTTAGTTTGGATGAGGGCCAGAGAGTTGAGGGAGAGATAGAGCAGTATTGATTTGGGCAGCAAGTTCATCAGGTGAGTTGGGGGCATGGTCAAGGGGCAGGGCAGAGCAGATGGCATGAGAGTTGGAGGGGGTCAAAAGCTTTGATGTTGTGGAAGGAGATGAGGCGTTTGTCAGTGTTGTAGGGTGAGTATGAGGTAAGAGAGAAATTACGTATCTTGTGGTCAGACAGTGGGAAGAGGGAAGGGTGAAATATGAGAGAGAGCAGATGAGGTCAAGTATGTTTCCTTTGATGCAAGTAAGAAAATTGTCATTTGATAATATTGAAACAGTACAGAACAGCAATGAAATCAGAGGCATGTTTTGAGTTTGATGTGTCCACGTGAATATTCATATTGCCAAGCAACACTAAGCAGAGAGTTGGACAGCAATGGTGAGTAGTTAAGTTAATTTAGACAAGAATGATTTATTAGCTTTTGATCATGGAGCAAGATTATTTGTATGTAATGTATTCAAAGGAGGCAGTTGGAAGAGACAGTTCAGTTATTTCGATTTTGGAATTGTACAGTACAGCGAGGCTGCCACCACGGCCTGTGGAGCAGGGGTGACACAGGTAGCCATAACCAGCTGGAGTAGCTTGGTTTGATGTAACAGAATAATGAATAATGAATGCTGTCTCTGCAAATAATTTTGTTCATGAAAGTAAATGAAGAGACATTAATTTTATTGTGTTATTAGATGGTATTCTAGCCTGGTTGGTATTCCAGCTGGTATTGTCAATTTATGGTGTTGGCAATGTCCATTGTCCCAAGTGAGGTACACACCATACACCGTGGCATATTATGCAAACACATTTGAGAGAATAAGGCCTAGATTCAATCAGTTCAACATTAACCCGTGATAACCAACAAAATGCATAGCATTTAATTGTTTATGTTTAGGCAATGTCTGAGGTGTAACTGTGTTTTGAGCTGTCAAATCAGTGAGCAGCAGCTCTTGTAGTCATTGTGACCCTTTCTACCCGCGTTAGAAGTTCGGAACAAAAAAGCCAAGGCTTTATATATAATGATCCTCAAATGAAAAATGATTCAACAAAATAATAAGGATTGTTGTCAGCCTAATCAAGGTGTAGATTACAGCACACATTTCAGTGTTCGAACTTCGTAATACAGCTGCATGGTATTTCTGGTTATGTGACTCAATGCATCCAATGGCAATATTTGTGATAAGTTAAAAGCTGCTGGCTGATTTAACAAATCCAATGCAGTTACATCTCGAGTTACATCGGCGATAACCGACACCTTATTGCTCGACATCGACTTAACAAAAACAATCATATGCTATGCAGTTGTCAGTTATCGTGGGTTGAGGTGGTTCTGATTGAATCTAGCCCCAAAGCTTCCTTTGCCACACCCAATGATAACATAAGAAATCCTCTCTTTAATGGTAACTCAAAATGGAAATTCTGATTGTTCAAAGTCATGTTTCTGATGGTTGTGAATGCAAATGGACATGGTATTAATTTGGTGTCCCCAAATCTTAGATTCTTATGTCTGGGATGATTCTGATCACATTTTAAACTCCAGCATTGGCCAGTTACAGTTTTGCCTATCCCCCCAACCCCCCAATGTAAAATACATAAACAGATACACACATATTTCATGGGCTTATGTCCTCCTTTCTCCCTTCTCCTCTCTCGACCCCTGTGAATATTAATTTTCAGCCTTGGTTTTCTCAGCATTCAGAGAGAGATGCAGCTACAAATGGCTGTGCCCCCAGATCATCATCCTGACCGCTCCTATTCTCTCTCCCACTCTCTATTATCCGTGCCTCTCTCCCACATGCACTCTTTCCCTCTGATTTTCTCTCCCACTCCGGATATCCACTGGAGCGGTGGCCATTAAATGCAGGCTTCAGCGTGCTGTCAGTCTCACGTGTAGCCGCACACTAAACCATGGTAAATACCCAGGAAGCAGGGAAAACAATTACTACACAAACTTTTCTGACTCCCCCACCGTGCCCCCCTGAAGTTAATGAGTGTGGTGGTGGTCTGGGTGTTTGGACTGAGCTCTGTCTCCCCTTCCACTTCTCTTTTCCTGAATGTTACTGAACTCACTCACTCACTCACTCACATTTTAGTTCTTGGTTATAAAGCAGACAATGGTTTTATACTGGTTACTTTTATTTACTCCGTCTCTCTATATCTCTCATTTCTATCACTGCGCCCGAGATCAAAGTACTTCATGCAATGTACTGATTTCAGGTCTCAGCATCCCCTTTTTGGTGTCAGATTAAAACAGTTACAAGTGTTTTTCAAAGCCTCACACATACTTACATGTACCTGTGAACAAAAAGTTTGCAAAGAAAGTTGGAAAATTCCAAACCACTTGGTTGCAGTTTTCTTTTCTTGCTCAAATGATTAATCTTGATTTAATTGGAAAGCTAAAACATGGGATTCATATGACATGTGTTTGTGATTCTGCCCCATAGACAAGCTCAGAGGCTGTGTGAGACCTGAAGCAGAAAATGGATAGTCATATTATTTTATAGACAACCAAGATTGCTGTGGAGATGTAGTCTTTTTCAATAATTGAGACACAAGGGTATATTCCCTTTCACAGACTCTAATGGTCAGTACATTAAGGGGTATGATTGAAGAAAGCCATACACTTACAATAGATGCCGCAGTAAATCAGAAAGAAGGCTTTCTTGCCAATTTAAGCATTACACTTAAGAGGATAGCACACCATATGTACCTTTCTTCTCTGGCAAGACTACTCTTTGGCAGAGTTAAATGGGTGTAATTCCGAAGTAATGTTTAAAAGCTTTTTGAATTAGTAAAGAAAGCATAGTGGTTCTTCCTTTAAAAGTTGTGTCATACTGCAGCACAGCTTGCGGGCAATTCTATGGCTCATTAGTGAAGTGTCAGCCATTGTTGCCATTAATGCTAGTTAGTGCTAGTTTGACCACCAGAGGGCATCTTTGAGAAGCATTTGACTGTTTTTGATACTGGCTGTACTAGAGAATTTAAAACCTTTTTTGTAAGAACAGTATATGGGATTGATTTGAAGAAATTTTGCTGAATTAATTTGATTAACCTCTTGGATTTAGGGGGCGCTATTTTAATTTTGGGATGAAAAACGTTCCCGTTTTAATATTATGCTGTTTCTATTCCAATAAAAACGAAACCCTCAGGGCATTGTACAGCGTGACCGGTCGGGAGTAGGCTACTAAGTGACTGCAAGTGAAGAGCAAAAACATCCTTACATTTCCACACCCTAATTGTAGGCTAACCAATACCCAAACGGAGATTCAGTGAAAATGAAAATCTCATTGATTCATCAAGACCAGTCCCCATGTTTGTCTCAGAGCAGTGCTTGTGGGCGACGGAGAGAATGCATTTAGACAGGTATTTTCATCAAGGACATGTTTTTTGCAGATTCCACAAACACGAGGTGGAGTTGCAGAGTTCACAGGTGTGCCTGGTATGGATTGTGACTCCATCTCATTCCTCTCCCTCTTCAACACGTCATTCTCCACTTGACTCTCCGCCAATGTCAGTTAGGAAAATATGGTGCTGTACAACGGGACCGGTCGAGAGTACTACAGGCCTAAGCTACAAAGTCACTGCATTATTGTCCAAATAAAAATCAGAGCCGAGGAGCATCCCATCCTATACATCAGCCGGAAGCTCTGTCATTCAGTAATAATAATAATCGTTGGATAACAGATCGGCTCTAGGAAGTCATTAAGAGGCGGGTTTTATCTTCAATATTATCATTAATTCAGAAGGTTAATTCCATAGGTTTTAGGCCTGCAGTAGGTATGTAAGTCGCTTTGGATAAAAGCGTCTGCTAAATGGCATATATTTTTATTTACTATATATTTATAATAAACGGAAATTGCGTGTCAATTCACAAACCATGTGCCATGGAATTGGTATATTTTTATTAACACAATTTTCTTTAACAAATTTTGGTCTTAAATGCAGGGCCTATAGACAGGTTTCTTACTTTTTCCCTTTATTTTTAGAGGGAGAGAAACCAAAAGCCCACTGTGCCTATTTTTCTAAAATAGTCTGTCCACATGTCAAGTGAAATTCCCCATTGTATTTACCCAAGTTCTCTCTTAAAACCTGTTAGGGATGATGCGAAGTTTCGCAGCTTTTCGCAGCTTTTTGTTAAAAATCGCGCAACATTTCAAAGTCCTGCTACTCATGCCAGGAATATAGTATATGCATATGATAAGTATGTGTGTATAGAAAACACTCTGAAGTCTCTAAAACTGGTTAACTCCAGGACCACAGACAGTTTGTTGTTGCCTGATGCAGGACTCTAGTGCCATCGAAGATAGACTCTGACTGAAAACACCTCCATTAATTGCCACAGTTTAGACTACCGGTAGATCAACGTTCTAACACCCCCTTGTGATAGTGTGGTGCAATGACAGAATGCCACAATCTACCACTAACGGTCGCGGCATAAGCTCGTAACTGTTAAAGGAAGAACCACTGTAGGTTGTGCTGCCATTGTCCTAAACAAATGGGAACTTTGACACCAAGTTTTGGAGTTGAGGCACATTTATACATACTATTTTGCTATTCAGACTCATCCCTCTCGGGTTTTGTATAGGAAAGGCATGTTAAGACAGTGTAGGGGGGGTCTTTTATTCAGGGGAAAAAAACAGAATGCGCCACAGCGCTGGGTAATATGAAACCAAACTAAAACCTAGGTCATCTTTGAGCCTTTCTACACGGTCCCTCCTTTCTTCCGGTCCCTCTCTGCTACCTGACACCTAAGCTTTTTATCTGCGTACCCAACAAAAGAAAACAGAAATTCAACAGGCTTGTCCTTACTGGGGTGAGGTCTGCGGCCAAGTAACATCCGGTAGGTTACAGTCCAGTTAGGTTCAATATCCATCCCAGTGTTGGAGGGCCCTGCATGTCAGCTCTTGCTGCACCAGACCAAAAACAGATCTGGCCAAAGCCAGGTTAAAACAGCCACCTCCCACCCCCCAACCTCCAATCTAATTATATTCAGGTGTGTGTAATTAGGCTCTTACCCTTCCTAGCAATTCTCTCTCCTGGCCAGCAGATGTAACCAACAAGCAGGAATATACCGGCCTTAACCCACCCACCCTCTCACTCATCACACACCCTTCTCCTCATCTCCGACCCGGTGGGCAGGGAAGCCATTGTCCACAGAGTGTTTCGGTGGGATGAGTCTGCATTCCCATGTTTTAACCCGGACCTGTGGACTACAGAGAAACAATACAGTTGGAGTGATTGAAACCACCTGGTTACTCTTTTGTTGGTCTCCTTGTTCTTTGACATCCAGACTAGAGGAGCAGGGTCCGTGACCAGAGTCGTCTCAGGAGGTAGTACTTTAACTTCTTCAATGCCCACTGCACCGCTAGGCACTATTTCTCCACTCTTGAGTATTTGATTTCTCGGGACAACTGCTTCTGGATGATGTATAAGATGTGATGCTCCTCCGCTCGTACCTCTTGGGATAAGACAGCTCTCACCCCTATGTTGCAGGAATCAGTCTCGACCACCATCTCTTTCCCAAAGTCCAGCATCACCAATACCTTTCCAGAGCACAGGGCCTCCTTCAGGTTCTGGAAGGCTTCTTCTGCTTTGTCAGTCCACCTGACCCCGTTGGGCTGGGTCTTTTTGGTCAGGTCTGTGAGAAGACAAGCTACAGTTGCATAGTCAGGAATGAACCTACGGTAATAGCTGGTTAGCCCCTTAAAGGTTTTTACCTGAGACTTGGTTTGGGGCCGTGGCCGCTGTCGGGTGGCTTGAACTTTCTTGTTTTGCGGATTGACATTGCCCCTCCCAATGGAGAATCCCAGGTACTCTGTCCCAGTCTGCATTGGTGGTTAGATCTGCTCTGTGAAGAAACTCCAAGACAGCGTTGAGCTGCTTCAGCTGAGATTTCCAGTTAGGGCTGTACACAATCACGTCATCCAAAGATGCTGTTGAGTACTCACTGTGGGGTCTCAGGACCCTATCCATTAGCCTCTGAAAAGTAGGCGGAGCTCCATGCAGGCTGAAGGGTAGAACCGTGTAATGGTACAGCCCTGTAGGCATGGCAAAGGTCATCTTCTCCCTCGCCTCTGGAGCCAGTAACCCATTTTAAGATCCAGGGTGTTGATATACTGGGTGTTACCCAGGCGGTCAATCAGCTCATCTACACAGGGCATAGGATAAGCGTCAAATGTTGATATCTCATTTAGTTTTTGTAAGTCATTGCAAAACCTTAACGACCCATCCGGCTTCGGCCCTAAGATGATTAGGCTGCACCATTCACTCTGGGGTGGCTTGATAATCCCCATATTTAGCATCTGGTCCTCCTCCTTTTTCAAAGCCACCCATCTGGCCTCTGGGATCCTATAAGGCCATCATCAAATTGTATTAGTCACAAGCGCCGAATACTTACAGTGAATTGCTTACTTATGATGCTACTGCTACCTTCTTTCCAGGTTTTGTGTGGATATGGTGGTGCATCAAGGTTGTTTGCCCTGGGAGGGGAGAGAAGACAGCCCTGCCTCTCGAGCCGCTTCTGTGGGGACAGGGTGTCATGGTAATTTCCTGTATTACTAAGTGAAAGGAGAGTTTACAAACCACACACAAGTCAGAGTTCTAATTTAAACTTCATATTTTAATAATATGAGCTTCACCATAGCCCTTTGACTCTCAGATCAATTCAGTGTCTATAAATGAATTCTGAGAATGTCAACATAATGGCAACTAAGATCTTTTATAGCAGAGGTACACCCCTCTCAACTCACAATGACGAACCACAGATCTTAGAAACTTCACAAAGGGCCTTTTACTTGAAAGAGGAGTATCCCATAGCCAGATAGCATTAGCTATAAATTATCGTTCAGTTTGCTCTCTAAGATGAGGTTCTACTTCTCGTTCTTGGTACTTCCTATTACCTCATCCAATGGCATACAGTAGGGCAAAAAAGTATTTAGTCAGCCACCAATTGTGCAAGTTTTCCCACTTAAAAAGATGAGAGGCCTGTAATTTTCATCATAGGTACACTTCAACTATGACAGACAAAATTAGAAAAAGAAATCCAGAAAATCACATTGTAGGATTTTTAATGAATTTATTTGCAAATGATGGTTGTTCAAAATGATTTGGTCAATAACAAAATTTTATCTCAATACTTTGTTATATACCCTTTGTTGGCAATGACAGAGGTCAAACGTTTTCTGTAAGTCTTCACAAGGTTTTCACACACTGTTGCTGGTATTTTGGCCCATTCCTCCATGCAGATCTCCTCTAGAGCAGTGATGTTTTGGGGCTGTTGCTGGGCAACACGGACTTTCCACTCCCTCCAAAGATTTTCTATGGGGTTGAGATCTGAAGACTGGCTAGGCCACTCCAGGACATTGAAATACTTCTTACGAAGCCACTCCTTCGTTGCCCGGGCGGTGTGTTTGGGATCATTGTCATGCTGAAAGATCCAGTCTCATTTCATCTTCAATGCCCTTGTTGATGGAAGGAGGTTTTCACTCAAAATCTCACAATAAATGGCCCCATTCATTCTTTCCTTTACATGGATCAGTCGTCCTGGTCCCTTTGCAGAAAAACAGCCCCAAAGCATGATGTTTCCACCCCCATGCTTCACAGTAGGTATGGTGTTTTTGGATGCAACTCAGCATTCTTTGTCCTCCTAACACGACGAATTGAGTTTTTACCAAAATGTTCTATTTTGGTTTCATATGACCATATGACATTCTCCCAATCTTCTTCTGGATCATCCAAATGCTCTCTAGCAAACTTCAGACGGGCCTGGACATGTACTGGCTTAAGTACGGGGACACGTCTGGCACTGCAGGATTTGAGTCCCTGGCGGCGTAGTGTGTTACTGATGGTAGGCTTTGTTACTTTGGTCCCAGCTCTCTGCAGGTCATTTACTAGGTGTGTTCTGGGATTTTTGCTCACCGTTCTTGTGATCATTTTGACCCCACAGGGTGAGATCTTGCATGGAGCCCCAGATCGAGGGAGATCATCAGTGGTCTTGTATGTCTTCCATTTCCTAATAATTGCTCCCACAGTTGATTACTTCAAACCAAGCTGCTTACCTATTGCAGATTCAGTCTTCCCAGCCTGGTGCAGGTCTACAATTTTGTTTCTGGTTCCTTTGACAGCTCTTTGGTCTTGGCTATAGTGGAGTTTGGAGTGTGACTGTTTGAGGTTGTGGACAGTTGTCTTTTATACGGATAACAAGTTCAAACAGGTGCCATTAATACAGGTAACGAGTGGAGGACAGAGGAGCCACTTAAAGAAGAATTTACAGGTCTGTGAGAGCCAGAAATCTTGCTTGTTTGTATGTGACCAAATACTTATTTTCCACCATATTTTGCAAATAAATTCATTAAAAATCCTACAATGTGATTTTTTTTCTCATTTTGCCTGCCTCATTTTGATGAAAATTACAGGCCTCTCTCATCTTTTTAAGAAGGAGAACTTGCACAATTGGTGGCTCACTAAATACTTGTTTCCCCAGTGTAAATCAATTGTCAATTCTAGATACTCCCATCTCAAATACAATCCACCCCTGGACAAGCTCCCTGAGAGGAGTGAGCCTCTAGGTCATATACTATGAAAGATAAGTTTCAACATCAGAGGGGACATACAATGGTTCCAGACACTGCCATACTCCTCCCCCCAATGGGAAAAGGAGGGAGTGAATGGAGTAAAGACATTGTGGAGCCCACATATTTTTTCATAATTTTTTTGAAAATAAATAAACATCTTATTTATCAATGTTACCTAACTAATTCTCTATTCAGCTACGACAAGGGGACAAAGCTGCTCCAAGAATTGCCTCTCAGGCATGCCACTTGTTGAGAAGGTTAATGTGGTATATTTGCACTTGCTTCCGGTGCCCTGCCTGTCAAACTTTGTAGTTCACTGGACTCACCTTCTCCAGGATCTCATATGGCCTCTTCCAGATGGACAGAAATGTATTTTCTGTTGTGGGCACCAGTACCAGAACTCTCTCTCTCTGACCATATGCTATTTTACCATTGGCCACAACTTCTGCATTCGATCACCAATTTTCAGCTACATGGTCATTGATACTGTGATGCGGACTTGGCTCAGTCACTCAGGTCTCCTTTGCAATGTCCAGGAGGCCCTGGAGTTGTCATCCATATAGGAGGTGAAACCGGGAGAATCAAAAAGATGGAAAAGAGCAAATATGGCAACAACTGGTCTGAGTTCCTTCCATTCTGGTCTACTACCTTACGGAGCATGCTCTTTTATTAAACCTTTCAACAAGCCTATCTGTCTTAGGGTGGTACACAGAAGTGCAGATTTATTTTACCTTCAGGACCTTGCACAAGTCCTGCATGATCTGAGACATGAAGGGGGTCCCCTGGTCGGTGATGATCTCCTTGGCTATTCCCACTCGGCTGAAGAACATCACCAGTTCCTTGGCAATACCTTTTGAGGTCATAGTTCTTAGGGGAATAGCCTCTGGGTAGCAGGTTGCATAGTCTAGAATCCCCAGAATATATTGGTGCCCTTTGGCATACTTTACCAAGAGCCCCACCAGGTCCATTGCAATTCTCTCAAAGGGGACATTACATCATTGGGGCCACTGGGGCCAAGCTTCCTGAACTTCAAAACTTATATACTAAACGGTGTCAGAGGAAGGCCCCCAAAAACTGTCAAAGACTCCAGTCACCCAAGTCATACTGTTCTCTCTGCTACCTCACGGCAAGTGGTACCGGAGAATAGGACCAAAAGACTCCTTAACAGCTTCTACCCCCAAGCCATAAGACTGCTGAACAATTAAACTTATCAAATGGCCACCCGGACTATTTACATTCAACCCCCTTTCGTTTTTACACTGTTGCTACTCTCTGTTTATTATCTATGCATAGTAACCTGTACTCCTTGTATATATTCTCGTTATGGTTATGTACATTTATTTTGTTACCTTGTGATCGATTAGATTTTTTAAACTTTATTTAGTAAATATTTTTTTAACTCTATTACTTGAACTGCATTGTTGGTTAGTGCTTGAAAGTAAGGATTTCACGGTAAGGTCTACCTGTTTTTTCGGCGCATGTGACGAATACAATTTCATTCGATTTGATCTATGCTAGGAAGAGGGATTAGAAGATTTGTGAAGTGAGGTTTAGGTGCAGTGAGTTGGCATTTAGGACACGACCGGCAATAATCCTCCACGGCTCTTACCACTCCCAGCCAGGACCCTATTCTTTGTCTTTTGGACACCCAGGTGGGCTGTTCCGAACTGACCTTTAAGGTTGAGACTGATGGGCCCCTCCCCAAGATCTTCCTCTGACAGCTTCCAGACTGGGAATGGATCGAAGGGTCCTGCTGATTCTTCCTCTTATCCAGGCTCAGTGGGGGGTCCATCCGGGTTCCCCTGGGCAGTGCAAATATAGTTTTTTGTTGATTTTTGGAGGGGTTCTTGGGCCATGGCATGTTTGGTTTTCCTCCAAGCCCCAGGTGGGGTACGGGGAGGTTGGGGATTAAGCCTACTTGAAGTTGACAGTTCCCTTGAGGGGTTGTAAGCTTCACCACTGTCGTTGGATATTCCTTGGTGTCCTCGTGAAGGCAGGACACTGCCACATGATTCTCTGGGGTACAATTGTGCTCACCTACTAGCTTTGGCAATATCAATGACCCCATACTGCTTGAGTCCAACAGAGCTTCTGCATCTCTTCCATCTACTTTGTTTGGGATTGTGGGGGCTGATTCCTTATGGGCCCAACAGGATTTCATTAGGTGACAGGGCCTACCCCCAACTGGGTCTGTCTTCCCGTGTTGCTGGTTAAGAGGTAGGCCTTTCAAGTCCTCCGCCTGTGTCATTTTCAACAGGAACCTTCCCGGATTGTGTCCACTGGCTGGGGTTGCCTGTGGAGCACAAACAGTGAGGGTTTGTAGGTGGGCCAACAACCTAGCATTTTGATTCCTTTGCTCTGAAATTAACTCCCTGTGCATGTCGAGCTGGGCTTGGCTGTCATGAGCCAGCTGCTTGATGAGGTTCTCCATGATCTGGTATTACTTAACAGTCTCATGTTACTTGCCCTTGAAGCTCGAAGGGATAATGCCTGCATTCTCCACCAGTGGATAGCATAGAGCAGAATTGACCTTTCTCCAGGACTTTTATTCAGGGAAAGAAACAAGAGAATACGCCACAGCAATGGGTAACAATGAAACCAAACCAAAACCTAGTACGTCTTTGAGCCTTTCTACACAGGTCTTCCGGTCCCTCTCTCCTACCGGACAGCTAAGCTGTTTACCGGCATATCCAACAAAAGAAGACAGAAATCCAACAGGCTTGGCCTTACTATGGTCAGGTTTATGGCCAAGTAACATCCGGTATGTTCCTGTCCATTTGTGACTTGATGTGTCTTGGCTTGGAATATTTAATATGACAACTGGCTGTCAGCAGCTTCCCATTCAAATCAAAGAGTACACAGATTTGCAGGTGTTATAGCACGTGCAGCTAAATTCCATAGACTCTTTACCTTCAGGTCTTTGTTCACCAGCGACCATTTAATCTCCACCAGTATTTGCATGGAGAAGGGGTCCGATGCCTATATGTCTCCCTACAATAAGAGTTGAAATTATACAGTAATTAGTTTTTCCAACATTACAGGCCGCCCCCGATTTGACATTGGAGGGAGAGGGGAGGCTGGAGAGTCACGATACAGTGCCCACAGCTTCCAGAAACAACACTGCTAAACACTGACCCTTGTGAATTAGCATATTAATTATGTTTTTTTGCGGGGGGGGGTCTTATCCTGGAAACCTCTATATTCTAACCCCCTCTCTCTCGTTTTCTGTCGTGTTTGATGTTTCCAGTTTTTTCACCACCCATCAGGATGTACTATGTACTTGTGGGGCAGTAGTGACAGGGTCTTATTCTGGCACCCAATTACCTCTGAGAGCCCTGGATGAACAGGATTGCTCTTTCCAAGACCATTTTCCCCCTCCATCCGTCCACAGTACCCATCACACACACATACACACACCTCATTCACTGTCACCCCGCTGAGAAAAATCTTCTCAATTAGCTTCTACAGATGACAGGTAAAAAGAGATATCCCCCTAAAGCACATGAATACATATTCTTCAGATGGTTTTTCCTCTTACTTTCATGATGGTTTGGAATTTTTATTGATTAACAAAACCACAAGGTTTTTAATGTGGTTAGGAAAGGTCATGACATTCAGAAATGCCATTCTCTTTGGGGAGCAGTCTGGATGATGGCCTGTTAAACAAGGTTAGCAGTCATATTGGCTCATTTTCTATCTATTTTGTGGCCTCCAAAATGCCCACATAAACACTGCCTCGCTCTCCCTTGCTCAAGCTTGTCGCTCTCCATTAGGTACTCAGCTTGAGAATTTCACAGTGAATTATACAGCCCTCAGGAGGTATGTGAGGACTACACTGACACAAACATGCATAGGCTGCACTAAATACACACCCTGGTCCTCAAACACACACATGCACTAATTATTGTGTGCATCACATCCATGACACATTTTCCCACTGAGATACCTTACAACGCTCAATGTTGCCTCACTTGGTTGTACTCATGTAATTATTTCAAATGAAACTGCTTTGAAGGAACAGACACTGAGGACCACACACAGAGACCATTAACCCTTTAGCAAGCTCATCACCAGTGTCAAGACATCCAGTGGCCCGTCATTGGGCTTTCACTGGACCCCTCGTTGTGATTAAGAGGGTCATGGTGCAGTCGGCAAGAGATCTAAAGGCACGTACCTCCAAGGCCATCCAGGGCTCTGAAGTCATATGCACAAATTTTACAGTTCCCCCTTGCATTAACATAGTAAAACAATCAATGAGTTGAGCTAGAAAAGCCTCATCCTCTGTCCTGTCAGCATTGACATTGATAATCAGCATGCCAAAAGAATCCCAGGCACTTTTGTCAGAGTGGATTTGCAGGGGGAGAGAGAGGATAAGTCCATTTTGCTCTACAGTTTTTCCCTAATGCAGTCTTTGGCTGAGTTCTATGCAAAGAAGAGGGGTGGGCTCCCGGTAGGCCTCAGTCATGCCGCTTTCCAAAGCGAAATGGAAGAATATTATAGACGTGATGATAGCATATTACATTTTGATTGATTAATGTTAAATGTTAAATGGACTTTTCCCTTTTCCCTGTCCTCTTTTCCTCATCAATCCTCCATATTCTCTATTGAAAATCCGCAAATCAACTGAGATCTCCATTCCTGATGCACCCATCCCGTTAGTGGGATCATTTTCGTCAACCACCGCTGAATTGCAGAGCGCCAAATTCAAATGAAATTACTAAAAATATTTAATTTTCATGAAATCACAAGTGCAATATAGCAAAACACAGCTTAGCTTGTTGTTAATACACCTGGCATGTCGGATTTCAATAAAGTTTTTTGGCGAATGCATACCAAGCGTTTATGTAAGCACATCTCTCTCAGTAGACAAAATATTACAAACAGCTAGCAGCCAAGTAGATTGGTCACGAAAGTCGCTTACCTTTGATGATCTTCGGATGTTTGCACTCACGAGACTCCCAGTTACACAATAAATGTTCCTTTTGTTCCATAAAGATTATTTTATATTATTATATTTATATTATTTTATAAGATTATTTTATATCCAAAATAAAAAAATATCTTGTTTAACCAGATTTAGCTATTTTACAAAATTTTAAACAAGATATTTTGACACGAAAAGATGCTTGACTATGCATATAATTGACAGCTTTGGAAAGACGACACTCTGACTTTTACAAAACTGCAAAGATATTGTCTGTGAGTGCCACAGAACTGATGTTACAGGCGAAACCCAGATAAAAATCCAACCAGGACGTGGCGCATTTTTAAAAACCGCCTCATGCCAATGACTCATTATATGGCTGTGAATGAGATACAAACGGGCTTACGTTTTCCACAAGGTGACTACAGCATTGTGAAGTCTTTTTAGGCATTTCCCTTGAAGAATGGCTGTAAAGGACCATATATGGCATGTGGTCACATGGTGTCTCCCGCAGAAAATACTGAGAAACCAACTGCCTCGATGGATATATTATCGAATATATATGTTAAAAACACCTTGAGGATGGATCCTAAACAACTTTTGCCGTGTTTCTGTTGATATTAAGTAGCTAATTTTGAAAAAAGTTTGGAGTTATAGTTGTAGCATTTTTCGGTTGATTTCGCAGCCAAGCATGGTGAAGAAACGGGAGATTTTTCTGTGTTGCCTGCTGCCAGCAGAGCCTAGCAGAGCATTATGCCATGATAAACTTACACAAATGCTTGTCTAGCGTTGGCTGTAACGCATATTTTGAAAATCTGAGATGACAGTGTTGTTAACAAAAGGCTAAGGTTGTGTTTGAATATTTATTTCATTTCACTTGCTATTTTCATGAATAGGAAAAGATTCTAGGGGTATTTATGTCCGTTACGTTATGCTAATGCATTTGAGGCTATGATTACGCTCCTGGATACGTGTTTGCCTGTCGCAACTGGTTAAAATGGGAAGGTTTTTTATCCAAAAATGAAATACTGCCCCCAGAGTTTCAAGAGGTTAACAGAAACAGATGAACAGAATTAGTATGACAGTCTTATTCAAAGTGAGAATGCAGCATGTCTTGACTGGATATCTATTTGATCTGTGTTCGGGGCAGTGAAGCGAACTTAAACCTAGCCACTCTCATCTCTTAGCTACGGTAGCTAGCCACCTGCACACATTTTTAGCTAGCTAGGTAAAGTTATATCCTGACAACATTGAAACTCTGAGATGGTGCTGCAGAGATGGAGAGCTGCCGTCTAATGGGCTCCTGTCCAATTCTGCTATTTTGTGTATTTTTTTCCACTGATCTTAACTTTTTTGTACATAATATTTTCATTTCCTATGACCTAAAACAGCTTCTGGACTTCAAAACAGCGATTACTAACCTCAATTTGGATGAAGATTTCTACTTAAACGAGTCGGCAGCTGTGGATGTACTCCTCATCCCGGACCAGGCCCTAAACCCCGGGACTCGAAAGAGGAAGAGATGACGCGAGAGAGGCAAATGAGCAGGCTCCCTGATGAGACTATGACGACAAGTACACTACCATTCAAAAGTTTGGGCTCACTTAGATATGTCCTTGTTTTTGAAAGAAAAGCTTTTTTTGTCCATTAAAATAACATCAAATTGATCAGAAATACAGTGTAGACATTGTTAATGTTGTAAATGACTATAGTAGCTGGAAATATCTACATAAGCGTACAGAGGCCCATTATTGGCAACCATCACTCCAGTGTTCCAATTGCACATTGTGTTAGCTAATCCAAGTTTATCATTTTAAAAGGCTAATTGATCATTAGAAAACCCTTTTGAAATTATGTTAGCACAGCGTAAAACTGTAGATCTGATTAAAGAAGCAACAAAACTGGCCTTTAGATTAGTTGAGTATGTGGAGAATCAGCATTTGTGGGTTCGAATGCAGGCTCAAAATGGCCAGAGTCAAATAACTTTCTTCTGAAACTCGTCAGACTATTCTTGTTCTGAGAAATGAAATCTATTCCATGCTAGAAATTGCCAAGAAACTGAAGATCTCGTACAAATCTGTGTCCTACTCCCTTCACAGAACAGCGCAAACGGGCTCTAACCAGAATAAAAAGAGGAGTGGGAGGCCCCGATGCAAAACTGAGCAAGAAAACAAGTACATTACAGTGTCTAGTGTGAGAAACATATGCCTCACAAGTCCTCAACTGACAGCTTCATTAAATAGTACCCACAAAACACCCGTCTCAACGTCAACATTGAACAGGCGACTCCGGGATGTTGCAAAGAAAAAGACAGATCTCTGTCCAGTGTCTGTGTTCTTTTGCCCATCTTAATCTTAAATTTGTATTGGCAAATTGGCATGACCATCATGGTCATGAAGAGAGTACGACAACACCTTTTCACCCTCAGGAGACTGAAAAGATCACCAAGCCATAAGACGCCTGAATAGCTAATCAAATGGCTACCCAGACTATTTGCACCCTCGCATTTTATGCTGCTGCTATTCTCTGTTTATTAACTATGCATAGTCACTTTAACTTTACCTACATGTACATATTACCGATCTTTGTATTTCACTGGACTCACCTTCCCTAGGATCTCATATGGCATCTTCCAGCTGGACAGAAACATATTTTCTGTTGTGGGCACCAGTACCAGAACTCTCCTGATTCTGGAATTCTCTGGGTTGAGCTCCCGGATTGTAGACCGTCCTCTGTGCTTCTTAGGCTTCAGCCATGTGCTCTCTTACCTTTGGCCACAACTTCTGTATCCGATCACTAATTTCAGCCACATGGTCAATGATACTGTGATGCAGGCTTGGCTCAGTCTCCCAGGTCTCCTTTGCAATGTCCAGGAGACCCTGAGGTTGTCATCCATATAGGAGCTTGAACGAGGAGAATCGAAAAGGGCCAATATGGAAACAACTGGTCCCAGTTCCTTCCATTCTGGTCTACATCCTTACGGAGCATGCTCTTTAAGTTTTTCATAAATCCTTTCAACAAGCCCATCTGTCTCAGGGTGGTACAGGGAAGTGTGGATTTGTTTTGCCTTCAGGAGCTTGCATAAGTCATGCAAGATCCGAGACATGAAGGGGGTCCCCTGGTCAGTGAGGATCTCCTTGGCTATTTCCACTTGGCTGAAGGACATCACTAGATCCTTGGCAATACATTTCGAGGCCATTGCCTCTGCGTAGCTGGTGGCATAGTCTAGAATCACCGGGATATATTGGTACCATTTGTCGTTCTTTACCAGGGGCCCCACTAGGTCCATTACAATTCTCTCAAACGGGACAGTACATCACTGGGGCCACTGGGGCCAAGCTTCCTGACATCCAGGACCTATATACTAGGTGGTGTCAGAGGAAGGCCCCAAAAAATTGTCAAAGACTCTCTCTGCTACAGCACGGCAAGCGATACCAGAGAGCCAAGTCTAGGACAAAAGGCTCCTTAACAGCTTCTACCCCCAAGCCATAAGACTGCTGAACAACTAAACTTATCAAATGGTCACCTGGACTATTTACATTGAACCCCCTCTTGATTTTACACTGTTGCTACTCCCTGTTTTTATCATCTATGCGTAAGTAAGCATTTCACTGTAGGGTCTACAACTATTGTATTCGCCGCATGTGACATACATTTTAATTAATAAAATCATGATGACACGGCCAAGTGTTGTGCATTGCGTTGGGTTCAAACTGTTACTGCTTGGTCTGCGCACCGCTCCATAATGATTTAATTAGCCTACATGTCTTTTTTTTGTATTATCAACTGTTACTAATGATCATCAGCATCAACCACACAGTCTTGACGGTGTTTACAGAGGAAGAAAATGAAGGTATGCGAAACAATGTAATTATATGGAATGATGATAATGGAATGGATGATAGGCTATACCAATTTAAGCGAAATAACAGTAAATTGGCAGTTCTGTGGTTATTAGGGCTACTGATGATTGATACTGATAGTGGTTAATATTTAATAGCCTTAATAGCCTAATTAAGACATTTGAGAGTTTCCATCCCTGCAATTTAAACGGCTGTACAATACACATTTTACATAATGGCACATTTCATAAACTTTACTGTGCCAGTGTTGGTTTGTGGTGGTAAATAGACAGCTACGAAAAATATAGATGAAAACTCTCTTGGTAAATAGTGTGGTCTACAGCTTATCATGAGATCCTCTACCTCAGGTGAGCAAAACCTTGAGACGTACTTGATATTAGAGTTCATGCACCAGCTGTTGTTTACAAATATATACAGACCGCCACCTCTTGTCTTAATGGTAGCAGCAGTTCTATATGAGATATTACAGTTTTTACTGTCCCGTTGGTAGGATATTTGTGATCGTAGCTCGTCTATTTTGTTATCCAATGATTGTATGTTGGCTAATAGGACTGATGGTAGATGTATATTGCCCACTTGCCGCCGGGTCCTTTAAAGGCCCCTCGACCTATGTCCGCGATATCTCTGTCTCTGTCTCCTGCAAATGACAGAGATGTGTGCCTTGTCGGGTGTCTGAAGTAAATCCTTCACGTCTGACTCATTAAATAAAAAATATTTGTCCTGTACATGTTTTCCTTCCCTATTCACTAGTGAATTTAATGTGATCCTGTGGGTTGACTTTTTCCTCTCCTCCTTTCTCTGTAAATCCTTAATATTCTGGGCAGCAGGTAGCCTAGTGGTTTGCGCATTGGGCCAGGAACCGAAAGGTTGCTGAAATCTAATCCCTGAGCTGACCAGGTAAAAATCTGTTGTTCTGCCCCTTAAACAAGGCTGTTAACCCACTGTTCCCTGGTAGGCCTTAATTGTAAATAAGAATTTGTTCTTAACTGATTTGCGTAGTTAAATAAAAAAAATCTTAATGTGCATACCAGCAGAAAGTGCTTCTGTAGGTATTTGCTCTTACTCCATTTGATCCAGCTTATCAACCAGTTGATTATTATAATCAGATGCACTAGATTGGGGACCTACAGGATGGTAGCTCTCCAGGAACAAAGCATCAAAGCATCGGCCTGAGACAGCAGGTGGTTCCTATTGGGACCATGGGAGGATGTAGTGCCCGATTCCACAATAGGCCCTTTATTTGCCCCATCAAGTAAAAAATATGCAATACCAGTCAACATTTTGAACACACCTACTCATTCAAAGGGTTTTTCTTTATTTGAACTATTTTCTACATTGTAGAATAATCGTGAAGACATCAAAACTATGAAATAACACATATGGAATCATGTAGTAACCAAAAGTGTTAAACAAATCCAGATTCTTCAAAGTAGCCATGCTTTGCCTTGATGACAGCTTTGCACACTCTTGGCATTCTCTCAACCAGCTTCACTTGGAATGCTTTTCCAACAGTCTTGAAGGAGTTTCCAAATTTGATGAACATTTGATGGCTGCTGTTCCTTCACTCTGCGGTCCAACTCATCACAGGGCTCCCGAGTGGCGCAGCAGTCTAAAGGCAATGTGAATCGCTGCAGAATGCTGGATAGCCATGGTTAGCCATGGTTAAGTGTCCCTTGAATTCTAAATAAATCACTGAGTATCATCAGCAAAGCAAGCCACACCATCTCACCTCCCCCTCCATGCTTCACGGTGGGAACTACACATATGTTTTGTTATGTCAGCTATAGGCTTTCATTTGGTTAGAAGGCTTTTTTTCTAAGTGATTTGAGTTGTGAATGTGACACATCCCATTATGAAAATAAGAAGATAGGCATATCGTTATTAATTCATGGCATTGTTTCCTTGTATCCAAATATTGAAGACATGCAGACAAATTCATTAATGAAGGGAATGGGAATAACCTAATAGTGTACTACTCTGGAGTCATAAAAACTATTAAATAAATTGTTGTTATTTGCGGGTCACGGATATTCTCTTGAAACAATGCTATGTGGGTGGGTCGGGTTGTCGAGAAAAATCTGTCCTGATGTCGGATATTGGGTGGGGCTGGAATTGATGTTGCCGGTGCGGGGTGGGTGCAGCTCCAAAAATAATGGACCCATGCACGGCTCTAGTTGGGGAACCCTGGTGTACATGGAGTGGGAGGAACGAGCAAGGCAATTGCTATGCGGACCTGGTTGAGACCAACTATCAACCGGCGGTGGCACATTGCTCTGGTTAGCACTGCCATGTCTGAGCTGGTTAAGATCAGCCAACAGCTGGACGTCCCATTTTCTATATAGATCACCCCATGCTGAACCCAATAACCAAAACATGTTTATGTATATTGTTGTGTAGGTCGCTGACAGAGATCACTCACTCACTTGTCTCTGACAACGTAGCTACACCAAGCAGTTCATCTTAATTTTTGGTTTATGATAATAGGAATTTCTTGATGTTAGCCGTTTTGTATTATAAACCAAACAATTTAACCACGCATTTTCCTAGACCCATTTGGGATCAGGGAAACCAGGGGGACACGGTGGCTTCCCCTCTCTCCCCTTCCTCTGACATACAGAACCGTATTCTACAGGCTACCTTTAGTAACCTTCTCTTATACCACTGACCATGTGTGCCAACCTTTTTAGCCCTGAGTAAAACAGGTCAAGAGACATGCATGGGATATTTACAACACAATAATGTGGTAGATATTGGTGAGGCTGTATGGGTTGACATCTGAAGTAGACCTGAATCTGCATACACCAATAAATGTATAAGGATTTTGGATAATATTGATTGGTTCTTAGTGGTTAACTTGTTTGAGCTACACTCCAGCAAGTGATAGACCATTGGAGTACAGCTGCAAGTCTCTTGGAGGAGCTGAAGCAGTTTTTCCTTGAAGAATGTGCAAAATTCCCAGTGGCTAGATGTGCCGAGCTCATTCTTCAAGGAAAAACTGCTCCAGCTCCTTCAAGTTGGATGGGTTCTGCTGGTGTACAGCGATACTTAAGTCATACCACATATTCTCAATTGAATTGTGGTATGGGCTTGGGTTATAAAAAAAACAAGCCCATTCCAAGACATTTAAATGTTTCCCCTTAAACCACTCGGGTGTTGCTTTAGCAGTATGCTTAGGGTCATTGTCCTGCTGGAAGGTGAACCTCCATCCCAGTCTCAAATCTCTGGAAGACTGAAACAGGTTCCCCTCAATAATTTCCCTGTATTTAGCACCATCCATCATTCCTTAAATTCTGACCAGTTTCCCAGTCTGCTGCTGCCACCACCATGCTTCACTGTGTGGATGGTGTTCGAGGTGATGAGAGGTGTTGGGTTTGCACCAGACGTAGCGTTTTTCTTGATGGCCAAAAAGCTCAATTTTCGTCTCATCTGACCAGAGTACCTTATTCCATATGTTTGGGCAGTCTCCCACATGCCCTTTGGCAAACAGCAAACATGTTTGCTTAATTTCTTCTTTAAGCAATGGATTTTTTTCTGGCCACTCTTCTGTAAGGCCCAGCTCTATGGAGTGTACGGCTTAGGGTGTTTGGGGAGTCTCCCACATGCCTTTTTGGTGAACACCAAACGTGTTTGCTTATTTTTTTCTTTCAATGGCTTTTTTCTGGACACTCTTTCATTTCACTCTTTCTGTGGAGTGTACGGCTTAAAGTGGTCATATGGACAGATACTCCAATCTCTGCTGTGGAGCTTTGCAGCTCCTTCAGGGTTATATTTGGTCTCTTTGTTGCCTCTCTGATTAATGCCCTCCTTGCCCGGTCCATGAGTTTTGGTGGGCGGCTCTCTCTTGGCAGGTTTGTTGTGGTACCATATTCTTTCAATTTTTTAATAACAGATTTAATGGTGCTCTGTGGGATGTTCAAAGTTCAAAGTTTATAACCCAACCCTGATCTGTACTTCTCCACAACTTTGTCCCTGACCTGTTTGGAGAGCTCCTTGGTCTTCATGGTGCCGCTTGCTTGGTGGTGCCTCTTGCTTAGTGGTGTTGCAGACTCTGGGGCCTTTCGGAACAGGTGTATATATACATATATACAGTGCCTTGCGAAAGTATTCTGCCCCCTTGAACTTTGCGACCTTTTGCCACATTTCAGGCTTCAAACAAAGATATAAAACTGTATTTTTTTGTGAAGAATCAACAACAAGTGGGACACAATCATGAAGTGGAATGACATTTATTGGATATTTCAAACTTTTTTAACAAGTCAAAAACTGAAAAATTGGGCGTGGAAAATTATTCAGCCCCCTTAAGTTAATACTTTGTAGCGCCACCTTTTGCTGCGATTACAGCTGTAAGTCGCTTGGGGTATGTCTCTATCAGTTTTGCACATCGAGAGACATTTTTTCCCATTCCTCCTTGCAAAACAGCTCGAGCTCATGAGGTTGGATGGAGAGCAGTTTTCAGTTCTTTCCACAGATTCTCGATTGGATTCAGGTCTGGACTTTGACTTGGCCATTCTAACACCTGGATATGTTTATTTTTGAAACATTTCATTGTAGATTTTGCTTTATGTTTTGGATTATTGTCTTGTTGGAAGACAAAATCTCCGTCCCAGTCTCAGGTCTTTTGCAGACTCCATCAGGTTTTCTTCCAGAATGGTCCTGTATTTGGCTCCATCCATCTTCCCATCAATTTTAACCATCTTCCCTGTCCCTGCTGACTAAAAGCAGGCTCAAACCATGATGCTGCCACCACCATGTTTGAAAGTGGGGATGGTGTGTTCAGGGTGATGAGCTGTGTTGCTTTTACGCCAAACATAACGTTTTGCATTGTC
This sequence comes from Oncorhynchus gorbuscha, assembly GCF_021184085.1. Lineage (NCBI taxonomy): Eukaryota > Metazoa > Chordata > Actinopteri > Salmoniformes > Salmonidae > Oncorhynchus > Oncorhynchus gorbuscha. Next base: position 46,069,768 of record NC_060186.1, read on the forward strand.
GCCAAAAAGTTCCATTTTGGTTTCATCTGACAAGAGCACCTTCTTCCACATGTTTGGTGTGTCTCCCAGGTGACTTGTGGCAAACTTTAAACAAAACTTTTTATGGATATCTTTAAGAAATAGCTTTCTTCTTGCCACTCTTCCATAAAGGCCAGATTTGTGCAATATACGACTGATTGTTGTCCTATGGACAGAGTCTCCCACCTCAGCTGTAGATCTCTGCAGTTCATCCAGAGTGATCATGGGCCTCTTGGCTGCATCTCTGATCAGTCTTCTCCTTGTATGAGCTGAAAGTTTAGAGGGACAGCCAGGTCTTGGTAGATTTGCAGTGGTCTTATACTCCTTCCATTTCAATATTATCGCTTGCACAGTGCTCCTTGGGATGTTTAAAGCTTGGGAAATCTTTTTGTATCCAAATCTGGCTTTAAACTTCTTCACAACAGTATCTCGGACCTGCCTGGTGTGTTCCGTGTTCTTCATGATGCTCTCTGCGCTTTTAACGAACCTCTGAGACTATCACAGTGCAGGTGCATTTATACGGAGACTTGATTACACACAGGTGGATTGTATTTATCATCATTAGTCATTTAGGTCAACACTGGATCATTCAGAGATCCTCACTGAACTTCTGGAGAAAGTTTGCTGCACTGAAAGTAAAGGGGCTGAATAATTTTGCACGGCCAGTTTTTGATTTGTTAAAAAAGTTTGAAATATCCAATAAATGTCGTTCCACTTCATGATTGTGTCCCACTTGTTGTTGATTCTTCACAAAAAAAATACAGTTTTATATATTTATGTTTGAAGGCTGAAATGTGGCAAAAGGTCGCAAAGTTCAAGGGGGCCGAATACTTTCGCAAGGCACTGTACATATGCATGCACCAATTTTCCATTTAAAAAATTTTATATATTTTTTTCAATTAATGTTTTAAATTTCACTTCACCAATTTGGACTATTGTGTGCATGTCCATTACATGAAATCCTAATAAAAATCTATTTCAATTACAGGTTATAATGCAACAAAATAGGAAAAACGCCAAGGGAGATGAATACTTTTGCAAGGCACTGTACTTCCTTTTGATACATTTTTCTGTTACTGTTTTGCCATGTATGAATATGTTATTCATTGCCTTTCTATGGGCAAAAAGCAATAAGGCTACCTTTTTTTATTCTAACCGTTGTTCTAAAATTGAAAATCAAAAAGCTATATGATCCTTGGTTATGACCTTCTTAAAACAGTTCTATATGTTAGCTTAGTAGAAACCCGGGCCCTTAGACCTTAAGTGGAATATTAGTAATTGATTCTGAAGCCAAAAAAGACATTAGCAAGGCTTTTCAGCATACACAGTTTGACATCTTCTACAGCAGTGGTCCCTAACTCCGGTTCTTGAGTACCCTCAACAGCACACATTGTTGTTGTAGCTTCAGACAAACATACCTGATTAAACTACTTGAGGACCTGATGATTAGTTGATAAGTTGAATTAGGTGTGTTTGTCTGGGATTACAATAAAAAAGGTTTTCTGTTAGGGGTTCTCGAGGACCCGGGTTGGGATCCACTGTGATACAGTACTGTAGCTTTATTCATCTACTGTACTTCAAGAACAGATGTACCCGCATTGGATTGGTTGATTAGCTTTCAAACAGCCGAATACATACTCTTAGAGTAGGTTTACCCCATTAATGTACTTGGTACATGTACTGTCTCCATGCAATCTGCCATCTGGGAATCTGTTCAATGGCCCTAATCTTGATTTACTGTATACCCATTGGTTCAAGGGCAATCTGCATTTCAAACAACAGCACCACCATCACCCTGCCATTGTTTTGGTAAGAAGTTGATGTTAGAGAAGCGTTACCACTCTCAAATTCATCGATAGAGCTACAGTATGGATAAAAAAAACATTTAACCATATTCAGAGGCTAAACAGTGTTTGTTTACAACTACATTGTTTACAAACAATTTAGCAGAATAAGCATATATTTGGGGTTTTGATGGGGTATGACAATTGGACTATGTTCATGACGCATTTATTATATAAGTTATATTCTTCAAGAATCAATGGGTGTGTGTAAATAATTTAAAGTAACTGTCCAGTGTTTCCAGATTTCTATGAAATATGACCTGTCATTATTTTTCCTTCCAAAAATAGATTAAGGGCCCCGCTGTACAGTAAGAATAGGAGCAAGGGAAGTTTAATTCAATCAGCCATTGGGTTGCTGAACAGTGGGACATAGGACAGATGCAGGCCAAATACACCAGTGGAGGCTGGTGGGAGGAGCTATAGGAGGATGGGCTCATTTTAATGGCTGGAATGGAATCATGGAACGGAGTCAAACGTGGTTTCCATATGTTTGTGTTTAACACAGTTCCATTTATACCATTCCAGCCTTTACATTGAGCCCATCCTATAGCTCCTCCCATCAGCCTCCACTGGTGTATTGCTTCCACTGCAATACACAGTCAGGGAGTAGGCCAATATACGGTCAAATAGTATACTTTGAATATGTGAAAATGTATCTTGTGTACTTTTCCGTACTGCACGTCATATATTCTGTTGTGTTTGTGTATTTGTATGCTGATGTCCTAAAAATGTATTCCATGGAAATGGACAATAAAGTATATCATATTGTATCATTAAAAAGCAGCTTTTCTGTGTTGTATTGGTTGGGCATACCCCAAAAACAGAATGGTGTAGGCATATACCGGTCATGAAAAATATTCCTTCTCTAGACCGCTGATAGGCCAGCTCATCCTCCTCAGGAGTATGACATCATACTCTATGAGGAAATGGCAAGCATTATTCAAATGCTCTGTTTGAGATACAAGTTTGAGGTTCCGTAATTTATGCTCTTGCCACATATACAAGTATAGGATGAGTCAACAACATTACTTGCGTATGAGTATGAAAATGAACTTTTAAAAGTGAATGCTCACTAGACAGTTACTTTAAAAGTAAGAAAATGTATTTAGAAATTGCATTGACCCTTTCAATTATATAATTTATAAACGTTTCAAGAGCATAGTGCAACTGTTTTACCCTATCATAACCCAATATATAAAGTTGCATTACTCCATTGTTTATAACAGGAACATAAACCATGTGTAGCTTCAAAATATGTTAAAAAACTGTAAACTACCTTGCCCATTTCCCATCTGAATAGGCCTATGTATTAGGCTAGCCCCTTTGTAGGGTTAAGGAGTGGTTTTGTGGACACAGATTAATCTTAGTCCAGGACCATAAATCATTTTGTGTAGAGATTTTCCATTGATCATGCTTTTTAGTCCAGGACTAAGCTTAATATGTGTCTCTTGAAACACTCCCCATAATGTTTAAATGAGTGGAATGGGATTATGTTCTGCATGTTTACATTACCAAATACATTCACTGGGTAAACCTACTCTAAAAGTATGTATTAGGCTGTTTGAGGGAGTTTGAATCCTTGTATGTAGTATTTGTATTATTATGGATCCCCATGAGCTGCCTACTCTTCCTGGGGTCCAGCAAAATGAAGGCAGTTATGCATTTTAAAAACATTACTAAAAACATTACAGTACATTCATAAAAGATTTCACAACATATCAAGAGTGTGCCGTCAAGCCTCTACTCTACTACCACATAACTATAACACAAAATCTGTGTGTGCATGTGTGTATAGTCTGTATGTTATCGTGTGTTTGTATGCATGTGTCTATGTTTGTGTTGCTTCACAGTCCCCGCTGTTCCATAAGGTGTATTTGTAAATACATTTTTTTTTAATGAATAAAAAAATGTAATCAAATGTTACTGCTGGCATGAGTTACTTGATGTGGAAGAGTACTGTGCACCTCTCATAGCCTGTTCTGGTCTTGGGGACTGTGAAGAGACCTCTGGTGGCATGTCTTGTAGGGTATGCATGGGTGTTGGAGCTGTGTGCCAGTTGTTCAAACTGACAGCTTGGTGCATTCAACATACCTCACACAAATACAAGTAGTGATGAAGTCAATCTCTCCTCCACTTTGAGCCAGGAGAGATTGACATGCATATTATTAATGTTAGCTCTCTGTGTACATCCAAGGGCCAGCCCTGTTCTGAGCCAATTGCAATTTTCCCAAGTCCCTCTTTGTTGCACCTGAACACACGACTGAACAGTAGTCCAGGTGCGACAAAGCTAGGGCCTGTAGGACCTGCCTTGTTGATAGTGCTGTTAAGAATGCAGCGTAGCGCTTTATTATAGACAGACTTCTCTCCATTTTAGCAATTGTTGTAGCAATCTATTTTGATCATGACAGTTTACAATCCAGGTTTAATCCAAGCAGTTTATTCTCCTCAACGTGCTCAATTTCCACATAATTCATTACAATATTTAGAATTTAGTGAATGATTTACTGCAGTAGCATGTCATTAGTTGTCACACTCTGACCATTATTTGTGATGTTTGTTTCTATGTTTTGTTTGGACAGGGTTTGATATGAGTGGGCATTCTATGTTGCATGTCTAGTTAGTCTGTTTCTATGTGTTTTGGCCTGATATGGTTCTCAATCAGTGGCAGGTGTTTGTCATTGTCACTGATTGGGAACCATATTTAGGTAGCCTATTTTGTATTGTTGTTCGTGGGTTATTGTCTATGTGATGTTGCATGTTAGCACTCAGTTTCTATAGCGGTCACGTTCGTCTGGTTAGTTTGTTTTGTTTGTTTAGTGTACTTTGTCTTTTTGTTGTCTATAATTTAAAGTATATATTCACACCACGCTGTGCTTTGGTCTCCTCAATATGACAATCATGACAGAATAACCCACCAACAATGAACCGAGCAGCGTGGTACGGCCAGCAGCAGCAGCGGCAAAGAACGCAGGACTCATGGACTTGGGAGGAGAAGGACCCTGGGCACAGCCAGGGGAATATCTCCGCTCCAAAGCAGAGCTGGAGGCAGCGAAAGCAGAGAGGCGTCAGAATGAGGAGGCAGCACGGCAGCGTGGCTGGAAGCCCGAGAGGCAGCCCCAAAAATGTATTGGGGGGAAACACAGGGAGTGTGGCGAAGCCAGGTAGGAGACCTTGGCCAACTTCCTGTGCTTACTGGAGAGAGAGAGAGGAACCGGGCAGGCACCGTGTTATGCGGTGGAGCGCACTGTGTCCCCGGTGCGTGTGCATAGCCTGGTTTGGTACATTCCAGCTCCTCGTATCGGCCGGGCTAGAGTGGGAATCGAGCCAGGTGCCAGGAAGCCGGCTCTACGCATCTGGTCCGCCAGAGTCTCCCGTCTGTCCTGAGCCGCCAGAGTCCCCCGTCTGTCCTGAGCCGCCAGTCAGCCAGGAGCCGCCAGTCAGCCAGGATCCGCCAGTCAGCCAGGAGCCGCCAGTCAGCCAGGAGCCGCCAGTCAGCCAGGAGCCGCCAGTCAGCCAGGAGCCGCCAGTAAGCCAGGAGCCGCCAGAGCCGCCAGTCAGCCAGGACCCGCCAGAGCCGTCAGCCAGCCAGGCCCCGTCAGAGCCGTCAGCCAGCCAGGACCCGCCAGAGCCGTCAGCCAGTCCGGAGCTGCTCCTCAGTCCAGGCTGCCCCTCAGTCCGGAGCTGCCCCTCAGTCCGGAGCTGCCCCTCAGTCCGGAGCTGCCCCTCAGTCCAGTGGGACCTTTAATTAGGGTCTTAGACCCAAGGTCGGAGGCGAGGGTCGCCACTCTAAAGAGGCCCTTGAAGAGGGAAATGTCTATGGTGGAGTGGGGTCCACGTCCCGCTCCAGAGCCGCCACCGCCACCAGATGCCCACCCCTATAGGTTTAGTTTTTGCGGCCGAGTCCGCACCTAAGGGGGGAGTACTGTCACACTATTTATGTCCATTATTTGAGTTGTGTGTTTCTATGTTTTGTTTGGTCAGGGTGTGATATGAGTAGGCATTCTATGTTGCATGTCTAGTTAGTTAGTTTCTATGTGTTTTGGCCTGATATGGTTCTCAATCAGTGGCAGGTGTTTGTCGTTGTCTCTGATTGGGAACCATATTTAGGTAGCCTGTTTTGTATTGTGGTTCGTGGGTTATTGTCTATGTGATGTTGCATGTTAGCACTCAGTTTCTATACCGGTCACGTTCATCTGGTTAGTTTGTTTAGTGTACTGTGTGGTTTTTTTTGTCTATAATTAAAAGTATGTATTCACACCACGCTGCACTTTGGTCTCCTCCATACGACGATCGTGACATTAGTAAAGATTGAAAAAAGTAAAGGTCCTAGACAGCTACCCTGGGGAATTCCTGATTCAAACTGGATTTTGTTGGTCAGACTTCCATTAAAGAGCAACCTCTATGTTCTGTTAGACAGGTAACTCTTTATCCACAACACATATGTATTTCCAGCAACAGACTATGATCGATAATGTCAAAAGCCTCACTGAAGTCTAACAAAACAGCCCCAACATTTTTTATCATCAATTTCTCTCAGCCAATCATCAGTCATTTATGTAAATGCTGTGTTTATTGAATGTCTTTCCCTATAAGCGTGCTGAAAGTGTGTAAAATAGTGTTTTATCTGGTCAAACACAATTTTTTCAAAAGTTTACCAAGGGTTGGAACGGGCTGATTACTCAGCTATTTGAGCCAGCTAAGGGGGCTTTGCCATTCGTGGGTAAGGGATTAACCTTATCTTCCCTCCATGCCTGAGGGCACACACTTTCTAGTAGGCTTAAATTGAAGAACGGCAAACATATGTGGCAATATCGTTCGCTATTATCATCAGTAATTTTCCATCCAAGTTGTCAGACCCCGGTGACTTGTCATTGTTGGTAGAAAATAATACTTTTTTCACCTCTTCCACACTTACTTTACGGAATTCAAAATGACAATGTTTATCTTTCATACTTTGGTCAGATATACTTGGATGTGTAGTGTCAGCATTTGTTGCTGGCATGTCATGCCTAAATTTGCTAATCTTTCCAATTAAAAAAATCATTAAAGTAGTTAGCAATATCAGTGGGTTTTGAGATGAATGAGCCATCTGATTCGATGAATGATGGGTGGAGTTTGCCTTTTTGCTCAAAATGTTATTTAAGGTGCTCCAAAGCTTTTTACTATAATTCTTTATGTAGTTTCTTATTATTTTTATTCAATTAGTCACATGATTTCTCAATTTGCAGTACGTTTGCCAATCGGTTGTACAGCCAGACCGATTTGGTATCTCTTTTGCCTCTTCCTTCTCAACCATACAATTTTTCAATTCCTCATCAATCCATGGGGTTTTAACAGTTTTTACATCCTTATAAGTAACTGGGATAAGCAATTTAATAAATGTGTCAAGTGCAGCGTCTGGTTGCTTGCCATTACACACCATGGACAAACAAATATTATTCACATAGGAATCACTACAAAACTTATTTTAGGACCTCTTTTACACAATATTAGGCCCAGCCTTTGGAACTTTGGGTATCCTAGATAGCTTCTACATTGTGTTCACTACATCCAATGGATTTGGATACTGCTTTCAAACAAATTTCTGCAGCATTAGTAAAGTCATGATCAATACATGTTGATTTAATTTCTGTACTGTTTGTAACTACCCTGGTAGGTTGATTGATAACCTGAACCAGGTTGTAGGCATTAGTTACTGTTTGAAGCTTCTCTTGAGTGAGCAGCCTGATGAAAGACAGTCAATATTTATATCACCCAGAAGGTATACCTCCCTGTAGGTAACATATACATTATCAAGCATTTCACACATATTGATTATTGTTCTTGCTTTACTGGGAAGCTTAGAAGAGGTAGATATACTCTGGTTATTTTATTAGTGAGCTGCACACAGTGGACCTCCTATTAGGGCACACCACCTCAGTGCCAACAGTATTACTCTGGTTAATAGGCATATGATTACAGCATAAAATACCTGTATGATCAACAGAGGCATTCCAGACAGTAAGAGGGACATAAATTAGGTTATTTACATTGTGTCTTCCAACACCCCTAGGATAATGTACATTTGGTGAAGCATTATGACAACTCAGCAACACAATGGTAGGGATTAAATGAGCTGGACTTGGGTCATTGATGAGTCATTTTCTCAACGCAGCCTTATAATGCTGTGAAAGGATCAAGGAAGCCAAATGATTTGGGTGGATCCCATCCTTCTTATAATACAATCTTTGATCCAGGAGGTTTCAAAGTTGTCAATAAAACGTTACACCCACAGAGCTGCAATTGTCTCGTAGCCAGTTATGGAGGGCTGAACCGTTCAATGCCATGGTTTAGGGAGGGCAGAGGGACAGATATTGTTGAAGTACAGTAGATAAATAAAGCTACAGTACTCTAGCAGATGTTAAGCTATGTATTCTGAAAAGCCTTGTTAGTGCATATGCAAATTAGCTTTTGCATTTCCTGTCTTTTTCAGCTTCAGACAAAAGCTAATATTTCACTTAAACAGTTTTTGGTATTAATTAATACTGGAATAGGCCATTGTGTGTGTTGCAAGCAGCGTGTCCTGGCAGGGGAAATATCCAAGGATGTTTACTTCCAGGGTTGTTTATTTGGAGCACTTGTACATGTCTGCGATGAGATTAGATTTTGATAGTCTGTCCTTTACTTTGTTTGTTGACATTTGGGTGATTGATGTGGGTTGGGAGATGAATAGCAGCACTCACACCTACCCAGCTCAGATGAAACCTTGATTTCCACCAGCTGCCAATACGAAAAGGAAACAGTTATTAAATAGTTATTGTTCTTTTTGCCCTTGCGTGTGGAAATAAACAATTAATACCTGTTATAAAACGTAACAACTGATACAAGTATTGTTGCATTTAGAATTAATTTTGGCTAAAAATAAGAATATTAGTGAGGTCGGGGACTGATGTCGGACTATTAGACCTGGCTCGCAGTCGGCGTTCCAATTCATCCCAGAGTTGTTTGATGGCCTTGAGGTCAGGACTGATCTCGACAAACTATTTCTGTATGTACCTCACTTTGTGCACAGGGATATGCTGAAACAGGAAAGGGGCATGCTGAAACAGGAAAAGGACTTCCCCAAACTGTTGCCACAAAGTTGGAAGCACAGAATTGTCTACAGATTTATCTTCACTGGAACTAAGGGACCTAGCCCGAACCATGATAAACAGCCCCAGACCATTATTCCTCCTCCACCAAACTTTAACAGTTTGCGATATGCATTGGGGCATATAGCGTTCTTCTGGCATCCACCAAATCCAGATTCATCCTTCGGACTGCAAGATGTTGAAGCGTGATTCATCACTCCAGAGAACCCGCTTCTACTGTGCCAGAGTTCAATGGTGGCGAGATTTACACCACTCCAGCCAACACTTGGCATTGCACATTGGTGATCTTAGTCTTATGTGCGGCTGCTTGGCCGGAGAAACCGATTTCATGAATCATGAAACCGTTCTTGCTCTGACGTTGCTTCCAGAGGCAGTTTGGAACTTGGTAGTGAGTGTTGCAACCGAGAACAGATGATTTTTACACGCTACGTGCTTCAGCACTCAGCGGTCCCGTTCCGTGAGCTCGTGTGGCCTACCACTTCACGGCTGAGCCATTGTTGATCACTTACGTTTCCACTTCACAATAACAACACTTACAGTTGAACGGGGGCAGCTCTAGCAGGGCAGACATTTGACAAACTGACTTGTTGGAAAGATGGCATTCTATGACGGTGCCACGTTGAAAGTCACTGAGCTCTTCAGTAAGGTCATTCTACTGCCAATGTTTGTCTATGGAGATTGCATGACTGTGTGTTTGATTTTATACAACTGTCAGCAACCGGTGTGGCTGAAATAGCCGAATCATTCATTTGAAGGGGTGTCCACATACACATATATATAAAGGTATGTTGCATCAGTTCTGTAAATGGGAATTTGTCACATAATGTTTTTCGAAGCATAATATTACTAGACATACTGTTATTGTGTACTTTATTATACTTTATTGCATTGTTTAGTGTGAGGGGGTTGTTATAAAGTGTCAGTTTTTGTGAGTTTCGGTTTAATTTAGGCTCTTATTATGACCATAATGGGACACCGAATGACCACCCTGTTGTCATTATCTGATGGAAACATGGCACTGGTTTGAAAACTTAGGAATTTGGTTTTGAACACGAGAAATAATTTAATTAAAAGGTACAAGTAGCTAAACGCTGTCTGACAGAAATAGAGTAAATTGTCATGAATCTTCTGTGGTGGGGGTGGCTTGGTCAAATCAATATCCATTTGTTACTGTACAGGATTTACTGCATGTCTGTTGTGATATGCCCATTAAATCAAGGAATCTAAAAAAGAGGCACGTGTCAATGAGAGAATAGGGAGAAGGGAGTGGGTAGGGCCTAAGGCAAAATAACACATTTTAAATTAAGTTCTGAAGTGGAAATTTCTATTTTCTTTTACATTTTAAATTATATTTTAGGCATGGGACACCATATACCTTAAGTAGATGTAGATTAAGATATCAGCAAGAGTTATTTGTGTAACACTCTTGAGTGAAAAAAGACACAATTTCTTTCCCTTGCAAAGAGGTTTGTCTTTCTGGGAAGATAATCCAGGATTCACTTTCCCCTATGTTGTGAAGAATATATAACTCAGATAGCATAACTCAATAATTGGATTCCAGTTATGATTAACAATCAAACTGGCATATTTGAAATTACTTGTGAAACTTTTGATCATTAGTTTCTGGGTAGGTGGTCATATAATTGGCAGCTTCTCCAGTAATTGCTCCACTGAAAATTAGGTAATTGAAATGGAATTTACAATGCTTACATTTTTTGTTGCCAAAAGAGAATTAAAGAGGAAGTGTGAATCAACTAAGTGAGTGGTGGTGGTGGTGCTGATGAATATCAGAGCCGTGCACAGATCTTTCAGGGGACAGGTGCTCAAAATGTAAGCAAGCTAGTTACAGTGCGTCCTAAAGACATGATTGACATTGGGAAAAGAAGGTAGGCTATCAGCTGATCATTGATGTTGATGAATGATGTAAATTTGCTAGTTAGCTGATCTTTTTTTTACTGATTGGGATTTATCGTCAACGCTCTTAACTAACTGGTGATATATGGCTGGCTGGCTGGTGGCTTTTTTGGATATTTTATATATGGTGTTTAGCTAGAGTCTAGACTTCTTGTGTTCAGTGCTTAATTTGTAAATCGGAGATGCTGGAGCAGAAAAGTGAGCACGTGGGGGGAGGGTGAACTAGGGAGCTCTGAAGTACCAGAACTCATGAGAGTTTTTTTAACCTTTATAATAAATCATTGCATGCATATCATCGCATTTCCATAGTGGCGTAAAATAATATAGAATAGAGAATAGTAGAATAGAGGCACTTACAGAGGTTGCACACAGGTGAACAATTTTTGAGGGGCCTTTTATGAAGGCATGTCATGCAATTCTATGTCATTTTATATTGCTGGAGACGTTGGCAGAATATTTGTTAATACTGCACAAATGATCAAAATGATAGACAAACTGAGAATCTGACATTAATAAAAACAACCTTGTCTTGAATCCATCAATAGCCTAGGCCTAGGTGTGTTAAGACACCCATATTGTACAATATGAGGAGTAAATTATAGTCCTAAAAAAGCTTTCCAGTTTCACTGACTCACCCAATGATGAGCAGCTTACTCACACGACCGATGTGCTCCTACAAAGTAGTAGGCCATTCTGAATTATTTCATTTATTTCTGAACAGACAGTAGTAATTCTATAATTTAGGCAAATTTATTTAAATTTACCAGGGGTGCTGCAGCACCTCCAGCACCCTTCCCGCAGTTAAGATTCTATAAGGAAATAAATTATGAAGTGCTGCTGTGGGTAGGCTATTAGACAACCAGACTGAATATTGATGATGATGTAAAAAAAGTTTTTTAAATCAAGTGTTATCAAGAGTTAATCAAATGTTATGCTGCTGTGGCAGTATTTAAACTAGGTAGTTTGCTACAAACATTGGTGACCATGCATGTTAGGATACCAGGTGCAATCTCCATACAGGGCAGACTGGGAAAAAGGCACAACTGTGAGCTAGGTACAGGTTAAACCAACGGAAGGGTAGGGGTGGGGCTGGCGAACTTGACGATGTCACAAGGGCATTGGGTTCAGAACAACAACGACAAAAACTGTATACCAAAATATATACAGTGCCTTCGGAAAGTATTCAGACCCCTTGACTTTTTCCACATTTTGTTTCAATACAGCCTTATTCTAAAATGGATTAAATACAGTTGAAGTCGGAAGATTACAAACTAAAACTCCACTCCACAAATGTCTTGTTAACAAACTATAGTTTTGGCAAGTCGGTTAGGACATCTACTGTGTGCATTACACAAGTAATTTTTCCAACAATTGTTTACAGACAGATTATTTCACTTATAATTCACTGTATCACAATTCCAGTGGTTCAGAAGTTTACATACACTTAGTTGATTGTACCTTTCAACTGCTTGGAAAATTCCAGAAAATGTTGTCATGGCTTTAGAAGCTTCTGATAGGCTAATCGACATAATTTGGGTCAATTGGAGGTGTACCTGCAGATGTATTTCAAGGCCTACCTGCCTCTTTGCTTGACATCATGCAAAAATCTAAAGAAATCAGCCAAGACCAAAAATTGTAGGCCTCATCAAGTCTGGTTCATCCTTGGAAGCAATTACCAAACGCCTGAAAGTACATCGTTCATCTGTACAAACAAATGTACTACCAATGTAAGTATAAACACCATAGGACCACGCAGCCGTCATACTGCTCAGGAAGGAGACGCGTTCTGTCTCCTATAGATGAACGTACTTCGGTGCGAAAAGTGCAAATCAATCCTAGAACAACAACGAGGCCTACAAACCTGACTCAGTTACACCAGCTCTATCAAGAGGAATGGGCCAAAATTCACCCAACTTATTGTGGGAAGCTTGTGGAAGGCTACCCGAAGCGTTTGTCCCAAGTTAAACAATTTAAAGGCAATGCTACCAAATACTAATTTGAGTGTATGTAAACTTCTGACCCACTGGGAATGTGATGGGAAGCTGAAATAAATCACTCTACTATTATTCTGACATTTCACATTTTTTAAATAAAGTATTGATCCTAACTGACCTAAGACAGGGAATTGTTGCTAGGATTAAATGTCAGGAATTGTGAAAAAGTGTATATGTATTTGGCTAAGGTGTATGTAAATGTCTGACTTCAACTGTAAATACAAATCCTTACAAATCTACACATTTTTGAACATTTATATTTTTAAAAATACCTTATTTCAGACCCTTTTCTATGAGACTCAAAATTGAGCTCTGGTGTATCCTGTTTCCATTGATCATCCTTGACATGTTTTTACAATTTGATTGGAGTCCACTTCTGGTAAAAATGGAAAAGCACACAAGAGTCTATATAAAGTCCCACGGTTGACAGTGCATGTCAAAGCAAAAGCTCCTGTCTCAGGGCTCTAAGGACAATTCCTTCGACCTCATGGCTTGTTTTTTTTCTCTGACATGCACTTTCAACTGTGGGACCTTATATAGACAGGTGTGTGCCTTTTTAAATGATGTCCAATCATTTGAATTTACTACAGGTGGACTCCAATCAACTTGTAGAAACATCTCAAGGATGATCAATGGAAACAGAATGCACCAGAGCTCAATTTCAAGTCTCATAGCAAAGGTTCTGAATACTTATCAAAATAAGGTATTTCTGTTTTTAATACATTTCCCAACATTTCATAAAATCTGTTTTCGCTTTATCTTTATGGGGTATTGTGTTTAGATTGATGAGAATTGATTTTGTTTTATCCATTTTAGAATAAGGCTGTAACGTAACAAAATGTGCACTGTATAATCGTTCTTATCACCACTGCTCATACCACATTTTTTAATATTACTTATTTAACCAGGTAGGCCAGTTGAGAACAAGTTCTCATTTACAACTGCGACCTGGCCAAGATAAAGCAAAACAGTGCGACACAAACAACATAGAGTTACACATGGGATAGACACAGGTACAGTCAATAACACAATAGAACAATCTATATTCAAGGTGTGCAAATATAGTTCGATTAGGGAATTAAGGCAGTAAATAGGTCATAGTGGTGAAATAATTACAATTTAGCAATTAAACACTGGAGTGATAGATGTGCAGAAGATGAATGTGCAAGTAGAGATACGGGTGCAAAGGAGCAAAAGAATAACAATATGGGGACGAGGTAGTTGGGTGGGATATTTATAGATGGGCTGTGTACAGGTACAGTGATCGGTAAGCTGCTCTGACAGCTGATGCTTAAAATTAGTGAGGGAAAGATAAGAGTCCAGCTTCAGTGATTTTTGCAATTCGTTCCAGGCGTTGGCAGCAGAGAACTGGAAGGAAAGGCGGCCAAAGAGGAGTTGACTTTGGGGATGACCAGTGAAATATACCTGCTGGAGCGCATGCTACGGGTGGGTGCTGCTATGGTGACCAGTGAGCTGAGATAAGGCGGGGCTTTACCTAGCAAAGACTTATAGATGACCTGGAGCATGTGGGTTTGGCAACAAATATGTAGCGAGGGCCAGCCAACGAGAGCATACAGGTCGTCTGGAGGTTTGTTAACACAGTGTCCATAGAAGGGCCAGATGTATACAGAATGGTGTCGTCTGCGTAGAGGTAGATCAGAGAATCACCAGCAGCAAGAGCGACATCATTGATGTATTCAGAGGAAAGAGTCGGCCCGAGAATTGAACCCTGTGGCACCCCCATAGAGACTGCCAGAGGTCCGGACAACAGGCCCTCCGATTTGACACACTGAACTCTATCTGAGAAGTAGTTGGTGAACCAGCTGAGACAGTCATTTGAGAAACCAATGCTGCTGAGTGTGCCGATAAGAATGCAGTGATTGACAGAGTCGAAAGTCTTGGCCAGATTAATGAAGACGGCTGCATAGTATTGTGTTTTATCGATGGCTGTTATGCTATACTTTTAGGACCTTGAGTGTGGCTGAGGTGCACCCATGTCCAGCTCGGAAACAAGATTGCATAGCGTAGAAGGCCTGGTGGGATTCAAAATGGTCTATGATCTGTTTGTTCACTTGGCTTTCAAAGACTTTAGAAAGGCAGGGTAGGATAGATATAGGTCTGTAACAGTTTGGGCCTAGAGTGTCTCCCCATTTGTAGAGGGGGATGACTGCAGGAGCTTTCCAATATTTTGGGATCTCAGAAAGAGAGGTTGAACAGGCTCGTAATAATGGTTGCAACAATAGAGGCGGATCATTTTAGAAAGAGAGGGTCCATATTGTCTGTCCCAGCTGATTTGTAGGGGTCCAGACTTTGCAGCTCTTTCAGAACATCAGCTATCTGGATTTGGGTGAAGGAACAATTGGGGGAGGTTTGGCCGAGTTGCTGTGGGGGGTGCAAAGTTGCTGACCGGGGTAGGGGTAGCCAGGTGCAAAGCATGGCCAGCTGTCTAAAAATGCTTCTTGAAATTCTCGATTATCGTAGATTTATTGGTGGTGATAGTGTTTCCTAGCCCCAGTGCAGTGGGCAGCTGGGAGGAGGTGCTCTTATTCTCCATGGACTTTACAGTGTCCCAGAACTTTTTGGAGTTTGTGCTACAGGATGCAAATGTATGTTTGAAAAATCTAGCCTTTGTTTTCCTAACTGCCTGTCTATATTGGTACCTAACTTCCCTGAAAAGTTGCATATCGCGGGTTCTATTCGATGCTAATGCAGTACGCCACAGGATGTTTTTGTGCTGGTCAAGGACAGTCAAGTCTGGAGTGAACCAAGTGCTATATCTGTTCTTAGTTCTACATTTTTTGAATGGGGCATGCTTATTTAAGATGGTGAGGAAAGCACTTTTAAAGAATAACCAGGCATCCTCTACTGACGGAATGAAGTCAATATCTTTCCAGAATACCCGGGCCAGGTCGATTAGAAAGGCCTGCTCGCTGAAGTGTTTTAGGGAGCGTTTGACAGTGATGAGGGGTGTTTGTTTGATTGCGGACCCATTACGGAAGCAGGCAATGAGGCAGTGATCACTGAGATCCTGGTTGAAGACAGCAGAGGTGTATTAAGAGGGCAGGTTGGTCAGGATGATATATATATGGGGGTGCCTGTGTTTACGGGTTTGGGGTTGTACCTGGTAGGTTCATTGATAATTTGTGTGAGATTGAGGGCATCCATCTTAGATTGTAGGATGGCCGGGTTGTTAAGCATATCCCAGTTTAGGTCACCTAACAGTACAAACTCTGAAAACAAATGGGGGGAAATTAATTCATATATATTGTCCAGGGCACAGTTGGTGGCTGAGGGGGGTCTATAACAAATGACAACAGTGAAAGACTTATTTCTGGAAAGGTGGGTTTTTAAAAGTATAAGCTCAAACTGTTTGGGCACAGACCTGGATAGCATGACAGAACTCTGCAGGGTATCTCAGCAGTAGATTGCAACTCCAACCCCTTTGGCAGTTCTATGTCAGAAAATTATGGTGGCCTTCCTAAGCCAGGATTCACACGGCTAGGACATCAGGGTTTGCGGAGTGTGCTATAGCAGTGAATAAAACCAACTTAGGGAGGTGGCTTCTGATGTTAACATGCATGGAACCAAGGCTTTTACGGTTACAGAATGATAGCACCTGGGGAATAGGAGTGGAACTGGTGGCTACAGGGCCTGTGTTAACCTCTAAATCACCAGAGCCACAGAGGATGAGTAGGATAAGTGTACGGTTAAAGGCTATAAGAACTGGTCGTCTAGTGCTTTGGGGACAGAGAATAACAGGAGCAGATTTCTGGTCACGGTGGAATAGATTCAGGGCATAATGTACAGACAATGGTATGGTAGGATGTGAGTACAGTGGAGGTAAACCTAGGCGTTGAGTGATGATGAGAGAGGCTTCGACTCTGGAGGCACCAGTTAAGCCAAGTGAGGTCTCCGCATGTGTGTGGGGTGGACAAAAGAGCTATCTCAGGCATTTTGAGTGGGACTGAGTACTCTACAGTGAAATAAAACAATAAGAACTAGCCAAGACAGCAGTAGACAAGGCGTATTGACATTAGGGAGAGGCATAAAGCAATCACAGGTGTTGATCAGGAGAGCTAAGACAACAACGGGTAAATGGCAATGAATGGGCAGAGCGGGTCAGTTAGGTACATACAGGACCTGATTTCGAGGCTGAGGCCGACAGGTAAACAAAATGAGGTACTGTGTTATTGAAACAGTCCAGGGGGCATCAGCTGTGCAACCCGAGTGATCATAGGGTCAAAAGTGCAGCAATAGGTGAGTCAAATCAATTCAAATCAAATGTCAGTTGACAAATACACATGGTTAGCAGATGTTAATGCGAGTGTAGCGAAATGTTTGTTATTCGACCATGCAGTAATATCTAATAAGTAATCTAACAATTTCACAACAACTACCTTATACACACAAGTGTAACGGAATGAATAAGAATATGTACATAAAAATATATGGATGAGCGATGGCCGAACGGCATAGGCAAGATGCAGTAGATGGCATAGAGTACAGTATATACATATGAGATGAGTAATGTAGGGTATGTAAACATTATGTAAAGTGGCATTGTTTAAAGTGGATAGTGATACATTTATTACATCCAATTGTTAATTATTAAAGTGGCTAGAGATGAGACCGTATGTTGGCAACAGCCACTCAATGTTAGTGATGGCTGTTTAACAGTCTGATGGCCTTGAGATAGAAGCTGTTTGTCAGTCTCTCGGTCCCGGCTTTGATGCATCTGTACTGACCTCGCCTTCTGGATAGCGGTGTGAACAGGCAGGATAAGTCAGGGTGTCAGGGTGCCATTCGGTAGTCACTACTATGCTAGGTGTGCAGGGGGCACAGTGTTCAGCTAGCGGGCCGGGGCTAGTAGATGGTTCTTCGGCGACATCGTAACAGAATAGCCTGTTGAGAGCACATCGGGCAATCACGTCGGCAGTCCAGTTGTGATGGATCGGCGAGGCTCCATGTTGACAATAACGGGTCTAGGCCAATTGGCAAAGGAGGGATTGTAGCCCTAGAATTAGCTGGTATATGAGCCTAGCTTGAGGCTAGCTCAAGGCTAGCTGTGGTGCTTGCTTCGGGACAGAGGCGTTAGCTAACAGTAGCCACTCGTTTGCAGCTAGCTAGCTGCAATGATCCAATCTAATGATCCAGAGCGGCAGGAATCCGGGGATGTGGTAGAGAGAAGCAGTCCGATATGCTCTGGGATGATATCGCACTGTGCAGACTGGCAGGTGTTGTCCGAGCTAAGGCTGGCTGATGACCGGGAAAAAGGTGAAGACCGCTAGCCGTGGCTAAGAAAGACTAGTAGCTAGTTAGCGGGCTTGCTCCTGATGGAAGTTCCAGCTATAAGGAATAAAAATAACAGATCCGCACCACATTGGGTGAGTTGGATTGCAGGAAAGTATATTTAGTTCGTAGATAGAAAGTGAGATTAAGATATATATACACGGAATAAGACACAGGATAAAACAAAGACAAACACACACGTCCTACTGATACGCTATCTTGGAATCTATATCATTTACAAACATAATTTATTTTAGTCTGGATAGCTTTAAGCATTATGTAGATGAAAACCTTGTCTTTAAGATCCTGCATGGTCTTGCCCCTCCACCCCTATGCCGGCATATCATATGCTCAAGGAAAGCACCTCCAGGATAACAAGGGCAGTAACTAGAGGGAATTACGTTGTCCCTTTTCAACACAGTAAAATCGGCCAATCAGCCTTCTCTTTAAGAGCTACAATATACTGTCCGAACTGAATTTGGTAAAAGGGCTGTTATGTACTCTGCGCCATCGTCTTGGAACGCCTTACAAAATACTTTTAATGTGGAAGAACTTGCCCCGATTGGTATTTTTAAATCACTGATGAATGAGCTTGAGACTGATTCCCTGACCTGTCAATGTTTTTAATTTGCTGTTTTTGATCTTGTTATACTCTTGTGAATTCTATGGTTTTTACTAGATTACTTGTAGTTTTTCATGTTGTTTGTCTGTAATTTTTGTAATGACTTGGTGCCGCCTATCTTGGCCCAGGACACTCTTGAAAAAGAGATTTTAAATCTCAATGAGCACTTCCTGGTTAAATAAAGGTTTAATAATAATGAAATACTGGAATGCAATTCCCATGGACTTGAGAAGCTGCACTGATTACTGTACTTTTAAATTTGAATTGAAAACATGGCTAAAATCTATCCAAACATGTACAGAAGTTATCTGTCGTTCCTCATATGTAAGGTGACAGTTGATGATAGTGTTGTTGTTGTCTTTAGAATTATATATTATATATTATTGGATGTAATGTATTTGTATTTTGTATTGTTTTAGTGAGTATGTGTATTGTGGCTTTGTAATTGTCCATAGCTGCCCTGGGACTACGAGTGCAAATTAGCACATTTACATGGATGTTGCATTATTGTAATATTGATTTTGATTAAATGTACATTGTCCCCTATAAATAAATAAAACAAATTCAAAAGGGCACTTGCTGAGTGGGAAGGGGCAAAGGGGCAGGTGCTCCAGCACAGGTAGACCCATATCTATGCATGTGCCTGATGAATATGTTTATTGGAATCAGTTTGACCTGCTTTCTCGCAAATGTATTGATATTAGCTGCTGCTGAGCTCCTGGCTAAGGTTGAACTGGGGTCAATCATCTGGGTATCATTTGTCCATAAACACACTCATTCTTCTTCAGTAATGCTGCTCAACAATATTTGACCCCTGGTTGAAAAGCCAAAACACAAAGGTGGAGAGCCCTTGGTGGCCTCAAGCTGCCAGCTGCAGACGACTAACAGTGCCCATATCAAGGGAAAGTGCACGTGTCACTGGTGCTGGATGTGGTATTTATACAGCAGTGTAAGTCACACACAGATAGTGTCAGTGTGCCGGAGAGGATAAGCTTGCAGAAGAAAGGATTTAGTGGATTTGGGAGAACGAGGGAGCGGTTGGAGCGAGTGGTCGCATCTGCACGTCGCTCCAACGGGTAGTATAACTTTTTCATTATATTTCATTATATCACAACGGTTTGATTTGTCTTATCTTAGCAATTTCTTCTCAGCTAGCTACATAGCCGTCTTTGTATCAAAGATAATTGCGTAATTATCGTATTTCGCCGTCCTAACGTAGTCTTCACTAGCCAGCTAGCTAACGTCCACTGATTAGCTGCACTGGAGAAACTATTACACTCAACTGAACGACTTGATTAGTTTAGTGTTAGCTAGCTACTTAGCTGTCTTTGCTGTCTTCGTATCATCGTATCATCGTATCCAAGATAATTGTGTTGTTTAGGTTTAGAGTGTGTAGTCTTAGAGTGATTATCTTAATTTACCGAGGTTAGCTAGCCAGCTATTTGTCGTCCTTAACGTAGGTGACTCTGCTAGCTAGCCAACGTCTTCTGTATAGAACTCAACTACCCGGTCGCATTCACAGGTTGTATCACATTTTCACTTCATTTCATTACAGTACAACGGTTTGATTTGTTTGATCGTAGCTAGCTACTTAGCTAGCTACATAGCCGTCTTTGTATCAAAGATAATTGTGTAGTCTAGAGCGATTTTCTAGGTTCGCTAGCCATCTATTGTCGTTCTTTTAACGCAACGTAACGTAAACAACACTGCTAGCTAGCCTGCTAGCCCCCGAATAGCAACACTGCAGAAACTATTACACTCAACGGAACGACTTGATTAGTGTAGTGTCAACAACGCACCCACTGCCAGCTGGCCTACTTCAGCAGTACTGTATCATTTTAATCATTTTAGTCAATAAGATTCTTGCTACGTAGCTTAACTTTCTGAACATTCGAGACGTGTAGTCCACTTGTCATTCCAATCTCCTTTGCATTAGCGTAGCCTCTTCTGTAGCCTGTCAACTATGTGTCTGTTTATCCCTGTTCTCTCCTCTCTGCACAGACCATACAAACGCTCCTCACCGCGTGGCCGCGGCCACCCTACTCTGGTGGTCCCAGCGCGCATGACCCACGTGGAGTTCCAGGTCTCCGGTAGCCTCTGGAACTGCCAATCTGCGGTCAACAAGGCAGAGTTCATCTCAGCCTATGCCTCCCTCCAGTCCCTCGACTTCTTGGCACTGACGGAAACATGGATCACCACAGACAACACTGCTACTCCTACTGCTCTCTCTTCGTCCGCCCACGTGTTCTCGCACACCCCGAGAGCGTCTGGTCAGCGGGGTGGTGGCACCGGGATCCTCATCTCTCCCAAGTGGTCATTCTCTCTTTCTCCCCTTACCCATCTGTCTATCGCCTCCTTTGAATTCCATGCTGTCACAGTTACTAGCCCTTTCAAGCTTAACATCCTTATCATTTATCGCCCTCCAGGTTCCCTCGGAGAGTTCATCAATGAGCTTGATGCCTTGATAAGCTCCTTTCCTGAGGACGGCTCACCTCTCACAGTTCTGGGCGACTTTAACCTCCCCACGTCTACCTTTGACTCTTTCCTCTCTGCCTCCTTCTTTCCACTCCTCTCCTCTTTTGACCTCACCCTCTCACCTTCCCCCTACTCACAAGGCAGGCAATACGCTCGACCTCATCTTTACTAGATGCTGTTCTTCCACTAACCTCATTGCAACTCTCCTCCAAGTCTCCGACCACTGCCTTGTATCCTTTTCCCTCTCGCTCTCATCCAACACCTCCCACACTGCCCCTACTCGGATGGTATCGCGCCGTCCCAACCTTCGCTCTCTCTCCCCCGCTACTCTCTCCTCTTCCATCCTATCATCTCTTCCCTCCGCTCAAACCTTCTCCCACCTATCTCCTGATTCTGCCTCCTCAACCCTCCTCTCCTCCCTCTCTGCATCCCTTGACTCTCTATGTCCCCTATCCTCCAGGCCGGCTCGGTCCTCCCCTCCCGCTCCGTGGCTCGATGACTCATTGCGAGCTCACAGAACAGGACTCCGGGCAGCCGAGCGGAAATGGAGGAAAACTCGCCTCCCTGCGGACCTGGCATCCTTTCACTCCCTCCTCTCTACATTTTCCTCCTCTGTCTCTGCTGCTAAAGCCACTTTCTACCACGCTAAATTCCAAGCATCTGCCTCTAACCCTAGGAAGCTCTTTGCCACCTTCTCCTCCCTCCTGAATCCTCCGCCCCCCCTCCTCCCTCTCTGCAGATGACTTCGTCAACCATTTTGAAAAGAAGGTCGACGACATCCGATCCTCGTTTGCTAAGTCAAACGACACCGCTGGTTCTGCTCACACTGCCCTACCCTGTGCTCTGACCTCTTTCTCCCTCTCTCTCCAGATGAAATCTCGCGTCTTGTGACGGCCGGCCGCCCAACAACCTGCCCGCTTGACCCTATCCCCTCCTCTCTTCTCCAGACCATTTCCGGAGACCTTCTCCCTTACCTCACCTCGCTCATCAACTCATCCCTGACCGTTGGCTACGTCCCTTCCGTCTTCAAGAGAGCGAGAGTTGCACCCCTTCTGAAAAAACCTACACTCGATCCCTCCGATGTCAACAATTACAGACCAGTATCCCTTCTTTCTTTTCTCTCCAAAACTCTTGAACGTGCCGTCCTTGGCCAGCTCTCCCGCTATCTCTCTCTGAATGACCTTCTTGATCCAAATCAGTCAGGTTTCAAGACTAGTCATTCAACTGAGACTGCTCTCCTCTGTATCACGGAGGCGCTCCGCACTGCTAAAGCTAACTCTCTCTCCTCTGCTCTCATCCTTCTAGATCTATCGGCTGCCTTCGATACTGTGAACCATCAGATCCTCCTCTCCACCCTCTCCGAGTTGGGCATCTCCGGCGCGGCCCACGCTTGGATTGCGTCCTACCTGACAGGTCGCTCCTACCAGGTGGCGTGGCGAGAATCTGTCTCCTCACCACGCGCTCTCACCACTGGTGTCCCCCAGGGCTCTGTTCTTGGCCCTCTCCTATTCTCGCTATACACCAAGTCACTTGGCTCTGTCATAACCTCACATGGTCTCTCTTATCATTGCTATGCAGACGACACACAATTAATCTTCTCCTTTCCCCCTTCTGATGACCAGGTGGCGAATCGCATCTCTGCATGTCTGGCAGACATATCAGTGTGGATGACGGATCACCACCTCAAGCTGAACCTCGGCAAGACGGAGCTGCTCTTCCTCCCGGGGAAGGACTGCCCGTTCCATGATCTCGCCATCACGGTTGACAACTCCATTGTGTCCTCCTCCCAGAGCGCCAAGAACCTTGGCGTGATCCTGGACAACACCCTGTCGTTCTCAACTAACATCAAGGCGGTGGCCCGTTCCTGTAGGTTCATGCTCTACAACATCCGCAGAGTACGACCCTGCCTCACACAGGAAGCGGCGCAGGTCCTAATCCAGGCACTTGTCATCTCCCGTCTGGATTACTGCAACTCGCTGTTGGCTGGGCTCCCTGCCTGTGCCATTAAACCCCTTCAACTCATCCAGAACGCCGCAGCCCGTCTGGTGTTCAACCTTCCCAAGTTCTCTCACGTCACCCCGCTCCTCCGTTCTCTCCACTGGCTTCCAGTTGAAGCTCGCATCCGCTACAAGACCATGGTGCTTGCCTACGGAGCTGTGAGGGGAACGGCACCTCAGTACCTCCAGGCTCTGATCAGGCCCTACACCCAAACAAGGGCACTGCGTTCATCCACCTCTGGCCTGCTCGCCTCCCTACCACTGAGGAAGTACAGCTCCCGCTCAGCCCAGTCAAAACTGTTCGCTGCCCTGGCCCCCCCAATGGTGGAACAAACTCCCTCACGACGCCAGGACAGCGGAGTCAATCACCACCTTCCGGAGACACCTGAAACCCCACCTCTTTAAGGAATACCTAGGATAGGTTAAGTAATCCCTCTCACCCCACCCCCCCCCTAAGTTTTAGATGCACTATTGTTAAGTGACTGTCCCACTGGATGTCATAAGGTGAATGCACCAATTTGTAAGTCGCTCTGGATAAGAGCGTCTGCTAAATGACTTAAATGTAATGTAATGTAAATGAAAACAGTTGAAGGATTTTTTTGTGTGTATGTTTTTATACTTTTCTGTTAAAGTAGGTGACATTGTCTGCCTTTGCTAGGTTCACGTCCTGCCATTTCTGGGTTGAATTAAATATCTGTACGTTCATATTACTGTTCCACTATACAGAAGGTCTCTTATTATCCTTCACTTTTCTAGTATTGAATTGGACTTTTCCCCATCAAACGTGTCTACTTATCTACTGTCTACTCCGCTGTACAGTAGACTTCTGTCCTCTGCTGTGACTCTAACTTCTCTGTTGAGATATGACCAAGCTCTTCTAGATCTTACTACTCTATTGTGACATATGTTTGACTACTCCCTTAAAGATCTCAATATTGCATTGGATACTTACTTTTCCTCTAATTAGTGTAGCCTAAGCAACTGTCTCCCTGACTACAGACTCCCTGACTATTTAACTATTAATTACAGCTTAGCAATTAGTATTCTCATGTGCAAAATGGTGGCTCATTCTTATTTGTGGCTCTGGTCTCACAGGCATGTTCATCAAGAGGTTCCTTTTGATACAAATTGTGTTTTTGGCACAGGAGTATTGCACAGTGTGGTCTGTGATGAATGGGGTGTACATGTCCATTTCCATTTTATGGCCTTGCGCTGTTAGGTATTGTATGTGAAATGATCCCTCAGCAGGCAATGGGAGAATGACAAGGCATTCACAAACACAGGCCAAATATATTTTTTTGTATTTTATGAGAGAACCCCCTTGAAGTGCTGCATGAAATAACGAAGATCTTGTATGAATAGAGCTTTCTCCAAGACACCACCTATTTTATCTGTACATACCTGGAGCGGCTCACTCAGTGTAAAACTGAGTGTGTTTAGGGCCCCACGTTTTGTTTTGGCGTAATAAAGAGATATTTCATGTGTGACACACTGGTACCCTATGGGGGTAACAACCATATAGCACAGGCTCAGATCAAATCAAATCAAATGTATTTATATAGCCCTTCGTACATCAACTGATATCTCAAAGTGCTGTACAGAAACCCAGCCTAAAACCCCAAACAGCAAGCAATGCAGGTGTAGAAGCATGGTGGCTAGGAAGAACTCCCTAGAAAGGCCAAAACCTGGGAAGAAACCTAGAGAGGAACCAGGCTATGTGGGGTGGCCAGTCCTCTTCTGGCTGTGCCGGGTGCAGATTATAACAGAACATGGCCAAGATGTTCAAATGTTCATAAATGACCAACATGGTTAAATAATAATAATCACAGGCAGAACAGTTGAAACTGGAGCAGCAGCACGGCCAGGTGGACTGGGGACAGCAAGGAGTCATCATGCCAGGTAGTCCTGAGGCATGGTCCTAGGGCTCAGGTCCTCTGAGAGAGAGAAAGAGAGAATTAGAGAGAGCATACTTAAATTCACACAGGACACCGGATAGGACAGGAGAAGTACTCCAGATATAACAAACTGACCCTAGCCCCCGACACATAAACTACTGCAGCATAAATACTGAAGGCTGACACAGGAGGGGTCAGGAGACACTGTGGCCCCATCCAATGATACAGGGCCAAACAGGATGGATATAACCCCACCCACTTTAACAAAGCACAGCCCCCACACCACTAGAGGGATATCTTCAACCACCAACTTGCCATCCTGAGACAAGGCTGAGTATAGCCCACAAAGATGTCCGCCATGGCACAACCCAAGGGGGACGCCAACCCAGACAGGAAGATCACATCAGTGACTCAACCCACTCAAGTGACGCACCCCTCCTAGGGACGGCATGAAAGAGCACCAGTAAGCCAGTGACTCAGCCCCTGTAATAGGGTTAGAGGCAGAGAATCCCAGTGGAAAGAGGGGAACCGGCTAGGCAGAGACAGCAAGGGCGGTTCGTTGCTCCAGAGCCTTTCCGTTCACCTTCACACTCCTGGGCCAGACTACACTCAATCATATGACCCACTGAAGAGATGAGTCTTCAGTAAAGACTTAAAGGTTGAGACCGAGTTTGCTTCTCTCACATGGGTAGGCAGACAATTCCATAAAAATGGAGCCCTATAGGAGAAAGCCCTGCCTCCAGATGTTTGCTTAGAAATTCTAGGGACAATTAGGAGGCCTGCGTCTTGTGACCGTAGCGTACATGTAGGTATGTACAGCAGGACCAAATCCGAGAGATAGGTAGGAGCAAGCCCATGTAATACTTTGTAGGTTAGCAGTAAAACCTTGAAATCAGCCCTTGCCTTGACAGGAAGCCAGTGTAGGGAGGCTAGCACTGGAGTAATATGATCACATTTTTTGGTTCTAGTCAGGATTCTAGCAGCCATATTTAGCACTAACTGAAGTTTATTTAGTGCTTTATCCGGGTAGCCGGAAAGTAGAGGATTGCAGTAGTCTAACCTAGAAGTAACGAAAGCATTGATACATTTTTCTGCAGAATTTTTGGACAGAAAGTTTCTGATTTTTGCAATGTTACGTAGATGGAAAAAAGCTGTCCTTGAAACAGTCTTGATATGTTCTTCAAAAGAGAGATCAGGGTCCAGAGTAACGCCGAGGTCCTTCACAGTTTTATTTGAGATGACTGTACAACCATTAAGATTAATTGTCAGATTCAACAGAATATCTCTTTGTTACTTGGGACCTAGAACAAGCATCTCTGTTTTGTCCGAGTTTAAAAGTAGAAAGTTTGCAGCCATCCACTTCCTTATGTCTGAAACACAGGCTTCTAGCGAGGGCAATTTTGGGGCTTCACCATGTTTCATTGAAATGTACAGCTGTGTCATCCGCATAGCAGTGAAAGTTAACAGTATGTTTTCGGATGACATCCCCAAGAGGTAAAATATATAGTGAAAACAATAGTGGTCCTAAAACAGAACCTTGAGGAACACTGAAAAATTACAGTTGATTTGTCAGAGGTCAATCCATCCACAGAGACAAACTGATATCTTTCCAACAGATAAGATCTAAACCAGGCCAGAACTTGTCCGTGTAGACCAATTTGGGTTTCCAATCTCTCCAAAAGAATGTGGTGATCGATGGTATCAAAAGCAACACGCACTAAGGTCTAGGAGCAGAAGGACAAGTGAAAAAGTTGAATGAAAAAAAAGTTGAGGGAAAAAACAAAAGTATAAACGGTAATTAAAAAGTAAAAACATAAAGTTGTCAGGTAGCAAAGTAAGGTTGGCAACAAAACGCACAGCAACACGTAAACAACTAATGCAAAAACTAACTATACTCAAAATACCTAGAATTAGACCACATCATATGCTAATCAACAGGCATCTGATTAAACCCTTTTTTCAGTTGGGTACAATCATTTACAGCACAATCAGGAAGTATTCAGACCCCTTGACTTTTTCCACATTTTGTTACATTACATCCTTATTCTAAAATGGATGAAATAAAATGTTTTCCTCATCAATCTATACACACAATACCCCAAACACAGTGGAAACAGGTTTTTAGACGTTTTAGCAAATTTATAGAAACAAGTATTCAGACCCTTTGCAATGAGACTCAAAATTGAACTCAGGTGCATCCTGTTTCCATTGATCACCCTTGATATGTTTCTACAACTTGATTGGAGTCCACCTGTGGTAAATTCAATTTATTAGACATGATTTGGAAAGGAACACACCTGCCTATACTGTATATTGATTTGTTCTGCAAATGTCCATCCAGGCAAATCCAGACTGTGATTAATACCCTTGTGCAAAGTTGTCCAGAAATAAATATTATTCTCGCCAGGCTCAAATTACCATAACTACAATCAAATATGCCCAACCTTGGATGATAAAGTTATCTTGTAAGTCCATCAGCACTCTAATCCTCCATTCTGAAATTAACCCTACCATCAAATAGTACAAATAGATAATAACAAGTCACCTTTATCATAATACAGATGCATGGCTTAAAAAGTAGACTTGAGGTACATTTTATCCATGCAGGTAAAGGAACAGGACGGGTGAGAGGAAGGAGGGAGGGAAAGGGATACCTCTTGGCTTGAGTTCAGATCCGATCCAGACTGTTGATAGCTCATTTCTTGAGGATACATAGTGGTGTTGATGTCCCATAAGGAATCCTTCACAGCCAGTTGGAGCTGTCATCATAAGGGGCCATGAGTTAAGTGATATCTGACTCAGCACATCTGAGGGCTTGGACCAGGCTCCCTCAGAGAAAAAAAATGCATAACAAACATTAAACGAGAGTGAGAGAGAGACAGAGAGAAAGAGGAGAGGGAGAAAGACAGAGTTTAGAAGAGCGAGGCCCAAAATGAGGCTGTACTCATTACATCTACAACATTAACTTCAGTGCTGACGCATTTCATTTGTGTCCCAATGCATTTCATTAGGCTCCTAACATCTAACGGATTTTGCCAAAGCACTCAAGTAATATGATAATTATGCCACTACTGAAAACCTTTGCTTTCACAATGATCAATCCAGATTGAACAGACTCACTATGTTTATTCCCAATGCAGGCTGTGTTTTGAATAAGCAAGATGTGCAACTTGATTTTCAATGTAAAATGTTGAGATACAATGTTTAGTGGAGATTTGAATTTTATGTTTTGTGGAGTTTCCACATATCAAGTAAATAATTTGGAAGCAAGTCAATGTAAAGTAAGCTACTTTATGTACTTTCAACAAACAATATGTATGGTTTTGGAATTCGGACACTACTTTGACATTCGTGAATTTAAGAAACACTTAAATTATTATTAAATATGCTATTAAAGTTGCTATACAAACAATAGTATACTGTATTGCTGTAGTGTGTAAGGTCACAAGCCAAACCAAATCAGAAGGGCAAGAGCATAAAAAATGAAAACAAATGGCATTTGAACCATTCCCACAGTCTGTAAATTACTCTTGTTGGGCTGTGAATGTTGTGGTAGCCTACATTATATACCACTGCTATTGAGACACTAAGACTGACGGCGAATATTCATTGCTATGCTGTGAGAGTATGCACTACTATGTAAGAGTATACTGTGAGAGTGAATGTAATACTAGAAAGCACAATTTACTGTAAGGGTTTGGTGTACTCTGAGTGAGACAATGTGATAGATGGTGAGTGTGTGAGGATTTTTAGCCAGGTTTGCAGTAGATGTGTGGATTTAGGTTCAGTCTTGGCTCAGATGGGTCTCATGGGGCTTTCTCTTGGGGTGGCAGGGGAACCAAAAACCACTGACATTGAACTCCTCACTCAAGAGCTCGAGGAGCCCATCCACAGGGGGATAGGGATGCTACTGCTCATGGAGCCACCATGACAGCCTGGAGACACAAACAACTCCAAGCATGAATCATCAGCAGCTCAGAGAAGCCTTAGCATTAGAGGGGTCCATCGGACAAAATATAGTATTTCAAGATCTTCATAGCTCCAATTGATTTAGTGTTTTCTTGACCATTTTCATTCCAAATGAAACAGCATAGTTCCAGTTGTCTGCTCATGTCACATTACATTTACATACAGGGGGTAAAGGATACTACGCAGGGCATGTACAGTATAGGTTGATAGATGTTTGTTTTTTTACATAAAATAAGGCCTGGCAAAAATGTATGTATGTAAACTTCTGACGTCAACTGTACACCTGTTCTGAAAGGCCCCAGAATCTGCAACACCACTAAGCAAGGGGCACCACCAAGCAAGCGGCACCATGAAGACCAAGGAGCTCTCCAAACAGGTCAGGGACAAAGTTGTGGAGAAAAAAAATATTTTAAAAATGTCAGTAACTTTGAACATCCCACGGAGCACCAAGAAATCATTATAAAAAAAAATGGAAAGAATATGGAACCACAACAAACCTGCCAAGAGAGGGCCGCCCACATACACTCACGGACGAGGCAAGGAGGGCATTAATCAGAGAGACAACAAAGAGAGAAAGGATAACCCTGAAGGAGCTGCAAAGCTCCACAGCAGAGATTGGAGTATCTGTCCATAGGACCACTTTAAGCCGTACACTCCACATAGCTTGGCTTTACGGAAGAGTGGCCAGAAAAAGCCATTGCTTAACTTCTTGGTGACTGGAGGCAGTATTGCGTAGCTTGGATGAATAAGGTGCCCAGAGTAAACTGCCTGCTACTCAGCCATAAAAGCTAGAATATGCATATAATTGGTACATTTGGATAGGAAACACTCTGAAGTTTCTAAAACAGTTTGAATGGTGTCTGTGAGTATAACATAACTCATATGGCAGGCGAAAACCTGAGAAAAATCCAACCAGGAAGTGGGAAATCTGAGGTTTGTAGTTTTCCAACGTATTGCCATTCCTATATACAGTGTCTGTGGGGTAATTTAGCACTTCCTAAGGCTTCCACTAGATGTCAACATAATTTAGAACCTTGTTTGATGCTTCTACTGTGAAGGGTGGCCGAAGGAGAGGGGATTGAGCCAGGTGTCTGGCAGATTGCCACGAACTCGTGACGCGCGGTCATGTGAAAGTTAGCTTTCGTTCCATTGCTTTTCTACAGACAAAGGAATTCTCCGGTTGGAACATTATTGAAGATTTATGATAAAAACATCCCAAAGATTGATTCTATACTTCGTTTGACATGTTTCTACGACCTGTAATATAACTTTTTGGACTTTTCGTCCGACCTTTCGGCTCATTTGGATTTGTTTACCAAACGCACTAACAGGAGGTATTTGGACATACATTTTACCAAACAAATCAAACATTTATTGTGGAACTGGGATTCCTGGGAGTGCATTCTGATGGGGAGAATCAAAGGTAAAGGAATATTTATAATGCTATTTCTGACAGATGTTGACTCCACAACATGGCGGATATCTCTTTGGCTGTTTTGGTTTCTGAGCGCCGTACTCAGATTATTGCATGGTATGCTTTTTCCGTAAAGTTTTTTTGAAATCTGACGCAGCGGTTGCATTAAGGAAATGTTTATCTAAAGTTCCATGTATAATAGTTGTATCTTTTATCAATGTTTATTATGAGTATTTCTGTAAATTGATGTGGCTCTGCAATATCACCGCGTGTTTTGGAACTACTGAACATAACACACCAGTGTGAAATTAGATTTTTGGATATAAATATGCACTTTATCGAACAAAGCATACATGTATTGTGTAACATGAAGTCCTATGAGTGTCATCTGATGAAAATCATCAAAGGTTAGTGATTCATTTCATCTATATTTTTGTGACTCCTCTCTTTGGCTGGAAAAATGGCTGTGTTTTTCTGTGACTTGGTGGTGACCTAACATAATCGTTTGTGGTGCTTTCACTGTAAAGCCTTTTTTAAATTAGACACTGTGGCTGGATTAACGAGAATTGTATCTTGAAAATTATGTGAAATACTTGTATGCTTGAGGAATTTTAATTATGAGATTTTTGTTGTTTTGAATTTGGCGCCCTGCTCTTTCACTGGCTGTTGGCGGGGTGGAACGCTACCGTCCCGAATATCCCAGAGAGGTTAAAGAAAAAAATAAGCAATCACGTTTGGTTTTCGCCAAAAGGCATGTGGGAGACTCCCAAACATATGGATTTTTCGTATTTTATTTTACCCTTATTTAACTAGGCAAGTCAGCTAAGAACAAATTCTTATTTTCAATGACGGCCTAGGAACAGTTGGTTAACTGCCTTGTTCAGCGGCAGAATGACAGATTTTTACCTTGTCAGAAAGTACTCGTCAGATGAGTCTAAAATGTAGCTTTTTGGCCATCAAGGGAAACGCTATGTCTGGCGAAAACCCAACACCTCTCATCACCCCGAGAAAACCATGTTGTTTATCATTGGCAGGGACTAGGAAACTGGTCAGAATTGAAGGAATGATGTCTGGAGCTAAATACAGGGAAATTGCCCAGGGTAACCTGCTTCAGTCTTCCAGAGTTTTGAGACTGGGACGGAGGTTCACCTTCCAGCAGGGCAAGGACCCTACGAATACTGCTAAATCCACACTCGGGTGGTTTAAGGGGAAACATTTACATTTCTTGGAATGGCCTAGTCAAAGCCCAGACCTCAGTCCAATTGAGAATCTGTGGTATGACTTAAATATGGCTGTACACCAGCGGAACCCATCCAACTTGAAGGAGCTGGAGCAGTTTTGCCTTCAAGAGTAGGCAAAATTCAAACATCCCAGTGGCTAGATGTGCCAATACATACCCCAAGAGACTTGCAGCTCTAATTGCAGCAGAAGGTTGCTCTACAAAGTATTGACTTTGGGGAGGTGAATAGTTATGCACACTCATATTTTCATTTTTTTGTCTTATTTCATGTTTGTTTCACAATAAAAAATATTTTGCATCTTCAAAGTGGTAGGCATGTTGTGTAAATCAAATGATACAAATCCCCCCCAAAATCCATTTAAATTCCAGGTAAGGCAACACAATAGGGAAAATGAATTATTTCACAAGCCACTGTATCAAAGGCTGATGGACCTTGTCCTGCAGCCACATCAGGACCTGGGAAGACGACTTGGAGAAGGTATAGGTGTGACTGATGGACTCCCAGTGCAGCACTATTGACAGAGCCACCCACCTCATTATGTTCAACCAGGGTACGATGAGCAGACAGTGGCACTGGCTTCAGTACAGTGGACAGTGGCACCCAGTTCAACACTGTGGAAGGCTGCACTATCTTCAGCACCAGGCCAGCCAAAGTCGGCCCCACAGTTCTGCTCACCCAACACACCTGTGCAGAATTACTAATCAGCACACATGCAAGCATTCCCTAATCAACCGACCAGCACGAAAGTGCAGCCTGGACCTCACTCAAGTGAGGCAGTTAGGAAGCCACAGCGTGCCTACTCGCCCACTTACACTGTTTTTCGCGCTCGCCTTCCACAGACTCATCAGAAGGAGAGTTACGGACTCTGCCAGTAAGGCCACACTGCCGCAAGAGTCTACAGGTGGCCGCCATCTTTAACCACCCTCTTGCCTGAATGGTTGTGGACTAGAATGCCAGAGACGCTAAGAGCCAAAGTAAAAGCATCTGAAACATGAACTCATTTGTTGTGTTTACTCATTGCCGCTTGTGTAGTTGGGCACAGCCCACTCCTCCTGACAGTCACCATATGGCAACTCCAGAGCAGACAGCCAAGATAGGATAGTGGAAATGTTTTGTTTTTTTTAAGATAAAAAAAATATTACTTTTTTTATGTGCCAGCTCAACCCAAACAGCAAAAGAGTGCACCGGAACATCCCTATGCCCATCAGAAATGCAGTGAGAGAGTGGAAGGTTATGTTGAATTCAGGAAGCCATATTGGACTAGCAATGAATCAAAGCTTATTTCTAAATAATGAAGTGATGGCAGCAGTGTATGTGAAAAGTTTTAGACTAATCCAATGAGGCATTGCATTTCTGTTCAAAATTGTGTATCAAGACTGCCCAAATGTGCCTAATTGGTTTATTATACATTTTCAAGTTCATAACTCTGCACTCTCCTGAAACAATATCATGGTATTATTTCACTGTAATAGCTACTGTAAATTGGACAGTGCAGTGAGATTAACAAGAATTTAAGCTTTCTGCCAATATCAGATATGTTTATGTCCTGGAAAATGTTAGCTCAACCGTCTTGCGGGGGGAACACCGATCCTGATAGAGGTTTAACTTCCTGACTGATGTCTTGAGATGTTGCTTCAATATATCCACATCATTTTCCATCCTCATGATGCCATGTATTTTGTGAAGTGCACCAGTCCCTCCTGCAGCAAAGCACCCCCACAAAATGAAGCTGCCACTCCCATGCTTCACGGTTGGGATGGTGTTCTTCGGCTTGCAAGCATTTTTCCTCCAAACATAACGATGGTCATTATGGCCAAACAGTTCTATTTTTGTTTCATCATACCAGAGGACATTTCTCCAAAACGTACGGCTGTTGCAAACCGTCTGGCTGTTTTATGGCGGTTTGGAGAAGTGGCTTCTTCCTTGCTGAGCGGCCTTTCAGGTTATGTCGATATAGGACTCTATTTACTGTGGATATAGATACTTTTGTACCGATTTCCTCCAGCATCTTCAGAAAGCCCTTTGCTGTTGTTCTGGGATTGATTTGCACTCTTCGTACCAAAGTACATTCATCTCTAGGAGACAGAATGCGTCTCCTTCCTGAGCGGTATGACGGCTGTGTGGTCCCATGGTGTTTATACTTGCATACTATGTTTTATACAGATGAACGTGGTAACTGCAGGCGTTTGGAAATTGCTCCCAAGGATGAACCAGACTCGTGGTGTTTTTTTTTTTCAGAGGTCCTGGCTGATTTCTTTTGATTTTCCCATAATGTCAAGAAAATAGGCACTGAGTTTGAAGGTAGGCCTTGAAATACATCTACAGGTACACCTCCAATTGACTCAAATTATGTAAATTAGCCTATCAGAAGCTTCTAAATCCATGACATCATTTTCTGGAATTTTCCAAACTATTTAAAGGCACAGTCAATTTAGTGTATGTAAACTTCTGACCCACTGGAATTGTGATTCAGTGAATTATAAGTGAAATAATCTGTCTGTAAACAATTGTTGGAAAAATTACTTGTGTCATGCACAAAGTAGATATCCTAACCGACTTGCCAAAACTATAGTTTGTTAACAAGAAATTTGTGAGGTGGTTGAAAAACATTAAAAACATTTTTTTTAAGTTAATGACTCCAAACTAAGTGTATGTAAACTTCCGACTTCAACTGTATATACAGATGACGTCAGAAGTTTACACATTTCTGGTTAACATACTATAGTTTTGGCAAATCTGCTAGGACATCTACTTTGTGCATTGCACAAGTAATTTCGAACATGTCACCCTCCCTAGGAGATGGGGTGACCTCAACAATTTATTTTTGAAATGAGAGGCTGACTGGATCTTTAATTTAAAGACCCTTGCTCCCTTCGGTCTCAACATAGACTTTGATCTGAAGCCGAATAATCTTGTGATTCTTGTGATTTTGCTATTGTAATTGTTTGTAGGCTTATGTAGCCAAATTGTATCTATGATTGGAAACTATCCATTTTTTTATACTATTTTAATATATGAGAATTGAGAATTAACCAATGATATCAGCCCACACCCGGCCATGATTACAGAAACCTGTGTGTCTTTTGACACTATAAATGAGTCATCCCGCAGTGTTTGTCATTATACCCTGATGAAAACAGCTTGTCTCTCGAAACTTTGGACATACATATTTTTGCATCTGAGCTCCTAGAGTGTGCGGCTCTCCTTTATTTTTTTTATGTATTCGCCGCATGTGACAAATACAATTTAATTTGATTAGATTTTTAGAGTCAATAACAGTAGCATAACATCAAAAGACGTGTAACTATATGTATTCTTGTCAGGCAGGACCATACAGCACTAAATGAGAGCAACTTTGACTTTGATATGTTCGCATATTTTATCTCTGTGCTTACAGGTCTATATTTCTAGGAGGCATTAAGATATCCTAATGTTGTTCGGTTTGTGTATGTAGGACAGACAATTGACTATTTGTATTCCTAATTTTTGACAAAATCAGAGCTTGCAATATTGGGTTACATGAGCTTATGTGGCCCACCACCCTCCAGTCTGGCATCATTCTGGATGTTTTGAGTTTATAGGTCACAATAGCTATAAATGTAACCACTTTTGCAGTACAATTTGTTTTCACAACCATCCTTTTCATTAATGGGAGACATTAGAGATTGAAAAAAAATAATGGTTGTGTTTTGTTCTACCTCAGGTATGGGTATCTAAAAAATGTGGATGCCGTGCCACTAGCCTATTTCCTTTCAGAACGCGCTTTTCTCTGAACAGGCTTGATTCATCGCCTTGTTTTCTGTGTGATATATTGTCTTGGATTCTAGTGCTTCATTGTAGCTTTGCTGATGTACATGCACAATTATCTCTCTCTCTCTCTCTCCCTTTCCCCCTCCCCTCTCCATCCCTCCCTCCCATTCCCTTCATGTTAAAAGCTGAGAGGAATCGTGTTCGAGGCAGATCCTGGTTGGGGAGTTAATTAAAATGGCAAGTTGCAACCCACACAGTCAAAACAATGGATGCCCGGTTTAGAAAAGGCGCAGGGGGATATTAAACAAGCACAAAATAAAGCACTGCTTAGAAGCAGGTAATATAGACTCTCTTTAATTACTTCTGCTAGAGAAGGGTATGGTGTTTGTTGGCACACTTGACTGTAGACCAGAATAAACACTCAGCATAGATGTTATTATTATGCACATGTGCTTAAAAAAGAAAGGCTAAAAAGAAAATGGTACAGGAGATTACGCTGATTGTGCTTTTGACCCAGCAGCCATGCCATGCCATGTCCACAGCTCGGATAAGGAATCCTATAGCCGAGAAGGGGAAGAGGATCTGCTTATATGGCCCCCGAATTATTTTGTTAGCATGGCTGCACAATGCACACTCAAGCTCCGGCAATAGGGCCATGCAGGACATGAGCTGTTGCCATGGTAACCAGCTCAGCTCTAGCAGCCCAGGAAAACTGTGTCATTATCCTCCGCTATGGATGGGAGCAAAGCGAGAAAGAGAGAGGCTGCAGTCCACAGCCTGCTCATGCATCTTACAAACCCCATCACAATTTGCACAATTTTCTCTCCTCTATTCAAACCTTTCTTTTTTTGCTTTCCATTTGTTGGAGAGTACAGTTTTCACAGTAATAGGTGAACAACAAGCATAATACCAGAGCAAAATTCAGGAAAGATAGCAGGCTGAAATGGGATGTGTAGCTTTTCACATTTGCTGTCAAATTTCTGAAATTCACAAAAATAACTGTCACCACCAAGTTATGTGAACACCAACCAATTGAAATATGTACTACACTTTCCTGTCATTAAGCAACTCACCACATGACACGAAGATATATAATCCATTACAGGATCTTATTGAATTCAAACACAAAATAAATTGACAACAGTTCAACATGATATTGATCCTCAACATATAAAATACAGATGTGTGTGAACAAATCTGAAGACATTTGTGGAAGTTGTTGCAATGTGTGTTTGCTTGTGTGTATGTAAGAGAGTATGTAACTGCTTGCGTATACAACAGTGCAGTATGTATATGCAAACCAAAGTCCACATCGGAGGAATTACATTCTGAACTAATTACATAGGTGTGTAAATAGAGGCACCCTACTGTGATGGGCTGTGCTCCACATGATTTCCCCAGGTAGAGCTGAGCTTTCCGGGTAGCACGTGTGTGTGTGTCTGTGTGTGATCCTCCCCCTCCCTCAAAATGAAAGCCTTTCCATTCCCTCCTGCTCTGAAGCATCTCTCCAGAGACCAGAGAG
This sequence comes from Oncorhynchus gorbuscha, assembly GCF_021184085.1. Taxonomy (NCBI): domain Eukaryota; kingdom Metazoa; phylum Chordata; class Actinopteri; order Salmoniformes; family Salmonidae; genus Oncorhynchus; species Oncorhynchus gorbuscha. The sequence goes on from NC_060186.1 coordinate 46,106,842, forward strand.
ATGTGTTTGCTCATGAAGCATCACTGTACTAGTGTCCACTGGTCAGGATCAGAATTTCCTTGGAAACAGCAGATGGCACAGCTGCGACTGATTAACACATTCAAATACCACATTCATGTAGCATTTGTTGCTTCCTTCCCTCCTCTCCTTCTTCCCTTGTTGTCTATTTTACCTACGGTGTCAATATCAGTCACACGACTGTTTCCGCATACATGAAAGAACTATAGAGGGAAGGAATATGGTTGAAACATTAATTGAGATGTCAAAATGCAGCCTTTTAAGGGTGTATTTGGTCTTGGCCATATTCTATTTAAATGCAGAGCCCTTCATCACACCCTCATAAAATGTGTCTGTCCCAAAGTATTTTTCCTTTTTTGACTATTGGATTAGTCATCTTTCTTTTCAGGCAGGGGTCCTAAATGTGTGATATATACTTGACACTCGTATTTGACCAGGCAGTGAACAGAGTAGCAAGTGTTTACGTTTGTACTGGTAACATACTGTAGTCTGGCTATTTTGGGTTCTTTCCACTGGTCAGGAGCATAATTTCCGTAGAAAGCAGAGAGCACAGCTGTGTCTGACTAGCACATTCAAACGCCACATTCAAGTAGAATTAGTTGCTTCTTTTCCTCCTCTCCTCGTTCCCTGTTACCTCTTTTACCTACTGTGTCAATATGAGAGTCACATGTATGTTTCCACATTTATAAAAGGACTCAATAGAGGGAAGGAATATGGTTTAAACATGAATTGAGATGTCAAAATGCAGGGTTTTAAGAGTGTCTTAACACAGCAAGAACATTGTTTCTTGGAACAGAATGGATTTGTTTGTCATCTAACTCACACTCTTCATAAGAGCTTAGGTAAACGGTAGCAGTTATTGGTGGTTTGCTAACGACTGAAACAAATGACTGAACAAAAATGAGGTGTGGTGTGGTGAAAGTGCAATCATACTAATCAGTGTGTCTCTTGTTTCCTGCCCGCAGCGCCAAACACTGCGCCGTATGGGAGTACAGGAAGAGCGGAAGTCCTGCTGGCCTGTCGGTACCTGATCCTGGCTCTCTCCTCCTTCATCAGTGTGTACTAGTGGAAGGGCAGCCATACACAATGACTGTAAAGAGCCCTTCAAGCATTTATGAATCCTTTGACAATGCTCATGTCTGGATCAAATCTGGTACAGTTTGTTGAAAGCAGTGTGGGATATAATCAGCATTACTTATGTGGGGATGATCGTTTATTTCTGTTGAATTTCTCATCATGTAAATACTTAAAAATCGTTAGTTTTTTTATTTTGATTGTCCACTTTGTGAATCAGTGCTCATTGTCCCCTTTCAAAGGCCATGAAAGCTCCGAAATGAGTTATTTTATTATTCTCTCACCAGGAGGTGGTGATGCGGAAATTGACATTTTCATCTCAGTTTTTGTAAATGGCTCAAAAGATGCCATTGTGTGTCCCTCAATACATCAATGCATCATTTCCATACCAATGTTGTGGCCAGTATTGAAAGTATACAGGGTTAAAAAAGGAAAGCATCATTTTAGATACAATTCATTACAAATTAAGGTTAGAGCATGGTAGAATGATGACATATTTTGAGATGTGCTATTATAATAATACAATAGCTGAAATGCTGCACAATAGACATTTGGAAAGGGAACATTTCAGACATATTTGATCTTGGCCATATTCTATTTGAATGCAGAGCCTTTCATCACACCCCCATAACATGTTCTCTGTCCCAAATCATTTTTCCTCTTTTGACGATTGGAATAGTACTCTTTCTTTTCAGGCAGCGGTCCTAAATGTATGATATAACTTGACACTCATATTTGACCAGGCAGTGACCAGAGTAGCAAGTGTTTACGTTAGTACTGGTGACATACTGTAGTCTGGGGGGGTTAATATAATTGACATAATTACCATTTCATCAGAAAACAGCTCACTCATTTTCAATACTGAAGGGAAGACAGTTTTCCTCTCTGAGGACAATACAGTATAAGTTTACAGTTTTTCATTTGTATTTCTATGGTTTGAGAGAGATGTGTTTGCAGAGGTCCTGAACATGAAGAGGAAGACCTCTGATGAAGGGATACTTAGGTATTATTAAAGATCTTCCAATATAGTAACGTTTAAGACAACATTTAACACTGACTAACTATGGATCTAGACAAATGGAAATACTTTCCATCCCGAAATTGACAAATAACATTAGCCTTCTAATTTAAGATCAAATATTTAAATAACCAAAATGGGATTGGTAAATGGAGGATAAAGAGGATTTATGCATTATGATGTGTTTCAGTTTGAGTTTTATGAATCATATCTTCCACAGGACAAGGGAATTATGTCTGCCAACTTCTTAAAACACTTATTGGTCTAATGAACAAAACGTGTACTATAAAACCGGAGACAACATAGCCATCGAGATATAAATCTGAAAGCACAAATACTGTACTTGCTGTTATTTTTGATTGTGTAGTGTTTTGTTTTTAAAATATATAGTGAAGACATTTTTGTTTGATTAATTTTTTTATTATTTTGTTTTTACTGGCATTGTTTTCAGCCTGTTTTGTGGTATATGAAAATACTGCACCATATAATCTTGTTTAAATGTAAGTATGATGCAAAATGGGTCAGAAATATATTTATTATCTTCCTTTGTGAAAACACTGTAAAAAAAACAACAACAAAAAAACGATTTAAAACGTGAATCTGGATATGTGAAATTATTTCAATGAAGCACAGTATGGCATAGTTTATAATGTTGTCAATTAATTTAGATGCCATCACTGTTGTTGATTCTTGTCAAAACAATAGATTAAAAAAGAGATGTTTGCAATCTAATTATCTAATTTTTGAAACTGAGGTGGTGTGAACCAATATAACAGTATTATAGAAATGAGTAAATTGTGTGTATATTTGGAGAAAATAGGATTCCTTTTGATCTTATTGGTAGAGCCGGTGTGTAGTTTAGTTTTCACACACTTGTTTGATGATGTGCAGAGAGTATGATTGTGCTGCATGTCAAAATTAACCTGTGTTTTAAGGTGGCCAGTTTACAAATAATCAATACTTTTATGGGTAAAACCAGTTTTAAGAATGTTTCAGCTCTATGACAAAAAAAGAGCATTGCATACTAAAACTCACCAGGCTACATCCATTTGTGTTTTGTTTGAATCTAACTTGAGTATTTATGTGACAATACTGTGTTGCTATTTTCAAGTCTTAGTAAGAGTGGCACATTGGTGACAGCATGGAGTGTGTTGGTTGCCTGTCTAAGCAGCTCAGAACATGGAATTATTTCTTCATGTAAAATGTACTGTGTGTTCATTATTTTTGATTATACAATTTGGCATTAACCAAGACCATTTATATAGTCACTATTATTTGCAATTTCCTGATGTTTCCTGATGTTAACAGACTTAAAATTACACATTTGAGTTAAAGAGCAACTGCCCCTAAAAACGAACTTCTCCTTTTAAAAACAGCCTATGCGGTATCGATTTGAGTAAATAGGATAATTTTGGTCATAAAGTCAGTCTTGTCCAAAACCCAGATTTGCGAGATGATAGGGGGGAAAAAAAGTATGTAACGGAATGAAGGGTACCGTAACGGTTTTCCTTGGATTGGGTTCATTTCAATCCTGCCCACAGCTGGCAGCACTCAAGTAATCATCAATTCAGAGTGTAGCTGCACACGGACCAATCTTAATGCCCATGGTCAATTTGGTTTGACTTCGATATCCCTATAGGGCATTTAAATAGCTCCGAATTTCAATAACTTAACCTCAAACCAATAATAAATTGTAGAAATGAATATACAAATATTGGAAGCATTTAATGAGACTTAAAGGTGTCCAACATAAAAATATTGTCCCATTTACATTGTGTAATTTTTTGACAGATCCTAACTCGCCCCAAAGATAGGCTATCCAAAGTCAAACCAACTCTGCCAGAGTCCCACACCAGCCAGCTGAAGCTAATTGGTGAATGAAGTTGGCTAGCAATAGCTAGCCTAGACAATTTGAAGTTACAAGACCTGGTTAGACTGTTTCAAGTTATCTAGAACAGGGTTTTCCAAACTCAGTCCTGGGACCCCCCTGGGTGCATATTTTGAGTGAATGTGCAAACACTTGCCACGTGTGAACACACACATTTTTTTTTCTTCACAAAAGTAGTGCTGTATTAGCGGACCGATATAGCTGTCTGTAGCACAGGTAAACAAAAAAATAATAATGAGCCCTCCCCCCTCCATCTATTGAGATGTTTCATAGACAGTGTTTGATGCGAACACCACTGTGCCACAGTCCACTATACCAATCCAGTATGCATTTGGGTAAAAAGCTTGTGCTGTTTAAATTAGACTAACATATCTGGGTCATGTTCATTAGGGCACCCAACAGAAAAAAAACACTTTAAAATGTTTTGCAATGGATAACTAAATTGAGTGTTTCTTATTGGACAGGAAGGAACTGGGTTTCTTTTTTGACAAAGAGATAAATTAACATGACTTTTCCACACTAACTTTAAGAGGTGGGTCACAACAACAGAGGATAATCCAAATCAGAGTACATTTGAAAACCAAGGTTGTGTTTATTAGGCTTCACTTTGTCAGAAATGAGGCCCTGGCACACATCTGCAGAGGTTATCCCCCTGTGAATAAGGTGACCTGTCTTTGTGCTACCTGTTAACAGAAAATCATTCAGCTTTCACATTTCAGATAAGAGGATATTTACGTATTCATGCAATTCTGACCAGGCCAAGACTTTTCCCTTGAGTTTTACCACTGCAGTATTGGGGACGACTTCAAAGAGTGCTCTTCAACTCACCTGATATTGTGATAATCCCTCAATTTAAATGTTCAACGCTTTGAATACAGAATAGAAGGCATTGTTTTGAATAATGAAACAACAGCTGTCAAATGAGTCCACAAGGGGAACAAGTAATGTACTGAATGTGCCTTTAAAGTATTTAAATAATACGTTAAATACCATATCCTAGCCTCATTTATAAAACAATTATTGCACCTCTAGATAAGGCCCTTGGAGAAGGGTAATTTACAGGGGGTAAGTATTTCAACAATATCAAAAGATTCATGATTGCTTAATCATTCCATATCTTGAATTTGCTGTATGTTATCGCTTAAATATCACCAGTCATATTAAGCTTTTCAATAATCCAAGCAATGTGCTACATGCAGGTTAAGCTCATTTGATCAGATGTGGATAATTTCCCCCATTTTGTCTGCAACTATTTGCTTGTATTGGGTTTATGTGGTAAAAAATAAAAATACATGATCAGGCTTCATACAGTGTTTCATTGCAGTATGCTGTGAAAACAGTTTATTTCTTGTAGATAGTGTAATAGTTACATTCCAAGCAAAATTCAGTAAAAGAACACTCAGTTAGTCTAAAGCATCCTCAGCAAAAATCAATCCACATCGTTATTGGAAGTCAATGAGAGCATGGGCAAACCTTATTTAAGTGTGTTTTTATTGATTACTGATTATCCCTGCATGGCTCCCGAAAAGGCGCAGCGGTCTAAGCCACTGCATCTCAGTGCTAGTGGTGTCACTACAGACCCTTGTTCGATCCTGGCCGTGATCAGGAGTCCCATAGGGCGGCGCACAATTGGCCCAGCATCGTCCGGGTAAGGGGTGGGTTTGGCCGGGGTAGGCCATTGTATAATAAGAATTTGCTCTTAGCGGACTTGTCTAATTAAAAAATTACTCCACAATACTCAGACCTCAGGAAAGATACAATTTTTTATGTTATATCGTTGGTGTGCATCTCTGAGCGATGTTCTTTCAATTCCTGGGGTCATTTTATTGTGCATCTGAGCTATTGCCTTTCAAGCAGACAAAACTCGTCATACCAGCTGCCAATGGATAGAAAAGCATTTGACGTGTTAGTCATTTATCAGACTCGCTCTACAATTAGTGAAGTTTTCAGACCCCAAAAGTAGGATAATGTCCATTGAATCACAGTGCCAAAACCGAAGTGCGTGGCCACTCCCGATTGTTATCACATCAACACACAGTAATCAACAGTAGTTAAACAGTAATTAAAACAGCATTGTTTGTAAGTCTACTATTGTCTTGTAAAACATGTGTAACGGAGTTAAGAACATACCATAACCTCACTCCACAGCTAGCTTGAAATGTCCCCGATGGCGCATCTTCTGTATAGCTAGAACAGTTTATATTTTGTCATGCGGGCGGTCAGGTGTGTTGCGAGGTAGAGGATGCTGGTTCAAGCCCAGTCAGAGGCAAGTTCAGGGAGGCAAAGCTTTTATGCTAACCTAGCACACTGGCGCCGGGTATACAATCATACTTAGACTAAATGACCTGGAAGAGTTATTTTAAACCTGTTTATGCTATGTCAAAATTTGAGAATTTACATTGGTGACTGTTACTCAGGCTTTGAGTGTTGAAAACAGTTTATTTCTTGTCCTCGAACAACTTGCTATTGCTTGATTGGCAGTATGAGAGGATATGCTGTTGTTTATCGAGATGATTAGGATGCTGTCCGGCCTCTTTCTCTCTTGCTTTCGCCTGGCTCTTCACAAAGGAATCTGTTGGCTGAGTGAATGGAGAATGGCCAAAGCCGTTCTGAGAGAGGCGATTCCTCTGACCCTGCGGTTAATAAAATCCTTCCTGTGCCTTTGTCAATTTTTACTGGGCGATTTTGTCAAACGCTGGAGGTGCTGCCTGCCCAGGCCCTCTGTGTCCACTCCCTGAGCAGCATACTGAGTAAAAACCTCTGTGTTTTTAAACTACTCACATTCAACTCAGTGAATACGCTTGTAGCACAGCAGGCAAGAGCTCTCCTCGCCCCTGTCAACCCAAGCCACAGACCCCTTCTACATTTTTGATAACTGATCTTCAGGCGAGTCTTCATACAGCATTGTGTGGTGGAAAATAGTAATGTAAAAAATATATATCTGGTTTGCAGCATCTGTCTTGAACTTTTGAAATTGTCCATTTGTATTTGTGAGTGGCATGAATGTATCTCGCTGTTGATAGTATCCTTTTCGACAGTACAATAGCTGCTAAAAAGTGGAACGTGTGGCTTTAAAAGGCATACTATGAAGTATTTGTCAATCTCTCCCTCAATACTTTCACTGAGCTGGAAAATAAGTTAGCAAGGCACTGATGCAGAGACTCCGATAATGCTACATTTTAAAGCAAGCTATCTAATCATAGATTGTCTCCATGTGCAGTTGATGACTGAATCGCACAGTGGGAAATGTTTTTATGTAAACTTTGAGAGCAATTGTCAGTTTCAAAAAGGACCAAGCAGGGTGTTGTATAAAAAATATCACTATGAAACTAAATACAGTAAAATCCAATTCGTTTTTTGTTATTGTGCCTCTGATGACACATGTTATTGTTTCATACTGGAATGACTTGGCAATTCCTGAGTTCTTGCCATGATGATCTTTAAATCATTGATTTAATCATAACCAACAACCACATGATGTTGAGTGTAAGAGGGAACCATTTATGACATTTCACTGAACCATTAGTTTCTATGGAATGAAGCACAGAGTAGACAACGATTTGCTTTTTCACCCAGGCAACCTTTCAAAATCAACACACTATCATTATTTATTTGAAATCCGTGACATGCACACGAAGAATACACTTTTTTGTTTGTATTACAAGATTTTCATCACAACACATTTAATGTGTATTACAGGTTCTTCTTCATAACGCATTTGTGTACATTAAACGAATTCCAATTTGTTGTGGCTAACGTTAGCTTGACTAGCTAGGTGGCTAATGTTAGCTAGGCTAGGGGTTAAGGTTAGGCTTAGGAGTTAAGGTTAGAGTTAGGGGCTAGGGTTAGAGGTTAGGTAACATGCTAGCTAAGTAGTTAAGGGTTAAGGTTAGGGTTAAGATTGGGAATTAGGTTAAAGGTTAGGGGAAGGGTTAGCTAACATGCTAAGTAGGTCTAAAGTAGCTCAAATGCAAAAGTTGTCGGGGATGAAATTCAAACATGCAACCTTTGGGTTGCTAGACATTCGCGTTATACACCGACCAACCTCCTTCCTATTTTATCTGTCTTATGTAACCTACCATATTTATCTGTGATTGAAAATCATGCACTGTACACTAAAATATTGACTTTTGTGTGTGCCTGTCACAAATTTCCAATTAGCAATTCTATTTCCCAATAATCTCTGATACTGGGGTCTTCAAAATATGAGGTGCAGCATTTCCTTGTCTTATATATCTTTCTCTCTGTACATATGTTTATTTCATGATATCCTTTTTTTTACAATAATGTTGATGATTATGTGGAGTAGATGGTTACACCATAACAAAAAATATTTGTGTAGATAAAAAAATGTGGCAATTTATTTCATCCTCAAATCATCATTTAGAAAATTTTGTGATGAGAATTTTGAAATGGTTATCTTTACTCAAATGTGTATGAAGGTCCTTTAGCCACCAGGGATATAGTTGTATATTTATAGGCTCTAGATCACTGGAATGACATATATGGCTTTAAGTGGCATTGATATATATTGATATTTGTCAACAACAAAAAAAATCATGTACTTTAATTACTTTAAAGCTTACATTGTGTATAGCACGTATGCAAGTTCATTTTCATCATGTTTGATGTAATTTTTGTAGCAGTGGTTTGATACTAATAAATGGCAGTTTATGATGGAACTGTAGGATGCTCTGTATTGTCTGATTTGAGCAGTGAAGTGACTTTTGGGCCACTGTCACCAGAGACACTGACACTGTGCACGTTGTTATTTCACAGAGAAATGTATGCAACATTTGTCTACCTAGATTTTAGGTGCTCAGGTATGAAGAGTACCTCCAACAAAGCTGCATTTCACTGTCCAGCCAAATCAAGTACAAGTGGCCATTGACCGACACTTCAGCCCCTCTCAAATCATTAATAATGTCAGAGCTGAGAAAAGAGGGCTAAATCAGTGTGGTTGGCGGAATAACGGACTGGAACCAAAATCTGGAGACAGCAGTCCTCTGGGACCGGTGCTGAGTAGTCCTGCTATACAGTCTAATTGCCCCCCTCCCACCCACACATCTAATTTGCAGTGGCCTGATGCTGAGTGCTACAGAGTACTGATGAAGTCTACATCACACTCTTTCGATCCCCCACGATTAAAAAACTGCCAAGGTTTCACAGCTATTCTGTAGGTGGATAGAGCAATAATTATTCCAAACATTGACTCTATTCAATCAGATCCGCTTTAGCCAACATCTATATAGCAGCGGAATTGTGTTAAAGCTATCAAATTCACAAGTGGCTTCTGAGGGAGAGGAGTATATAATCCTTGTACCACTTCGGTAATAACTGGGTAATAAGATGGTAATAACTACGTATTTACCAGGTAATTAGCTAGGTAATTAGCTAGTAATTACAATTAGTAGTCCATTACATCCCAAACAGCCCCCATAAAGCACAAATCATCATTCTTTGCATATGCACTGTTCTTCAAGGAAATGTACTTTATTATTTGGTTTATGTTGTAACACAACCAGAGTCATCTGGGTAAATAGGAATATCGCACTATTGCCACAATCTCGCACTATCCCTTTTAAAAGTGCGTCTCGGCAGAAATATATACAGTGTCTTTAAAGGTTTTCACGCCCCTTCACCTCTTCCGCATTTTGTTGTTTTAGGGAGTGAATGTTAACTTAAAATAAGGGTTACATGGAGAAAATCAGACCTCTCTGAAATTAAAGTGGATGGCCCTTCAGCAAAATGTATTTGACCTAAACCCTCACTGAACGCTTGAACAAAATACACAAATGACTCTCCCCTATACCCAAAATAATAATTCAGACAACGTGGATAGCAGAGACATTGTCAGCATTTACACTCACTTGTTGGACGGACCAGAGCCTTAGATATCTACTTTTAGAAACTCTTCTTCATCCCATAAGCATTACATGGCAACGGCGGAATATTGATCATGCTCAGGACTGCGGGCCAGAAGGTTGTGGGTTTGAATACCACCGTGGACCAAAGTAGGGGTGGAAAGATCACCTATATAGTAAAAGCGTTGCGTGAATCTGTCATCGTATTTGCAGATCTAAGAAAAAATGTACTTTTATAAAGATTACAGTGCCTTGCAAAAGTATTCATCCCCTCGGCATTTTTCCTATTTTGTTGCATTACAACCTGTAATTTAAATAGATTTATGGACATACAGTCGTGGCAAAAAGTTTTGAGAATGACACAAATATTAATTTCCACAAAGTTGCAGCTTCAGTGTCTTTAGATATTTTTGTCAGATGTTTCTATGGAATACTGATGTCACGCCTTGGTCATTGTATTTTTGTTTTGGTTATATGTTTGGGTAGGCCAGGGTGTGACATGGGTTTATATGTTGTGTTTCGTATTGGGGTTTGTATTATTTGGGATCGCGGCTGATTAGGGGTGTAGTATAGGCTTGGCTGCCTGAGGCGATTCTCAATTAGAGTCAGGTGCTTATCGTTGTCTCTGATTGGGAACTGTATTTAGGTAGCCTCAGTTTCGCTTTGTATTTCGTGGGTGTTTGTTCCTGTCTCTGTGTTGTAGTCACCAGATAGGCTGTAATAAGTTTCACGTTCCGTTCTGTTGTTTTTGTATTTGGTTTCAGTTATTTTCATGTACCGCGATTCTTTCATTAAAGTCATGAGTAACCTACACGCTGCATTTCGGTCCGACTCTCTTCTATCAACAGACGAACGCTTACAGAAACACCCACCGCTCACAGACCGAGCAGTGTGTAAACTGGCAGGATCTAAAGGAGGACGTTATGGACGGTAGAGGCATGGAGTTTACGACGTGGGAAGAAATCGAAAGGTGGGCGGCCGACCCAGAGCAAGTGCAGGAGCCAGCCTGGGATTCCCTGCAGCAATGCGAAGAGGGCTATAGACGAATGGAGTCGAAAAGGAAAACACGGCGATGCAGAGCGAAAACCGAAAGTAACCCCCAAATATTTATTGAGTCAGGAGTCAGACCTGAGCCTACTCTCCCTGTTAATTGTGAGGAGCAGCAATATAAGGACTTCTGGTCTTGGGAGATGATATTAGACGGAAAAGGACCCTGGGCTCAGCCTGGAGAATATCGCCGTCCCAAGGAAGAAATAGATGCGGATAAAGTGGAGAGGCGCTGGTATGAGGAGGCAGAACGGCGACGCGGTTGGAAGCCGGAAAAGCAGCCCAAAAAAATTATTGGGGGTGGCTAGAAGGGAGAATAGTTATGCCAGGTAGGAGACCTGCGCAAACTCCCTATGCTCACCATTGGGCTAGAGAGACCGGGCAGGCACCGTGTTATGCTATGGAGCACACGGTGTTTCCAGTGCGGGTGCAGAGCCAGGTGCGGCACATACCAGCCCTTCCTATTGGCCGGGCTAGAGTGGGCATCGAGCCAGGTAAGCTTGGGCAGGCTCGGTGCTCAAGAGCTCCAGTGCGCCTGCACGGTCCGGTCTATCCAGAGCCACCTCTACACACCAGTCCTCCGGTAGCAGCTCCCCGCACCAGGCTTCCTGTGCGTGTCCTCGATCCAGTACCACCAGTTCCAGCACCACGCACTAGGCTTCCAGTACGCCTCGCCTGTTTAGCGCAGCCAGAGCCTTTCTCCTCTCCTGCACTGCCGGAGTCTCCCATCTGCCCAGCGCCGCCAGTGCCGCCAGTCTGCCCAGCTCCGACAGTGCCGCCAGTCTGCCCAGCTCCGCCAGTGCTCCCAGTCTGCCCAGCGCCGCCAGTGCTCCCAGTCTGCCCAGCGCCGCCAGTGCTCCCAGTCTGCCCAGCGCCGCCAGTGCTCCCAGTCTGCCCAGCGCCGCCAGTCAGCCCAGCGCCGCCAGTGCCGCCAGTCAGGCCAGCGCAGACAGACAACTAGTCTCTTCCAGATCTGCCAGACAACCAGTCTCTTCCAGATCTGCCAGACAACCCCAGATCCCCTCAGTACTGGGCTTCCCCTCAGTCCCGGGCTGCCCCTGTCCCGAGCTGCCCCCCTGTCCCGAGCTGCCCCTCTGTCCCGAGCTGCCCCTCTGCCCCGAGCTGCCCCTCTGTCCCGAGCTGCCCCTCTGTCACGAGCTGCTCCTCAGTTATGTGGGGATCTGGGTGAGGACTATTAGGCCATGGTCGGCGGAGAGGGTGGATTATCCCAGGACGCGAAGGGGAGGAACTATGACATTAATGGAGTGGGGTCCACGTCCCGAGCCAGAACCGCCACCATGGACAGACGCCCACCCGGACCCTCCCTATGCTCTTGAGGTGCGTCCGGGAGTCCGCACCTTAGGGGGGGGGGGGTTCTGTCACGCCTTGGTCATTGTATTTTGTGTTTTTGTTATATGTTTGGGTAGGCCAGGGTGTGACATGGGTTTATATGTTGTGTTTCGCATTGGGGTTTGTATTATTTGGGATCGCGGCTGATTAGGGGTGTGGTATAGGCCTGGCTGCCTGAGGCGATTCTCAATTAGAGTCAGGTGCTTATCGTTGTCTCTGATTGGGAACCGTATTTAGGTAGCCTCAGTTTCGCTTTGTATTTCGTGGGTGTTTGTTCCTGTCTCTGTGTTGTAGTCACCAGATAGGCTGTAATTAGTTTCACTTTCCGTTCTGTTGTTTTTGTATTTGGTTTCAGTTATTTTCATGTACCGCGATTCTTTCATTAAAGTCATGAGTAACCTACACGCTGCATTTCGGTCCGACTCTCTTCTATCAACAGACGAACGCCGTTACAACTGAAGAATAATTATAAGCATTTCATAAGTGTCAAAGGATTTTATTGACAACTACATGAAGTTGATACAAAGAGTCAATATTTGCAGTGTTGACCCTTCTTTTTCAAGACCTCTGCAATCCGCCCTAGCATGCTGTCAATTATCTTCTGGGCCACATCCTGACTGATGGCAGCCCATTCTTGCATAATCAATGCTTGGAAATTGTCAGAATTTGTGGGTTTTTGTTTGTCCACCTGCCACTTGAGGATTGACCACAAGTTCTCAATGGGATTAAGGTCTGGGGAGTTTCCTGGCCATGGACCCAAAATGTCGATGTTTTGTTCCCCGAGCCACTTAGTTATCACTTTTGCTTTCATACTGGAAAAGATAATGTTCAGTCACCAAACTGTTCCTGGATGGTTGGGAGAAGTTGCCATTCGGAGGATGTGTTGGTACCATTCTTTATTCATGGCTGTATTCTTAGGCAAAATTGTGAGTGAGCCCACTCCCTTGGCTGAGAAGCAAACCCACACACGAATGGTCTCAGGATGCTTTACTGTTGGCATGGCACAGGACTGAGGGTAGCGCTCACCTTGTCTTCTCCGGACAAGCTTCATTCCGGATGCCCCAAACAATCGGAAAAGGGATTCAGCAGTCCAATCCCTGTAGCTTTTGCAGAATATCAGTCTGTTCCTGATGTTTTTCCTGGAGAGAAGTGGCTTCTTTGCTGCCCTTCTTGACACCAGACCATCCTCCAAAAGTCTTCGCCTCACTGTGCATGGAGATGCACTCACACCTGCCTGTTGCCATTCATGAGCAAGCTCTGTACTGGTGATGCCCCAATCCCGCAACTGAATCAACTTTAGGAGACGGTCCTGGCGCTTGCTGGACTTTCTTGGGCGCCCTGAAGCCTTCTTCACAACAATTGAACCGCTCTCCTTGAAGTTCTTGATGATCTGACAAATGGTTTATTTAGGTGCAATCTTACTGGCAGCAATATCCTTGCCTGTGAAGCCCTTCTTGTGCAAAGCAACGATGACGGCACATGTTTCCTGGCAGGCAACCATGATTGACAGAAGAACAATGATTCCAAGCACAACCCTCCTTTTGAAGCTTCCAGTCTGTTATTCGAACTCAATCAGCATGACAAAGTGATCTCTAGCCTTGTCCTCGTCAACAATCACACCTGTGATAACAAGAGAATCACTGACATAATGTCAGCTGGTCCTTTTGTGGCAGGGCTGAAATGCAGTGGAAATGTTTTTTGGGGTTTCTGTTTATTTGCATGGCAAAGAGGGACATTGCAATTAATTGCAATTCGTCTGATCACTCTTCATAACATTCTGGACAGACTTTGTAAAAATTCACATTTGTGTCATTCTCACAACTTTTGGCCACGACTGTACACGAAATAATCCAAATTGGCAAAGTGAAATAAAAAAATATATACTTGTTTCAAAAAATTCAAAAAACGTAGAAGTGGTGCATACATATGTATTCAGCCCTTTGCTATGAAGACCCTAAATAAGATCTGGGGCAGCCAATTACCTTCAGAAATCACATAATTAGTTAAATAAAGTCCACCTGAGTGCAATCTAAGTGTCACATGATCTCAGAATATATACACCTGTTCCGAAGGTTCCCCGAGTCTGCAACACCACTAAGCAAGGCGCACCACCAAGCAAGTGGCACCATGAAGACCAAGGAGCTCTCCAAACAGATCAGTGTTGGGTTATAAAAAACTAGCAGAAACTTTCAAGATCCCACAGAGCACCATTAAATCCATTATTAAAAAAATAATATAATATGTAACCACAACAATCCTGCCAAGAGAGGGCCGCCCACCAAAACTCATGGACCAGGCAAGGAGGGCATTAATCAGAGGCAAACAAGAGAACAAAGATTACCCTGAAGGAGCTGCAAAGCTGAGATTGGAGTATCTGTGCATAGGACCATTTTTAGCCGTGTACTCTACAGAACTTGGCTTTACGGAAGAGTGGCCAGAAGAAAAGCCATTGCTTAACCTCTTAGGTCGACCCGACACGCAGGCATCCCATCTAGACATCTGGAAATGCAAATGCGCTACGCTAAATGCTAATAGCACTCGTTAAAACTAAAACATTCATAAAAACACACATGCAGGGTACTGAATTAAAGCTACACTCGTTGTAAATCCAGCCAACAAGTCAGATTTTTAAAATGCTTTTCGGCGAAAGCATGAGAAGCTATTATCTGATAGCATGCAACACCCCAAAAGACCCGCAGGGGACGTAAACAAAATAATTAGCATAGTCGGCGCTACACAAAACGCGGAAATAAAATATAAAACTTCATTACCTTTGACAATCTTCTTTGTTGGCACTCCTAGATGTCCCATAAACATCACTATTGGGTCTTTTTTTCCGATTAAATCGGTCCATATATAGCCTAGATATCGATCTATGAAGACTGTGTGATCAAGCAAAAAAACAGCGTTTTATAACGCAACGTCATTTTAAAAATTAAAAGTTGATGATAAACTTTCACAAAACACTTCGAAATACTTTTGTAATGCAACTTTAGGTATTAGTAAACGTTAATAATCTATCAAATTGATCACGAGGCGATGTATATTCTATAGCTCTACGTCTTGAAATAATGTCTGGATAAATCTCAACCAAAATATCCAGTCGGAGACCGGAAGAAATGGGCTGTCTCTTCTTCGTTTGACCAAGAAACAAAGCCTTGGCAATTGACAAGACTGGTGACATCGTGTGGAAGCTGTAGGAATTGCAATCTCGGCTCCAGGTAATGTGGCTTCCATTCAACAATGTTACGATAAATGAGTGAGGAGGTGTGGAGTCAGGCGCAGAGAGCAAAAGATGTGGGAAAAAACACGCTTTAATGTCCCGGAAACATAACATGAACAAAAGTAGGAAAACAAATGATCAGAAATATAAACGGACAGCGTGAAACCCAAATACAAACAAAAATACACTCAAACAATAAAACAGACGAACAAGCCCGCACGAAACAGAAGCGGGCTGAACAAACTATATATAACCCTACCCTAACAACCAAACAAGAAACAGGTGATACCAATTAGACAAAACTAAAGGAACACAGAACAACGGATATGCGATAGTTAGTAGACCGGCGACGACGACCGCCGAGCGCCACCCGAACAAGAAGGGGAGTCACCTTTGGTAATATTCGTGACAGTACCCCCCCCCTGACGCGCAGCTCCCGCAGCGCGCCGACGCTGGCCTCGGGGACGACCCGGGGGCCGAGGCGCTGGGCGATCCGGACAGAGGCGATGGAACTCACTCAACAAAGATGGATCTAGAATATCCCTCACCGGAACCCAGCACCTCTCCACCTCTCCGGACCGTACCCCTCCCAGTCAACGCACTGCAAGCCGCTCACCCGGCGTCTCGAGTCCAGAATAGCTCGTATCTTGTACGCCGGGGACCCCTCGATGTCCAGAGGGGGCGGAGGAACCTCCGGAAACCTCATCTTCCTGCATGGGACCAGCTACCACCGGCCTGAGAAGAGACACATGAAACGAGGGGTTAATACAATAATATGAAGGAAGTAATAATCGATAACAAACCTCGTTTATTCTACTCAGGACTTTAAATGGCCCTATACACTGCGGACCCAGCTTCTGGCAGGGCAAGCGGAGGGGCAGGTTTCGGGTCGAGAGCAAGACCCTGTCCCCAGGTGCAAATATGGGGGCCTTACTGCGGTGACGGTCAGCGCTCTTCTTCTGCCTTATACTCGCTTGGCGTAATGACTCTTGGACAGCCCTCCAGGTCTCCTTAGAGCGCTGCACCCACTCCTCCACCGCAGGAGCCTCAGTCTGGCTCTGATGCCACCGTGCCAGGACTGGCTGGTACCCCAACACGCACTCAAATGGTGACATGTTGGTAGAGGAGTGGCTTAGTGAGTTCTGGGCTATTTCTGCCCAGGGAATATATCTCGCCCACTCCCCTGGCCGGTCCTGGCAATACGACCGCAGAAACCTACCCTCCTGGTTCACTCTCTCCACCTGCCCATTACTCTCCGGGTGATACCCTGAGGTCAGGCTGACCGAGACCCCCAGATGTTCCATAAATGCACTCCAAAGACGGGAGATAAACTGGGGGCCCCGATCAGAAACTATATCCTCGGGCACCCCGTAGTGCCGGAAGACATGGGTGAAAAGAGCTTCCGCAGTCTGTAGGGCCGTAGGGAGACTGGGCAATGGGATAAGACGGCCGGACTTAGAGAACCGATCCACAACGACCAGGATCGTTGTGTTACCCTGAGAGGGGGGAAGGTCAGTAAGAAAATCCACCGTTGTGGAACGGGGAGAGGTTGTAATTTACCTCTTGGCAGGTGTCTAGGAGCCTTACTCTGGGCGCACACCGAACAGGAGGAAACAAAGAATCGCACATCCCTCCTCAAAGTGAGCCACCAGTACTTCCTCTCAAAACCTCTCACTGTCCTAAAAATACCTGGGTGACCCGACGAGGGTAGACAATGAGCCCATCGAATCAATTGATCACGAACAACCAGCGGCAGTACCTACGACCCTCCGGACACTGTGGAGGCGCAGGTTCCTCCCTTAGCGCCCGCTCGATGTCCGCGTCCACATCCCATACTACTGGTGCCACCAGCTTAGCTGCCGGAATGATAGGAGTAGGATTGATGGACCTGTCCTCAGTGTCATAGCGTCTTGACAGTGCGTAGGCCTTAGTGTTGAGGGAACCTGGTCTATACGAGATAGTGAAACGAAATCTGGTGAAAAACATGGCCCACCTTGCCTGATGAGGATTCAGTGTCCTAGCTGATCGGATATAATCCAGGTTACGGTGGTCAGTCCAGATAAGGAAGGGGTGCTTAGCCCCCTCAAGCCAGTGTCTCCACACTTTCAGGGCCTTAACCATAGCCAACAACTCCCTATCCACCACATCATAATTCTGCTCCGCTGGCCCGAGTTTCTTCGAAAAAAAGGCACAGGGGCGGAGCTTCGGTGGCGCACCCGAACGCTGTGAGAGCACTCAAACAACAAAACAGACGAACAAGCCCGCACGAAACAGAAGCGGGCTGAACAAATTATATATAACCCTACCCTAACAACCAAACAAGAAACAGGTGATACCAATTAGACAAAACTAAAGGAACACAGAACAACGGATCGGCGATAGCTAGTAGACCGGCGACGACGACCCCGCCGAGCGCCACCCGAACAAGAAGGGGAGTCACCTTCGGTAATATTCGTGACAAACAATACATTCAAGTGGCGCATTGATATATTTTCCAATTTTCAGTGATCAGATTTTCTTGCGCTTTTCGATGAAACACACGTTCTGTTATAGTCACAGCTGTGATTTAACCAGTTTTAGAAACGTCTGAGTGTGTTCTATCCACACATACTAATCATATGCATATACTATATTCCTGGCATGAGTAGCAGGGCGCTGAAATGTTGCACGATTTTTAACAGAATGTTCGAAAAAGTAGGGGGTAGGATCAACAGGTTAAAGAAAAGAATAAGCAAACATGTTTGGTGTTCACCAAAAGGCATGTGGGAGACCCCCCAAACATATGGAGAAGGTACTCTGGTCAGATGAGACTAAAATTGAGATTGTTGGCCATCAAGGAAAATGCTATGTCTGGCACAAACCCAACACCTCTCATCACCCCAAGAAAACCATCCCCACAGGTAAGCATATTGGTGGCAGCATCATGCTGTGGGGATGTTTTTCATCAGCAGGGACTGGGAAACTGGTCAGAATTGAAGGAATGATGGATGGTGCTAAACATAGGGAAATTCTCGAGGGAAACCTGTTTCAGTCTTCCAGAGATATGAGACTGGGAATGACACCTTCCAGCAGGACCATGACCCTAAACCTACTGCGAAAGCAACACTTGAGTGGTTTATTAAGAACATTTAAATGTCTTGGAATGGCCTAGTCAAAGCCCAGACCTCAATCCAATTGAGAATCTGTGATATGACTTAAAGATTGCTTTTCACCAGTGGCACCAATCCGACTTGAAGGAGCTGGAGCAGTTTTGCCTTGAAGAATGGGAAAAAATCCCAGTGTCTAGATGTGCCAAGCTGATAGTGACATACCTCAAGAGACTTGCAATTGTAATTGCTGAAAAAGGTGGCTCTTCATAGTATTGACTTTGGGGGGGTTGAATAGTTATGCACACTCACACCTCTGTTTTTTTGTTATTTCTTGTTTGCTTCACAAAAAAAACATTTAGCATCTTCAAAGTGGTAGGCATGTTGTGTCAAATCAAATACAACCCCCCCCCCAAAAAAAACATATTTTAATTCCAGGTTGTAAGACAACAAAATAGGGAAAATGCCAGGGGGGGTGAATACTTTCGCCATCTACTGTAAATACAATTCTATGTCATTTTCAATACAAGTGGAATCTGTTCTTAATTCCACACAAATTACAGGCTAAGAATGGACAGATGGAATATGCCTATGTGTTCATCATGTCATCAACTCCAATTCCAAATCAGTGTGTCAACGACACTGTTAGGAATCTGAACATGGTACTTTCAAAAGATAGGCCTACCTTTCCAGCCCAGTCTGTTTGGGCCTACAGAAGCAGAATCATTTAAGCTGTTACTGCTGGCTTTTTTCTTCCATGACTTAACCCAAAAAGAGAAGGTCACAAGTGTTTCCCTTAATGAGTTTAAACATCTTCTATTGTACAGAAAGTGAATAGCTTAATCAATTGATGGTGACATAATTAGATTGCATCCCTTACAATGTCAGCCACTGAATGACAAAAAAACAAAACAATGATATGCCTACATTGGGGCAAAAAAAGTATTTAGTCAGCCACCAATTGTGCATCATAGGTACACTTTAACTATGACTTTAACTATGACAGACAAAATGAGGGAAAAAAATCCAGAAAATCATATTGTAGGATTTTTAATGAATTTATTTGCAAATTATTGTGGAAAATAAGTATTTGGTCAATAACAAAAGTTAATCTCAATACTTTGTTATATACCCTTTGTTGGCAATGACAGAGGTCAACTGTTTTCTGTAAGTCACTTGTTTGTGTGGTAGTTGAGAGAACAGTCTATGACTAGTGTGGCTGGAGTCTTTGACAATTTTTAAGGACTTCCTCTGACACTGCCTGGTACAGAGTTCCTGGGTGGCAGGAAGCTTGGCCCCAGTGATGTACTGGGCCGTACGCATTAACCTCTGTAGTGCCTTGCGGTCGGAGGCTGAGCAGTTGCCATACCAGGCAGTGATGCAACCAGTCAGGTTGCTCTCGATGGTGCAGCTGTAAAACCTTTATGAGGACCCATGCCAAATATTTCCCTCTCTTTAGAGGAATAGGTTTTGTTGTGCCTTCTTCATGACTGTCTTGGTATGCTTAGACCACGTTAGTTTGTTGGTGATGTGGATACCAAGGAACCTGAAGCTTGAAGCCCAGGTCTCTGAGTTCCTCCCTATAGGCTGTCTCATCATTGTTGGTGATCAGGCCTACCACTGTTGTGTCATCGGCAAACTTGATGATGGTGTTGGAGTCGTGCCTGGCTATGCAGTCATGAGTGAAAAGGGAGTACAGGAGGGGACTGAGTACGCAGCCCTGAGGGGCCCCCGTGTTGAAGATCAGCGTGGCAGATGTGTTGTTACCTACCCTTACCACCTGGGAGCGGCCCATCAGGAAGTCCAGGATCCAGTTGCAAACGGAGGTGTTTAGTCCCAAGGTCCTTAGCTTAGTGATGAGCTTTGAGGGCACTATGGTGTTGAAAGCTGAGTTGTAGTCAATGAATAGCATTCTCAAATAGGTGGTCCTTTTGTACGGGTGTGGAGTGCAATAGAGATTGCATCATCTGTGGATCTGTTGGAGCGGCATGGATATTGGAGTGGGTCTAGAGTTTCTGGGATAATGGTGTTGATGTGAGCCATGACCAGCCTTTCAAAGTTAGTCATTTTGGCAGGTTACCTGTTCTTGGGCACAGGGACTATGGTGGTCTGCTAGAAACATGTTGGTTTTACAGACTCAGACAGGGAGAGGTTGAAAATGCCGGTGAAGACACTTGCCAGTTGGTCAGCGCATGCTCAGAGTACACGTCCTGGTAATCCGTCTGGACTTGTGCATGTTGACCGGTTTAAAGGTCTTACTCATGTCAGCTTTTCCTACACTCTGCTTTCCACCTTATCCCAAACCATCTCAATTGGGTTGAGGTTGGGTGATTGTGGAGGCTAGGTCAGCTGAAGCAGCACTCCATAACTCTCCTTCTGTTATGCTGGTGAATGAGGACCCAAAAGCGACTTAACAGAAACAGAGTCTTTATTCCAGTCTTTAACAAAAACGATAATCCTGGATATTATCTCAGGTAAAGTCAAAACAGGAAAACTGAAATCCTCTAGTCAGTAGAGGGGAACAACTGGAGACGCGACCACAGACTGCAGGTCGCTTCGGGAAGGCGCAGGCCGTAGCTGATATAGATACCTGCTCACACGCAGCATCTGAAGAAGGCAAAAACACGACAGGGCGGAACAAGGACACAGAACAGCAAACATCAAACAAGGATCCGACAAGGACAGAAGCGGAAACAGAGGGAGAAATAGGGACTCTAATCAGAGGGCAAAATAGGGGACAGGTGTGAAAGAGTAAATGAGGTAGTTAGGAGAATGAGGATCAGCTGGGAGCAGGAACGGAACGATAGAGAGAGAGAGCGAGAGAGAGGGAGGGGGATAGAAAGAGGGAAAGAACCTAATAAGACCAGCAGGGGGAAACGAATAGAAGAGGGAGCACCGGGACAAGACATGACAATCTATGACAAAACATGACACCTTCTTGGTCAAATAGCCCTTACACAGCCTGGAGGTGTTTGTTTCACTGTCCTGTTGAAAAACAAATGATAGTCCCACTAAGTGCAAAGCATATGGGATGTCGTATCGTTGCAGAAGGCTGTGGTAACCATGCCTGTTATGTGTGCCTTGAATTCTAAATAAAACACCTACAGGGTCACCAGCAAATCTCCCCCACACCATCACACCTCCTCCTCCACGCTTCATGGTGGGAACCACACGAGGAGCTCTTCTGTTCACCTCTTCTGCATCTCACAAAGACACGGCGGTTGGAACCAACAGTCTCGAATTTGGACTCATCGGACCAAAGGACAGATTAACACTGGTCTAATGTCCATTGCTTATGTTTCTTGGCCCAAGTAAGTCTCTTCTTATTATTGGTGTCCTTTAGTAGTGGTTTCTTTGCAACAATTTGATCATGAGGGGTGGCGGCGTAGCCTAGTGGTTAGAGCGTTGGACTAGTAACCGGAAGGTTGCGAGTTCAAACCCCCGAGCTGACAAGGTCGTTCTGCCCCTGAACAGGCAGTTAACCCACTGTTCCCAGGCCGTCATTGAAAATAAATGTTTTCTTAACTGACTTGCCTGGTTAAATAAAGGTAAAATTAAAAATTAAAAAATGAAGGCCTGATTCACGCAGTCTCCTCTGAACAGTTGATGTTGACATGGGTCTGTTACTTGAACTCTTTGAAACATTTATTTGGGCTGAAATTTCTGAGGCTGGTAACTCTAATGAACGTATCATCAGCAGCAAAGGTAACTTTGGGTTTTCCGTTCCTGTGGCGGTCATCATGAGAGCCAGTTTCATCATAACGCTTAATGATTTTTGTGATTGCACTTGAAGAAACTTTCAAAGTTTAAGACTTGATCTTCAAGTCTTAAAGTCATGATGGACAGTCATTTCTCTTTGCTTATTTGAGCTTTTCCTGCCATAATATGAACTTGGTCTTTTACCAAATATAGCTATCTTCTTTATACCACACCTACCTTGTCACAACAACTGATCACAATTAGAAGGAAAGAAATTCCACTATTGAACCTTTAACAAGGCACACCTGTTAATAGAAATGCATTCCAGGAAACTAACTCATGAAGCTGGTTGAGAGAATGCCATGCTGAGCATATTTGGGAACTCCTTCAAGACTGATGGAAAATAATTCCAGGTGAAGCTGGTTGAGAGAATTCCAAGGGTGTGCAAAGCTGTCATCAAGGCAAAAGGTGGCTATTTGAAGAATTTCAAATACAAAATATATTTTGATTTGTTTAACACTTTTTTGGTTACTACATGATTCCATATTTGTTATTTCATAGTTTTGATGTCTTCAGTATTATTCTACAATGTTCAAAAATGTACAAAAATAAAGTGAAATAAGTAAGTGTGTCCAAACTGTTGACTGGTACTGTATGTACACTACCATTCAAATGTTTGGGGTCACTTAAATGTCTTTGTTTTTGAAAGAAAACATTTTTTCCATTAAAATAACATCAAATTGATCAGAAAAACAGTGTAGACATTGTTAATGTTGTAAATGACTATTGTAGTTAGAAGGCCAATATCGTGGAGTCTCCTCTTCACTGTTGCCGTTGAGACTGGTGTTTTGTGGGCACTATTTAATGAAGCTGCCAGTTGAGGTCTTTTGAGGTGTCTGTTTCTCAAACTAGACACTCTAATATACTTGTCGTCTTGCTGAGTTGTGCACCGGGGCCTACCACTCCTCTTTCTATTCTCGTTGCTCAATTCCGTGAAGGGAGTAGGACACAGCATTGTATTAGATCCTCAGTTTCTTGGCAATTTCTCACATGGAATAGCCTTCATTTCTCAGGACAAGAATAGACTGACGAATTTCAGAAGAAGGGTCTTTGTTTCTGTCCATTTTGGCCCTGTAATCGAACCCACAAATGCTGATGTTCCAGATAATCAAGTTATCTAAAGGAAACCAGTTGTATTGCTTCTTAAATCAGAACAGTTTTCAGCTGTGCTAACATAATTGCAAAAGGGTTTTCTAATGATAAATTAGCCTTTTAAAATTATAAACTTGGATTAGCTAACACAACGTGTCACTGGAACACAGGAGTGATGGTTGCTGATAATGGGCCCTATGTATATATTCCATATCAAATCAGCCATTTCCAGCTACAATACTCTTTTACAATATTAGCAATGTCTACACTGTATTTCTGATCAATTTGATATTATTTTAATGGGCAAAAAAATGTTCTTTTCCTTCAAAAACAAGGACATTTCTAAGTGACTTAGAAACGTTTGTACGATAATGTACATTATATCCCCTTTTTATATTTTCAAATGTACCTTTAGAGGCCATGCAATTCAATGCTCATCTTTAAAAGCAATTTAACTTCTTGCGTCGAGTAATCCCGGATCCGGGATCGTGACTACAGCCTCAAGCCCATTACCATAATGCAACGATAACTATTCATGAAAATCGCAAATGAAATGAAATCAATATGCTAGCTCTCAAGCTTAGCCTTTTGTTAACAACATTGTCATCTCAGATTTTCAAAATATGCTTCTCAACCATAGCATAACAAGCATTTGTGTAACAGTATTGATAGCTAGCGTAGCATTTAGCGTAGCATTTAGCGTTAGCATTCGGCAGGCAACATTTTCACAAAAACCAGAAAAGCATTCAAATAAAATAATTTACCTTTGAAGAACTTCAGATGTTTTCAATGAGACTCTCAGTTAGATAGCAAATGTTCAGTTTTTACAAAAATATTGTTTGTGTTGACAAATTGCTCCATTTTCTTCATCACGTTTGGGTAAGAAAAAAAAAGAAAAAGAAAACATTTATAAAATGAAGTCATTAAAACGCAAACTTTTTACCAAATTAACTCCATAATATCAACAGAAACATAGCAAACGATGTTTAGAATCAATCATCAAGGTGTTTTTCACATATCTATCGATGATAAATCCTTCGTGGCAGTTGACTTTCTCTTCTGAAGAAATGGAACGCGCATGGACCTAGAGATTACGCAATAATTTCGACACAGGACACCGGGCGGACACCTGGTAAATGTAGTCTCTTATGGTCAATCTTCCAATGATATGCCTACAAATACGTCACAATGCTGCAGACACCTTGGAGAAACGACAGAAAGGGCTCATTCCTGGCGCATTCACAGCCATATAAGGAGACATTGGAACATAGCGCCTTCAGAATCTGGGGCATTTCCTGTATGAAACTTCATCTTGGTTTTGCCTGTAGCATTAGTTCTGGGGCACTCACAGATAGTATATTTGCAGTTTTGGAAACGTCAGAGTTTTTTCTTTCCAAAGCTGTCAATTACATGCATAGTCGAGCACCTTTTCATGACAAAATATCTTGTTTAAAACAGGAACGTTTTTTATCCAAAAATTAAAAGAGCGTCTCGAAGCAGTTAAGTCAGAAGAGTTCATATTAATAAAGGAAATAGAGGGACTAACAGTACAGATAGATAGCAGCAAAAACTGGAATACAAAAAATGTAAAATAACAATAATATTAAGGGGCTAGAAAACCAGGGCTTAAAAACAAAGGTGATACTGTTTTCTTTTAAATCCACAATTTGGATCCCTCCATAGCCTCATATAGGATCTAGATATTTTTTCTAACCTCTGGATTGCAACCATATTATGATAAGTGTACTTACTATATTATGTATTGGATCACAAACAAATACAACTTTTACATTACCTTATAGTTTACCGATAAAATGGTCTGATGGTGAAGTGGACATACTCGGTGTTCATATCCAGAAATAAAGAAATGATCTCACTACAATACATTTTAACAGAAAGTTAGCAAAACACACGTAAGATCTTGCTACCATGCAAAGGAAAAGACCTGTCTATTAGGTGGAAAAATCACCGAGGCCAAAGGGCATGACCAGATAATTGTTGTATAATCATGTTGAAGGCGGTCTTCCACTCGTCTTCCACTCGTCCCCCTCTCGTATCCGCACCAAGTGGTAGGCGTTTCGTAGATCCAGCTTGGAGAACACAGTGGCCCCCTGGAGCAGCTCGAAGGCAGAGGAAATGAGTGGTAGCGGATAACGGTTCTTTACAGTTATGTCATTGAGTCCCTGGTAGTCAATGCATGGGCATTGGGAGAGGAAGAGGAACGGATAAATCCAGTAGCTAGTGAGTACCCTATGTAGTCCTCAATAGCCTTTGTTTCAGGTCCCGACAACCAGTACAGACACCCCCGGGGTGGTGTAGTGCTAGGGAGAGGGTCAATCCCGCAGTCATAAGGGCAGTGCTACAGAAGGGAAGTGGACCGGGACTTGCTGAACGCCTCCCGGAGATCCTGGTACTCTGCGGGAATAGCGGAGAGAACAGAACCACCTCTGAGGACCCAGCAGGAAGACATCCCGGGGCAGGTTGCGCTGATTTCAAACAATGGGTGTGGCAGAACAGACTCCAGCCCATGATGGCACCAGTAGAAGAGTTGATGAGTGGGTTGTGTTGCTGGAACCAGGAGAATCCCAAAACCACAGGAATCTGGGGGGTCTTAATGAGCAGGAACTGAATGGTCTCGCTGTGATTCCCTGACACGTAGGTTGATTGGAGTGGTGTTATGGGTGACCCGACCTATAGAGAGCCCGTCCAACGCTCTAACATCCACTGGAATGGAGAGGGGCTGTTCCGGTGATGCCATTCCGCTGGCGACAGCCCAACCCTGCCAAGTTGCAATGGCTCGTCCTCTGTGACTCTCGAGGAAGGTCGGGAAATCGTGGGTGGTCTCGGCCACGGGATCGTCGGGGACTTCCGGGATGACTCGGAGGTGAGGTGGAATCCCTGGACGTGCGAATGAAATCAAATCCATCCGTTGTTCCCACAATTGCCCATCGATGCGGATGGTCAAAGCGATGAGGGAGTCAAAATCTGTGGGTAACTCCCGAGCCGCAAGTTCGTCTTTAACCTCCTCTGAGATGCCATGGCGGAACATGTCGAACAGTGCTTCTCGGTTCCACGCACTCTCCGCTGCCAACATACGGAAATCCACCGCAAAGTCGGCCACAGTGCATGCGTCCTGCCGAAGCTGGATTAGCTGGGCAGCTTCTCTCCCAGAGAAGAAAAACCTTCCTCACCTCTCCCACGAACCTCTCCAAGCTCACGCATATGGCATATGGCGGTAGACCAGGAAAGACCTTCCAGACATCAGTGTTATGAGGTAGGCTGTTTTGGAACGATCTGAGCTAAAAACGCCCGACAGGTGCTCGGCTCTCCATTAAAGCTTTCCGGAGGAGGTAACCAGGGCTACCGGGAAGGTGCGGCGCTGCTAACTGCTGAGGTGCTGAGGGGCAGTGGGGTTACCACCGAGGCAGGCTGCCCCCCAGACGACCCGCGGAATTGCTTCAGAAGCATGTCCAACACGCGGTCATGGCGCTCAACCAACGTTGGAACCACCTCCATCAGCCCATGAAGCAATTCCTTGTGCCTACCATTGAGGCTCCTTGAGAGGAGATGGCGTTGCGCAGCTGGCCCAGGTCTGCTGGGTCAGTCATGGTCAGTTCGTACTATCAGGTATGAAGGTAAGACCCAGATGCAGACAACGTCGAAATAACCATGGTTTAATAATCCAACAGGGCAGGCAATAGACAGGTCAAGGCAGGCAGGGGTCAGCAAACCAGAGGTGGGTTAATGGTACTGGGCGACAGGCAGGCTCAGGGTCAGGGTAAGGCAGAGGTTGGTAATCCAGAGGGGATCAAAGGTACAGGTCGGCAGGCAGACTCAAGGTCAGGGGCAGGCAGAGTGGTCAGGCAGGCAGGCTCGGAGTCAGGACAGGCAAGGTTCAAAACCAGGAGGGCGAGAAAGAGAGATTGGAAAAAGTAGGAGCTGAGACACAAAACACTGGTTGACTCGACCAAACAAGACGCACTGGCAACAGACAAACAGAGAACACAGGTTTAAACACACAGGAGATAATGGAGAAGATCAGCGACACCTGGAGGGGGGTGGAGACATTCACAAAGACAGATGAAAATATCAGGGTGTGACACAGGGAGTGAATATTTAATGAATAAACAGACCGGAAACAAAACACGAACAGCATCTGGACAAGGGAAACATAACAACATGAATGCTGACTTGGGAAAGAACCTGAGAAAGTGACAGATATAGGGGAGGTAATTAATATCTTGGAGTCCAGGTGAGTGCGATGAAGAGCTGATGCTCTTAATGATGGTGACAAGTGTGTGAAATGATAAGCAGCCTGGCGACCACCAGAGAGGGGGAGCGGGAGCAGACGTGACAGTACCCTTCCCACCCTCCCACCCCTCTAGGGGCGCCACCGGCATCCCACCTGGGCAAGCCTGACGGGCGGCCGAAGAGGAAGCCGGACGAGGAACCGGGAAGAGTTTTTCGATGTACCAATTCCATCGCACATGGTTTATGAACTAATACACAAAATGACGCCAGATTAAAAAATGTGAGTTTTTCAACTAAAAAAACAATTATTATTGCAACCCATATAATATTATATATATGGGGGACACAACCTCCCAAGCTCTGCAGATTTCTCTGCGTAGAGACAGAATCATTAGATTTCTTTGTTCTGGTACTGTCCATATGTAGCTTGTTTTTGGTGTCAGGAATGGCTGAAGAATTACAACATTTACCTGGAGTTAAATGTGCAAATAGCATTGCTTGTTGATCTGAAAAGTCATAGCCAATCGATCAATAACATTATAATACTCTTATCAACAATGTTGATCTTTAATTGACAATCTGTAGTAACTATTAGAATTCCAAGGTTCAGAACTTTGGTGAAACATCACTACACAGTTGAAAAATATATGGTGAATAGAAATCAAAACAAGACGGTCTTCAGAGATAGATTGGTTGAGGAGAGACAAAGAGATAGAAGAGGTTGAAGGGAGCTGAAGGTTACGAATAAAAACAAACAAAGAATAGCTTGTGTAAACTGTACTGTGTCCATAACTTAGTATGTATAAGTTGGAAGTAGAAACCTAAATGTTGTTGTCTATTAGTTTACTCCAATTAGAGGAGAGGAGGTAGGGTTAAGGGAATAGCAAATGTAAAATATATATATACAGTGTATATACTTAAAATAATATATATAGGTGATTGGAAATGATGCAGACAATAACATTGATAGAAGTCACAATCTGTTTGCAATATTAAACCTGATCCACCGTCAAAAAAAAACCTGGAGTCATACCTAACTACCCCATTGGCTTTCCATAGCCCCCCTACACACATCCCAATGTGCTCACCATTGTGCTGACACGGTGCAGCGGTTTAGGGCTGACCCCAATTCGTCAACTGGTCGCTTGTTTGATCGTTAGGCTGTTGGTCGACCAAGATTGTTTTAGTTGAGCCGTAACACACAGACATATATACAGTATATATATACACAGTACCGCTCAAAAGTTTGTACACACCTACTCATTCAGGGGTTTTTCTTTATTTTTACTATGTTCTACATTGTAGAATTATAGCGAAGACATCAAAACTATGAAATAACAAATGGAATCATGTGGTAACCAAAAAAGTGTTAAACAAATCAAAATATATTTTACATTTGAGATGCTTCAAAGTAGCCATCATTTGCCTTGATGACAGCTTTGCACACTCTTGGCATTCTCTGCAGAGGCATGCAGAGAGGCATGCAAAGGCCATATGGAGCTCTGTACAAAAAGAAAGCTACAAACAGACACCTAGCATTTGTCTTGTCGCCATCTCAATATCTCTTTTGGAATGTCTGTGGCAGCGTCTTATTTTCAAATCTTCTCAAATTTAGAAACATTAATGAATGTAATTAATACAATGCAATTCTAAATAATAGAGTAATGACTTGCATTACTAAATTATATTAAACAGCTTTTTAATACATATCATAATAAACAACTGCTTATTTTACAGTTTTATATCTTTATGTTTGAAGCCAGAAATGTGTTAAAAGGTCGCAAAGTTCAAGGGGGCCGAATACTTTCGCAAGGCACTGTATATACAGAGAAAAGGGTCGGCCCGAGAATTGAACCTGGTGGCACCCCCATAGAGACTGCTAGAGGACCGGACAACAGGCCCTCCGATTTGACACACTGAACTAGTTGGTGAACCAGGCGAGGCAGTCATTTGAGAAGCTAAGGCTATTGAGTCTGGTGATAACAATGAGGTGATTGACAGAGTCAAAGGCCTTGGCCAGGTCGATGAAGACGGCTGCACAGTAGTGTCTTTTATCGATGTCTGTTATTATATCGTTTTGGACCTTGAGCGTGGCTTAGGTGCACCCATGACCAGCTCGGAAACCAGATTGCATAGTGGAGGTGAGATCCCACGTTGGGATTTGAAAAGGTTGGTGATCTGTTTGTTAATGTGGCTTTCCAATATTTCAGGAAGGCAGGGCAGGATCGATATTGGTCTATAACAGTTTGGGTCTAGAGTGTCTCCCCCTATGAAGAGGAGGATGACCGCGGTAGCTTTCCAATCCTTGAAGATACGCAAGAGAGTTTGAATAGGGTAGTAATAGGGGTTGCAACAATTTTGGTGGATCATTTTAGAGAGGGTCCAGATTGTCTAGCCCAGCTGATTTGTAGGGATCCAGATTTTGCAGCTCTTTCAAGGAGAAGCGGGGGGAGGCTTGGGCAAGTTGCTGCTGGGGGTGCTGAGATGTTGGCCGGGGTAGGGGTAGGGATAGCTAGGTGGAAAGCATGGCCAGCCAAAGAAAAATGCTTATTGAAATGATCGATTATCGTATTTTTATCGGTGGTTACAGTGTTTCCTAGCCTGCAGTGGGGAGCTGGGAGGAGGTGCTCTTATTCTCCATGGACTTTAGAGTGTCCCTAAACCTTTTGGAGTTTGTGCTACAGGAAACACATTTCTGTTTGAAAAGCTAGCCTTAGCTTTCTTAACTGACTGAGTGTATTGGTTCCTGACTTTCCTGAAAATTTGTGATGTAGTGGTACATAGTCTATTTCCTGTGCTTCGATTGATCAACAGCAAGCTTGACTAGTTTAGAAAGGGTGTCGAACTGACTAAAAGTTGATCTCATATATGCCACATCATATACAACGTAGTTATATGTCCATGATATCGCATCGGGACATGTAAACTAAAGATCTCGTTTAAAAAAAAATATGAAATCCATTAGGACTTGCCAGTCAGTGATGTTAAAGTGAGTGACTCGTCAGCAGTTTACCGAATTGTATTAGTAAGAGAGCTGTTCATTTGGCTCCCAATTTGTAAGTCGCTCTGGATAAGAGCGTCTGCTAAATGACTTAAATGTAATGTAAATGTAATTTGCACACTGGTAGGCTTTTTGGTGATTATCTGCAGATAAATAATGAAAACATTCAATAAAGATGCTAAATCCTCCTCAATGCAGGAACAATAGGTAGGATAGTGGAGAGAGCCTCAATCTGGTTTCAAAATATGATAAAAACAAAGCAGATTTAATTGTTTTAAAGCTATTTTCAAACATATTGATCAAGGTCTACTGATTTAATCAAAGTGTCAACTGCTGCTTTCTGCGTACCAAAGCCCATGTTTAACATCTGCTTCATTCTTCAATCATACAGTACCTGTATTGCAGATAGCTGGGAAAATGCCTCTTAAAAGGAAGCTTAATGTGTGTGTTTTTTTATTTTTTAAATCTGTGTTATTTCCTGATAGTTGCTGGTTGAAAATACACTCTAGCCATTCCATGTGCTTATGGAAAACACTGCATCTTATTACCCGGTTATTACCGAGCTGGAATGTAAAGTGGTACCATAATCCCTTCACCTTGCCTAGAATATGCAAATTGGCAGAGATGGAGTTTATGATCCAGAACAGCTCTGTTCTGAGCTAGAACAATAAATGACAGCAGCTAAAGTCTGAAAGAGACACTTAAGAAAAGTATTTGTGAAATTAAAGTCAGTATAATGAGACCTCTATTCCAGGGTGATTCATGATTTTACCATCAATTAGGATGTCTATGACAAGCTGGATGCCAGCTATCTAGCTTTTCCTGTCTTTTACATTTTCAAATATTGTCACTCAACAACTACTCTTAAGAGTTCTTGCAGATGAATAGACCTTCTTGGGAACATGCCAAAGTATAGCACAAATATTTTATCCTTTGATTGATTCTCACAGGTTATAAAGGCAATTTCTGATTGCTCTGACATACGCAGCATTTACCATGTATGCTAACGCGTTCTGCTAATGCGGGAACATTGCTTTTAAATTTCAATCGCACCGTAACGCTGAACTTACGTGATACAATAGAGCCCTTAGGCTGCAACCACACTGGTTAATATACTGTTGCAAAGTGAATGGTGTCGAAACCAGTATCACATCACCAACACGGCTTTCAAAGGTTACACCCATACAGGGTCCAGATGGGTTGGCTATGCTCGCTACTCTTATGAAAATATTCTCATCTTACTTTATTAAGATGTAGTGAAATTCAAATGCATTGTGTCAGGGAGCCGTACAAGAACATGAAGGCATCATCATCTGAACCACGTTTAACGAGATGCAACCATTTGATCATGATGAAAAACAATTGGAGCACTCCACACAATCGAACTCCCATCACATACTCTATCTTCTACTGTCAATCTTGGTCACTTTTGTGAGCCCTAGTCCTGTGTGGCCACAGCTCCTAAGATGGATACCGTGGGAGCAGTCTCTCTTCTCAGTCTTCCCTGTGCCAGGTATAGCCGAGGTGTCCAGAACAACTACTCACTGAGACTAATGAGTGAGCAGACCACTCGGCCTCCCATCATCCCCACGCTAATTAATTCAGCCAGTCATTAAGAGGACCAGAGAGTGGCTCTGAGACTAATACCACGATGAAGAATTACCAACATGTTTAAACATAGATTACTCATTTCTATTATTATGGGATTTGAACAATTCAGGGCCAACAAAACCGAACATGCTCTGAGGATTATTTATCTTCAAAATGTTCAAATGGTTCATTTCAAGTGGTGTATATTTTTGGAGAGGATCTACAAATGCACTCGAAAGAGACACACCGTCACACAGTGCGTGTCCTAAAATCATGTCACCATGTCAATATCCCAGCTCGCTCTCTGCCACGACAACTGGAAAGCATGGCTAATGGAAATGTAACCATTGACAGGAGAGGATTCCATAATGCAACCGATAACAAATAACAGAAAGATGCTAATGCTATTTATTTTAGGGAGGCTATGTTGACAAGCTGATAATATGTTGTTGATTGTTAGATTTTATTTATTGAACCTTCAGTTTGAGAGGGAATCAATGCTGAGACCAAGGTCTCTATTTCAGATGAGCCCTGTTTAGCACAACAATACACATCAAAATACAATATACACACTAAACTACACATCCATATTAAACTACCAAGGTCTCTTTTCCAGATGAGTCCTGTTTTTAGCACAACAATACATTAAAATACACATTATAATACACAACAGTACATGAAAATCACTAAACATTTATGTAGAAAAGACAACAATAAAGCCTTGCGCTCCTATTTGTTTTATTCATCTTAAAATGTTGGCGGTAAGTGCTCTTGATTCAGAAGACCTGTGTGCTGGGTAGGCAAAGTGTTAAAATGCAACTGCTGTCACGAGTCCGACCGAGGGTGGTTCCCCTTCCCGGGCGCTCGGCGGTCGTCATCACCGGCCTATTAGCTGCCACTGATTGTTTTTCCTCCCCCTCCTTGTATGTTTAGTGGTAGCACCTGTTTATGTTTAATTAGTTTGTCTTTATTAGACAGCCGGCCCGCCTGGTTGTTGTGTGGGATTATTTTATTGTAAACCTTCGGCTCTGTTGTAGAGGTACGTGCTTAGTCGTGATTTTTTCTATTTGTACTTTTTCCCCTGTGTTTGGGAACGTTACTTTTGTGTGCACCCTGTGGTGCGTTTGGTGCTAGTAAAGACGCACAGCATTGAACTCTGTCTCCTGCATTTGACTCCACACCAACGACACCCGGAGCATTACAGAATCCCGCACCTATCAGATTGATGGAGTCAGCAGGAGCAGCAGCCAACCTTCTCCCATCGATGGAGGAACGGGTTCTCCACCACACCACCGTCCTCCATCGGATCGGATCCGCGATGGATCAGGTGATGGAGAGAATGGAAAGATGGGAGAGGAGTGGTCTCCTCTCTCCACCTTCGGCACCCACGGTTCTGGACTCCCCATCTCCCGACTCCAGCACCCTCCGTCTGACCCTACCGAGGGCTTATGATGGAGCGGCGGCGGGTTGCCAGGGGTTTCTGCTTCAGCTGGAGCTATACCTGGCCACCATCAGACCCACTCCCTCAGGAGCAGAGAGGGTGAGTGTCCTCATCTCCTGCCTCACGGGTCGTGCTCTGGAGTGGGCGAACGCAGTCTGGAATGGCCCAGACTCAGCGCGGGAGCACTACACAGTGTTTTCCTGCCACTTCCGTGCCGTGTTTGATCACCCTCTAGACGGCCGAGCGGTGGGAGAACGACTATTTCATCTCAGGCAGGAGAAGAGGAGCGCCCAGGATTACGCGCTGGAGTTCCGGACCTTGGCAGCCGGATCTGGGTGGAACGACAGGGCCCTTATGGACCACTACAGGTGTAGTCTCCGAGAGGACGTCCGCCGGGAGTTAGCGTGTCGGGACACCACTCTGTCACTGGATCAGCTGATCGACATGTCCATTCGACTGGATAATCTGCTGGCTGCCCGCGGGCGTTCAGAGAGGGTTCTGTGCGTTCCACCACCCAGCCCCTCCGCTCCCATTCCCATGGAGTTGGGAGGGGCTACGCTTAGGGGTACCGGAGGAGGTGGCCTTCCCTGCACCAACTGTGGTCGGAGAAGGCACACGTCTGATCGGTGCTGGGGGGGTCCGTCTGGGAGTAGAGATGGCAGGCGGAACGCTTCTCGGTCACCCCAGGTGAGTCAGCATCAAACTCACCCAGAACCCCTTGTTGGCCATATGTTTGTCTTAATCTCTTTCCTTCACTTTTTTCCCTCTTCCCAGCATAGGGCGCTAGTCGATTCAGGCGCAGCTGGGAACTTTATGGATCGCGGACTCGCCCTTAGGTTAGGGGTTCCGCTGGTGCCGATAGATTCTCCTTTCCCCGTGCACTCCCTAGATAGCCGGCCATTAGGGTCAGGGATGATCGGGGAGACCACAGTCCCACTGGACATGGTGACGCAGGGGAATCATAGGGAGCGTATCAGTTTTTTTATTATTGATTCGCCTGCGTTTCCAGTGGTGCTGGGAACTCCCTGGTTGGCCCGGCACAATCCTAAAATTTCATGGAGACAGGGGGTTCTCCAGGGGTGGTGGAAGGTGTTTGGGAGTTTCCTTCGGTGCCACATCGGTGAAGAGTCCAGACCAGGGTTCCACGGTGTGCATTCCCCCCGAGTATGCCGATTTGGCAATCGCTTTCAGTAAAGTGAAAGCGACTAAATTACCACCTTATCGACCGGGAAGGGATTGTACGATAGATCTCCAGGTAGACGCTGCGCTTCCCAAGAGTCACGTGTACCCGCTGTCCCAGGAGGAAACGTTGGCAATGGAGACATATGTCACGGAGTCGCTGGGACAGGGGTACATTCGGCCCTCCATTTCACCCGTCTCCTCGAGTTTCTTTTTTGTGAGGAAAAAGGAGGGAGGTTTGCGTCCGTGTATCGATTATAGAGGTCTAAACGCTATCACAGTGGGGTATAGTTACCCTCTACCTCTCATCGCTACGGCGGTGGAATCGTTCCACGGAGAGCAGTTCTTCACAAAACTGGACCTCAGGAGTGCGTATAGTCTGGTGCGTATTCGGAAGGGAGACGAGTGGAAAACCGCATTTAGTACTACATCCGGCCACTATGAGTACCGCGTCATGCCGTATGGGTTAAAGAATGCTCCAGCCGTTTTCCAATCCTTTGTAGACGAGATTCTCAGGGACCTGTGCGGGCAGGGAGTGGTTGTTTATATCGATGACATTCTGATTTACTCGGCCACTCACACCGTGCATGTGTCTCTGGTGCGCAAAGTGCTTGGTAGACTGCTGGAGCATGACCTATACGTCAAGGCTGAGAAATGCGTGTTCTCTAAACGAGCCGTCTCTTTTCTGGGATATCGCATTTCCACCTCGGGGGTGGTGATGGAGGGGGACCGCATTAGGGCCGTGCGTAATTGGCCGACTCCAACCACGGTAAAGGAGGTGCAGCGGTTTTTGGGTTTTGCCAACTACTACAGGAGGTTTATCCGGGGTTTTGGCCAGGTAGCGGCTCCCATTACCTCACTGCTGAAGGGGGGCCCAGTGCAGTTGCAGTGGTCAGCAGAGGCGGCCAGAGCATTCAACAGGTTGAAGGCGCTGTTCACTGATGCGCCCGTGTTGGCGCATCCGGACCCCTCTCTAGCATTCATAGTGGAGGTGGACGCGTCCGAGGCTGGGGTGGGTGCCGTGCTATCACAGCGCTCGGGTACGCCACCAAAACTCCGCCCCTGCGCTTTCTTCTCAAGGAAGCTCAGCCCAGCGGAGCGTAATTATGATGTGGGGGACCGGGAGTTGCTAGCGGTGGTTAGAGCTCTGAAGGTGTGGAGACACTGGCTTGAGGGGGCTAAGCACCCTTTTCTCATCTGGACCGACCACCAGAATCTGGAGTATATTCGGGCAGCTAGGAGACTTAACCCACGTCAGGCAAGGTGGGCCATGTTCTTCACCCGGTTCCGGTTTACTTTGTCTTATAGACCGGGCTTCCAGAACGTGAAGGCAGACGCACTGTCCCACCTTTATGACACCGAGGAGGGGTCCACCGAACCTACTCCCATCCTTCCCGCCTCTAAGCTGGTAGCCCCAGTGGTATGGGAGGTGGACTCGGACATCGAGCGGGCGTTACGGGCTGAACCCGCGCCTCCTCAGTGTCCAGCGGGGCGAAGGTACGTGCTGCTTGGTGTTCGGGACAAACTGATTCGGTGGGCTCACGTCCTACCCTCCTCGGGTCACCCTGGGGTGACGAGGACAGTGGGGAGCCTTCAGGGGAGGTATTGGTGGCCTACGTTGGTTAAGGACGTTAAGGGTTATGTCTCCTCTTGCTCAGTGTGCGCTCAGAGTAAGGCTCCTAGGCACCTTCCTAGAGGGAAGCTACAACCCCTCTCCGTTCCACAGCGGCCATGGTCACATCTGTCCATAGATTTCCTGACCGATCTCCCGCCGTCTCAGGGTTCTACACCGCGGTTCTAGTGATTGTGGATCGGTTTTCTAAGTCCTGCCGTCTCCTCCCGTTGCCCGGTATCCCTACAGCCCTGCAGACTGCGGAGGCATTATTTACCCATGTCTTTCGGCACTACGGGGTGCCGGAGGACATCGTTTCTGATCGGGACCCCCAATTCACGTCTCGGGTATGGAGAGCGTTCATGGAACGCTTGGGGGTCTCTGTCAGCCTGACCTCCGGTTATCACCCCGAGAGTAATGGGCAGGTGGAGAGATTGAACCAGGAGGTGGGTAGGTTTCTGCGGTCGTATTGCCAGGATCGGCCAGGGGAGTGGGCACGATACATTCCCTGGGCTGAAATGGCTCAGAACTCACTACGCCACTCCTCTACTAACGTGTCCCCTTTTCAGTGTGTGTTGGGGTACCAGCCGGTCCTGGCACCATGGCATCAGAGCCAGACCGAGGCTCCTGCGGTGGAGGAATGGGTACAGCGCTCCAAGGAGACCTGGAGGGCCGTCCAGGAATCTCTACGACAAGCGAGTGGACGGCAGAAGAGGAGTGCTGACCGCCACCGCAGTGAGGCCCCCGTGTTTGTACCGGGGGACAGGGTCTGGCTCTCGACCCGAAACCTACCTCTCCGCTTGCCCTGCCGGAAGCTGGGTCCGCAGTGTGTAGGGCCCTTTAAAGTCCTGAGGAGAATAAACGAGGTGTGTTATCGATTACAACTCCCTTCCTATTATCGTATTAACCCCTCGTTTCATGTGTCTCTCCTCAGGCCGGTGGTAGCTGGTCCCCTGCAGGACAGTGAGGTACCGGAGGTCTCCCCCCTCTGGATATCGAGGGGACCCCGGCGTACACGATCCGGGCCATTCTGGACTCAAGACGCCGGGTGAGGGGCCTGCAGTACCTCGTGGACTGGGAGGGGTACGGTCCAGAGGAGAGGTGCTGGGTACCGGTGGGGGACATCTTGGATCCATCCATGTTGAGGGATTTCCATCGCCTCCATCCGGATCGCCCTGCACCTCGTCCTCCGGGGCGACCTCGAGGCCGGTGTCGGCGCGCTGCGGGAGCCGCGCGTCAGAGGGGTACTGTCACGAGTCCGACCGAGGGTGGTTCCCCTTCCCGGGCTGGTGGCGCTCGGCGGTCGTCATCACCGGCCTATTAGCTGCCACTGATTGTTTTTCCTCCCCCTCCTTGTATGTTTAGTGGTAGCACCTGTTTATGTTTAATTAGTTTGTCTTTATTAGACAGCCGGCCCGCCTGGTTGTTGTGCGGGATTATTTTATTGTAAACCTTCGGCTCTGTTGTAGAGGTACGTGCTTAGTCGTGATTTTTTCTATTTGTACTTTTTCCCCTGTGTTTGGGAATGTTACTTTTGTGTGCACCCTGTGGTGCGTTTGGTGCTAGTAAAGACGCACAGCATTGAACTCTGTCTCCTGCATTTGACTCCACACCCACGACACCCGGAGCATTACAACTGCAATAAGATGCAGTCAATCCCTTTGAAAATGGCCTATGTGGCATCGATATCAGTCGGAAACAGTTATTCTAGTGTCAAAATTGACTACAAAGTGTAAATAGGAAAATGTTGGTCATAAACTCACTCGTCTATCATGGAGTTTGAGACATTCGTGCGTCACAATTCGTGCGTCACAAATTAAGGTTGGGTTCTGATTAGATTTTTTATTTTTATTTTTTATTTTTTTATTTCACCTTTATTTAACCAGGTAGGCTAGTTGAGAACAAGTTCTCATTTGCAACTGCGACCTGGCCAAAATAAAGCATAGCAGTGTGAACAGACAACACAGAGTTACACATGGAGTAAACAATTAGCAAGTCAATAACACAGTAGGAAAAAAATGGGCAGTCTATATACAATGTGTGCAAAAGGCATGAGGAGGTAGGCGAATAATACAATTTTGCAGATTAACACTGGAGTGATAAATGATCAGATGCTCATGTACAGGTAGAGATATTGGTGTGCAAAAGAGCAGAAAAGTAAATAAATAAAAAACAGTATAAAAACAGTATGGGGATGAGGTAGGTGAAAATGGGTGGGCTATTTACCAATAGACTATGTACAGCTGCAGCGATCGGTTAGCTGCTCGGATAGCTGATGTTTGAAGTTGGTGAGGGAGATAAAAGTCTCCAACTTCAGCGATTTTTGCAGTTCGTTCCAGTCACAGGCAGCAGAGTACTGGAACGAAAGACGGCCAAATGAGGTGTTGGCTTTAGGGATGATCAGTGAGATACACCTGCTGGAGCGCGTGCTACGGATGGGTGTTGCCATCGTGACCAGTGAACTGAGATAAGGCGGAGCTTTACCTAGCATGGACTTGTAGATGACCTGGAGCCAGTGGGTCTGGCG
Source organism: Oncorhynchus gorbuscha (assembly GCF_021184085.1). Taxonomy (NCBI): domain Eukaryota; kingdom Metazoa; phylum Chordata; class Actinopteri; order Salmoniformes; family Salmonidae; genus Oncorhynchus; species Oncorhynchus gorbuscha. The sequence continues at coordinate 46,145,862 of NC_060186.1, forward strand.
ACGAATATGTAGTGAGGGCCAGCCGACTAGAGCATACAAGTCGCAGTGGTGGGTGGTATAAGGTGCTTTAGTGACAAAACGGATGGCACTGTGATAGACTGCATCCGGTTTGCTGAGTAGAGTGTTGGAAGCCATTTTGTAGATGACATCGCCGAAGTCGAGGATCGGTAGGATAGTCAGTTTTACTAGGGTAAGCTTGGCGGCATGAGTGAAGGAGGCTTTGTTGCGGAATAGAAAACCGACTCTTGATTTGATTTTCGATTGGAGATGTTTGATGTGAGTCTGGAAGGAGAGTTTGTAGTCTAGCCAGACACCTAGGTACTTATAGGTGTCCACATATTCAAGGTCGGAACCATCCAGGGTGGTGATGCTAGTCGGGCATGCGGGTGCAGGCAGCGATCGGTTGAAAAGCATGCATTTGGTTTTACTCGCGTTTAAGAGCAGTTGGAGGCCACGGAAGGAGTGCTGTATGGCATTGAAGCTTGTTTGGAGGTTAGATAGCACAGTGTCCAATGACGGGCCAAAAGTATATAGAATGGTGTCGTCTGCGTAGAGGTGGATCAGGGAATCGCCCGCAGCAAGAGCAACATCATTGATATATACAGAGAAAAGAGTCGGCCCGAGAATTGAACCCTGTGGCACCTGTGATGATGTCCATTTGCCCACTGACATGGGTGAACAGCTGTGGTGATTGTTGTCTATCCAGTAGCATAGACAGTAAGACAGACTTGGCCAGCAGCTCTGACTTTCTTTACATGAGACATGTCGCACATATTTTTACTTGAGAAATACTGCACCAATCACCTTCGTTAGGGGTAAAATTGTGCAACTAAAACATCCACGGCAAAAACGTCAAAATTAATTACAGACGTTTTGAGGTATCTTAGATTTATCCCAGGGATTTTGATGGAGTGAAATAGGCTACTGTCTCACTGTATAATGATAGGCGCAGGAATACGTAATAGTTTTTTTTCCCCACGCAAAATAAAGTATGTCATGAAAACGACGGGGACGAAGCCCAAAACAAAAACATATATACCGTATATAACATAGGGATGAAACCCAAACAAAAGAACGAGGTGTAAACCTCTAAATAATACACGTGACGAGACCCGTAATAACAAGTGCACAATAACACCTGCTCCAGAGCACTCAGGACCTCAGGCTGGGGCAACGGTTCACCTTCCAACAGAACAACGACCCTAAGCATACAGCCAAGACAATGCAGGAGTGGCTTTGGGACAAGTCTCTGAATGTTGTGTAGATTGACGAGGATATAAAAAAAATTTTTTTAGGATAAGGTTGTAACGTAGTTTTTTGGGGGAAAAGGTCAAATGGTCTGAATACTTTCAGAATGCACTGTATTTGCCATACCTCTTGCCTCTTGCCTCTTCCCTCTGAACCATACCATTTTTCTCTTTGTCATCAATACAAGGGGATTTAACAGTTTTTACAGTCATTTTCTTAATGGGTGCATAATTATTAGTAACTAGAATAAGCGTCTGGTTGCTCCTCATTACACACCACAGACCAGCAGATATTCTTTACATCATCAACATAAGAATCACTACAAAACTTGTATGACCTCTTAAACACTATATTAGACCCAGCCTTTGGAACTTTGGTTTTCCTAGGTTCATGTTTAAATTTTTATTCAGCACTGTCAACACTGTTTTTAATTCAACACTTTTAAGAAACATAAAACACGCTTCCTCATACTTCCACTTGTACTGCAGCTGCAATGAATGATTAGCCAAATGTATCGATGGGCCTGTGTTTTTATTCTCAGCAGCTCGTCATGTCTATTTTAATATTGTGGAATATTTCACTTTCTCTGGTCATGCGAACAACATGAGTTTGTGCATGAGGCAGGAATAATGCGATGCGACTTGCCATCAGGTGGAAGACGGTGTCCCCTCTCTTTTGTTTAACTGGAGGAAAGGAGAGAGCAGGGATCGTGAGAGGTGGACCTTTTGCTGCTCTTTCCCTCCCTCTGCTGAAACTAACCATCATATGCAGGTACCATCAGTCCAGTAAAATGAAAAAGCAAATTCTTTGCAAATGATCTCAATTTATGCTCAGCTGTGTCTCGCAAGTGATACAACAACTGGTCTATTTTGTTACCCAAGCTTGAGTTTTATTAGCAGCCTTGTAACTTTGTCCTTCCTTACGATCCTCATCACTACACACCTCTGCCGTCTTGCTTTTTCGGATTCTCTCCATCCTCAAGATCCGGACACAGTGATCTCGAGCTTTGATAACAAAATAGATCAGTTGTTGCATTCAAATCAAAATGTTAGCTAGCTACCCAAACAAACACATTACTTGCCAGCTTCAGTTTTAACACTGGTGGATTCTGATGATATTAGCTATATGTGTCCGTTTCAGGAAACTATGCGTATGTCGCAAGTTATGATTTCACAGGAGAGCCATTTAAACATTATTGTACATTATTTTATCGAAATGCGTTTTTTTTTGTTGGCAAAAATGCCTTCTGGAACATGTGAACTTTCATGTGACTTAATAACAAACTTGTATGCCATCTGTAACTACAAATACAATTGTTAAATTACGAGCCTTGTTGGTTAAGCCACAGAAAAAGTCAGCAACCTTCCCACAGGCCATGATTGGCTGAGATAATAAGTGGGCTGGACATGCCGAGAGAGGAGAGACGCTTCTGTCTATTTGAGCTGGTCAGTCTGTGTTGGTAATCCTGTTGAACACGGCTTTAAAAAAATGTATCGTGTAGTGGAGCTGCATAAGTGTTTAGCTACATTTTCAGGTACAGTTAAAGTTGGAAGTTTACATACACCTTAGCCAAATACATTTAAACTGAAGTTTTTCACAATTCCTGACATTTAATCCGAGTAAAAATTCCCTGTTTTAGGTCAGTAGGATGACCACTTTATTGTAAAAATGTGAAATGTCAGAATTGTAGTAGAGAATGATTTATTTCAGCTTTCATCACATTCCCAGTGGGTCAGAAGTTTAAATACAATCAATTAGTATTTGGTAGCATTGCCTTTACATTGTTTAACTTGGGTAAAATGATTAGGGTAGCCTTCCACAAGCTTCCCACAATAAGTTGGGTGAATTTTGGCCCATTCCTCCTGACAGAGCTGGTGTAACTGAATCAGGTTTCAAGGCCTCCTTGCTCGCACACAATTTTTCAGTTCTGCCCACAAATGTTCTTTAGGATTGAGGTCAGGGCTTTGTGATGGCCACTCCAATACCTTGACTTTGTTGTCCTTAAGCCACTTTATGAAGTATGCTTGGGGTCATTGTCCATTTGGAAGACCCATTTGCTACCAAGCTTTAACTTCCTGAGTGATGTCTTGAGATGGGACATTTTCCGTCCTCATGATGCCATCTATTTTGTGAAGTGCACCAGTCCCTCCTGCAGCAAAGCACCCCCACAACATGATACTGCCATCCCCACAACATGATACTGCCATCCCCGTGCTCCACGGTTGGGATGGTGTTCTTCGGCTTGCAATCCTCTCCCTTTTTCCTCCTAACATAACGATGGTCATTATGGCCAAACAGTTTTCTTTGTTTCATCAGACCAGAGGACATTTCTCCAAACATTAAGATCTCCCATGTGCAGTTGCAAACCATAGTCTGGATTTTTCTATGCCGGTTTTGGAGCAGTGGCATCTTCCTTGCTGAGCGGCCTTTCAGTTTATGTCGATATAGGACTCATTTTTACTGTGGATATAGATACTTTTGTACCTGTTTCCTCCAGCATCTTCACAAGGTCCTTTGCTGTTGTTCTGGGATTGATTTGCACTTTTCACACCTAAGTGCATTCATCTCTAGTACTATTGTTTGTACAGATGAATGTGGTACCTTCAGGCGTTTGGAAATTGCTCCCAAGGATGAACCAGACTTGTGGAGTTAAAAAAATATATATCTGAATTCTTAGCTGATTTCTTTTGATTTTCCATGATGTCAAGCAAAGAGTCACTGAGTTTGAAGGTAGGCCTTGAAATACATCCACAGGTATACCTCTAATTGACTCAAATGATGTCAATTTACCTATCAGATGTTTCTAAAGCCATGACATCATTTCTGGAATTTTCCAAGCTGTTTAAAGGCACAGTCAACTTAGTGTATTTAAACTTCTGACCCACTGGAAATGTGGTACAGTGAATTATAAGTGAAATAAACAATTGTTGGAGAAATGTTGGAGAAATGACTTGTGTCGTGCACAAAGTAGATGTCCTAACCAACTTGCCAAAACTACAGTTTGTTAACAAGAAGTGTATGGGGTGGTTGAAAATGTTAAGAGTAAATGAGTGAAGAGGTGTGGAGTCAGGCGCAGAGAGCAAAGGATGTGGGAAAAACAACACGCTTTAATTTCCTGGAAACATAACATGAACAAAAGTGGAAACACAAATGAACAGAAATATAAACGGACAGCGTGAAACCCAAAATACCAACAAAATTACACTCAAACAAGGAAACAGGAGAACAAGCCCGCACGAAACAGAAGCGGGCTGAACAGACTATATATAACCCTATCCTAACAACCAAACTAGAAACAGGTGCTACCAATTAGACAAAACTAAACGAACACAGAACAACGGATCGGCGATAGCTAGTAGACCGACGACGACGAACGCCGAGCGCCACCCGAACAAGAAGGGGAGTCACCTTCGGTAATATTCGTGACAGTACCCCCCTCCTGACGCGCAGCTCCCGCAGCGCGCTGAGGCCGGCCTCGGGGATGACCCGGAGGCCGAGGCGCTGGGCGATCCGGACGGAGGCGATGGAATTCACTCAACGTAGATGGGTCTAGAATATCCCTCACCGGAACCCAGCACCTCTCCTCCGGACCGTACCCCTCCCAGTCAACGAGGTACTGCAAGCCTCTCACCCGGCGTCTTGAGTCCAGAACAGCTCGTATCTTGTACGCCGGGGACCCCTCGATGTCCAGAGGGGGCGGAGGAACCTCCGGTACCTCATCTTCCTGCATGGGACCAGCTACCACCGGCCTGAGAAGAGACACATGAAATGAGGGGTTAATACGATAATACGAAGGAAGTAATAATCGATAACAAACCTCATTTATTCTCCTCAGGACATTAAATGGCCCTATACACTGCGGACCCAGCTTCCGGCAGGGCAAGCGGAGAGGCAGGTTTCGGGTCGAGAGCCAGACACTGTCCCCAGGTGCAAACACGGGGGCCTCACTGCGGTGACGGTCAGCGCTCTTCTTCTGCCTTATACTCGCTTGGCGTAATGACTCTTGGGCTGCCTTCCAGGTCTCCTTAGAGCGCTGTACCCACTCCTCCACCGCAGGAGCCTCAGTCTGGCTCTGATGCCACGGTGCCAGGACTGGCTGGTACCCCAACACGCACTCAAATGGTGACATGTTGGTAGAGGAGTGGCTTAGTGAATTCTGGGCTATTTCTGCCCAGGGAATATATCTCGCCCACTCCCCTGGCCGGTCCTGGCAATACGACCGCAGAAACCTACCCACCTCCTGGTTAACTCTCTCCACCTGACCATTACTCTCCGGGTGATACCCTGAGGTCAGGCTGACCGAGACCCCCAGACGTTCCATAAATGCCCTCCAAACACGGGAGATAAATTGGGGGCCCAGATGAGAAACTATATCCTCGGGCACCCCGTAGTGCCGGAAGACATGGGTGAAAAGAGCTTCCGCAGTCTGTAGGGCCGTAGGGAGACCGGGCAATGGGATAAGACGGCAGGACTTAGAGAACGGATCCACAACGACCAGGATAGTAGTGTTACCCTGAGAAGGGGGGGGGTCAGTAAGAAAATCCACCGAAAGATGGGTCCACGGCCGTTGTGGAACGGGAAGAGGTTGTAATTTACCTCTTGGCAGGTGTCTAGGAGCCTTACTCTGGGCGCACACCGAACAGGAGGAAACATAGACTCGCACATCCCTCCTCAAAGTGGGCCACCAGTACTTCCTCTCAAGACCTCTCACTGTCCTATAAATACCTGGGTGACCCGACGAGGGTAGACAATGAGCCCATCGAATCAATTGATCACGGACAGCCTTAGTGTTGAGGGAACCTGGTCTATAAGAGATAGTGAAACGAAATCTGGTGAAAAACATGGCCCACCTTGCCTGACGAGGATTCAGTCTCCTAGCTGATCGGATATACTCCAGGTTACGATGGTCAGTCCAGATAAGGAAAGGATGCTTAGCCCCCTCAAGCCAGTGTCTCCACACTTTCAGGGCCTTACTTAACCTTAGCCAACAACTCCCTATCCCCCACATCATAATTCCGCTCCGCTGGCCCGAGTTTCTTTGAAAAAAAGGCACAGGGGCGGAGCTTCGGTGGCACACCCGAACGTTGTGAGAGCACCGCTCCAACCCCAGCCTCGGATGCGTCCACCTCTACTATAAACGCCAAAGAAGGGTCCGGATGTGCCAACACCGGCGCCTCAGTAAACATCGCCTTCAACTTATGAAAAGCTCCGTTCGCCTCTGCTGACCACTGCAAACGCACCGGCCCCCCCTTCAGCAGTGAGGTAATAGGGGCAGCTACCTGACCAAAACCCCGGATAAATCTCCGGTAGTAATTGGCAAATCCCAAGAACCGCTGCACCTCCTTTACCGTGGTCGGAGTCGGCCAATTACGCACGGCCTTAACGCGGTCACCCTCCATTACCAAACCAGAGCTGGAAATGCGATAACCCAGGAAGGAAACTGATTGTTTGTAAAACTCACATTTCTCCGCCTTCACATACAGGTCATGCTCCAGCAGTCGTCTAAGAACCTTGCGCACAAGAGATACATGCGCAGTGCGTGTAGCGGAGTAGATCAAAATATCGTCAATATACACCACTACACCCTGTCCGTGCAGGTCTCTGAGTATTTCATCCACGAAGGATTGAAATATAGCTGGAGCATTCTTTAAACCGTATGGCATGATGAGGTACTCATAATGGCCCGACGTAGTGCTAAATGCAGTTTTCCACTCATCTCCCTCCCGAATACGCACCAAATTATAAGCAATCCTGAGATCCAGTTTAGTGAAGAACTACGCTCCGTGAAATGATTCCACTGCCGTAGCAATGAGAGGTAGTGGTTAACTAAACCCCACTGTGATGGAATTTAGACCTCTATAATCAATACACGGACGCAAACCACCATCTTTTTTCTTCACAAAAAAGAAACTCGAAGAGACAGGTGACATGGAGGGCTGAATGTACCCCTGTCCCAGAGCCTCGGTGATATAATTTTCCATAGCCACCTTCTCCTCCTGGGACAAAGGATACACATGACTCCTGGGAAGTGCAGCGTTAACCTGGAGATTTATCACGCAATCCCCCTGCCTATGGGGTGGCAATTGGGTCGCCTTCTTTTTACTGAAAACGATAGCCAAATCGTCATACTCAGCTGGAATGCGCACGGTGGAAACCTGGTCTGGACTCTCCACCGTTGTAGCACCGATGGAAACCCCTACACACCTGCCTGAACACTCATCAGACCACCCCTGTAGAGTTCCCTGTTTCCACAAAATCGTAGGATTATGAATAGCTAGCCAGGGAATCCCCAGAACAACTGGAAACGCAGGTGAATCGATAAGGAACAAACTAATTCGCTCCTTGTGATTCCCCTGCGTAATCATCTCCAACGAAATTGTGGCTCTCTTCACCAGCCCTGACCCTAACGGTCGACTTTCTAAAGAGTGCACGGTAAAAGGGGGGTCTATTTTTACTAACGGAATCCTCAACCTCTGAGCGAGTCCGCGATCTATAAAGTTTCCAGCTGCGCCTGAATCTACCAGTGCCTTATGCTGGAGAGAAGGAGAATAATTAAGGAAACAAATTAATAGGAACATGTGACCAACAGGAAACTCTGGGAGAGTGTGGTGCTTACTCACCTGGGGTGACCGATGAGTGTTCTGCCTGCCCTTATGATTCCCAGATGAATTCCTCCAGCACCGACCAGACGTGTGCCCTCTCCGGCCACAACTGGTACAGGAGGAGCTTCCTCCTCCGATCTCCCTTGACGCGGTCCCTCCCAGCTCCATCGGGATAGGGGCAGGAGGATCAGGAGGTAGAACTGACAGGACCCTTTCAGAACGTCCACGAGCAGCTAGCAGATGGTCCAACCAGATCGACAGGTCTATCAGTCCATCCAGGCTAAGTGTAGTATCCCGACAGGCCAGCTCCCTACGGACGTCCTCTCTCAGGCTACACCTGTAATGGTCTATCAGGGCCCTGTCGTTCCACCCTGCTCCTGCAGCCAAGGTCCGGAACTCCAGCGCGAAGTCCTGCGCGCTCCTCGTCCCCTGTCTAAGATGGAACAATCTCTCACCCGCCGCACGACCCTCTGGAGGGTGATCGAACACGGCCCTGAAACGGCGGATGAACTCCGGGTAGTTGTCCTTCGCTGAGTCGGGCCCGTTCCAGACCGCATTAGCCCACTCCAGGGCTCTACCGGTCAGGCAGGTGATGAGGACCCCTACTCTCTCCTCCTCCGAGGGGGCCGGCCGAACGGTGGTCAGGTAGAGGTCTAATTGCAGCAGGAATCCCTGGCACCCCGTCGCTGCTCCATCGTAATTCCTCGGAGGCGTCATGTGCAGAGCGCTGGAACCGGATCCAGATGGGGGAGATGGTAGAGTTGCTGGTAGGAGGGTCGGTGGGGTAGTCGTAGGGAAACCATTCCTCTCCCAACGATCCATCCTCTCCATCATCTGTTCCATTGCTGATCCTAGGCGATGGAGGATGGACGTGTGATGTTGAACTCGCTCCTCCATAGTGGGAAGAGGAGTGGTCGCTGCTCCTGCTGACTCCATAGTAAGGTGCGGGCTTCTGTTAAGAGTAAATGAGTGAAGAGGTGTGGAGTCAGGCGCAGAGAGCAAAGGATGTGGGAAAAACAACACGCTTTAATGTCCTGGAAACATAACATGAACAAAAGTGGAAACACAAATGAACAGAAATATAAACGGACAGCGTGAAACCCAAAATGCCAACAAAATTACACTCAAACAAGGAAACAGGAGAACAAGCCCGCACGAAACAGAAGCGGGCTGAACAGACTATATATAACCCTATCCTAACAACCAAACTAGAAACAGGTGCTACCAATTAGACAAAACTAAACGAACACAGAAAACGGATCGGCGATAGCTAGTAGACCGGCGACGACGACCGCCGAGCGCCACCCGAACAAGAAGGGGAGTCACCTTCGGTAATATTCGTGACAGAAAAACAAGTTTTAATGACTCCAACCTAAGTGTATGTAAACTTCCGACTTCAACTTTATTTCACTCCAGTGTAAATTGCAAAATTGTAAATACTTCGCCACTATTGGCCTATTTATTTTCTTACCTCCTTACTTTATTTGCTCACACTGTATACAGATTTTATTTTGTGTTATTGACTCTACATTTGTTTATCCCATTTGTAACTTTGTGTTGTTTTTGGCGCACTGCTTTGCTCTCTCTTGGCCAGGTCGCAGTTGTAAATGAGAACTTGTTCTCAACTGGCCTACCTGGTTAAATAAATAAATAAAATAAAATAAAATAAAATATGGAGGGAAACGGCCTTTGGTATGTAGGAATTCTCTGGTGTTCTGTATATCTCGCAACTTCTGTCCCTTAGCGATTCTGTCCTCCCTGTGCCTCAACATGTGCTCTTAGCCAATTGTCTGACTTCCTAACTATACTAAATCTGAATTCATAATTTTGGGTGATCAGAATCTGGATTGGTTGATGCCACAGCTTCTGACATGCCGAAATATATCTGCATTTAACTAAATTTAACACATCTGATAACTGAACCAATTTTAGGCTGACTGATTCTACGTCTGACTGGCAGTCCTTCAGATGCTTGAGAAATAGATGTCTATCCCTGGTTAGAAAAGCAAAATCTACATACTTCTTGGACTATGTATTGGAGAATGGCGGAAATTCAGCTGTCTTCCGGAAGGTAGTCAAATCTCTGAAACAAAACTCCATCCCCTCATTACCCCAGCAGGTTATTACAGCCTCTGGTCCCATAACAGATAAGATGGACACTTGTGGTGCTTTTAACCACTTGCTCCTACCTGGCACGCAGGCATCCCATCTAGAGCTCTGGAAATGCAAATGCACTACGCTAAATGCTAATTGTATTAGTTAAAACTCAAACGTTCATTAAAATACACATGCAGGGTATTGAATTAAAGCTACACTCGTTGTGAATCCAGGCAACAATGCAGATTTTTAAAATGTTTTTCGGCGAAAGCATGAGAAGCTGCTGATAGGGCTCCTTACGCTGATAGCATGTAACACCACAAAAGACCCGCAGGGGACGTTAACAAAATAATTAGCATATTCGGCGCTACACAAACCGCACAATAAAATATAAAACATTCATTACCTTTGACCATCTTCTTTGTTGGCACTCCTAGATGTCCCATAATCACTATTGGGTCTTTTTTTCGATTAAATCGGTCCATATATAGCCTAGATATCGTTCTATGTAGACTGTGTGATAAACAAAAAAAAATAGCGTTTCATAACGTAACGTCATTTTTTTAAATTCAAAAAGTCGACGATAAACTTTCACAAAACACTTCGAAATACTTTTGTAATGCAACTTTAGGTATTAGTACACGTTAATAAGCGATAAAATTCATCAGGAGGCGATGTAACTTCTATAGGTGTCGTCTGGAAAAAAACATGGCCGGAGAGAGCTCGACCAAAACATCCGAGGAATCGATTCCCTTAACCGGTTAGACCAAGAATCAAAGCTGAATCAAATGACAAGACTCTAGACAACGTGTGGTAGCTGTAGGCGCTGAAACCTCGGTCTCATGTAATTCGGTTCACTTTGAACAATTCCTGGAAGTAAGCGCAAGGATATTTATGATATTTATTTCCATTTTCAGTGATCAGGTTTTCCTGCGCTATTCGATGAAACTCACGCTCTGTTAAAGTCACAGCCGTGATTTAACCAGTTTTATAAACGTCTGAGTGTTTTCTATCCACACATACTAATCATATGCATATACTATATTCCTGGCATGAGTAGCAGGGCGCTGAAATGTTGCGCGATTTTTAACAGAATGTTCGAAAAAGTAGAGGGTAGACTGAAGAGGTTAATAACCACTTTGCCTCAGCAGGCAATAACATTTGAAAGAATAGCTTCTGAAAACTCTGATCTCAGCAGAGGGACTCCTTTACTCACCTCGAGTCAGGTTGCGGAGAACAATACATTCCCAGATACACATTCCACATTTTCATTTCAACCTTATTGAAGATGGATGTAAAAAAAATCCACTGGGTCTGACTCACTTAATCCCTTTTTGCTGTAGCTTTCTGCCCCACTTATTGCAGAATCATTTACCTATATGTTTTACTTCACAATTTTTCCTGGGGTTACCCTTAAGATCTGAAAAATGTCACTTGTCCTTCCCCTACACAAAGGGAGAGACCCTTCTGACTTGGAGAACTACTGTCCAATTTCCAAGCTATCTTGTTATTTCAAAGTTTTAGAGTCCCTGGCCTACTCTCTGCTTCTCATTATATTCTTAATGAGCACCAATCGGGTTTTAGCCCCGGACATATTTTAGTGGCTACACTTGTCTTAGATGATGTGCTATATTATGATATTATAATTTTGCTGCCTTATTTGTTGACCTTTCGATGGCATTTGTTACGGTTTTGTTGAAAGAATCTGAAATAGGACTAAATCAGGCATCTTGCAATTGTTTCAAGAACTATCTAACGGACTTCACGCAATGTGTGCTTACTGACAGTATCAAATCTAGTTTCCTCAATATTACGAAAGGTGTGCTGCATGGGTTGATTTTGGGCCCTATTCTCTTCACTATTTTTATAAATAATATTGTCTATCTGTTAAAAAACTGCGGCTTTACAGGGTGATAATTATTTCGGTAGGAGGAGTCACCACATTTTTGTGTTGTTGTGGGTTTGAATGTATGTATTTCAGGAAATGGCTTCCTGGATTCCCCCAAGCAGCTGATTGGTCGGCCCCATTGCAGATTGGAGCTGGTCCCGCCCTCTCGTCAGGGGATACAGCTGTCTGCAATTGCAGACTTCTTCTCAAGCTGTATCAAAGCCAGTGATCCTTTGCTCTCTCTCGCTCTCTCTCGCTCTCTCTCTCCCCCCAATATTTGTAAGGGATGGTGGGTGTCAATTTCACCTCTCTCTACCCCTTGGACAAGATTGGTTGTCGCAGATTTGCATCTGTTTATTACGGATGACCAAATCAGGAAAGAGCTGAGTCATTTTGGTAAGTTTGCTAGCAGTTTTCGTGTACTGTCAGCAGGCTTTCAGGCAGATGCCGTTAAGCACGTTGTTTTGTTCCGGAGGCAAGTGTTTATGTTTCTGAACAACAATGAGCAACAACTAAACAACTAATTTTAAAGTGAGGCACGGGGAGGGTCTCTATGCAGGGTTTGCCAGCATAGATAGTCTACAGTGTTTTGAGTGTGGACATTTGGGGCATAAGAGCTTTGCGCTAATTGAGGAAATCAAGGTCAAAGTGCAGGGGGTAAAGAGATGCAGACAGCAGAAGCTGGGCCTAGTCATGCCAGGGAAGGTGATGCAGATGAGGCTGGGCCTAGTCAAGCTAGAGATGGTGGTGTAGATGAGGCTGGGCCTAGTCAGGCTAGAGATAGTGGGGTAGCTGTGGATGGGTCTAGTCAGGCTAGAGATGGTGGGATAGCTGAGGCTGGTCCTAGTTATGCTAGGGAGGGTGGTGTAGATGATGCTGGGTCTCGTCAGGTTATTCTAGTGGATGAGGAGAGTATCGTGGGGAAGTGTAAGAGATTAGGGGGGAGGAGGAGGGTGTCAAGCGGAAAAGGAAAAAGGATGTGGACAAAGGCACCATGGAAATTTTGCCTGTTGCTGTGGGTGATGCCCTGACCAGAGAGGAAGGGCAGGTGGTCAGGGTGGAAGATAGAGATGAGGAGGAAAGTAAGTCTGAGGAGAGGAGTTATTTTTTTCAGACTCCTCTTCAATGGGCCCGGAGCTGACAGCCAGTCAAGCAGAGGCGTCTAAGTACACGTTAAGAGAACTGACAAGGTTCCTGAATGAGACCAAGGGGACAAATCCTAGAAAGTTTGTAAGATCAGTACAACATGCTATGAAAAAGAGGGGCATGGTGTCCTCTCACCCAGGAAACGGTTTAGGTTGAGGAAGTGGGTAACAACAAACACTGTTTAGATGTATATTTTCTTTCTGACACTGGGGCTTTTTGAGCTTTGCTATTGGTTTCTTTCTCTGCTGGCTTTTCTCCCACTTCTTATGGAGACTCTTCGGGTAGGCTCGTTCAATATAATTGGCGCCAGAGATACGGGAAAGAGGAGTGTGTTGGGTGAATATGTGTGTTGTTTCTGCAGGAGACGCATAGTGATGTGTTGAATGAAGTCGATTGGGGGCTCTGGTGGAAAGGGGCAAGTGTGTTGAGCCATGGGACAAATCTTAGTGCAGGGGTGGCAGTCCTTTGCACCGTGGCTGTCTGTAAAACGTTGCTCCTCAAAGGAGGTGTGTAAAGGTAGACTGCTTGTTGTTAAAGCAGAAATTAACATGGGTTTTATATTTATACATGTGTATGGGAAGAGCCTCATTCAGTGTCAGTGGGAGTGTTAAGGGACATCATCAATCAGTTTGACCTAGTGGATGTTTGGAGAACTAAACATCCAAACACAAGACAGTATACATGGGTGAAGGTTTTTTGGGGCTAGGGTGAGTGCAGCCCGACTTGATCGGTTTTACATGTCTAGGAATCGGAGCAATAGGCTGCTGGGCACTACCATTCTCCCGGTGGGGTTTTCGGAATCATCACATAACCATGGCTCGGCTGTCTATTTCACCAGGGCCCCGGCAGGCATCTTATTGGAAGTTCAATGTAAAGCTCTTTCAAGATGCCACTTTTTGCTCAGGTTTCCAGAGCTTTTGGGAAAGGTGGGTGTAGCGAAGAGAGGAGTATGAGTCTCTGAGTCAATGGTGGGATGTGGGGAAAGTCCAAATTCGGCTTTTCTGTCAACAATACACAGCTCTCTCATCCTCAGAGGCTAGGAGAGTATTTGGGGAACTAGAGTGTTGTATTAGTGAGGTAGAGATGATGGGGCAAGGCAATGTAGGCCTCCAGGCTAATTTAGCCAAATTACGTAGGGACCTGGGCAGTGTTTTCCAGGTTAAAACAAAGGTAGCACTTGTAAGAGCTAGGTTCTCCATGCTCAAGGAGATGGACGATCCCAGCTCCTTCTTTGGATTGGAAAGACAGAGCGGTGAAGCTGAAGGTATGCATTGTCTACCGCTGTCTGATGGGCGGGTGACCTCTGTGGTGGATGAGATGTGGCAGCGGACTGTGGAGTTTTATACTGAATTGTGCAGGGAGTGTGCTGGACAGGAATGGATGTGGTGACAGGCATAGCAGTGTCAGCATATGCAGATGATGTTTCTGTGATGGTCAGGGATGATCAGGATATGCAGGCACTAGAGACCAGTCTGAAGGCGTACGAGGGAGCTTCATCAGCTAAAGTAAACTGGGGCAAGAGCAAAGTTCTGTTATGTGGGGCATGGGGGGATAGGGCTCCTCCTCTGCTTCCAGGGGGTTTGCAGTGGGGTTGTGAAGTGTTGTGGGTGTACCTGGGCTCAGAGAAGTGGGTAAGGAAGAACTGGGAGGGGCTGTCACAGGCAGTGGTGACAAGACGGGCCAGGTGGAGGTGGCTCCTGTCCCAAGTGTCATATAGAGGGTGGGTGCTGATAATTAACAACCTCTAGCATCTTCCCTGTGGCATAAACTGGCTGTCCTCAATCCCCCCGCCGGTTTGCTCGAAGACCTGCAACGCAAGCTGGTGGACTTCTTCTGGTCGGGCCATCAATGGCTGAAGGCAGCAGTGTTGTACATGACTGTTCATGAAGGGGGACAGGGCCTGGTGGAACTGGAGAGCAGGATGGCGGTGTAGAGACTGCTGTACCATACTGATGTTGGCTGGGGGGAGCCAGCATGCAAGCTGCTGAGGAGAGCTGGCGGATTAGGGTTGGACCGGCAGCTGTTCCTCATGAAGCTGGAGAGGCTGAGTACAGCAGGTCTCTCAGATTTGTACTCTGCGATGTTGAGGGCCTGGCAGCTGCTAAGGCCCATACGAGAAGGGGTGTGGGCCTGGGCTATGGGTGTGGGAGGAGCCTATCTTCCACAACTCAGCCATCCCTTTGAGATCGGTTCAGTCGGCCACCCTGCAGAGGCAACTGATGGCAGGGGGTTTACAAAGGCTGGGTGACCTGAGACTGCTGGGAGAGGAGGGGTGGAAAACCCCGGAAGTCTTGGCACAACAAACAGGAATAACGTCTCTTAGGCTGCTGGAGAGATTCATGGAGGAGGTCCAGGAGGCACTGTCTGAGCCGGTAAGAGGGATGTTTGAGCCTGGGGGAGTTTGAGGATGTAGGAGGTAAAGCCCTATACAACCTCTGCGTTAAGGTTAGGAACATTAGGAGCCTAACAGGAGGGAAGGCACATCAGTGGCATGGGGTATGTGGGGCGGAGAGTATGGTGGGTTTTAGGTGGAGGGGGCTCTACAAACCCCCGGTACCAAAGAGGTCAGGGGACCTCCAGTGGAGGTTTCTCCATGGAGCCCTGGCCACTAACAGCTGGTTGGCACGGGTTGAACCGGGAATCGGGCAGGGGTGTCTTTTCTGTAAAATGAAAGAAACTGTGATTCATGTGTTTTCTGTGTGCAGCAGGTTAATGCCTTTAATGTCTCTGTTGGAATGTCTGTGTGAGAGGTTGGGGGTGGTTTTTACTGTTGGAATGTTCATAATGGGATACAGGTATTCGAGCAAGGAGAAAGCCAAATGTGTTTTGTTGAACTTTCTGTTTTCTCAGGCAAAGTTAGCTATTTGGCTAACAAGGAGGAACAGGGTCAAAGGTGGGGGGATAACAGACTCTTTACTATTGTTTAATAGGATGGTCTCTGCGCGCCTCAGGGTTGAGTTTGAGTTCTATAAAATGATAAAATGTGTAGAGATGTTTGAGGAGATCTGGTGTGTTGGGGGGGCTGTCTGTATAGCTGGGGAACATGTTTTGGATATACAGTTATAAGAGTGGGTACTGTGATGTTGGTTTGTATCATGTGGTAGATAGAAAGGTGAGTATGGTAAATGTATGCAGTGCAGGATATATATATATTTTTTATTTTTAAGGGAGGGGGTGAGTTTTAAATTAAATGAGTTTGTTTATGTAAAGAAAGTCAAAGTCTCTCAAGTCTCTCTCAAACACACTGTTTTGTCCTCAAATCAAATCAAATTTTATTTGTCACATACACATGGTTAGCAGATGTTAATGCGAGTGTAGCGAAATGCTTGTGCTTCTAGTTCCGACAATGCAGTAAAAACCAACAAGTTGTGTGTTGGTTGTTGCTCAGACAGTTTAGTAAAGTATTTTTGTAGTCCTGCTGATGTATGTTTTTGTCACAAGGACTGTGTTTTGATTATTGAAATTGTTCACGTTACATTAGTATTATTCTATTTTTGTTCCCAGGGGGGAAGGGGAAGGCACCTTGGGAGTGTTTAGACAAGAGGCCTGCAGGCATAAATATACCTGTCGTATGTACTCTGTCTATGCACACTAGGTAAGATCTGGGCAGACCATCCCCTGTATTTTGGTTAGTGCGCCATGTGGTGCTAAGATAGGTAAGTAATGGGTAGGTAGGAGAGGGGGCTCTTTTACTTTCTTTGCTTTGGTTCCGTCCAGCCACTTTTCCCCAAATCACCATGTGACGGTATAGATTTCCTGTTAATGGTACATTTCTCTGCCTCTGTCATTCTTACCCGCACCTACAATCACATACCGCTTTCACTCTGGGGGAGTTGAGAGTAGCATGGTGTTGTGCACCCTCCTCCAGGGGTACGTGCGTAACAATGGAGAAAAAACACATAGGCCACCTTCCAGACCCTGGGGATAGCACCTAGATAATTGTCAGATAAATTATTTTTCTTCACTGAATGGAAATCCAAGATGGCGAAGAGGTTCTGACGTCTTTGTCTTGTCGTGTCCCGTATCTTTTTTTCCCTTCATATATATTTTTAACCTCAATTGCAACATACTCTCCTGCAACCCGCCTCATCCAATGTGGTATGGATCTGCTATTTTCTATACTTTAGAACCAGAACCCCCAAGAGAAGCTAGCCAGCTAACTAGCTAGTAGTCAGTTAGCCACTGCTAGCGGTCATCAGCTAACCGTAGCCCGGTCAACTCCTGCCAGTCTGCACAGCGCAACTCAACCCAGAGCATTACGGACTGCTTTATCCCCACATCTCCGGATTCCTACCACAAGCTCTGAACCTTTTCACCTAGATCATTGCAGCTAGCTAGCTGCTATCTGAGTGGCTACCCCTGGCTAACGTCTCTGTCCCGAAGCAAGCACCAGTTATCCTGGAATCTAGCCTCGTGCTAGGCCCATCTCCCGGCTAGTTGAAGAGGTATATCAGCCACTACTTGGTCTACAATATTTTGACAATTGGCCTGGACCATTTTACTACCTACACAGAGCCCTGCCGATCCATCATGACTGGTCTGCTGATGTAACTGTCCGAGGGGGCTACAACAGACTTTTCCATCACGACGTCCCCCTAATCTCCTAATGCCCTTCTGCTTGCCCCGGCCTGCTAGCTGTCTGAATCGCCGTGTCTCCAGCTCGCCTAGCTACTCACCGGTCCCTATGATCACTTGGTTACGCATGCCTCTCCCTAATGTCAATATGCCTTGTCCATTGCTGTTTTGGTTAGTGATCATTGTCTTATTTCACTGTAGAGCCTCCAGCCCTGCTCAATATGCCTTAGCTAACCTTCTTGCCCCACCTCCCACACATGCGGTGATACCTCTCTCATCAACACTCAATGCCTAGGTTTACCTCCATTGTACTCACATCCTACCATACCTTTGTCTGTAGATTATGCCTTGAATCTATTCTTCCGCGTCCAGAAACCTGCTCCTTTTACCCTCTGTTCCCAACGCATAAGACGACCAGTTATTATAGCCTCTAGCCATACCCTTATCCTACTCCTCCTCTGTTCCTCTGGTAATGTAGAGGTTAATCCAGGTCCTGCAGCGCCTAGCTCCACTCCCATTCCCAGGTGCTCTAATTTGTTGACTTCTGTAACCATAAAAGCCTTGGTTTCATGCATGTTAACATTAGAATCCTCACTAAGTTTGTTTTATCCACTGCTTTGGCACACTCTGCCAACCTGGATGTCCTAGCCGTGTCTGAATCCTGGCTTAGGAAGGTCACCAAAAATCCTGAAATTTCCATCCTTAACTATAACATTTTCTGACAAGATACAACTGCCAAAGGGGGCAGAGTTAGCATGCAGAGTTCCGTTATACAATCCAGGTCGGTGACCAAAAAATTGAGCTTCTACTTCTAAAAATCCACCTTTCCAGAAACAAGTCTCACCTTTGCTGCTTGTTATAGACCACCTTCAGCCCCAGCTGTGCCCTGAACACCATATGTGAATTGATTGCCCCCATTGATCTTAAGAGCTTGTACTGTTAGGTGACCTAAACTAGGACATGCTTAAAACCCCGGCCGTCCTACAATCTAAGGTAGATGCCCTCAATCTCACACAAATTATCAAGGAACCAACCAGGTACAACCCCAAAACCGTAAACACGGGCCCCTCGATATGTTTTCAGGGAAGATAGGAACCAATATACACAGGCAGTTTGGAAAGCAAAGGCTAGCTTTTTCAAACAGAAATTTGCGTCCTGTAGCACAAACTGCAAAAAGTTCTGGGAAACTAAAGTCCATGGAGAATAAGAGTGTCTCCTCCCAGCTGCCCATTGCACTGAGGCTAGGAAAAACTGTCACCACCGATAAATCCACAATAATTGATAATTTCAATAAGCATTTTTCTACAGCTATCATAACCGCTATCAATAAAAGACAGTACTGTGCAGCCATCATCATCGACCTGGTCAAGGCTTTTGACTCTGTCAATCACCGTATTCTTACCCTCAGAGTCAACAGCCTTAGTTTCTCAAATGACTGCCTCGCCTGGTTCACCAACTACTTCTCAGACAGAGTTCAGTGTGTCAAATCGGACGGCCTGTTATTACCTTTGAAGAACTTCAGATGTTTTCAATGAGGAGACTCTCAGTTACATAGCAAATGTTCAGTTTTTACAAAAATATTATTTGTGTTGACAAATCGCTCCGTTTTCCTCATCACGTTTGATTAAGAAAAAACATGAAAATTAAGTCATTAAACGCAAACTTTTTTCCAAATTAACTCCATAATATCGACAAACATGGCATACCTATGTTTAGAATCAATCCTCAAGGTGTTTTTCACATATCTATCCATGATAAATCCGTCGTGGCCGTTGACTTTCTCTTCTGAAGAAATGGAACGTGCATGGACCAAAAGATTACGCAATAATTTCGACACAGGACACCTGGTAAATGTAGTCTCTTATGGTCAGTCTTCCAATGATATGCCTACAAATACGTCACAATGCTGCAGACACCTTGGAGAAATGACACAAAGGGCAGGCTCATTCCTGGCGCATTCACAGCCATATAAGGAGACATTGGAACACAGCGCCTTCAGAATCTGGGGCATTTCCTGTATGAAACTTCATCTTGGTTTCGCCTGTAGCATTAGTTCTGGGGCATTCACAGATAATATCTTTGCAGTTTTGGAAACGTCAGAGTTTTTTTCTTTCCAAAGCTGTCAATTACATGCATAGTCGCATCTTTTCGTGACAAAATATTTTGTTTAAAAGGGAACGTTTTTTATCCAAAAATTAAAAGAGTGCCCCCTATCTCAAAGAAGTTAACAAACCTTAACAAAGCTTCAATGCCGTACAACTCTCCTTCCGTGTCCTCCAACTGCTCTTAAATGCAAGTAAAACTAAATGCATGCTCTTCAACCGTTCGCTGCCTGCACATGCCTCCCCCTCCAGCATTACTACTCTGGACAGTTCTAACTTAGAATATGTGGACAATTACAAATACCGAGGTGTCTGGCTCGACTGTAAACTCTCCTTCCAGACTCACATTAAGCATCTCCAATCCAAAATTAAATCTAGAATCGGCTTCCTATTTCGCAACAAAGCATCCTTCACTCATAAAACTTACTATCGGCTATGCGGGACATGGGCCTAGCAAAGGCTAACTCCAGGCTAATTGGTTTTTGCTTCAGGACAGATGTTAGCCAGGAGTGGCTACTCGAATAGCAGCTAGCCAGCTGCGATGATCCAGGTGAAAAGGTTCAGAGCCTGCGGTAGGAATCCGGGGATTTGAAGAAAAATAAGTCAGATTTGCTCTGGTTTGAGTCGCGCTGTGCAGACTGGCGAGAGTTGTCCCGGCTAAAGGTAGCTGATGATGCTAGCAGTGGCTAGCTGACTTGTAGCTAGTTAGCTGGGAAGCTTCTGTTGGGGGTTCCGGTTCAAAAGTAAAGAAAATAGCAGATCCATACCACATTGGGTGAGGTGGATTGGAGTAGATTACTTTGAAATTGAAGTTAAGAAATATATAAAAAGTATATAAGAATATATATACACGGGACAAGATTAGTACAAAAGATGTCTGACTGCTACGCCATCTTGGATTTAACCAAACACAGACCCAAACACCAACATCCACCCCAGCACCAGCCAAGCCAACCAGGCAGCCCTTAGATAATACCCACCACTGTGACATGGCTCCAGGTCATCTATAAGTCTTTGCTAGGTAAAGCCCCGCCTTATCTCAACTCACTGGTCACCCGTACCACGCGCTCCAGCAGGTATATTTCACTGGTCATCCCCAAAGCCAATTCCTAATTTGGCTGCCTTTCCTTCTAGGTCTCTGCTGCCAATGACTGGAACGAATTGCAAAAATCACTGAAGCTGGAGACTCATATCTCCCTCACTAACTTTAAGCACCAGCTGTCAGAGCAGGTCACAGATCATTGCACCTGTACATAGCCCATCTGTAAATAGCCCATCCAACTATCTCATCCCCATATTGTCAATTTTTTAAAATCCTTTGCACCCCAGTATCTCTACTTGCACATTTATCTTCTGCACATCTATCACACCAGTGTTTAATTGCTAAATTGTAATTACTTCAGCACTACGGCCTATTTATTGCCTTACCTCTCTAATCTTACCTCATTTGCACACACTGTATATAGATTCAGTTTTCTTATTTTGTTATTTGCTGTACGTTTCTTTATTCCATGTGTAACTCTGTTGTTGTTTGGGTCGCACTGCTTTGCTTTATCTTGGCCAGATTGCAGTTGTAAAACTTGTTCTCAACTGGCCTACCTCGTTAAATAAAGGTGAAATAAAAAATTACTGGTCCCCATGTCAAACACTTGGATTCATTATTAAGACAAGATGGCATCACCTTAACTCTCATTTTAATACACCAATGGTAATATGATTTTCTCTTACCTAATTTAAATAAGAACTGCCTTGTAACCAACATCGCAGAATCCGGTTTGCAGAAGGGCGTGGTTTATATAGCTACTCTCCTGGTGCCAAAATGTATATCATTGATGCCATTTCAATGTTGTTTCAGTGACTGTGTGTCACCAAATTAGCTTGAGATGATATTACTGCAACACCGTTCACTGCATCTAATTTCTTGACATTGGCATTTCAAAGAGCTGTCAGTTGAGGCGAGCTCATGAATATAAGCTCCCCGCCCACTCAGGCTGTCTTTTCAAACTTCCTGGTATTTAGCCATGAGAGAAAAAGTACTTTTCATTATGACTGAAATGCTGACAATCAGCTACCGAGTCCCAGGCCTGAATTCTCACCATAATAAGATCGAAAAGTTCTATAGAGAATCAAGGATTTATTCTATTTTTACCTCTTAAGGCATTTTATAAGGAGCGTGTTTGTCTGCCAGAGAAATGGAAATAGACGAGAATAGTTCTAGAGCCAATCAGGTGATGGAGGAGAGAGCAATATACACTACTGTTCAAAGGTTTGGGGTCACTTGGAAATGTCCTTGCTTTTGAAAGAAAAGCACACAAAAAATTTGCTTTTATTTTAAAACAAGGACATTTCTAAGTGACCCCAAACTTTTGAAAGGTAGTGTATGAGGAATATTACATGTCATGTAAGGATTTCTATTGAATGTTTTGAGAAATACAGATCCATAAATGAAAGTATGTGGATTTGTTCATGTCTAAGTATAAAGGCTTAGATATGTCAGCATGTTGACACAACCTTTCCGGAGTTAAAATATTCCACAAATATGTAAGCGGGTGCACGCGCATCAGGAGTGTCTTGAAGGGATCCTACCCCATATATCTCCCTGGACTCATATGATAGAAGTGAGATTTCTGAATTCCGGATTGGATGCATGTAGAAACTGTCCCATTACAGAGAATATCCTAGCTCCATATATGAAATTAAGGACATGTGTATCTGGAACATGTCCTTATATCTTATAAAATGTCAGATATCATGAAATATATAGAATATTATTATTATTTTTTTTTACCTTTATTTAACTAGGCAAGTCAGTTAAGAACAAATTCTTATTTTCAATGACAGCCAAGGAACAGTGGGTTAACTGCCTGTTCAGGGGCAGAACGACAGATTTGTACCTTGTCAGCTCGGGGATTTGAACTTGCAACCTTCCGATTACTAGTCCAACGCTCTAACCACTAGGCTACCCTGCCGCCCCAGGTATCCCCTGTTATCGACCCATTTCTCCTAGTGTTTATCAATTGGGCAGTTCATTACCTCTGACAACGAATATGTAGCTTAAAAGTTATATTTAAATGTGTATTTATTTCCGCAATAAAGATGGTGACACTACAATAATACAGATTTATAATAGGCCTATATCTAAAAATACATACAGCCTAATTATTTATATATATACACTGAACAAAAATATAAATGCAGCATGCAACAATTCAAAGATTTTACTGAGTTACAGATCATATAAGGAAATCAGTTAATTGAAATAAATTCGTTAGGCCATAATCCCAGTCACATGACTTGGAAAACAGATTGCTTCTGTTGGTCACAGATACCTTAAAAAAGGTAGGAGTGTGGATCAGCAAACCAGTCAGTATCTGGTGTGACCACCATTTGTCTCATACAGCTTGACACATCTCCTTCGCATAGACTTGATCAGACTGTTGATTGTGGCCAGTGGAATGTTGTCCCACTCCTCTTTAATGGCTGTGCAAAGTTGCTGGATATTGGCAGAGATTGGAACACGTTGTCGTACATGTTGATCCAGAGCATCCCAAATATGCTCAATGGGTGACATGGTGAGTATGCAGAACATGGAAGCTTCCAGGAATTGTGTACAGATCCCTGCGACATGGGGCTGTGCATTGTCATGATGAAACATGTGGTGATGGAAATGGGTTAATGGCATGACAGTGGGCCTCAGGATCTCATCACAGTGTCTTTGTGCATTCAAATTGCAATAGATATAATGCAATTGTGTTCGTTGTCCGTAACTTATGCCTGGCCATACCATAACCCCACCTCCACTATGGTGCACTCTGTTCACAACATTGACATCAGCAAACAGCTCGCCCACATTGAAGGTGAGCCTTTCCCACAAGTAGGTTACAATACCGAACTGCAGTCAGGTCAAGAAACTGGTGAGGACTGATGAGCTTCCCCGAGAATCCCACAGTTTCATTACCTGTCTGTGCGGCTGGTCTCATATGATCCTGCAGGTGAAAAAGCAGATGTGGAGGTCCTGGGCTGGCGTGGTTGTGTGGCCGGTTGGATGTAATGCCACATTTACTTTTTTCACAAAACGACATTGCTTATGGTAGAGAAATTAACATTCCATTCTCCGTCAACAGCTCTGGTGGACATTACTGCAGTCAGCATGTCAATTACACACTCTCAAAACTTTGTGTTGTGTGACAAAACTGCACATTTTGGAGTGGCCATTTATTGTCCCCAGGACAAGGTGTGCCTGTGTATCAATCATGCTGTTTAAACAGCTTCTTGATATTCCACATCTGTCAGGTAGATGGACTCTCTTGGTAAATGAGAAATGTTTTAACTGACAGGGATGCAAACAAATTTGTGCACAACATTTGAGAGTGCATATGGAACATTTCTGAGATCAACACTTTATATGTTATGTTTATATTTCTGTTCAGTATATGTATATATACAGTGCATTCAGAAAATATTCAATATTCAAGTCTACTTGGGTATGATGCTACAAGCTTGGCATACCTGTATTTGGGGAGTTTCTACCATTCTTCTCTGCAGATCCTGTCAAGCTCTGTCAGGTTGAATGGGGGTCGTCGCTGCACAACTATTTTCAGGTCTTTTATCGGGTTCAAGTCCGGGCTCTGGCTGGGCCCCTCAGGACATTCACCCGAAGCCACTCCTGCGTTGTCTTGGCTATGTGCTTAGGGTCTTTGTTCTTATGGAAGGTGAACCTTCGCCCCAGTCTGTGGTACTGAGAGCTCGGGAACAGGTTTTCATCAAGGAACTCTCTGTACTTTGCTCCGTTCATCTTTTACCTCAATCCTGATTAGTCTCTCAGTCCCTGCTGCTGAAAAACATCCCAATAGCATGATGCTGCCACCGCCATGCTTCACCGTAGGGATGGTGCCAGGTCTCCTCCAGACATGATGCTGTGTGACGACCCTCCCACTCTGTCTGCCGTATTCTCTCTGTTATTTCCTTATTAGGATGCTGGTGGGCGGAGTTGGGAGGGTCGTCAGCTACATGGGAAACACCTGGGCCCGGTGTCTCCCAGGATAAATACACCACTTCCCCATTCATGGAGGAGACTCTCTCCATGCAGACACTTTCTGTAGATTGTGTTGTGGTTCTTGGTGGCCTTTTGTTTGTTTGTTTGCTTTGGCACCTTTCATCACCCTGCATTATCACATTCATGCATGCAAAACACTCACTTACACTACTGATTACTGATTACACACACCATTGTATATTATACTTAGTTGCTTTAGTTAATAAATACATATTTTGCTACTCCTTATCTCCACGTTGTCTCCCTTTGTTACGGGCTTTGAGCCGGTTCGTGACAGCTGGCATTCATGCTGAAGTGTTGAGTGTTGGTTTCATCACACCAGAGAATCTTGTTTCTCATAGTCTGAGTGTCCTTTAGGTGCGTTTTGGCAAACTCCAAGCAGGCTGTCATGTGCCTTTTCCTGAGGAATGGCTTCCGTCTGGCCACTGTACTGATTGGTGGAGTGCTGCAGAGATGGTTGTCCTTCTGGAACGTTCTCCCATCTCCACAGAGGAACTCTGTGACCATCCGGTTCTTGTTTACCTCCCTGACCAAGGCCCTTCTTCCCCAATTGCTCAGTTTGGCCAGGCGGCCAGCTCTATGAAGAGTCTTGGTGGTTCCAAACTTCTTCCATTTAAGAATAATGGAGGCCCGTCAATGGACCGTCAATGACTGCAGAAATATGTTGGTACCCTTCCCCAGATCTGTGCCTCAACACAATACTGACTCGGCGCTCAAGGGACAGTTCCTTCAACCTCATGGCTTGGTTTTTGCTCTGACATGCACTGTCAACTGTGGGACCTTATATAGACAGGTGTGTGCCTTTTCAAATCATGTCCAATCAATTGAATTTACCACAGGTGGACTCCAAACAAGTTGTAAAAACATCTCAAGGATGATCAATGGAAACAGGATGCACCTGAGCTCATTTTTGATATTATTATATATTTAAAATATATATATTAAATTCTAGAAACCTGTTTTAGCTTTGTCCTTATGGGGCATTGAATGGAGATTGATGAGAGAAAAATATGATTTAATCCATTTTCAAATAAGGCTATAACCTAACAAGTGAAGGGGTCTGAATACATTTTGCTTTATTTGATTGTGTTTTACTTTTTGTGTACTGATGTGTAAATTGATCTGTATTTCAATTAAACGATCACATTTATTTATAAATCCCTACAGACATCAGCAGATGTAAATCCATAGAAAGGCAGGAACCTAAGAATAAACCTAGAGAGGAACCAGGCTCTGACTGGCTAGTCCTCTTCTGGCTGTGCCAGGTGGAGATTGATGTGTATATTGATTTGTAGTGATGTGTATGTTTTGATACAGGGCTCATCTGTAAAAGAGACCTTGGTCTCAGCGTGACTCACTGTCAAAATAAAGGTTAAATAAATCATATAAACTTTTGTGGCTGTGAGGAAACACATTTTTATTTTATGTTGTACATGTTTTCCTTTAATCTATTTGGGAGCACAGCGTCACACTCACCTTGTGTCTGCAGAGACTTGAGGCTGTTGACTTTTTTGAAACAGTCATCTCCACTGATGGAGATTAGACATGCTGTATTCCAGATTAGTCAATCTGAACTTTGATCTCAGATTCTATGCTGCAAGTGTTTTACGTTTGATCTATCCTTTTAAGATGTGGGAGACTGATAAAACTGAGAGTTGGGGCTCCAATCTGGGCTTCTGGCATGGGCTGGCAGCAAAACTCCAGAAAATCGCTCAAGTCCATATCTCCACTATATCTGAAATGTCGGCGATAGGACAGGTGCTAATTTATGATGGTGCCGACTATGGCTGCAGGGGGTGGAGTGTGCAATCTCACTCCATAACATCTTTGCATCCCATTATGACTCATACGTCTTGTCACCTTCTTCTCTGCCTGACATCCATGTTATGAGTCCCTCTTCTGCACATTGTGCTGTTCGCACCTTATTGACAAGTGTCATTTACTCCATGTTTCTTTGAACCAAGAAGAAATAACTATCCACTTGGCACCTAAATAATACAAATTATTTTCTGCTGTACCACACAAGTGTCCCCCTGATGATGAATAACTTGCTGGATTTCCAGCAGCTTCATGAAATAAAAAGTAACAACACTGAACTAATGTGAGACCTTCGCACATATGGGTGGCAGGTAAGAAGTTTGTATCCCAGATCCAACAGGAAATCTCTGGTTTCTGGCATTCTAATCCTTCTATTGTATAAAGAACATTCTTTATACAAGAGGCCTAACATACCTACTGAATAGTGCACAGGCCCTGCTGGCAACAAATGTCTAATTTTATTCAGGCTCGCCATGGTTAACAAACAATTTAAACCTGTAGTGTAGTCATAAAACTAGTGTCAACTTCAATAATATAAATCATATTTACAATGTACTACAGAAACATTCATTTGCATACAGAAATATTCATGTGGGTACTTCCCAATGAGTAGTTGGAGAATGGCCTGTTTAGTAATGTATTAACCTGATTTGACAGTGAGACAAATATGATGTCATGACAGTGTATTCATGGTGTTATCTTTGCTATAAAATGAGTATGTTAGCTAAACCCATTTTCATGGTAATTGGGGTCAATTTGGTCTAGAATAGGGAGTGAAATGCAGGGTTTATCCTACATTCAAATTTCTCAAACAAGGTCACGACCATATTATTTTGTTCTTATCTACGTAGATGGAATGTGCATTTAGCATTTCTGCATTTTGTAAATTCCAACAACAAAAAAAGCCAAATGAAATGACTAACACATTGGATGAAAGGACATAACCCAAGAGAAGTTGAAAATAACTCAAACTTAAAGGCCCAGTATAGTCAATTCTATTTCCTATGTTTTATATTTACACACTATGAGGTTAGAATAATACTGTGAAATTGTGAAAATAATGCCTTTTAGCCGATGCCAATGGTGACAGCTAGTCTTACTAGGGTCCAATACATTACAGACCAAAAAAAATACTTCACAAATTTACATACCGTGTAAGAGCTGATTGAATCTAACATGAGGCCGACAGAGATGGTCACCTCGCTTCGAGTCCTTAGGAAACTACGAAGTATTTTTAAAATGTATTATTTATTACATTGTTACCCCAGACAATTTCAAGTCTCATTACATACAGCCGGGAAGAACTATTGGATAGAAGAGCGACGTCAACTTACTAACATTATGACCAGGCATACAACTTTCCAGAAGCAGATCCTCTGTTTGGACCTCCACCCAGGACAATGGATCTAATCCCAGAAGCTGACCCAAAACAAATGCGCCACAGAAGAGGCATTTTTTTGAGCAGTGTATATTTTTTGTAGTTGTCTATTTACCACCACAAACCGATGCCGGCACTAAGACTGCACTCAATGAGGTGAATAAGGTCATAAGCAAACAAGAAAATGCTCATCCAGAGGCGGCACTCCTAGTGGCCGGGGACATAAATGCAGGCAAATATAAAACAGTTTTGCCTAATTTCTACCAGCATGTGTAACCAGCAGAAAAAAAACCTAAACCACCTTTACTCCCCACACAGAGACACGTATTAAACACTTCCTCACCCTCATTTGACAAATCTGACCATAACTATATCCTCATGATTCCTGCTTGCAAGCAAACACTAAAGCAGGAAGTACCAGTGACTCGCTCAATACGGAAATTGTCAGATGACGCAGATGCTAAGCTACAGATCTGTTTTTCTAGCACAGACTGGAGTATGTTCTGGGGTTCTTCCGATGGCATTGAGGTGTACACCACCTCAGGTCACTGGCTTCATCAATAAGTGCATTGATGACGTACACCAACCATAAGCCATGGATTACAGACAACATCCGAATTGAGCTAAAGGGGAGAACTGACACATTCAAGGAGCTGGACTCTAACCCAGACGCT
Source organism: Oncorhynchus gorbuscha (assembly GCF_021184085.1). Taxonomy (NCBI): domain Eukaryota; kingdom Metazoa; phylum Chordata; class Actinopteri; order Salmoniformes; family Salmonidae; genus Oncorhynchus; species Oncorhynchus gorbuscha. Next base: position 46,174,446 of record NC_060186.1, read on the forward strand.
TATAAGAAATCCTGCTATGCTCTCAAATATACACACGTTTGTGACACATATACTTTTCAACTGTGCTGTGATGTTTCAAAAAAGAGAAAATCATGGTTTCTACAGATTGTAAATTAAAGATAAAATGTTTTTCTCAGAGCAATATTATATTATTGATCAATCGACTATGACTTTTCAAATCCCTCCCAGACATTCTTGCTTGAGATATTGCTCTTAGCTTAGAAGCTATTTTGGATTATTTTTGACTATTTTAAATTGAAAACAATAACAGTAAGGTACTTAATTGTTACCCAGAAATGATTTGATATTGAGATAGAAATATCTGCATTGAACCTTTGAGAAAAATGTAAAAAGCTCTGCTTAATTGAGATTATGTAGAAATCAATCACACAAAATCACACAATGTTGATCAGGAGAGTTAATGTATTTACAATTATCATTATTTTATTACTTCATAAATTTCCTGTTTTGGCATAAATTTCCTGTTTTGTTTGCCTAAAATACGCATAATGTTAAATCCCAGAGTCACGGTAGTTGCGGATCTGCTGTGGTGATCAAATACTACATTTGAACTGTCAATAATGCTCAGTTAGCATGGAAAGTGCTGTCAAATGATTGAATGAAATCAGAATAATGATTTGAGTATGAAGTCACATCAATATAGTCACACTGATTGGTACGATTGGCTGCGTGGAAAACACTATTGCTCTTGCCTGAATCTGTGTTTATCATCATGGTTCAGAGATTCAGATTCAAAGGGTCTAAGCCAGGGGAGAGAGGGTTCTACTAAGCTATATGGAATTGTTTTAAGAAGGTCATACCAAGGATCATTTTGCTATTTTATCTTGAAGTTTAAGACCCATTGATGTATCAAAAAGTTTGATGAACATTTTTATTTGGCCTTACTGCTACTAGCCCACGCAAACGCATTGAATAACAGATTCACTACATGGAACAACAGATTCTCCCAAAAATAAATACAAAGGAAGATTGTTCTGAAGTGTCTGTCCTCTAGAGCCCCACAATGGACATGTCATAATACCTATAGAACCTAGTGGTCAAACAGAGAAATGTTTCCAATTGTTCATTTTTCCCATTGGAAATTTTAGGAACATTTGGAATAAGGGCTGTGTTTCATGTAGGTTTAACCTGTCTTGGGTAAGGGGGAGTATTTTCACATCCGGATGAAAAACGTGCCCACAGTAAACTGCCTGTTACTCAGGCCCAGGAGCTAAGATATGCATATTATATTATATTATTATTTGGATAAAAAACACTCTTAAGGTTCTAAAACTGTTAAAATTATGTCTGTGAGTGTAAGAGAACTGATATGGCAGACGAAACCCAGAGGACAAACCACCCCCCCCCCAAAAAATGTCACTTTTATTATAAGGCAAAGTCCTCCCCGATTGCAGTTCCCAGTGCTTCCACTAGATGTCAACATTCTTTATAAAGAGTTTCAGGCTGGTTTTTAGAAAAATGAGCCAGAAATTGTAGTTCTTCAAGGTGGCTCCCGTTTTGGCTGTAGTGTTTCCGAGCGCGTGAATGAGACCGCTTTCTTTGGTATTTTTCTCCGGTAAAGACAATAACGATTCTTCATCTTAAATTGTATATTAGGGCACCTAAGGTTTGATTATATATGTTGTTTGACTTGTTTGGAAAAGTTTACTAGTAACGTTTGAGAATAATTTTGTACGCATTTTGATGGAGGGAAACTGGGTGGATTATTGACTGAAGCGCGCCAGCTAAACTGAGTTTTTATGCATATAAAGGACAGTATCGAACAAAAGGACCATTTGTGATGTAACTGGAGCCTTTTGGAGTGCCAACAGAAGACGATCATCAAAGGTAAAGCATTTTTTTATACTGCTATTTCTGACTTTCGTGTCGCACCTGCCTGGTTGAAATGTTTTTCATGCTTTTGTTTGCGGGGCGCTGTCCTCAGATAATCGCATGGTTTGCTTTTGCCATAAAGCCTTTTTGAAATCTGACACAGCTGCTGGATTAAGAAGACGTTCAGCTTTATTTTGATGTATTACACTTGTGACTTTAGGAAAGTTAACCTGTTTGGGGTAGGGGGCAGAATTTTCACTTTTGGATAAATAGCGTGCCCAAACTGACCTGCCTCTTACTCTGTCCCAGATCCTAATATATGCATATTATTATTATTATTGGATAGAAAACACTCTGTAGTTTCGAAAACTGTTTGAATCATGTCTGTGAGTATATCAGTACTTATTTACCAGGCGAAACCCAGAGGACAAACCATTCAGATCAGATCTTTCATGGGGAATCCAGAATTCTAATCGTCTTTCCTGCAGTTCCTACCACTTCCACTGGATGTCACCAGTTTGTAGAATTGGTTGAGGTTTTTCCTTTGTGTAATGAAGAAGTACCATAGCTCAGAACGACAGTCACTTCATGTATACCTTTTGATAGAGGCGCGTAACCAGAAAAGTAGCATCAGTTTGTTTTGCTCTTGTATTGAACACAGATCATCCCGTCTTCAATGTGATCGATTATATACGTTTAGAAATACCTAAAGTTGTATTACAAAAAGTAGTTTGAAATGTTTTGGCAAAATTTACAGGTAAATTTTGAGATATTTTGTAGTGACGTTGCGTAAGTTGGAAGCGGTGTTTTTCTGGATCAAACGCGCCAGATAAATAATAAATACTTTTTGGATATATATCGATGGAATTAATCGAACAAAAAGGACCATTTGTGATGTTTATGGGACATATAGGAGTGCCAACAAAAGATGCTCGTCAAAGGTAAGGCATGATTTATATTTTATTTGTGTGCTTTGTGTCAAGCCTGCAGAGTAGAAATATGCTACTCTCTCATTTGTTACTGTTGTGCTATCATCAGATAATAGCATCTTATGCTTTCGCCGAAAAGCCTTTTTGGAATCTGACATGTTGGCTGGATTCACAACGAGTGTCGCTTTAATTTGCTATCTTGCTTATGTAATTTAATGAACGTTTGATTTTTATAGAAATGTATTTGAATTTGGCGCTCTGCATTTCCCCTGGCTATTGGCCATGTGGGACGCAAGCGTACCCTAGAGAGGTTAAATATTTATAATTCTGTAGTTTGAATTTCACGCTATGCAATTTCACCCGATGTTGGCCAGATGGGATGCTACCATCCCACCTGCCCATAAGAAGTTAAGGCAGTCACATGCTTTCCAACCGAAACAGTTCGGTACAGTTTGTGCATATGTTGATGTTTTCGTTTAATTTTGGATTTCAGTTAGGTTTTTTTTCGGCTATTCGGGCACACACATTTTTTCACAAGGTCCAGCTGTATTTCGGAAGCCAAAGCTAAGCCTCTTCGTCCATGATTGGTCAACTGTAGGGTTGACGCGAGTTTCTGCTTCATGTCGATTCAGCCCAAAACTCAGCATGGATTCAACATGGCGAACAACAACTTAGAGCGGCGATTGACCGAGGAGGTATAAAAGTACCTTCACCATTACTATCTTAGCCATGCATTATATAAAGACGAGCATGTAAATGTAAATTCATGGAGGGAGTTTTTGGAGACGCTGGGAACCGTCCCAACCAATTGTTAGAAAAGTTAGGGTAGGGTTCGCGACAAGTCTGTCAAGGCAAATAAAATAAAATAATCAAGGGCCGCAATGGAGATGCTAGTGGAAAAGCTACTCCATAAATGTTGCTGCTGGCTTGTTCAGCATGTGAAGACCGAAAGCAACATGCATGCATCCAAAGGATGGGATATGTTGTTGTATTCTCTACTGTAGTCACTGGGGTTAACACCCATACTCTTATGATAAGTGCTGTGGGATCTATAGTGACCACAGAGAGTCAGAACACCTGTTTAACATCCCATCTGAAAGGCTACACAGGGAAATGTTCCCAATCACTGCCCTGGGACATTGGAATATTTTTTTAGACCAGAGGAAAGAGTGCCTGCAACTGGACCCCCAACACCACTTCCAGCAGCATCTGGTCTCCCTTCCAGGACCAACCCTGCTTAGCTTCAGAGGAAAGCCAGCATCAGGATGCAGGGTGGTATGCTGCTGGCCTAGCAGCAGGGGTGTGAGAAGAAGGGAGAAAAGAACTGCAGACTGAGTCCTTGACGCATCACTCGCAAAGGCATTGCAAATGATTGAAGAAGTACTGTATCTCAAGATCTGGAGAACGTCAAGCACCGAGCCACCAGCTTGTCCCAGAGGTATATAAATTACAATTAAGTTCAGTCTTTACTCTGATCCCCTTTCCTCTCATCTGTTGTCCTTTTTCCTCCTCCCCTCACCATGCACACTGCTCTCCAGACACTCCTAATTTCCCCCCTCTTCTCATCCTCTCCACAGTCCTGGCACCTATAGATGATTTCATGGTGTCACACCCTGACCATAGAGATCCTTTAATTCTCTGTTTGTTTGGTCAGGGTTTGATTCGGGTGGGATAGTCTGCCTTCTGGTTCATTGTTTTTGGCCAGGTATGATTCTCAATCAGGGACAGCTGTCTATCGTGGTCTCTGATTGGGAATCATACTTTAGACAGCCTTTTTTCCTTTTCTCATTTGTGGGTTGTTGTCTTTGTTAGTGGCATGTATAGCCTTACAGAGCTTCACGTTCGTTTTGTTGTTTATTGTTTTGTTGGCGACATTTAAAATAAAATAATGTACGCTTACTATGCTGCACCTTGGTCCGGTCATTTCATTGACGACAATCGTGACACATGGATGAACTCGCACCAAAACTCTGGAAGGATTTCAATCACCAGCTGAATGAGTTTTACACCGTTTTCCTATTATATCTACAATCTTGACACTATATTTGACTGTCTGTTCATAGCTGTTGTACAATTTTTGAAATATTTATTTTCAGAAATATGTGTAACTGCACTCTGACATTTACATTTTATTCCATAGAAACTTGTTTACATGGATGTTCTCAGCAGACACATTTTGTGGTTTACTTTCAGATGCAAGAATACATTTTTTTTTGTACTGAAAAAGCTCTGTTGGCATTTCTCCATCTCAATACAAGGTGTTTCCAATAGATTCCAGTTGAACATCTAGTGCTGACAATGTACAGAAGAGCTGTGTTCCACAGACGTTATGAAATGAAATCACATTTTATTGGTCACATACACATTTTTAGCAGATGGTTTTGCGGGTGTAGCAAAAGGTGTGTGTTCCTAGCTTCAACAGTGCAGTAATATCTAACGAATCACAACACACACAAATCTAAAAGTAAAATAATAAAATTAATAAATATAGGATGAGCAGTGGCATTGACAAAAACACAGTAGAATATAATACAGTATATACATATGAAATGAGCAAGGCGGTATGTAAACATTATTATAGTGACTAGTGTCCCATTATTAAAGGAACAGTGATTCCATTTCTATGTATATAGGGCAGCAGCCTGTAAGGTGCAGGGTTGAGAAACCAGGTGGTAGCCAGCTAGTGATTGCCATTTAACAGTTGTAACATTTAACAGTCCGATGGCCTTGAAGCCATTTCAGATCGTCAGTAATGTGTGCACTGAGGAATTTGAAGCTATCCACCTTCTCCACTGTGGTCCCATCAATGTGGATAGGGGTGTGCTACCTTTGCTTTTTCCTGAAGTCCACAATCAGCTCCATTGTTTTGTTGACGTTGAGGGAGAGGTTATTTTCCTGGTACGACCACAAGGGCCCTCACCTTCTCCATGTAGGCTGTCTCGTCAATGTTGGTAATTGGGTAATTTAGTTGTGTCGTCTGCAAAATTGATGATTGAGTTGGAGGTGTACGTGGCCACGCAGTCATGGGTGATCAGGGAGTATAGGAGGGGGCTGAGCATGCACCCTTCTGGGGCCTTCGCCACCTGGAGGTGGCCCGTCAGGAAGTCCAGGACCCAGTTGCACAGGGCGGGGTTCAGACCCAGGGCCACGAGCTTAATGATGAGCTTGGAGGGTACTATGGTGTTGAAGGCTGAGCTTTAGTCAATGAACAGAATTCTTACATATGTATTCCTCTTATCCAGATTGGATAGGGCAGTGTGCAGTGCGATGGTGATTGCTTCGTCTGTGTATCTATTGGGATGGCAAGCACATTTACCTGGTACTAGGGTGTCAGGTAAAGTACTGGTGATATGATCCTTAATTATCCTCTCAAAGCACTTCATGATGATATAAGTGATTTAGTTTAGTTACCTTTGCTTTCTTGGGTACAGGAACAATGGTGGACATCTTGAAACAGGTGGGAATAGCAGACTGGGATAGGCAGAGATTGACTGTCTGTAAACACTCCAGCCAGCTGGTATGCGCATGCTCTGAGGATGCGGCGAGGGATTCCGTCTGGGCCAGCAGCCTTGTGAGGTCAACACGCTTAAATGTCTTACTCACGTCGGCCACGGAGATCGAGACCCCACACACCTTGGGAGCGGGCCGTGTCGATGGCACTGTGTAATTCTCAAAGCGGGTGAAGAAGGTGTTTAGCTTGTACGGGAGCAAGATGTCGGTGTCCACGACGATGCTGGTTTTCCCTTTGTAATCCGTGATTGGCTGTAGACCCTGCCACATAAGTCTTGTGTGTGAACCGTTGAGTTGCGACTCCACTTTCTCTCTGTACTGTTGTTTTGCCTGTTTGATTGCCTTATAGAGGGAAAAACTACACTGTTTGTATTCAACCATATTCCCAGTCACCTTGCAATGGTTAATTGCGGTGGTTCTTGCTTTCAGTTTAACTCGAAAGCTGCCATCTATCAATCGTTTCTGGTTTGGGTAGGTTTTAACAGTCACAGTGGGAACAACATCCCCTATACACTTCCTGATGAACTCAGTCACCGTGTCCGTGTATTCATCAATGTTATCCTCCAAGGCTACCCGGAACATATTCCAGTCCGCGTGATCAAAACAATCATGAATCATGGATTGTTGAATAGACCTTAGCACGGGTACTTCCTGTTTGAGTTTCTGCCTATAGAAAGGGAGGAGCAAAATGGAGACGCGATCTGATTTGCTAAAGGGAGGGCGAGGGAGGGCATTGTAGGCATCCCAGAATAGAGAATAGCAGTGTTTGAGTGTTTTCCCAGTGAGAGTACTACAGTCAATGTGTTGACACAACTTCGGTAGCATTTTCCTCAAATTTGATTTGTTAAAATCTCCAGCAACAATAAATGCAGCCTCAGGATATGTGGTTTCCAGTTTGCATAAAGTCCAGTGTATTCACGCCGCAAAACTTACCCTAGTAAAACTGACTATCTTACCGATCCTCGACTTCGGCGATGTCATCTACACAATAGCTTCCAATACTCTACTCAGCAAACTGGATGAAGTTTATCACAGTGCCATCCGTTTTGTTACTAAAGCAACTTATACCACCCACCACTGTAACCTGTATGCTCTAGTCGGCTGGCCCTCGCTACATGTTCATCGCCAGACCTACTGGCTCCAGGTCATCTACAAGTCTATGCTAGGTAAAGCTCCGCCTTATCTCAGTTCACTGGTCATGATGGCAACACCCACCCATAGCATGCGCTCCAGCAGGTGTATCTAACTGGTCATCCCTGAAGCCAAAACCTCATTTGGCCGCCTTTCCTTCCAGTTCTCTGCTGCCTGCGACTGGAACGAATTGCAAAAATCTCTGAAGTTGGAGACTTATCTCCCTCACCAATTTTAAACATCTGCTATCTGAGCAGCTAACCGATTGCTGCAGCTGTACATAGCCATCAGTACATAGCCCACCCAATTTACCTACCTCATCACCATACTGTTTTTATTTTATTTACTTTTCTGCTCTTTTGCACACCAGTATCTCTACCTGCACATGTTCATCTGATCATTTATCACTCCAGTGTTAATCTGCGAAATTGTAATTATTCACTCCTATGGCCTATTTATTGCCTACCTCATGCCTTTTGCACACAATGTATATAGATTCTTTTTTTCCTACTATGTTATTGACTTGTTTATTGTTTACTCCATGTGTAAAAATGTGTTGTTGTCCATTCACACTGCTATGCTTTATCTTGGCCAGGTCTCAGTTGCAATTGAGAACTTGCTCTCAACTAGCCTACCTGGTGAACTTCTTGGATATAGGGGGCACTATTTTAATTTTTGGATTAAAAACTTTCCCGGTTTAAACAAGATATTTTGTCCCGAAAAGATGCTCGACTGCATATAATTGACTTTGGAAAGAAAACACTGACGTTTCAAAAACTGCAAAGATATTGTCTGTGAGTGCCACAGTTACAGGCGAAACCGAGATAAAATCCAATCAGGAAGTGCCACATTTTTTGAAACAGCCTCATGCCAATGACTCCTTATATGGCTGTGAAGGAGCTAGCAGTCAGCTTAAGTTTTCCACATTTTCCCCAAGGTGTCTGCAGCATTGTGACGTCTTTTTAGGCATTTCCATTGGAGAATGGCTGTAAGATACCATATAGGGCGAGTGGACGCATGGTGTCTCCCGGAGAAAACGTTGTGTAAAATACAGAGGTAGCCATTTTTCCAATAGTTTCTTATGAGAAACCAATTGCCTCCACAGATATATTATTGAATACATACGTTAAAAACACTTTGAGGATGGATCCTAAACAACGTTTGCCGTGTTTCTGTCGATATTATGGAGCAAATTTTGAAAAAAGTTTGGCGTTATAGTTGAAGTATTTTCGGTCGATTTCTCAGCCAAGCAGGATGAACAAAGGTGACATTTTTCGCTTACAAAAATATTATTTTTGGAAAAAAGGAACATTTGCTATCTTACTGGGAGTCTCCTGAGTGAAAGCATCTGAAGTTCTTCAAAGGTAAATGATTTAATTTGGTTGCTTTTCTTATTTTTGTGAAAATGTTGCCTGCTGCCAGCACAGCCTAGCATAGCAATATGCCATGCTAAACTTACACAAATGCTTGTCTAGCATTGGCTGTAACTAATATTTTGAAAATCTGAGATGACAGTGTTATTAACAAAAGGCTAAGCTTGTGTTTCAATATATTTATTTAATTTCATTTGCGATTTTCATGAATAGAAAAAGTTTTTCATGAATAGGAATCGTCAGCCAAGCAGGATGAACGTTGTTTTTCTCCTACAAAAATATTATTTTTGGTCTAAATGAAAGCATCTGAATTTCTTCAAAGGTAAATGATTTAAGGCTTTTCTTATTTTTGTGAAAAAGTTTACGCTCCCGCCTAGATAGCATTATGCCATGGATTGTCTAGCGTTGGCTGTAACGCATATTTTGAAAATGTAAGATGACAGTGTTGTTAAAGGCTAAAGCTTGTGTTTCAAAATTTAAAATAATACATTTTTTCCCCTTGAGGGCAGTCATAGAGGTTAAATAAAGGTGAACTTAACCTCTTGCTCCTACCCAACACGCAGGCGTCCCATCTAGACATCTGGAAATGCAAATGCGCTACCCTAAATGCTAATAGCATTCGTTAAAACTCAAACGTTCATTAAAATACACATGCAGGGTACTGAATTAAAGCTACACTCGTTGTGAATCCAGGCAACAAGTCAGATTTTTAAAATGCTTTTCGGCGAAAGCATGAGAAGCTATTATATGACAGCATGTAACACCCCACAAGACCCGCAGGGGACGTAAACAAAATAATTAGCTTAGTCGGCGCTACAAAAACGCACAAATAAAATATAAAACATTCATTACCTTTGACCATCTTCTTTGTTGGCACTCCTAGATGTCCCATAAACATCACTATTGGGTCTTTTTTTTCTCCGATTAAATCGTTCCATATATAGCCTAGATATCGATCTATGAAGACTGTGATCAAGGAAAAAAATAGCGTTTTATAACGTAACGTCATTTTTTAAAATTAAAAAGGTTGACAATAAACTTTCACAAAACACTTCGAAATACTTTTGTAATGCAACTTTAGGTATTAGTAAACGTTAATAAGCGATCAAATTGATCACGAGGCGATGTATATTCTATAGCTGTACGTCTGGAAATAATGTCCGGGTAAATCTTAACCAAAATATCCGGTCGGAGACCGGAAGAACTGCGCTGCCTTGTGTCTGTTTGACCAAGAAACAAATTGTAGGCAAATGACAAGACTGTTGACATCGTGTGGAAGCTGTAGGTATTGCAACCTCGGCCCCATTTAATGTGTTTCACGTTTAACAATCGTTTGAAGTGGCGCATGGATATATTTTCCCATTTTCAGTGATCAGATTTTCCTGCACTTTTCGATGAAACACACGTTCTGTTATAGTCACAGCCGTAATTTAACCAGTTTTATAAACGTCTGAGTGTTTTCTATCCACACATACTAATCATATGCATATACTATATTCCTGGTATGAGTAGCAGGGCGCTGAAATGTTGCGCGATTTTTAACAGAATGTTCGAAAAAGTAGGGGGTAGGAGTAACAGGTTAAGGGGGAATATACATGGCTGTTACTTTTACCGAAGAGGGAGGTAATACGTTTGGCATTTGATTGTGAGGTATTCTAGGTTGGGTGACAATAGGACTTCAGTTTCTGTAAGTTATCACAATCACACCATGAGTGGTTAATCATGGAACATACATCACTGCCCTTCTACTTCCCGGAGAGTTATTTATTCCTGTCTGCGCGATGTACTGAGAACCTAGCTGGGTGTTTGGGCGCGGACAGTATATCCGGAGAGAGCCATGATTCCTTGAAACAGAGTATTTTAAAGTCCCTGATGTCTCTCTGGAAGGAGATCCTCGCGCTGAGCTCTTCTACTTCATAGTCCAGAGACTGAACATTAGCGAGTAATATACTCGGAAGCAGTGGATGGTGTGCCTGCCTCCTGAGTCCAACTAGAAGTCCACTCCGAATACCTCTTCTCTGCCGGTGGGATCTTGGAGCAGCCTCTGGGATAAGTTCAATTGCCTTCGGGGGTGTATACAAAGGATCCAATTCGGGAAAGTCGTATTCCTGGTAAGTTACCGCCGCTCTAATATCCAAAAGTTATTTCCATCTTCATGTAATAACACAAAAAATGTTCTGGGCTAATAATATAAGAAATTACACACCAAAAAACAAAATAGTGCAAAGTTGCTTAGGAACTAGAAGCAGAGCTGCCATGTCTGTCGGTGCCATGTTACTTGATTACAGGCTTTCTACTTGTGGTGTAGTTCAATCTAATCCAAAATCTTAGCATTTTATTAGCAAGATTAAAACTACTGGTTCAAAGTGCACACAAAGAACCGAGTCTGTGTGTCCATCAAGAATTCGCATCCTTGCTGCCATGATGCCGAATGCATTCTCTAACTTTCCGACAAAACGAGTGATGGTAGTTTCAACACCCAGGTTTATTGTGATGGACACCTGGGAATGAGAGGTAATAAGAGAATGTTATTTATTATGGCAAATCTCTTCAAGATTAGGAGCATTTGTCACAAATTAAGTGGGAAACGGTCACCCAAATCACCCCAGAATGAGAGTTATTTCGATCAGGACAGTACCTGTGTGCTTGTTTCTCTGTCCTGGTCCACCCAGGTCGCAGGCAAGGTAAAGGTTAGCAGGGTTTGGTACATGCATCGGGTTCTTGGTAGGTCCAGGTCCAAACGCCAACAGGTAAGTCCAAACAGTCCAGCTCATACACGGTAAATCCAGCCGATATATATATATATATATACACACTGCTCCAAAAAATAAAGGGAATACTAGAATAACACATCCTAGATCAGAATGAATGAAATATTCTTATTAAATACTTTTTTTCTTTACATAGTTGAATGGGCTGACAACAAAATCACACAAAAATGATCAATGGAAATCAAATTTATCAACCCATTGAGGTCTGGATTTGGAGTGACACTCAAAATGTAAGTGGAAAACCACACTACAGGCTGATCCAACGTTGATGTAATGTTCTTAAAACGAGTCAAAATGAGGCTCAGTAGTGTGTGTGGCCTCCACGTGCCTGTATGACCTCCCTACAACACCTGGGCATGCTCCTGAAATTCCTTTTTGGTACTGTCGCAAAGCTAACTAAAAAGTGGTCATAGAGCAAAACAGAGAACACCACTTTGTTAGTGAGAGTCATCTTTTCACATAGGGGTCATAATAGTTTGTTGGCCATGTGTCATGGACAAACACTGCTCTATCTCTGTCACCTTTCACAATGGTTATGAAAGTGCGATATAGGCAGATGTGGTGGATTGAGGTGCATCCAATGCAAAAGAGATATCGCTAGCTTAAACTTATAGATTTTTATGTAATTATTTTTGTGGGGGCGCAAACATCAACCTTAGGGGGTTAATAGTCACACGTACAGGGTTCCTGTATCTTAATGAATAATACACATTATAACACATTACTAGCAATTCAACAAATTTTGCCATAGGGTGGAGACTTTTTTTTTCAATCAAAGCAAATTGTGAAATTCTACACATTTTGCCATAACTTATTTCATGCTAATATGATATCTGAGTGAGAGTGACTAACAACATTAATGAAGGTCCTCTGGAGGTCAGAACACCTGGGCCTCTGCCCTTCATGCCCGGTCAGTAAATCAAACATGATAACTACAAGTTTAGATGGCTGGGTAGACTAACTTACCAATCAAAACATTTTTGTTATAATAATGCTTGTTCGAACTCGAACCCAGGCACAGAGAAACACAGCAAGTTGAGGTAAGGTTGAATCAAAATCTTAACTTAAAGTCGTGACAGAAACAAGGCAACTGCACAAGAGTTCACTAACAAAACATGAGACCTAGGCACAGATACATGCAACAGAGGAACCTAAATAGCAAGGCAACCAATTGAACAAAGAAGGTAATCAAACACAGGTGAAACCAATAAGTAATAATCAAGGTAATCTGGAAACTAGAAAACAAGGCAAGGGTGCCCTCCAGCGGTAACCCAAGGAAACAACAATCAAATAAAACAGAAACTGTGACAATTTTAGCTGACATGGGCTAATTGAGTGACTGTCAGTGACTGCTGATGCACAACCAAAATTGTACCCTGTGTATTCTACTATTCTAACGCTCAACAGTAAGAACAGTAAGTTGAGACCCCGACCAAGTTCCTTTTTTGGGGGGGGGGGTACCTAGTCAGTTGAACAACTGACTGCATTCAAATAAAATGTGTCTTCCGCATTTAACCCAACCCTTCTGAATCAGAGAGGTACGGTGGGCTGCCTTAATCGACATCCACGTCATCAGTGCCTGTGGAACAGTGGGTTAACTGCCTAGCCCAATGGACAGAACAGTGGGATCGGGGAGATCGGGGGCCCTAGGTGTCCACCATTTGTTGCTTATGACCAGGGCCGTCCACGCGTCTACAGTCAGTTGCTTTAGCCTTACCACTCAAACGAGCTCAATGAAAACATGGTCCGAAGTGTGACTGAATAGAGATACTAGAGAGCCCATCTCCTATTTATACAATGGCCTCTTCTGTGACAGCATCGTCAGCGCCATTCTTCTACTTATATGAGTGTATTGGCAGTTCGTAAATTAATTGAAAAGGTGCATACCACCATCTACTGTGTTGGGGTGTGTATTGTCTAAACAGGTATAAACGACAAGTTTGGTGATTTAAGATAAAGCAAGCTTTCTGTCACAAACGCCTTCTTTCCAGATTAATGGGCTGAGGCAAAATAGTTTTATAGTGCTCACAATTAAGGTGGTAGGTACCATAGAGGTCAGTAGACCTGATTTGAATCTTGAGCCATGCGCTAAATAGTCTGAATTAGTTGGAGGGCTGTGGTTTCAGACCCATCCTACCATTGTTCCCTTTAGCAAGGCACTTAAAGGTCCAACGCCGCCAATTTTATCTCAATACATTTTTCAAAATGTTTCTTTATTTTACTAGGCAAGTCAGTTAAGAACAAATTCTTATTTTCAATGACGGCCTAGGAACAGTGGGTTAACTGCCTGTTCAGGAGCAGAACAACAGATTTGTACCTTGTCAGCTCAGGGATTTGAACTTGTAACCTTTCGGTTACTAGTCCAACGGTCTAACCACTAGACTACCCTGCCGCCCTAACTTCAGAGTAACAATTATGTACCTTACTGTGACTGTTTTCAATGAAATGGTTAAAAATAAGCAAAAATGTATTCTTAGCAGAGAGCAATTTCTCAAGCAATATTTTTGCTAGGGCTGTCTGGGAGGGGTCAGACTTCAAAACTAGCTGTTATTGGCAGAGGTTTTGAACGCTGTTTTTATTGGTCTATTAACTAATTTACCATCTGGTGATGTCTCCAGACAGGCCAAAACACCATCCCACCAAAAAACGGCTGAAAGACACACTAAAAGTGCATTGTCAAAATGTTCACAATTTCACAGTATTATTCAAAACTCATAGTGTGGAAATATACTTAACCCTAAAACTAGATTAAGGGATCTCGAATATGTATTTGTGTTGTATGGATTTCAAAGAGAAATTAGACAAATAGAACATTTTACACTCTGTCTTTCGATCATTTTTCGCTACATTCTTAGAATGAAACTTGAAGCAGACTTGTTGTTGTCATTATTCCGTGTCATATATTTTCATATGATTAATCTTTAACATGGCTGAGCTGCTTCGCTGTAATAATCGTGGCCAAGTCATGGAGGTCTCATAATGATTTCGGTAGGATGTGAAGATAATGAATGCCTTTGTCCCTCACCCTGACTCCCCCACTAATCGCTCTTTGCCACTTTCCTCCTCGTTTTTTAACAGGATAAGAGGACCTGCGGAATCACTCCAAACCCGCTGACTGAAAGCATAATTCATAACTCCCCTGTGCCAACTGCTTTCGCTTCTTGCTCTGTCCGAGACACCGATGACAGTTTGTATGGTGGGTTTGAATGATCTCTCATACATGGAGGCTGCTGAGAGGAGGATGGCTCATAGTAATGGCTGGAATGGAGTCAATGGAATGGTACCAAACACATGTTTGATACCATTTCATTTACACTATTCCAGCCTTTATTGTGAGCCATCCTCCTCTCAGCAGCCTCCACTGCTTTCATACCATTTTGAGTAATATTTTAAGATATTGTGCCAAATTAAAACCGCAAGCTACGGCTCCGAGGAACTTGGATTCAATAACAGTGCCAGGCACTTGTTTTTATTTTTTCAGTATTATACAAGTTAAGAATGAGATGTCCCTCAGGAAATAATGATTCACCTTGATCATGGTCCGATAAGCAGAGCAAGCATTCCATGAAATCCTAATTGTGAATGCTTCCTGTATCTTATTGAAAATATACAGTATGGTCACACTTCAGAAAGGGGAACATATATTGAGGTACTATGTCCTTGTTAGTCCCACATAATGACTACTTACCAAGAGTCTGTTTCCTGTGTATTATTCCTCTATATTAAGTAGTAATATGCCTTTATTATAGGTTCTTAAGGATTGGCCAGTAGTACATGAATTATAATTTTTGAATAACAAAACAATTAAGGCGTAATATATGGCTAATAAGACATACTAATAACCTCTTTTGATAGCATTTTTGTATTTTGTCAACTTGTATTAATTTTTTGTTAGCTTATTAAGTATTGATTTTGAATATATTGATCCACAGTATTGTAAGACTGGCTAGTCAGTCAACTGAGAGGGTAGCTAACTAGCTAGCTAGCTGTTGTTTGTATTTGAATAAAAACAGATTAACTGGCTTGGAGATGGCAAAAGCTTTTTGAAATTGAGCGGATCTCTTGAGTTGTTACTCCAAGGTGAACTTTTCCAGGAACTGATGTGCAGTGAGCCTTTGGCGCCCTAGCGGCACCAAGCTGGCATCCCCTAGGTGGGTGCTATATGATGTTGGAGGAATAGTTTACCACAGCACCTACAGAGAGGCTGGGGATGGCTAAGGGGTGCCCTGATCAATGGCTTCAGACCTGGCTTCCTGATGTGTATACAAAACATTATTCTTTACATGACTTAGACTGACCAGGTGAATCCAGGTGAAAGCTATGATCCTTATTAATATTCACATGGAAAAGTACACAGACCCACTCCAAAAGGCTTTCGGAGCCATCATCGACTCAGTGGGTTTTGTCCAACCTACTCACTGTCACAGTAATACTGTAGACCTAGTTTTGTCCCATGGAATAAATGTTGTGGATCTGAATGTTTTCCTCATAATCCTGGACAATCGGACCACCATTTTATTACATTTGCAATTGCAAATAATCTACTCAGACCCCAACCAGGGAACATCAAAAGTTGTGCTATAAATTCACAGACAACACAAAGATTCCTTGATATCCTTTCAGACTCCCTCTGTCTACCCAAGAACGTCAGAGGACAAAAATCAGTTAACCACCTAACTGAGGAACTCAATTTAACATTGCGCAATACCCTAGATGCAGTTGCACACCTAAAAACTAAAAACATTTCTCATAAGAAACTAGCTCCCTGGTATACAGAAAATACCCGAGCTCTGAAGCAAGCTTCTAGAAAATTGGAACGGAAATGGCGCCACAACAAACTGGAATTCTTTCGACTAGCTTGGAAAAACAGTACCGTGCAGTATCGAAGAGCCCTCACTGCTGTCACGGTGGCGAGAAGGATCGGAGGACCAAAATGCGGCGTGGTATGTGTTCATCATGAATTTTAATAAAGAAAACACCGAACACTGAAACACTATACAAAAACAATAAACAAAATAACAACCGTGAAGCTAATGAGCACTGTGCCGAAACGAGCAATCAACATAGACAATCACCCACAAACAAACAGTGCAACCCAAGCAACCTAAGTATGATTCTCAATCAGAGACAACTAATGACACCTGCCTCTGATTGAGAACCATACTAGGCCGAAACATAGAAATCCCCAAATCATAGAAAATCAAACATAGACTGCCCACCCCAACTCACGCCCTGACCATACTAAATAATGAATACAAAACAAAGGAAATAAAGGTCAGAACGTGACAGTACCCCCCCCCCCCCCAAAGGTGAGGACACCGGCCGCAAAACCTTAACCTATAGGGGAGGGTCTGGGTGGGCGTCTGTCGCAGACCCCACTTCACCATCGTCTTAGTCCGCCTCATTGTCCACCTCCGTGGCTTCCTAACCATGGCAACCCTTCTGAATTACCCTACTGGACAGAGGTGCAGCTCGGGACAGAGGGGCAGCGCCATACAGGCGGGAGACTCCGGCAATAAAGGAAATAAAGGTCAGAACGTGACAACTGCTGCTCGATCATCCTATTTTCCCAACTTAATTGAGGAAAATTATAACAATCCAAAATTTCCTTTTGATACTGTCGCAAAGCTAACTAAAAAGCAGCCATTCCCCAAGAAAGGATAGCTTTCACTTCAGCAGTAATACATTCATGAACTTCTTTGAGGAAAAGATCATGATTTTTAGAAAGCAAATTACGGACTCCTCTTTAAATCTGCCTATTCCTTCAAAGCTCAGTTGTCCTGAGTCTGCACAACTCTGCCAGGACCTAGGATCAAGAGAGACACTCAAGTGTTTTAGTACTATATCTCTTGACACAGTGATGAAAATAATCATGGCCTCTAAACCTTCAAGCTGTATACTGGACCCTATTCCAACTAAACTACTGAAAGAGCTGCTTCATGTGCTTGGCCCTCTTATGTTGAACATAACAAACGGCTCTCTATCCACCGGATGTGTACCAAACTCACTAAAAGTGGCAGTAATAAAGCCTCTCTTGAAAACCTTGACCAAGAAAATAAAAAAAAACTCTTGGCTTATATCGAATCTTCCATTCCTCTCAACATTTTTAGAAAAGGCTGTTGAGCAGCAACTCACTGCCTTCCTGAAGACAAACAATGTATACGAAATGCTTCAGTCTGGTTTTAAACCCCATCATAGCACTGAGACTGCACTTGTGAAGGTGGTAAATTACCTTTTAATGGCATCGGACCGAGGCTCTGCATCTGTCCTCGTGCTCCTAGACCTTAGTGCTGCTTTTGATACCATCGATCACCACATTATTTTGGAGAGATTGGAAACCCAAATTGGTCTACACGGAACAAGTTCTGGCCTGGTTTAGATCTTATATGTCGGAAAGATATCAGTTTGTCTCTGTGAATGGCTTGTCCTCAACTGTAAACTGTAAATTCTGGTGTTCCTCAAGGATCCGTTTTAGGACCACTATTGTTTTCACTATATATTTTATCTCTTGGGGATGTTATTCGAAAACATAATGTTAACTTTTACTGCTATGCGGATGACACACAGCTGTACATTTCAATTAAACACGGGAAAGCTCCAAAATTGCCCTCGCTAGAAGCCTGTGTTTCAGACATAAGGAAGTGGATGGCTGCAAACTTTCTACTTTTAGACTCGGAACAAAACAGAGATGCTTGTTCTAGGTCCCAAGAAACAAAGAGATCTTCTGCTGAATCTGATAATTAATCTTAATGGTTGAACAGTCACCTCAAATAAAACTGTGAAGGACCTAGGCATTACTCTGGACCCTGAACATATCCAGACTGTTTCAAGGACAGCTTTTTTCCATCTACGTAACATTGCAAAAATCATAAACTTTCTGTCCAAAAATGATGCAGAAAAATGAATCCATGCTTTTGTTACTTCTAGGTTAGACTACTGCAATTCTCTACTTTCCGGCTACCCGGATAAAGCACTAAATAAATTTCAGTTAGTGCTAAATACGGCTGCTAGAATCCTGACTAGAACCAAATAGTTTGATTATATTACTCCAGTGCTAGCCTCCCTACACTGGCTTCCTGTCAAGGCAAGCGATGATTTCAAGATTTTACTGCTAAGCTACAAACCATTACATGGGCTTGCTCCTACCTATCTCTCTGATTTGGTCCTGCCTTACATACCTACACGTATGCTACGGTCAGAAGATGCAGGCCTCCTAATTGTCCCTAGAATTTCTAAGCAAACAGCTGGAGGCAGGGATTCTCCTATAGAGCTCCATTTGTATGGAATGGTCTGCCTACCCATGTGAGAGACGCAAACTCGGCCTCAACCTTTAAGTCTTTACTGAAGACTCATCTCTTCAGTGGGTCATATGATTGAGTGTAGTCTGGCTCAGGAGTGTGAAGGTGAATGGAAAAGCACTTGAGCAACGAACCACCCTTGCTGTCTCTGCCTGGCCGGTTACCCTCTTTCCACTGGGATTCTCTGCCTCTAACCCTAATACAAGGGCTGAGTCACTGGCTTACTGGTGCTCTTTCATGCCGTCCCTAGTAGGGGTGCGTCACTTGAGTGGTTTGAGTCACTGATGTGATCTTCCTGTCTGGGTCGGCGCCCCCCCCTTGGGTTGTGCCGTGGCGGAGATTTTTGTGGGCTATACTCGACCTTGTCTCAGGATGGTAAGTTGGTGGTTGAAGATATCCCTCTAGTGGTGTAGGGGCTGTACTTTGGCAAAGTGGGTGGGGTTATATCCTTCCTGTTTGGCCCTGTCCGGGGGTATCATCAGATCGGGCCACAGTGTCTCCTGACCCCTCCTGTCTCAGCCTCCAGTATTTATGCTTCAGTAGTTTATGTGTCGGGGGGCTAGGGTCAGTTTGTTATATCTGGAGTACTTCTCCTGTCTTATCCGGTGTCCTGTATGAATTTATGTATGCTGTCTCTAATTCTCTCTTTCTCTCTTTCTCTCGGAGGACCTGAGCCCTAGGACTACCTGGCATAGGACTACCATGCCAAAGGACTACCTAGCATGATGACTACTTGCTGTCCCCAGTCCACGTGTCCGTGCTGCTGCTCCAGTTTCAACTGTTCTGCCTGTGATTATTATTTCTTTGACCATGCTGGTCATTTATGAACATTTGAACATCTTGGCCATGTTCTGTTATAATCGCCACCTGGCACAGCCAGAAGGGGACTAGCCACCCCTCATAGCCTGGTTCCTCTCTAGGTTTTGTCCTTTCTAGGGAGTTTTTCCTAGCCACTGTGCTTCTATACCTGCATTGCTTGCTGTTTGGGGTTTTAGGCTGAGTTTCTGTACAGCACTTTGAGATATCAGCTGATGTACGAAGGGCTATATAAATAAATTAGATTTGATATGATTTGCACGACAACAAAACACTTAATAAGGCAACTGCTTTGATACATTCACCTCTGACGGTAAATAATGTACTTACATTCAGTAATCTTGATCTGATTTGTCATCCTGAGGGTCCCAGAGATAAAATACATTTTTATATTCTAACACGATACATATTGTACATAGCGTTTTGCATGAATTCCAAGCCTTTCAGCTTGCAACAAAACAATTTATGAAATCTAATTGGCAAAACGTTGATTAACTTCTTGATGCACCCATCCCTTTAGCGTGATCATTTTCATCAACGCGCGCTGAATTGCAGTGCGCCAAATTCAAATTAAATTACTAAAAATGAAATCACAAGTGCAATATAGCAAACCACAGCTTAGCTTGTTGTTAATCCACATGGCGTGTCAGATTTCAATACAGCTTTTCAGAGAAAGCATAACAAGGGTTTATGTAAGAACATCTCTCTCAGTAGACAAAATATTACAAACACGAGCAGCCAAGTAGATTGGTCACGAAAGTCAGAAAAGCAATAGATTAAATCGCTTATCTTCGGATGTTTGCACTCACAAGACTCCCAGTTACACAATAAATGTTCCTTTTGTTCCATAAAGATTATTTTTATATCCAAAATACCTCAATTTGTTTGGCGTGTTATGTTCAGATATCCACAGGCTCGAGCGGTCACGACATCGCAGACGAAAATTCCAAATAGTATCCGTAATGTCCACAGAAACATTTTCTATAATCAATCTTCAGGTTGTTTTTAAAATATATAATCGATAATATATCAACCGGGACTGTCACTTTTTCATTAGGATAGGGAGAGACAATGGCTGCCCCACTCTGTTTTGCAAGCAAAACTCTGCGAACACCCAGCTATCGACTGACGCAATGTTATTTTTCTTGCTCATTTTTCAAAATAAAAGCCTGAAACTATGTCTAAAGACTGTTGACACCTTGAGGAAGCCATAGGAAAAGGAATCTGGTTGATATCCCTTTAAGTGGAGGCAAGGCATCCAATGGAACAGAGAGCTTTCAGGAAAAACAGCACTTCCTGGTTTGATTTTCCTTAGGTTTTCACCGGCAATATCAGTTCTGTTATACACACAGACAATATTTTGACAGTTTTGGAAACTTTAGAGTGTTTTCTATCCTAATCTGACAGTTATATGCATATTCTAGTTTCTGGGCCTGAGAAATAGGCAGTTTCAAATGGGTACGTTTTCTAGCCAAAAAACGAAAATACTGCCCCTTACACTCAAGAAGTTAAAGCAAGGCCCCTGAACTTTCATGTATTTTCTGCACTATGCAATGATATGGGCAGAAACCATGTAATGTTTTTACAACATACAGAAGTGCGCTGATTATCAAGGGGAAAAGTATTGACACTTTTTTAAAATTGGGAGACAAGCTTAAAGTTGTCTTTACTGACCATCATTTTCACTTGTCTTACCGCTTGCATGATGACGAGTTTTTCACACGACTGGCCTATCTCGGTGATGCTTTTTCTTGCCTGAGGGATCTGAATCTAGGATTACAGGGACTCTCCGCAACTGTATTCAATGTACGGGACGAAATTGAGGCTATGATTGAAATGTTGGAGTTCTTCTCCGTCTCCATTAACAAGGACAACACACAGATCTTTCCATCATTGTATGATTTTTTTGTGTCCAAATAAACTCAAGCTTATGGACAATGTCAAAGAGCAAAATGATTGATTATTATTTATGCCCTGGTCCTATAAGAGCTCTTTGTCACTTCCCACGAGCCGGGTTGTGACAAAAACTCACACTTATGTTTAATAAATGTATTGTCTATAGTGTGTGTGTGGCAGGCTTGCAATGATGGCAAAAACAACATTTGAGAGTGCACTGACCCTGGTGCTAGAGGGGGTATGCAGCTGGAGATTGAATGTTTGAAGGGGTACGGGACTATGAAAAGTTTGGGAACCACTGTATTAGAGAATCCGTCTGATCCCGCAGACACGGCATTGAACTGATTCATGTTAATGCTAGATGTTTCATTTCGAAAATTGATATTATTGAAATTCTAGTTTCTCAAACCAATGTTGACATTCTAGTAATATCTGGAACTTGGTTAAATAAGTCTGTAACATATGTTGATGTGTCTGGTTATCAGGCTTATAGATCTGCTGGAGTTGGCAGAGGTGGGGTTGTCACCATACTTACCAAGAATAATTGAAATGTTTCTGTATATTTTTTCCACCTTTGTCCCTAAGCAGTTTGACTAATGACTAATCCTTAATGTGGGCTTTGGTAATAATATTCTGCTAAGGCTAGTGGGAATTTATCACCCCCAAAATGCAGCATCATATGATGCAAAATCTTACAGGGATGATTTCTGTATTTTGAAAGTTGCATATCTTGAAAACTTGAGTTCTGACAAGTAAAAGATTTTGCGACCATGTCAGCCACAGACTAATGAAACAAATAGCAAAATATAGTTTTGGGGTGGAATTTTCCTTTAATGCTGATAGGGGAAATTTGCTGAATGATTTGGAGAATAGTAATCAAGGACTTTCTTTTCTACAACTTAACAAACTGGTGTGCACAACAAACTGGTGTATTAGGAGGCCTGCGTCTTCTGACTGTAGCATACATGTAGGTATGTAAGGCAGGACCAAATCAAAGAGATAGGTAGGAGCAAGCCCATGTAATGGTTTGTAGCTTAGCAGTAAAACCTTGAAATCAGCCCTGCCTTGACAGGAAGCCAGTGTAGGGAGGCTAGCACTGGAGTAATATGATCAAACTATTTGGTTCTAGTCAGGATTCTAGCAGCCGTATTTAGCACTAACTGAAGTTTACTTAGTGCTTTATCCGGGTAGTCGGAAAGTAGAGCATTGCAATAGTCTAACCTAGAAGTAACAAAAGCATGGATTCATTTTTCTGCATAATTTTTGGACAGAAAGTTTATGATTTTTGCAATGTTACGTAGATGGAAAAAAGCTGTCCTTGAAACAGTCTTGATATGTTCAGGGTCCAGAGTAACGCCTAGGTCCTTCACAGTTTTATTTGAGGTGACTGTTAAACCATTAAGATTAATTGTCAGATTCAACATAAGATCTCTTTGTTTCTTGGGACCTAGAACAAGCATCTCTGTTTTGTCCGAGTTTAAAAGTAGAAAGTTTGCAGCCATCCACTTCCTTATGTCTGAAACACAGGCTTCCAGCGAGGGCAATTTTGGAGCTTCCCCGTGTTTAATTGAAATGTACAGCTGTGTGTCATCCGCATAGCAGTAAAAGTTAACATTATGTTTTCTAATGAGATCCCCAAGATGTAAAATATATAGTGAAAACAATAGTGGTCCTAAAACAGAACCTTGAGGAACACCAATATGCACAGTTGATTTGTCAGAGGACAAACTGATATCTTTCCAACAGATTATTATTATTTTAACCTTTATCTTACTAGGCAAGTCAGTTAAGAACAAATTCTTATTTTCAATGACGGCCTAGGAACAGTAGGTTAACTGCCTGTTCAGGGGCAGAAGACAGATTTGTACCTTGTCGGCTTGGGGATTTGAACTTGCAACCTTTCAGTTACTAGTCCAACGCTCTAACCACTAGGCTACCCGGCCACACAGAATGTGGTGTTCGACGGTATCAAAAGCAGCACTAAGGTCTAGAAGCACGAGGACAGATACAGAGCCTCGGTCTGATGCAATTAAAAGGTAATTTACCACCTTCACAAGTGCAGTGTCAGTGCTATGATGGGGTCTAAAACCAGACTGAAGCATATCGTATGCATTGTTTGTCTTCAGGAAGGCAGTGACTTGCTGCGCAACAGCTTGTTTTAACATTTTTGAGAGGAATGGAAGATTCGATATAGGCCGATTAGTTTTTTATATTTTCTTGGTCAAGGTTTGGCATTTTCAAGAGAGGCTTTATTACCGCCACTTTTGGTGAGTTTGGTACACATGGATAGAGAGCCGTTTATTATGTTCAACATAGGAGGGCCAAGCACAGGAAGCAGCTCTTTCAGTAGTTTAGTTGGAATAGGGTCCAGTATGCTGCTTGAAGGTTTAGAGACCATGTTTATTTTGATCATTGTGTCAAGCGATATCATACTAAAACACAAGACTGTCTCTCTTGATCCTAGCTCCTGGCAGAGTTGTGCAGACTCAGGACAACTGAGCTTTGGAGGAATACACAGATTTAAAGAGGAGTCCGTAATTTTCTTTCTAATGATCATGATCTTTTCCTCAAAGAAGTTCATGAATTTTTTACTGCTGAAGTGAAAGCCATCCTCACTTGGGGAATGCTGCTTTTTAGTTAGCTTTGCGACAGAATCAAAAATACATTTAGGATTGTCTTTATTTTCCTCAGTTAAGCTGAAAAATAGGATGATCGAGCAGCAGTGAAGGCTCTTCGATACTGCACGGTATTGTCTTTCCAAGCTAGTCGGAAGACTTCCAGTTTGGTGTGTTGCCATTTCTGTTCCAATTTTCTGGAACCTTGCTTCAAAGCTTGGGTATTTTCTGTTTACCAGGGAGCTAGTTTCTTATGACAAATGTTTTTAGTTTTAAGGGGTGCAACTGCATCTAGGGTATTGAGCAAGGTTAAATTGAGTTCCTCAGTTAGGTGGTTAACTGATTTTTGTCCTCTGATGTCCTTGGGTAGGCAGAGGGAGTCTGGAAGGGCATCAAGGAATCTTTGTGTTGTCTGAGAATTTATAGCATGATTTTTGATGCTCATTGGTTGGGGTCTGAGCAGATTATTTATTGTGATTGAAAACGAAATAAAATGGTGGTCCGATAGTCCAGGATTCTGAGGAAAACATTCAGATCCACAACATTTATTCCATGGGACAAAACTAGGTCCAGAGTATGACTGTGACAGTGAGTTTGTCCAGAGACATGTTGGACAAAACCCACTGAGTCGATGTAGGCTCCGAAAGCCTTTTGGAGTTTGTCTGTAGACTTTTCCATGTGAATATTAAAATCACCAAAAATTTGAATATTATCTGCTATGACTACAAGAATTCAGGGAACTCAGTGAGGAACGCTGTATATGGCCCAGGAGGCCTGTAAACACTAGCTATAAAAATTGATTGAGTAGGCTGCATAGATTTCATGGCTAGAAGCTCAAAAGACGAAAACGTCATTGTTTTAATGTAAATTGAAAATTGCTATCGTAAATGTTAGCAACATCTCCGCATTTGCGGGATGTACGGGGGATATGGTCACTAGTGTAACCAGGATGTGAGGCCTCATTTAACACAGTAAATTCATCAGGCTTAAGCCATGTTTCAGTCAGGCCAATCACATCAAGATTAGGATCAGTGATTTGTTCATTGACTATAACTGCCTTTGAAGGGAGGGATCTAACATTAAGTAGCCCTATTTTGAGATGTGAGGTATCACGATCTCTTTCAATAATTGCAGGAATGGAGGTCGTCTTTATCCTAGTGAGATTGCTAAGGCGACCACCGCCATGTTTAGTTTTGCCCAACCTAGGTCGAGGCACAGACATGGGGGGGGGGATAGCTGAGCTGATTACACTGACTGTGCTAGTGGCAGACTCCACTAAGCTGGCAGGCTGGCTAACAGGCCTGGCCTGCAACCTATTTCATTGTGGAGCTAGAGGAGTTAGAGCCCTGTCTATGTTGGTAGATAAGATGAAAGCACCCCTCCACCTTGGATGGAGTACGTCACTCCTCAGGCTTGGTCCTGTTTGTGGGTGAGTCCCAGGAAGAGGGCCAATTATCTACAAATTCTATCTTTTGGGAGGGGCAGAAAATAGTTTTCAACCAGAGATTGAGTTGAGAGACTCTGCTGTAGAGCTCATCACTCCCCTTAACTGGGAGGGGGCCAGAGACAATTACTCGATGCCGACACATCTTTCTATCTGATTTACACACTGAAACTATGTTGCGCTTTGTGACCTCTGACTGTTTCATCCTAACGTTGTTGGTGCCGATGTGGATAACAATAGCTCTATACTCTCTACACTCGGCAGTTTTAGCTTTAGCTAGCACCATCTTCAGATTAGATTTAAGGTCGGTAGCCCTGCTCCCTGGTAAACAGTGTATGATCGCTGGATGATTCGTTTGAAGTCTAATGCTGCGGGTAAATGGAGTCGCCAATGACTAGGGTTTTCAATTTGTCAGAGCTAATGGTGGGAAGCTTCGGCGTCTCAGACCACGAGCCACGAGAAAGTTGTTCGGCTGCAGGGACCATGCGAGGGGATTTATACTAACGTTGCTGTACTTACTGGTGGCACAGACGCTGCATCCCTTCCTACACTGAAATTACCCTTGCCTAACAATTGCGTCTGAAGCTGAACTTGCAGCACAGCTATCCTCGCCATAAGGCGATCGTTCTCCTGTATATTATGTGTACAGCGACTGCAATTAGAAGGCATCATGTTAATGTTACTACTTAGCTTTGGCTGTTGGAGGTCCTGACGAACCATGTCCAGATAAAGCGTCCGGAGTGAAAAAGCCAGTATGTGGTTTCATAACTTTCTCAGTCATAGAATTCAGGCTATTGTGATAGAGGGGGTCAAATCTGAATTCCTTGAAGTGCATAAAGGGGTACCCAAGGGTTTGATTCTGGGGCCATTATTGTTTACGCTGTATAGAAATAACATTAGAAATACTGTGAAAAATTGAACTTTTAATTTTTATGCTTATGATACAGTATTGCACTCTGCTACACCATCTGTAAACCAAGCCTTTTCACATTTTCAGTCTGATTTTCAAGCGCTACAGAAGCCACTGTTGGATCTTAAGTTAGTACTTAATGCAAACAAAACAAAATACATGCTATTTTCTAGGTACCATAACTTACTTTTAAGTAACCTTGAAATAACTAGCCTGAACGGAACACAAATTGAAGAGTTCCTGCTTATAAATCCTGTATTGGTATCTGGCTAGATCATAAATTGACCTGATAAAGAAACTGAAGATCAAATTTGATTATTTTATAGAAATAAATAGAAAGTAGTTTTGATAATAGAAAGGTCGTCTTATGTCTGTTTTAGACTATGGGGATACAATCTACATGCACGCAGCAGTTTCCACACTTAAATCTCTCGATTCTGTTTTTCATTGTGCCCTTAGATGAATTACTGGTGATCATTTTAGAAGTCACTATTGTGTATTGTCTCAAAAGGTGGGTTGGGCCTCTCTGTATGTAAGAAGAGAGCAGCATTCCCTTTGGTTTATTTACAAAACGTTTCCTGCAGAAACTTCTGATGTATCTGACAACACTCGTCAAGGTCAAAACAGTAGAATACAGTACAAGAGTACAATATTGGATAGTGCTAGAGGTTCCAAGGGTGGCTTCTGATTTAGCGAGAGCTGATTTTAGTTTATGTTCCACAGATGTGGAATGTGTTGCCAGGGAAGGCTTGATTGCCTGTTGCCCTTTAGGGAATTTAAAACATTGGTGGGAAATGCTCTAAGTGAAGATGGTGTTTTGTAATTTGGTATTTTATTGTGTTTTGTATTGATGTGTGTGTTTGTATTGTGCAGGGCTCATTTGAAAAAGAGACTTGGTCTCAATATGACACCCTGTTAAAATAAAGGTTAACGAAATAAGATAAGAGTTTATCAATGATTCTAGTATTTGGCTTAACACAAATGCTGTGATGTAGGGCGGTAGTTGTTTAGGTGACTAGGGTGAACCGTTGTGAAGAAGAAAAATGTATACTGCTTTCCATACTTAAGGAATAATCCTATAAATAAGTTAAATAAAAAAGATCGGCTTCTTAAAAAAAGGGCATTAGGCATAGATGAAATCGAAACGTCAGATGACAGACTTTCTAGACATCCGGTTCTATAGTTTTTTGTTTTATAAACTTTCAATTCTGTCTCTCTTTTAAGTCTAATTTGGTTGGTGTGGTGGCAGCGAAGGTATTTTGATGAAGGCTGCCGCTTTCCCAGGCAAGGTCATGATTCACAGTGATTTAATTGGAATAATGTATAAAATAAGTCGCAGGCGGGAATGTTAACTTTGAGCTCTGCCAGCCTCGACAGAGATCAGTGCACCTAACCTCAATTCAAGAAAACATTATTTAATGGATCCCCCCGGGACCTGCGCTGAGTGTCTTTCGCTGACTTATTTATTTAAATGTTTGCGCGACTGTGCCACAACACTTTTTAATTATAAGCCTGAGGATTGCCAGACCGGTGGGAGAGGATCATTTTGTATCTTTTCACGCCTAACAATGCCATTTTATCACGTCCTATCCATTTGCGATGACTGGAACTGTTTGTTGTCATCATTAGGACACGTTTCGTTTGACAGCATGCTCAGCATGGTCTGATCTTTTCTTGACTTTCAGGGTCAGTGCATGATACAAAGAGGAATATACAGTAAATAATATCCGATCTTTATCCAATCATTTTCTAAAGTGTAACAATTATGCATGAGCAGAGTAGAATTAGAATGATTACATTCTCTATGTTTTTACTCAAAAAAGGGTATCAGTGTGCCTTTGCAACTTTTGGGGCCCCAGTTCTTCTTCAGTATGGCATTTGATGGCATTCTCTTTTTTAGTTCAATTCATTTTCTCATTTGTTATCTCCCTCTTCAGATTCCCATGTGAAAAACAAAGGGAACTACAGGCACTACAATGTCCCCCAGCATGTGCATTGCTATGCTATTTATCACATTTCCTCCACAGACATCCCTACCATACTGCTGAGATAAATACACAAACATTATTTTATCAAAGGTACAATATTTTATGAGGTTTAGTGTTGGGAATTTGTTTATATTATATTGTTTGCCGAGGACTCACTCACTGTCGCTTTGTATATTGTACTATAGCTAGTAGGGACGGATACTTAAAAGTTAATAAAAAAGTTACAAGTGACAAAATACTTGTAGAGATGCCATTTGAGCGATTTGGCTCTATAGTTGAAAAGCTAGAAGAGCTTAGGCATAGAATTAGAGTTTGCAGATGCACTAGGTTCTCAATACATGACCTTTAATGTGCCATAGTATATCTCAAATCATCTGTCAGACATGCAGTTTGTCATCATCACTGGGGCTTTCCTCAAATATATTTTCTGAATGTTTTGCCATGAATTGCATTTCAATTGTCATATTGTCAGACACACAGAGCTCCATGTCACAAGGCCCAAGCCAAATACAAAATGGAGGGGGCTCTTCTTCCTTTTCCTTCTTCCTTTTCCTTTTCTAATGTATCATCAGTGGGCTGGCTGCTTCCACCCCACATTGCCCACCAGTCAACACATTATTGTATGGAGGTGCACCATGATCAAAGCCCTAGCTGTCTCCACCTGACATTCTTTCCTTCATCGTGGTTGGAGGAAAAGGGGGGAGGATGTGTCAGTGTGCTATTTACTATTATTATTATGGGGAAGATACCATTGGTTAAAGCTCAGTGGTACATAAAAATCTCCCTACCATCGTATTTAAGCCAATATGTCACCAATGTTAATGAAAATTTGTAAATCAACTTGATTGGAGGTTCATGAGCTGTCTGGCCGTAACCGAGAACCACATAACAGATTTTTAACAGGGTCTATAACAATTGAGTTTTCAGAGTATTTTCTGCGCTCACCTAGCTCAAATTCTAGAAGTTGGATTAAAACGGGACTATAGCATCCATAAAGTGACCAATGGCCTTAAAAAATGTCAGATTGTTGGGAGATCTCTGGGCAGTCAATTCTTAACACACTAATACCCTTACTAAAAGTGTCTATCTTCAACTCGCAATCTGTGGATTCTATTCGATTACATATCTTCAAATTGTACGTTAAACATCACAGCATAGTTGGAAGATTTATGGCATGTAGAAATCTGTAGAGGGTGAACAGCAGAGAGGTGGGATGGGCTGAGGGAAACTAAGGGTTGGGATGTGGAACTGGGGACAAATGGGAGTGGAGTTGCTGGGCGGGGGACAGAATGACGGTCAAACATAAAATAAAAAAATAAAGTCAAAAAAGTTATTTTTAGGTGGGGTAGTGTGAAGGGGTCTCGGATGGTTGAGGGGCAGCTCTCGGTGAACTGTGGGGGGATCTTGGATTGTTGGTGGCCTTGCAGTTTGGAACTAGGCCCAGTGGCCAACTTGACCGTGGTTGCTTCTGTGCGTTGTTCTGGATGATTTGCCAAAATTTTAAACACACAACAACATAATACATTTAGAACCATCGAGGAGTGATAAAAAAAGTTATAATAATTTACAGTTTAAGTAGATTAATGATATTGATTATGCCCAAAAATAGCCCACATTTTTGCCATTGATTTAATATACTATGTTTTTGAGGAAATTTCAAACCCACATGAAGTGTTAATCACTACGAACAGTAAATGGCAGCACCTCTGTTGAAGAAGCCTTCAACAGGAAGTTATCTTTGTTCCCATCCTCCATCAAGTTTTCAGGATTAGCATAACAGCAGCAACATTAAGAAGTCCTGTAGAAGTCCTAGCATCTTATTTATTTTTTTATTTTTTATTTCACCTTTATTTAACCAGGTAGGCTAGTTGAGAACAAGTTCTCATTTGCAACTGCGACCTGGCCAAAATAAAGCATAGCAGTGTGAACAGACAACACAGAGTTACACATGGAGTAAACAATTAACAAGTCAATAACACAGTAGGAAAAAAATGGGCAGTCTATATACAATGTGTGCAAAAGGCATGAGGAGGTAGGCGAATAATACAATTTTGCAGATTAACACTGGAGTGATAAATGATCAGATGGTCATGTACAGGTAGAGATATTGGTGTGCAAAAGAGCAGAAAAGTAAATAAATAAAAAACAGTATAAAAACAGTATGGGGATGAGGTAGGTGAAAATGGATGGGCTATTTACCAATA
This sequence comes from Oncorhynchus gorbuscha, assembly GCF_021184085.1. NCBI lineage: Eukaryota > Metazoa > Chordata > Actinopteri > Salmoniformes > Salmonidae > Oncorhynchus > Oncorhynchus gorbuscha. Next base: position 46,205,164 of record NC_060186.1, read on the forward strand.
GACTATGTACAGCTGCAGCGATCGGTTAGCTGCTCGGATAGCTGTTGTTTGAAGTTGGTGAGGGAGATAAAAGTCTCCAACTTCAGCGATTTTTGCAGTTCGTTCCAGTCACAGGCAGCAGAGTACTGGAACGAAAGGCGGCCAAATGAGGTGTTGGCTTTAGGGATGATCAGTGAGATACACCTGCTGGAGCGCGTGCTGCGGATGGGTGTTGCCATCGTGACCAGTGAACTGAGATAAGGCGGAGCTTTACCTAGCATGGACTTGTAGATGACCTGGAGCCAGTGGGTCTGGCGACGAATATGTAGTGAGGGCCAGCCGACTAGAGCATACAAGTCGCAGTGGTGGGTGGTATAAGGTGCTTTAGTGACAAAACGGATGGCACTGTGATAGACTGCATCCAGTTTGCTGAGTAGAGTGTTTGAAGCCATTTTGTAGATGACATCGCCGAAGTCGAGGATCGGTAGGATAGTCAGTTTTACTAGGGTAAGCCGACTCTTGATTTGATTTTCGATTGGAGATGTTTGATGTGAGTCTGGAAGGAGAGTTTGCAGTCTAGCCAGACACCTAGGTACTTATAGGTGTCCACATATTCAAGGTCGGAACCATCCAGGGTGGTGATGCTAGTCGGGCATGCGGGTGCAGGCAGCGATCGGTTGAAAAGCATGCATTTGGTTTTACTCGCGTTTAAGAGCAGTTGGAGGCCACGGAAGGAGTGCTGTATGGCATTGAAGCTCGTTTGGAGGTTAAATAGCACAGTGTCCAATGACGGGCCAAAAGTATATAGAATGGTGTCATCTGCGTAGAGGTGGATCATCCAGAGGCAACGCTCCTGGTGTCCAGAGACTTTCATGCATTTTACCTAATTTCTATCAAGATGTTAAAGGTGCAACCACAGGGGGAAAAACTCTTGACCACCTTTCCTCCACACAGAGATGTGTACAAAGCTCTCCGTTGCCCTGCATTTGCAAATCTGAACAATAATTCTATCCACCTGATTCCTGCTTACAAGAAAACATTATAGCAGGAAGCACCAGTGACTCGGTCTATGAAAAAGTCATCACATGAACCAGATGCTAAACTACAGGACTGTCTCGCTAGCACAGACTGGAATATTTTAGGGGATTCTTCCGATGGCATTGAGGATTACACCACATCTGTCACTGGTTTCATCAATAAGTGCATCGAAGAAGTCGTCCCTACAGTGACTGTACGTACATACCCCAACCAGAAGCCATGGATTACAGGCAACATTCGCACTGAGCTAAAGGGTAGAGCTGCTGATTTGAAGGAGCAGGACTCTAACTCGGAAGCTTATAAGAAATCCCGCTATGCCCGCTGACGAACCATCAAAAAGGCAAATCGCCAATACAGGTCTAAGCTCTAATCGTGCTAAACCGGCTCTGACGCTCATTGCATGTGGCAGGGCTTGCAAACAAATTTAGACTACAAAGGGAAGCACAGAACTGCCCAGTGACATGAGCCTACTAGTTGAGCTAAATTACTTCTATGCTCTCTTTGGGCAAGTAAAACTGAAACATGCATGAGAGCATCAGCTGACGACTGTATGATCACGCACTCCACAGCCGATGTGAGTAAGACCTTTAAACAGGTCAAAATTCACAAGGCCGCAGGGCCATAAAGATTGCCAGGACATACATTCGGAGTACACACTGGCAAGTGTCTTCACTGACATTTTCAGCCTCTCCCTGTCTGAGTCTGTAATACCAACATCTTTCAAGCAGATGACCATAGTGTTCTTGCTCACAGGGACTAAGGTAATCTGCCTAAATGACTACCGACCCGTAGCACTCACGTCTGTATCCATGAAGTGCTTTGAAAGGCTGGTCATGGCTCAAATCAACAACATTAGCCCAGAAACCCTAGACCCACTCCAATTTGTATACCGCCCCAACAGATTCACAGATGATGCAATCTCTATTGCACTCCACAGTTCCCTTTCATAGCTGTAAAAACTGAACACCTATGTGAGAATGCTATTCATTGACTTCAGCTCAGGGTTCAAAACCATAGTGCCCTCAAAGCTCATCAATAAGCTAAGGACCCTGGGACTAAACACCTCCCTCTGCAACTGGATCCTGGACTTTCTGATGGGCTGCCCTCAGGTGGTAAAGGCAGGTAACAACACATCCGCCAACATGGGGCCCCTCAGGGGTGCATGCTCAGTCCCCTCCTGTACTCCCTGTTCACTCATGACTGCATGTTATTGCAATTTATTCAGATTATTGCAATTTTTTAAATCTGACACAGCGGTTGCATTAAGGAGAAGTATATCTATAATTTCATGTGTATAACTTGTATTATCATCTACATTTATGATGAGTATTTCTGTTGAAACGATGTGGCTATGCAAAATCACTTGAATGTACTTTGGTGCGAAAAGTGCAAATCAATCCCAGAACAACAGCAAAGGACCTTGTGAAGATGCTGGAGGAAACAACAGGTACAAAATAAAATTATCTATATCCACAGTAAAACGAGCCCTATATCGACATAACTTGAATGGCCGCTCAGCAAGGAGTAAGCCACTGCTCCAAAACCTCCGTAAGAAAGGCCATACTGCACATGGGGACAAAGATTGTACTTTTTGTAGAAATGTCTTCTGGTCTGATGAAACAAAACAAATACTTTTTGGGCATCGTTATGTTTGGAGGAAAAAGGGGGTGGCTTGCAAACTGGAGAACACCATCCCAACCGTGAAGCGTGGGGGTGATTTGCTGAAGGAGCACTTCACAAAATAGATGGCTTCATGAGGGAGAAAAATGATGTGGATATATTTAAGCAACATCTCAAGACAAGGAAGTTAAAGCCTGGTTGCAAATGGGTCTTCCAAATGGACAATGACCGCAAGCATACTTCCAAAGTTGTGGAAAAATGCCTTAACAAAGTCAACGTATTGGAGTGGCCAACACAAAGCCCTGACCTCAATCCTATAAAAAAATTTGTGGGCAGAACCGAAAAAGCATGTGCGAGCAAGGAGGCCTACAAACCTGACTCAGTTACACCAGCTCTGTCAGGATGAATGGGCCAAAATTCACCTAACTTATTGTGGGTTGCTTGTGGAAGGCTACCCGAAACGTTTGACCCAAGTTAACTCTCAAAGCACTTCATGATGACAGAAGTCAGTGCTACGATGTGATAGTAATTTGGTTCAGATACCTTTGCTTTCTTCGGTCCCGGAATAATGGTGGACATTTTAAAGCAAGTGGGGAGAGCAGACTAGCATAGGGAGATATTAAATATGTCTGTAAACATTCCAACCAGCTGGTCTGCACATGATCTGAGGATACGGCTAGGGATGTCGTCTTGGCCAGCAGCCAGAGGGTCAACAAGCTTAAAACCTGTTAGGGATAGGGAAAATACTGCCCCCTTTGGATGAATTGCGTGCCCATAGTAAACTGCGTAAAAATCTGTCCTAAATTGCTAATATATGCATATTATTATTATTATTATCTGAAGCTTCTAAAACCGTTTGAATTATGTATAGTATAACAGAACTCACAGGACAGGCAATCTTCCAAACTAGTTTTGGAATCCTGAAAGTTGGGGCAACTTTGACGTCATCGCCTCCTCCTTTCCCAAACAGTTATGGATCTGGAAACACTTTCTATGTCTTCCACTAGATGTCCTCATTCAGTAGAGCGTTTACTTTTGCAAATGCTGTGAACTTTGACCCAATGAGGCGAAAAACTTTGAGTGTCACGAGGATTTCCATGTGCGTTAGGGCGCGCATTGGACACAGAGCTCCCTTTGTTCCAGCCAGTCCTAGATGAACTAGGATTGTCCGGTTGGAATGCCATTCGTTTTGTACTTTTATAACATCCTAAAGCTTGATTCTGCACTTAGTTTGACCAGTTTAGTCGACCTATAATATGTAATTTTGAAGTTCTGATGCGCAATTATTCTGGGTCAGAAGTCATTTTTGGGGCATTTGAGCTGAAAGTGGTAGCATATGCTACTACATGGACACTAGAATTGAAACAAAACGATGTATTGGGTAAGTATGACTCCTTACACTGCATTCTGATCGAAGACCATCAAAGGTAAGGGAATATTTATGTTGTAATTTTGTATTTCTGTTGACTCCAACATAGCGGAGAAATATTGTTATGTCTGAGCGCCGTCTCAGATTATTGCATAGTAAACTAATTCCGTAACGTGAAAAAAAAAATGTGACACAGCGGTTGCATTAAGAACAAGTGTATCTTTCTAACTATATGTAGAACATGTATCTTTAGTCAAAGGTTATGATGAGTATTTCTGTTATCTGGCGTTATCTGGTGGAGCTTTACATAATTTCTCCGGACATTTTTGAGCGTTTTCTGAACATGGCGTCAATGTAAACCGAGATTTATGGATTTAAAATGCATATTATCGAACAAAACATAAATGTACTGTGTAACATGTCATATTACTGTCATCTGATGAAGATTTTCAAAAGGTTAGTGAATGATTTTTCTTTTAATCCTGCTTTTGTGATTTTATCTTTTGCTGGACAAAATGGCTACGTTTAGTCTTTGTTTTGGTGGTGGTCTAACATATATATATGCTGTGTTTTCGCCGTAAAACATTTAAAAAATCTGACACGCGGGGTAGATGAACAAGGTGTTTATCTTTCATTTGAGTTATTGGACTTGTTAATGTGTGGAGTTTAAATATTTCTACAAGTATTTTTTGCATTCCATGCGCCACCGTTTGAGTTGAACGGGGGGAGGGGGTAGTCCCGCTGGGGAACATATAGGCACAAGAGGTTTTAAATGTCTTACTCATGTCGGCTACAGAGAATGAGAGCCCACAGCCCTTGGTAGCGGGCCGCGTTGGTGGCACTGTGTTATCCTCAAAGCAGGTGAAGAATGTGTTGAGCTTAACCAGAAGCAAGACGTTGGTGTCCTAGTTTCGTGGCTGATTTCCCCTTTGTAGTCTGTGATTGTGTGTAGACCCTGCCACATACGTCTCGTGTTTGAGCCGTTGAATTGTGAATCCACTTTGTCTCTGTACTGATGTTTTGCTTGTTTGATTGGCTTAAGGAGGGAATAGCTACACTGTCTGTATTCATCCAAATTCCCAGTCACCTTACCATGCTTAAATGCGATGGTTCACGCTTTCCTTCTTGCGCGAATGCTGCCATCTATCCACGGATTCTGGTTAGGGTGGGTTTTAATAGTCACAGTGGGTACATCTCCTATACATATCCTGATAAACTCAGTCACGTTATCAGTATATTCGTCAATGTTATTCTCGGTGGCTACCCAGAACATAAACCAGTCCGTGTGACCTTGAAGAATGGATTCCGATTGGTCAGACCAGCGTTGTATAGTCCTTAGCACTGGTACTTCCTGCTTGAGTTTCGGCCAATAGGAAGGGAGGAGAAAAATGGAGTCGTGATCAGATTTGACGAACGGAGGGTGGGGCAGGGACTTGTAGGCATCCCTGAAGTTGGAGAAGCAGTGGTAGAGTGTTTTAGCAGTGCGAGTACTACAATCAATGTGTTGATAGAACTTCGGTAGCATTTTCCTCAAATTTGCTTTTCAGTTTGCATAAAGTCCCTTGAAGTTCATTGAGGGCTGTCGTGGTATCGGCATGAGGGGGAATATACACGGCTGTGACTATAACCGAAGATAATTAAGTTAACCGAGTTAGCCATGTTAACTAACAGATTACCGACCATTTTGAATCCCACCGTACCTTCTCCGCTATGCAATCTGGTTTCAGAGCTGGTCATGGGTGCACCTCAGCTACGCTCAATGTCCTAAACAATATCATAACCGCCATCGATAAGAGACATTACTATGCAGCTGTACTCATCAACCTGGCCAAGGCTTTCGAATCTGTCAATCATCACATTCTTTTCGGCAAATTAAACAGCCTTGGTTTCTCAAATGCCTGGCCTGGTTCACCAACTACTTCTCTGATAGAGTTCAGTGTGTCAAATCGGAGGGCCTGTTGTCTGGACCTCTGGCAGTCTCTATGGGGGTGCCACATGGTTCAATTCTAGGACTGACTCTCTTCTCTGTATACATCAATGATGTCGCTCTTGCTGCTGGTGATTTTCTGATCCACCTCTATGCAGACGACACCATTCTGTATACCTCTGGCACCTCTTTGGACACTGTGTTAACTCACCTCCAGACAAGCTTCAATGCCATACAACTCTCCTGATGTGGCCTCCAACTGCTCTTAAATGCAAGTAAAACTAAATGCATCCTCTTCAACCGATCGCTACCCACACCTGCCCGCCCGTCCAACATCACTACTCTGGACGGTTCTGACTTAGAATATGTGGACAACTACAAATACCTAGGTGTCTGGTTAGACTGCAAACTCTCTTTCCAGACTCCCATTAAGCATTTCCAATCCAACATTGAATCTAGAATCGGCTTCCTATTTCGCAACAAAGCATCCTTCACTCATGCTGCGAAACATACCCTCGTAAAACTGACCATCTTACCGATCCTCGACTTTGGCGATGTCATTTACAAAATAGCCTCCAACACTCTACTCAACAAATTGGATGCAGTCTATCACAGTGCCATCCGTTTTGTCACCAAAGCCCCAAATACTACCCACCATTGCGATCTGTATGCTCTCGTTGGCTGGCTCTCGATTCATACTCATCGCAAAACCCACTGGCTCCAGGTCATCCAAAAGTCTCTGCTAGGTAAAGCCCCGCCTTAACTCAGCTCACTGGTCACGATAACAACACCCACCCGTAGCACGCGCTCCTGCAGGTATATCTCACTGGTCACCCACAAAGCCAATTCCTCTTTGACCGCCTTTCCTTCCAGTTCTCTGCTGCCAATGACTGGAATGAACTGCAAACATCACTGAAGCTGGAGACTCATATCTCCCTCACTAGCGTTAAGCACCAGCTGTCAGAGCAGCTCACAGATCACTGCACATGTACATAGCCAAACTGTAATGTAGCCCATCCAACTACCTCATTCCCATACTGTATTTATTTATTTATTTATTTATTTATCTTGCTTCTTTGCACCCCAGTATTTCTACTTGCATATTTGTCTTCTTCACATCAATCACTCCAGTGTTTAATTGGAATAGTGTAATTACTTCACCACTATGAGCCATTATTGATTTACCTCCCTTGTTTTCCCCCATTTGAACACACTGTATATATATTTATTTATCCTGTATTATTGACTGTATGTTTGTTTATTCCATGTGCAACTCTGTGTTGTTGTATGTGTCGAACTGCTTGGCTTTATTCTTGGCCAGGTCGCAGTTGTAAATGAGAACTTGTTCTCAACTAGACTACCTGGTTAAATAAAAGGTGAAATAAAAAATAAAATAACAAATTATCTTGGGAGGTAATACGTTCGGCATTTGATTGTGAGGTATTCTAAGTTGGGTGAACGAAAGGACTTGAGTTCCTGTATGTTGTCACAATCACACCATGAGTAGTTAATCATGAAACATTCACCCTCGTCCTTCTTCCCGGAACAATATTTATTGCTGTCTGTGCGATGAACTGAGAACCCAACTGGCTGTGTAGACAGTATATCCTGAGAGAGCCATGTTTCCATGAAACTGAGTATGTTACAATACCTGATGTCTGTCTGGAAGGAAATCCTCACTCTGAGCTCATCAACTTTATTATCCAGAGACTGAACATTAGTGAGTAATATACTCGGAAGCAGTGAATGGTGTGCATGCCTCCTGAGTTGGACTAGAAGTCCACTCCGAATACCTCTTCTCAGTGTTTTGAATCAGCCTCTGGCATCAGTTCAATTGTTCAATCAATTGCCCTGGGGGGGTACGAACAAAGGGTCCGATTTGGGAAAGTCTTATTCCTGGTCTTAACAAAAAATATATATATATATTTAACTAGTCAAGACGGTTAAGAAAAGGTCTTATTTATAATGACGACCTAAGAACAGTGGGTTAACTGCCTTGTTCAGGGGCTGAACGACAGATTTTTACCTTGTCAGCTCGGGGATTCAATCTAGCAGCCTTTCGGTTACTGGCCTAACGCTCTAACCACTAGGCTACCTGCCGCCCCGAACGCTGGTAATGCTGGTGAGTTACCGTCACTCTGACATCCAAATGTTCTTCCCAGCTGTATGTTATAACACAACATTTTCTGGGCTAATAATGTAAGAAATATCACATAAAAGTAAAAAAGATACTGCAAAGTTGCCTAGGAACTAGAAGCACGGCTGCCCTATCTGTCAGCGACATCTTGCAATCATGATGTCACTCGAACAAGTCTACAGACATGTCGATAAAAGTAGTATAAACCAGACTTTAGTCTTGAAATCTTTGGTTGCACACTACCATACTCACTGTTTAGCATACAGCCTCACGTGAAGAGATGGGTGAGGCTAAAGGCAAGAAGAGCTCTCCAGTAGGCATCGCAAAAATATTCAAGGGCTATTTTCTCAAAAGTTAATCAACGTTCATATCAGACTTACTTTCCTATTTTTTCTTCAACCGCAGTTTATGATATACCATTTTCTTGCTCTCTACATTTTGCTACATCACATACTATACATGAATGATTCTTAATTTCCACCACTCAATTTATACAGTATCTTTCCTGCACCATAACCCCATTCTAGGAAACAGGTAAATGTGTGCTATTATAAAAATGTCTGAGTTGATGATCTGTGTTCTCCTCTACCGAGGGCTTTGGTAAAGAAAAATGTATGTGACAGTAAAGAGGCCTCATTATAGACTGGCTCTATCTGACTGTAGGATATACCTAAGTTGCAGTACACAATGTGAAGACCTGCTGATACTAGAAGAAAGAAGGAACAAGATTCCCTCCCTCCACCTATTTCCCTCTCTCTCCCTCCAACGCTTTCTCTCATTTTTCTTGATGTCTCCATCAGTCAGACGATCAATAGAGGTATGAAACTGGAAGACACACTCAGTTCCAATGAGACAATGGCAAAGTACATTCAAAAACAGCTTGTTAGTAAAATGTTCCAGCCGACAGCTGCCGACAGACTATTCTATCTAGTTTTAATATTTCCCCATTGGAGTTACAAAGAGAACTCAAATTCCCATTGTCTCAGTATATCGAATCCATGGGTTTTATTTTAGAAAACACCTGAGCAAATATAATGGCCAACGTTTATTGACTCTTTTTTGTTGTCTTACACGTGCTAGTTATATCTTCGAGCCTTGAGTTGTCTGTAGTCACAATAGAGCTCCACAAAGGGATGTCTATTCTTTTTCCATATCCACAATGGAGTTAACATCATCATCAAATTATACAGTTTTTATACGTTTGCTATTTCAAAACTCACATCAAATCGTTCAAATACTTCTGTACTTTCTCCCTATAGACAGGTTGGCTGACAACATCACAAAAATTATGTGGGTGCATGTGTGCATTGTTGTGATTCTGAATGGTCAGATAACTAGCAACAGTGAAAAGAAGCTGCCATGTGGGTGGCTCGTTTTATCTCACTGTATCTTATTATACCATGTTATTAATACCATGTCTTGTTTTGAGGTGTTTTTACTGATGTCATGTTTCTGCTAATATTAGGGCCGGGACAATACCAGTACTCCGATACTTGTTATTGTTGTGGCAAGGAAACAAAACACAAAGCAGATTTAACTTCTTTACGAAAACCGCCTTAATGTGCAAAACAAACATTGTGTTGTCTTCCAGGGTTACATATCTTTATTTTCCAAGCTATAACATACAATATTTTACATACAGCAGGTTTAAAAGGACCAAAGTGTCACACCCTGATGTGTTTCACCTGTCTTGTGCTTGTCTCCACCCCTCACCAGGTGTCTTCCATTTGACCCCCATCATCTCCTGCATTTTCTGTTTGTCTGTTGGCAGTTTTTATTTTCCCGTCAAGTCCTACCAGAGTGTTTTCCCATTTTCTATAGTTGCTGTTTTCTAGTCCTCCCGGTTTTGACCATTCTGCCAGCCCTTGGCATAGCTGCCCTGGCTCTGCCAAGACTCCCGTAGTGTGGCAGACTATGTGGTCGATTTCCACATGTTGGCCACAGAGAGTGACAGGAACCCGGAAGCCCTCTGACACATTCCTTCATGGGTTATCAAAGGAGGTGAAAGATGAGCTCACAGTCCGGGAGCTGCCCATCAAGCTGCCCTCTCATCGCCTCGAGCATCTGGATTGATGGCCGACTACGGGAACATAGGAGATCCATGGATCCCACCTCCCCCGCGAGGAATCACGGAAGTCCTCGGCATCTACATTTCCGGGAGAATCCGAGGTTACTCGAGTTCCCCCGGAGAATCACAGAGGTCTGCCGACTCGCCTCCTCTGGAGCTTATGCAACTTGGCAGAGCTAGATTGTCTCCTGCCAAAAGGTTACACAGACCAAGAGCTGTTTGTATTGTTGGACTACAGGTCATTACATTTCTACCTGTCCTGTTAAAAGACTCGACTCATCAGGAGGGATGAGTACGCTGGTGGGCAAATCTATCCGGATACTCATTGACTCTTGCGCAGAAAAATGTGTTATGGACGCTACCCTGGTGTCTGAGCTAGGAATCCCCACTCAACCCCTCTCCATTCCCATTGGTGTCAGAGTGCTGGATGAGCGTTCAATTGGCAGAGTCACCCACAACACGGTTCCTATCAACCTGAGAGTGCCAGGTAACCACAGCGAGTCGATCCAGTTTCTACTTATTGAATGCCCTCAGGTACCCGTTGTGTTGGTGTTTTCATGGCTCCAGAGACACAATCCCCTTGTTGACTGGGCTCTGGGTTCGGTCAAGGGTTGGAGCCCATTCTTGCACGCTTATTGTCTGAAATCGGGGCAGCCTGCCCCGGGACATCTTCCAGCAGGCTTGGGAAAGGTCCAGGACCTCTCCGCCGTTCCCGCTGAGTACCTAGACCGTTGGGAGGATTTCAGCAAGGCCCGTGCCACCTCGCTTCTTCCGTATTGGTCCTATGACTGCGTCATCAACCTTCTCCCATGCACTAAAACTTCTCGGGCACAGCTTTAATCCGTGTCGGATCCGGAGACCAAGGCAATGAAGATGTACATTGAGGACTCCCTGGCTGCAAGGAGTATCCATCTTCTGGCTCCCCCGCCATTACAGGTTCTTCTTTGCAGAGAAGAAGGACAAAACCTTGCGCGCGTGCATCGACTACAGGAGGCCTGAATGACAACACGGTTAAAAACGGTTACCTGCTTCCACTCATCACCTCGGCTCTGGAGCCTCTCCAGTGGGCTACCATCTTCTCTAAATTGGACCTCCAAAACACCCACCATCTGGTACAGATATGGGAAGGGAACAGGTGGAAGACCGCCTTTAACACTGCTAGGGGACACTACGAATACCTGGTGATGCCATTTGGACTGACCAACTTTCCTGCTGTTAACAACGTTCTCTGTGACATGTGGAACTGGTTCGTGTTCTTCTACCTCAATGACATCTTCATTTTTTCCCGCTCGGTTCAAGAACATGTCCTCCATGTCCAACAAGTCCTCCAGCGTCTTCTTGAGAACCAGCAGTTTGTCAAAGCAGAGAAATGAAAAATCCATCGCTCCACCATCACCTTCCTTGGATAAATCAGAGCTGCAGGTAACATACAGATGGATCCTCTGTCGCAGCCGGCCACAAACAGGAGGCCCATGGGGTGGCGCACAATTGTCCCAGCATCGTCCGGGTTAGGGGAGGGGTTGGCCGGCAGGGATATCCATGTCTCTTCGCGCACTAGCGAATCCTGTGGTGGTGCACTCTGACACGGTTGCCAGGTGTACAGTGTTTCCCCCGACACATTGGTGTGGCTGGCTTCTGGGTTGGGATGGGCATTGTGTTAAGAAGCAGTGCAGCTTGGTTGGGTTGTGTTTTGGAGAACGCATGGCTATCGACCTTTGCCTCTCCCGAGTTCTTATGGGAGTTGCAGCGATGAGCCAAGACTGTAACTACTACCAATTGGATACCACGAAATTGGGGAGAAAAAAGGGGTGAAAAAAACAACAACAAAAAACATACAGATGGATCCTGGAAAGGTGAGAGCGGTGGTGGATTGGCCACAGCCCACCTCCAGAGTGCAGGTGCAACACTTCTTGGGGTTCGGCAATTTCTACCACCAGGTCGTCTGAGGTTAAAGCACCATGGCTTTTCCCCTGAACACACACAAGGTCCTGTTCACGTGGTCTCCAGCTGCAGACCGGAATTTCTTGGACCTCAAGCACCAATTCACTAACGCCATCATCCTAATATATCTGGATCTGTCCCAGCAATTCATGGTGGAGGTCAATGCCTCGGACGTCAGAGTGGGGTCTGTCCTGTCCCAGTGTTCGGTGAAAGACCAAAAGCATCATCCCTGTGCTTTCCTCTCCAATCATCTCAGCAACAAGGAAAGGAATTTTGACATGGGTAACCCGAGAACTAATCGAGGTGAAGATGGAGGAGTGGAGGCACTGGTTAGAGGGGGCGGAACACCCATTCATAGTATGGATAGATCACAAGAACCTAGAATATCTCCGCACCGCCAAGCGACTCAAGTCCAGACAAGCTCGATGGGCCCTGCTATTCACTCATTTCAACTTCACCATCTCCTACCACCCAGGATCCAAGAATGTGAAGCCTCCGCTTCGTCGCCGCCTGCACCGTGTGTGCCCAGAATAAAACTCTGCTGCAAGCTCCGGCTAACCTCCAACCTCTTCCCATTCCTCACCACACCTGGTCCCATTTATTGCTGGATTTCGTAATGGGTCTCCCTCCATCAGATGGCAACACCACTATCCCCATTTCATTCCCCTTCTCAAGTTACCCTCAGCCAAGGAAACATCCCAGCTCAAGCTGCAGCATGTCTTCCAGATCCTTGAACTTCCAGGCGGAATGGTCTCCGACCGTGGTCCTCAGTTTTCGTCTTGGTTCTGGAAGGTGTTCTGCACCCTCATTGGGTCATCGGCCAGCCTGTCCTCCAGGGTTCACCCCCAATCTAACGGCCATTCTTAGCGAGCAAATCAGGACCTGGAGACGACACTTCGTTGCATCGTCTCCGCCACCCACACCACCTGGAGCCAGCAACTCATGTGGGTGGAATACGCCCACAACACCCATCCCTGCTCAGCCAATGGTCTCGTTTGAATGTTCCATGGGTTATCAGCCTCCGCTCTTCCCTGAACAGGAGGAAGAGGTCAGCATACCCTCGGCCCAGATGTTCATCTGCCGCTGTCGCTGTTCCTTGAAGAAATCCCAGTCTGCCCTCCTCAAGAACACCTCCAGGTATCGGCGACAGGCGGACTGCCACTGGACCCCCGCTCCCCGCTATTGTCTTGGGCAGACGGTATGGCTGCCCACGCGTGATCGGCCTCTCCGGGTGGAGACTCGCAAACATTCCCCTCATTTTATCATCCCTTTCTCTGTAACAGTTTTCTTGAGTTGAAGGAGAGGCGGACCAAAATGCAGTGTGGTTTCTATTCATGGTTCTTTAATAAAGACTCTACACATGAACAAACTAACAAAACAATACATTTGAAAACCCAAAACAGCCCTATCTGGTGCAAACACAGAGACAGGAACAATCACCCACAAATCCCAACACCAAACAGGCTACCTAAATATGGTTCCCAATCAGAGACAATGACTAACACCTGCCTCTGATTGAGAACCATATCAGGCCAAACACAGAAACAGACAAACTATGCACACAACATAGAATGCCCACTCAGATCACACCCTGACCAAACAAAACATAGAAACATGCAAAGCAAACTATGGACAGGGTGTGACATTCTCCATCTCTAAGGTCCTAAGCCCCTCTGCTGTTCGCCTTCTGATGCCCCGCACTCTCCGTATACATCCCACTTTCCATGTTTCTAGAATTAAAACCCTGTCTCACAGCCCTTTGTCGCCTGTTACCAAACTTTATTTACCTGTTTTGTAAATAAACATCTATGAATCGAACTATCTGCATCTGGGTCTTATCCTGAGTCCTGATACAACGAGCATGGTCTGCTTGGTCTAGTTTTAATTTATGCCATGGCAAAAATATTGCGATACTTAAGGTTAGGAGTATCCAGATTTTCATAACGTCATTCCGTTGTTCTCTCATCCTGGGATTTATGATATTTTTGTACACAACGGGGCTCTCAAAATGCAAAGAAGCCCATTGGGCGTCTATTACCAGAATGCTATCAAAATTAGCACAAACTTATAGCGGCTGCTAACTAAATATGCTAACGAATGCAAACGAAATTAAACAAATTGCAAAGACAGGCAATCCAGTTCATCAAGTTATAAAAGTATACAGTGGGGAGAACATGTATTTCATACACTGCCGATTTTGCAGGATTTGCTACTAACAAAGCATGTAGAGGTCTGTAATTTTTATCATAGGTACACTCAAACTATGAGAGACGGAATATAAACTTAATTATTTAAAAATCATACAATGTTATTTTCTGGATTTCTGTTTTAGATTCCCACAAAGATCTCCGCCACGACACAACCCAAGGAGGGCGCCAACCCAGACAGGAAGATCACGTCAGTGACTCAACACAATCAAGTGACGCACCCCTACTAGGGACAGCATGAAAGAGCACCAGTAAGCCAGTGACTCAGCCCCCGTAATAGGGTTAGAGGCAGAGAATCCCAGTGGAAAGAGGGGAACAGCAAGGCAGAGACAGCAAGGGCGGTTCATTGCTCCAGTGCCTTTCTGTTCCTCTTCACACTCCTGGGCCAGACTACACTCAATCATAGGACCTACTGAAGAGATGAGTCTTCAATAAAGACTTAAAGGTTGAGACCGAGTCTGCATCTCTCACATGGGTAGGCAGATTAATCAATAAAAATGAAGCTCTATAGGAGAAAGCCCTGCCTCCAGCTGTTTGCTTAGAAATTCTTCTGACAATATGGAGGCCTGTGTCTTGTGACCGTAGCGTACGTGTAGGTATGTACGGCAGGACCAAATCATAAAGATAGGTAGGAGCAAGCCCATGTAATGCTTTGTAGGTTAGCAGTAAAACCTTGAAATCAGGCCTTGCCTTAACAGGACACCAGTGTAGAGGCTAGCACTGAAGTAATATGATCAAATTCTTTGGTTCTAGTCAAGATTCTAGCAGCCGTGTTTACAACTAACTGAAGTATATTTAGTGCTTGATCCAGGTAGCCGGAACGTAGAGCATTGCAGTAGTCTAAATCTAGAAGTGACAAAGGCATGGATACATTTTTCTGCATAATTTTTGGACAGAACTTTTCTGATTTTTGCAATGTTACGTAGATGGAAAAAAGCTGTCTTGGTAGGTTCATCAAAGAGAGATCAGGATTCAGATTAATGCCGAGGTCCTTCACAGTTTTATTTGAGACAACTGTACAACCATAAAGAGTAATTGTCAGATTCAACAGAAGATATCTTTGTTTCTTGGGACCTAGAACAAGCATCTCTGTTTTGTCCGAGTTTAAAAATAGAAAATGTGCAGCCTTCCACTTCCTTATGTCTGAAACTCAGGCTGCTATAGCGCTGGCAATTTTGGGGCTTCACCATGTTTCATCGAAATGTACAGTTGTGTGTCATCTGCATGTTTCCGAATGACATAACCAAGAGATAAAATATATAGTGAAAACAATAGTGGTCCCAAAATGGAACCTTGATGAACATCGAAATTTACCGAAAGAATATGGTGATCGATCGTATCAAATGCAGCACAAAGGTCTAGGAGCATGAGGACAGAAGCAGAGCCACGGTCTGACACCATTAAAAGGTCATTTACCACCTTCACAAGTGCAGTCTCAGTGCTATGATGGGGTCTAAAACCAGACTGAAGCGTTTTGTATACATTGTTTGTCTTCAGGAAGGCAAGGAGTTGCTGTGCAACAGCTTTTTCAAAAACAATTCAGAGGGGGTGTCACGCCCTGACCTGAGTTATCTGTTTTCATTGGTTAGGTCAGGGTGTGACTAGGGTGGGTATGCTTGTTTTGTATTGTCTAGGTTTGTAGGTCCAGGGTTTTTTCTATTCTATGTTGGTCTGATATGGTCCCCAATCAGAGACAGCTGTTTATCGTTGTCTCTGATTGGGGATCATATTTAGGTAGCCATTTCTCTTTGGTGTTTGTGGGATCTTGTCTATGTATAGTTGCCTGTCAGCACTATTTTGTATAGCTTCACATTTCGTTTTGTTATTTTGTTGGTTTATTCCGTGTTAAATAAAAGAATGTACGCATTCCACGCTGTGCCTTGGTCCGTTCCTTACGGACCAAGGCGCACATATCAAATCAAATCAAATCAAATCAAATCAAATTTTATTTGTCACATACACATGGTTAGCAGATGTTAATGCGAGTGTAGCGAAATGCTTGTGCTTCTAGTTCCGACAATGCAGTGATAACCAACAAGTAATCTAACTAACAATTCCAAAACTACTGTCTTATACACAGTGTAAGGGGATAAGGAACATGTACATAAGGATATATGAATGAGTGATGGTACAGAGCAGCATACAGTAGATGGTATCGAGTACAGTATATACATATGAGATGAGTGTGTAGACAAAGTAAACAAAGTGACATAGTTAAAGTGGCTAGTGATACATGTGTTACATAAGGATGCAGTCGATGATGTAGAGTACAGTATATACATATGCATATGAGATTAATAATGTAGGGTAAGTAACATTATATAAGGTAGCATTGTTTAAAGTGGCTAGTGATATATTTATATCATTTCCCATCAATTCCCATTATTAAAATGGCTGGAGTTGGGTCAGTGTCAATGACAGTGTGTTGGCAGCAGCCACTCAGTGTTAGTGGTGGCTGTTTAACAGTCTGATGGCCTTGAGATAGAAGCTGTTTTTCAGTCTCTCGGTCCCAGCTTTGATGCACCTGTACTGACCTCGCCTTCTGGATGATAGCGGGGTGAACAGGCAGTGGTTCGGGTGGTTGATGTCCTTGATGATCTTTATGGCCTTCCTGTAACAACGGGTGGTGTAGGTGTCCTGGAGGGCAGGTAGTTTGCCCCCGGTGATGCGTTGTGCAGTCCTCACTACCCTCTGGAGAGCCTTACGGTTGAGGGCGGAGCAGTTGCCGTACCAGGCGGTGATACAGCCCGCCAGGATGCTCTCGATTGTGCATCTGTAGAAGTTTGTGAGTGCTTTTGGTGACAAGCCGAATTTCTACAGCCTCCTGAGGTTGAATAGGCGCTGCTGCGCCTTCTTCACGACGCTGTCAGTGTGAGTGGACCAATTCAGTTTGTCTGTGATGTGTATGCCGAGGAACTTAAAACTAGCTACCCTCTCCACTACTGTTCCATCGATGTGGATAGGGGGTGTTCCCTCTGCTGTTTCCTGAAGTCCACAATCATCTCCTTAGTTTTGTTGACGTTGAGTGTGAGGTTATTTTCCTGACACCACACTCCGAGGGCCCTCACCTCCTCCCTGTAGGCCGTCTCGTCGTTGTTGGTAATCAACCCTACCACTGTTGTGTCGTCCGCAAACTTGATGATTGAGTTGGAGGCGTGCGTGGCCACGCAGTCGTGGGTGAACAGGGAGTACAGGAGAGGGCTCAGAACGCACCCTTGTGGGGCCCCCGTGTTGAGGATCAGCGGGGAGGAGATGTTGTTGCCTACCCTCACCACCTGGGGGCAGCCCGTCAGGAAGTCCAGTACCCAGTTGCACAGGGCGGGGTCGAGACCCAGGGTCTCGAGCTTGATGACGAGCTTGGAGGGTACTATGGTGTTGAATGCCGAGCTGTAGTCGATGAACAGCATTCTCACATAGGTATTCCTCTTGTCCAGGTGGGTTAGGGCAGTGTGCAGTGTGGTTGAGATTGCATCGTCTGTGGACCTATTTGGGCGGTAAGCAAATTGGAGTGGGTCTAGGGTGTCAGGTAGGGTGGAGGTGATATGGTCCTTGACTTGTCTCTCAAAGCACTTCATGATGACGGAAGTGAGTGCTACGGGGCGGTAGTCGTTTAGCTCAGTTACCTTAGCTTTCTTGGGAACAGGAACAATGGTGGCCCTCTTGAAGCATGTGGGAACAGCAGACTGGTATAGGGATTGATTGAATATGTCCGTAAACACACCGGCCAGCTGGTCTGCGCATGCTCTGAGGGCGCGGCTGGGGATGCCGTCTGGGCCTGCAGCCTTGCGAGGGTTAACACGTTTAAATGTCTTACTCACCTCGGCTGCAGTGAAGGAGAGACCGCATGTTTCCGTTGCAGGCCGTGTCAGTGGCACTGTATTGTCCTCAAAGCGGGCAAAAAGTTATTTAGTCTGCCTGGGAGCAAGACATCCTGGTCCGTGACTGGGCTGGATTTCATCTTGTAGTCCGTGATTGACTGTAGACCCTGCCACATGCCTCTTGTGTCTGAGCCATTGAATTGAGATTCCACTTTGTCTCTGTACTGACGCTTAGCTTGTTTGATAGCCTTACGGAGGGAATAGCTGCACTGTTTGTATTCAGTCATGTTGCCAGACACCTTGCCCTGATTAAAAGCAGTGGTTCGCGCTTTCAGTTTCACGCGAATGCTGCCATCAATCCACGGTTTCTGGTTAGGGAATGTTTTTATCGTTGCTATGGGAACGACATATTCGACGCACGTTCTAATGAACTCGCACACTGAATCAGCGTATTCGTCAATATTCCCATCTGACGCAATACGAAACATGTCCCAGTCCACGTGATGGAAGCAGTCTTGGAGTGTAGAGTCAGCTTGGTCTGACCAGCGTTGGACAGACCTCAGCGTGGGAGCCTCTTGTTTTAATTTCTGCCTGTAGGCAGGGATCAGCAAAATGGAGTCGTGGTCAGCTTTTCCGAAAGGGGGGCGGGGCAGGGCCTTATATGCGTCGCGGAAGTTAGAGTAACAATGATCCAAGGTTTTACCACCCCTGGTTGCGCAATCGATATGCTGATAAAATTTAGGGAGTCTTGTTTTCAGATTGGCTTTGTTAAAATCCCCAGCTACAATGAATGCAGCCTCCGGATAAATGTTTTCCAGTTTGCAAAGAGTTAAATAAAGTTCGTTCAGAGCCATCGATGTGTCTGCTTGGGGGGGGATATATACGGCTGTGATTATAATCGAAGAGAATTCTCTTGGAAGATAATGCGGTCTACATTTGATTGTGAGGAATTCTAAATCAGGTGAACAGAAGGATTTTAGTTCCTGTATGTTTCCTTCATCACACCATGTTCCGTTAGTCATGAGGCATACGCCCCCGCCACTCTTCTTACCAGAGAGATGTTTGTTTCTGTCGGCGCGATGCGTGGAGAAACCCGTTGGCTGCACCGCCCTGGATAGCGTTTTCCCAGTAAGCCATGTCTCCGTAAAGCAAAGAACGTTGCAGTCTCTGATGTCCCTCTGGAATGCCACCCTTGCTCGGATTTCATCAACCTTGTTGTCGAGAGACTGGACATTGGCAAGAAGAATACTGGGAAGTGGTGCACGATGTGCCCTTTTTCGGAGTCTGACCAGAACACCGCCGCGTTTCCCTCTTTTTCGGAGTCGTTTCCTTGGGTCGCTGCATGCGATCCATTCCGTTGTCCTGTTTGTAAGGCAGAACACAGGATCCGCGTCGCGGAAAACATATTCTTGGTCGTACTGATGGTGAGTTGACGCTGATCTTATATTCAGTAGTTCTTCTCGACTGTATGTAATGAAACCTAAGATGACCTGGGGTACTAATGTAAGAAATAACACGTAAAAAAAACAAAAAACTGCATAGTTTCCTAGGAACGCGAAGCGAGGCGGCCATCTCAGTCGGCGCCGGAAGTTAAAAAAAAAACAGCAGCATTTATGTGCGCGCGCGCAGACGGTTTGGCTCTCTTATCCGGTGTCCTGTGTGAATTTAAGTATGCTCTCTCTGAGGACCTGAGCCCTAGGACCATGCCTCATGACTGCCTGGCCTGATGACTCCTTGCTGACCCCAGTCCACCTGACCGTGCTGCTGCTCCAGTTTCAACTGTTCTGCCTGCGGCTATGGAACCCTGACCTATTCATTGTCCGTGCTACCTTTCCCAGACCTGCTGTTTTCAACTCTCTAGAGTCAGGAGTGGGAGAGCCAACCCCCTGAAAAGCCAACTGACATTTACTCCTGAGGTTCTGACTTGTTGCACCCTCTACAACCACTGTGATTATTATTATTTAAACTTTCCTCTAATGCCCTTGCCCAATGAGAGTGTGACCCAGACCAAATTAGACTTAGAAAAAGTGAAAAGTGTTATACACAGACGGCTCTACTTACATGACTGCAGAAAGGTAACGAGTGACTAGGTACGCTGTGTGTGATGACAAAGGAATGATTAATGCTGTCCCATTGCCAGTTCTGCTCAGGACGCTGACCTCTGTTTGCAGGGGAGGATGTTACAATATACACAGACTCTCGCTATTCATTTGGGATAGTTCATTACTTTATGACTGTGGTTACAACGGGGGATGTTAAACCTCTACAGGATTGGTGGTTCCCCCTCGGGACAGTTAAGTTCACGTAGGCTGATGCAATTAGCATGAGGTTGTAAGTAACAATACATTTTCCTGGACATAGAAATATCTGTTATTGGCAGAAAGCTTAAATTCTTGTTAATCTAACTGCGCTGTCCAATTTACAGTAGATATTACAGTGAAAGAATACCATGCTATTGTTTGAGGAGAGTGTACAGTTATGAACTTGAAAAGTTATTAATAAACCAATTAGGCACATTTGGGC
Source organism: Oncorhynchus gorbuscha (assembly GCF_021184085.1). Taxonomy (NCBI): domain Eukaryota; kingdom Metazoa; phylum Chordata; class Actinopteri; order Salmoniformes; family Salmonidae; genus Oncorhynchus; species Oncorhynchus gorbuscha. The sequence continues at coordinate 46,225,791 of NC_060186.1, forward strand.
AGTCTTAATACAACATTTTGAACAGAAATACAATGGTTCATTGGATCTGTCTAAAACTTTGCACATACACTGCTGCCATCTAGTGGCCAAAATCTAAATTGTGCATGGGCTTGAAGAATATATTATGGCCTTTCTCTTGCGTTTCAAAGATGATGGTACAAAAAAAACATTTTTTTATTATCTTTTACCAGATGTGTTTTATTCTCCTACGTTCACCTCAAAGTGTTTCCTTACAAATTATATCAAACATATGCATATTTTTGCTTCAGGTCCTGAGCTACAGGCAGATCGATTTGGGCATGTCATTTTAGGCGAAAATCTTTAAAAGGGTCCGATCTTAAGAGGTTTAAGCCAATCGGGTGAAACTAATAAGACACATGAGGTAATAAGCGACAAGGGCCATATTTTCATCCAGGATTACATTTCAAGCAAACTGTAAGTACATTTGCACCGTAATAGGATCTATAACAACCAATAAACACTTAAAGCAATGTACCAGTCATAGCACATAACATACTGTAAAATGACATTAAAAACATTTGTCAATGTGCCCCACCTGAAAACTGAAATTGTATTTGTCACATGCACTGAATACAAGGGTTGTAGACCTTACAGTGAAATACTTACTTACAAGCCCTTAACCAACAACAAAGTTAAGAATATGGCAAAAAAAGTAAGAGATAAAAGTAACAAATAAATAAAGAGCATCAGTAAAATAACAATAGTGCGGCTATATACAGGGGATACCATTACAGTATCAGTGTGTCACGAATATTACCGAAGGTGACTCCCCTTCTTGTTCGGGTGGCGCTCGGCGGTCGTCGTCGCCAGTCTACTAGCTATCGCTGATCCGTTGTTCTGTGTTCCTTTAGTTTTGTCTAATTGGTATCACCTGTTTCTTGTTTGTTGTTTGGTTGTTAGGGTAGGGATATATATAGTTTGTTCAACCCGCTTTTTTTTCGTGTTTCCTCCTGTTCGGTGTGCGCCCAGAGTAAGGCTCCTAGACACCTGCCAAGAGGTAAATTACAACCTCTTCCTGTTCCATAACGGTCGTGGAACCATCTATCGGTGGATTTTCTTACTGACCTTCCCCCTCTCAGGGTAACACAACGATCCTGGTCGTTGTGGATCGGTTCTCTAAGTCCTGCCGTCTTATCCCATTGCCCGGTCTCCCTACGGCCCTACAGACTGTGGAAGCTCTTTTCACCCATGTCTTCCGGCACTACGGGGTGCCCGAGGATATAGTTTCTGATCGGGGCCCCCAGTTTATGTCCCGTGTTTGGAGGGCATTTATGGAACATCTGGGGGTCTCGGTCAGCCTGACCTCAGGGTATCACCCGGAGAGTAATGGGCAGGTGGAGAGAGTGAACCAGGAGGGTAGGTTTCTGCGGTCGTATTGCCAGGACCGGCCAGGGGAGTGGGCGAGATATATTCCCTGGGCAGAAATAGCCCAGAACTCACTAAGCCACTCCTCTACCAACATGTCACCATTTGAGTGCGTGTTGGGGTACCAGCCAGTCCTGGCACGGTGGCATCAGAGCCAGACTGAGGCTCCTGCGGTGGAGTGGGTGCAGCGCTCTGAGACCTGGAGGGCTATCCAAGTGTCATTACGCCAAGCGAGTATAAGGCAGAAGGAGAGCGCTGACCGTCACCGCAGTGAGGCCCCAGTGTTTGCACCTGGGGACAGGGTCTGGTTCTCGACCCGAAACCTGCCCCTCCGCTTGCCCTGCCGGAAGCTGGGTCTGCAGTGTATAGGGCCATTTAAAGTCCTGAGGAGAATAAACGAGGTTTGTTATCGATTATTACTTCCTTCGTATTATCGTATTAACCCCTCATTTCATGTGTCTCTTCTCAGGCCGGTGGTAGCTGGTCCCATGCAGGAAGATGATGTTCCAGAGGTTCGTCCGCCCCCTCTGGACATCTAGGGGTCCCCGGCATACAAGATACGAGCTATTCTGGACTCGAGACGCCGGGTGAGGGGCTTGCAGTACCTCGTTGACTGGGAGGGATACGGTCCGGAGGAGAGGTGCTGGGTTCCGGTGAGGGATATTCTAGATCCATCTATGTTGAGTGTTCCATCGCCTCCGTCCGGATCGCCCAGCGCCTCGGCCCCCGGGTCGTCCCCGAGGCCAGCGTCGGCGCTGCGGGAGCTGCGCGTCAGGGGGGGGGGTACTGTCACGAATATTACCGAAGGTGACTCCCCTTCTTGTTCGGGTGGCGCTCGGCGGTCGTCATCGCCGGTCTACTAGCTATCGCCGATTCGTTGTTCTGTGTTCCTTTAGTTTTGTCTAATTGGTATCACCTGTTTCTTGTTTGGTTGTTAGGGTAGGGTATTATATAGTTTGTTCAGCCCGCTTTTGTTTCGTGCGGGCTTGTTCGTCTGTTTTGTTGTTTGAGTGTATTTTTTTGTATTTGGGGTTCACGCTGTCCGTTTATATTTCTGATTTGTTTTCCTACTTTTGTTCATGTTATGTTTCTGGGACATTAAAGCGTGTTTTTTTCCCGCATCTTTTGCTCTCTGCGTCTGACTCCACACCTCCTCACTCATTTATCGTAACACAGTGTGCAGGGGGACCGGTATTGAGGTAATATGTACAGCTCAAGTCAGAAGTTTACATATACCTTAGCCAAATACATTTATTCCTTGTAAAAATTCACTGTTTTAGATCAGTTGGGATTACCACTTTATTTTAAGAATGTGAAATGTCAGAATAATAGTAGAAAATAATTTATTTAAGATTTTATTTATTTCATCACATTCCCAGTGGGTCAGAAGTTTACATACACTCATTTAGTATTTGGTAGCATTGCCTTTAAATATGGTTTAAGTGCTGTGCTTGTTGAATGTCCTTTCCTATAAACATGATTAAAGTCTGTAAAATAGCATTGTATCTGGTCAAACACATTTTTTAACTAAGGGTTGGTAACAGGCTGATTGGTCGGCTATTTGAGCCAGTAAAGGGGGATTTACTATTCTTAGGTAGCGGAATTACTTTTGCCTCCCTCCAGGCCTTTAGGCACATACTTTCTTGCAGGCTTAAACTGAAGTTATGGCAAATAGGAGTGGCAATATTGTCCGCTATTATCCTCAGTAATTTTCAGTTCAAGTTGTCGGACCCTGCTGGATTGTCATTGTTGATGATAGACAATCATTTTTTTACTACTTACTTTACGGAATTCAAAAGTACAATTCTTGTCATTCATAATTTGTTCAGATATACTTGAATGTGTAGTGTCAGCATTTGTTGCTGCCATGTCATACCTACTAAGTCTTACTGTTAGCTAGCTAGCTCACTAGCTAACATTACATGTATGATCTGTCTAATAATATTATTTGTATCTCAGAAAGCCATTTGTATTGCTAGTTATAGCCTAATATTAGTTAGCTAACTGACGTTGAACCTAACGTGAACTAACTCCATTTCGTATATATTGCGCTGGTCTGAACAATTTACCTTATTTCAGGGCCCATAAAAAGTAATACTTCCAGGTCAACTGTAATATCAATACCATTGTAAAGCACAATTGCTCCCCTTTCCAACAAAATCAATGACGAGACCTTCATGATGTCCATCTCTGCATGATTCAAGAAGGCAATGAGCTGCGTCGGGTCTTTTTAAAAATGGCAGGGGTAAATGGCTTTTTTCACTCGATCTGTAAATGTAAATTAAACACTATAAAGAGTTTATATAATGTGTCATTACATTCTTATTTAACGTCTCTGAACCACCCATACCGGATCCGGGATAATTGTCATCAGCAACGCTGAATAGCATAGCGCCACAGTCAAATAATATTACTAGAAAATATTCATATTCATGAAATCACAAATGCAATATTGCAAAACACAGCTTAGCCTTTTGTTAATCCACCTGTCGTCTCAGATTTTGAAATGATGCTTTATCGATCGCTCGACAAAAACAGTAAGTACACTTAGCATCAGGAAACTTGGTTACGAAAATCAGAAAAGCAATCAAATTAATCGTTTACCTTTGATGATCTTCGGATGTTTTCACTCACGAGACTCCCAGTTATACAACAAATGTTCCTTTTGTTCCATAAAGACATTTTTTACATCCAAATACCTCCATTAGTTTGGTGCGTTATGCCCAGGAATCCACCGGAAAGAGCGGTCACGACAACGCAGACAAAATTCCAAATTATATCCATAATGTCCACAGAAACATGTCAGACGTTTTTTATAATCAATCCTCATGGTGTCTTTCAAATATTTATTCGATAATATATCAACGGGGACAGTTGGCTTTTCACTAGGACCTGGAGTAACAATGGCCGCCTTTCTCTTTTGCGCACAATTCACTCTGAGAGCCCACCTATCCACTTATGCAATGTTGTCGTTCACGCTCATTCTTCAAAATAAAAGCCTGAAACTATGTCTGAAGACTGTTGACACCTTGAGGAAGCGATAGGAAAAGGAATCTGGTTGCTCTCCCTTTAAATGGAGCAATGGGAGGCTATGGAACATGGAGTTTTCAAAATAGAAGCCACTTCCGGGTTGGATTTTTCTCAGGGTTTCGCCTGCAATATCAGATCTGTTACTCACAGACAATATTTTGACAGTTTTGGAAACTTTAGTGTTTTCTATCCTAATCTGTCAATTATATGCATATTCTAGCATCTGGTCCTGAGAAATAGGCCGTTTACTTTGGGAACATTATTTTTCCAAACATAAAAATAGTGCCCCCTAGCTTCAAGAGGTTAAAGGTTTATGTCGAATTTGAATCAGGTTTTTTGGGCGGTGCTAAGGTGATCTTCAGAAGTAAACAGCGGCTTTTGAAAACCATGATAGCTTACAGTGAGGACGCAAAAAATGACTAGGTATTCCCCCTTACCCTGTTCCTGTCCTTTTCTCGTTTTTAAAACGGTGAGAGAAGTGCTACACCTGGTGGAAATGGGCTGCAAGACCGAATTAGTTGCTTTATTCGCGTTGCACGTTACGCCATGACACATTGTAACTTACAGCGTCGGAGGGTTCAGTTTTTTCAACTTTTCTCTGATACTATAGAGCCATTACCATGTCAATCAACGCTTGATTAGAAACGTAGTTCACACCCCAGATGTGGATGTCAACACAGTCACTACAGTCCCATTAGATTTCTTTGCAGCCTTGTTTGAATGTCGCGGTTGCGCACATTTGTACCGAATGGGGTTAGCGTCCATTAGTTGGTTAGCTTTAGCTAGATATGGCAACCGGTGTGTCATGCCAGTACTCTATGGGTTGTGATTATGGTTCATTGGTTAGCAAGCTAGCTAGCTACATCTCAAAACAAGACTCTACTTCGCCCGATGATTACATGACTAATCAAGTTAGCCAGGTGTGTCTGACGGTGATTACAGCTATCTATTGTATAATAATGCTAAGATATTTGTATCTGGAATATGTCTTTCAGCATCAGTAGAACACACCTGACTATCCTCCACCAGTCATACAAGGAGAATAGTCTAATGCCTATCAAAAAGAGATCTGACCCAAGCAAGCACAGGTTACACATGAAGCATCAGGACTTGCAGCGAGTGGTGAACTTCATCAACACCTATGCAGAGGATAATGCAATAGTATTACCTGGACGCCACCCAGGACACAAACACTTTGGTCGAAAGCTGCTGCCATGTCATGTGACACAAACTGCAGTGTGGCATCTCTACAAGGAAATGATGACAACACATGGTATTTAAAGCCAAAACAAGACATATTTTGATTATTTTATTTAACCTCCAACATGATTACATTTACATCATTACATTTAAGTCATTTAGCAGACGCTCTTATCCAGAGCGACTTACAAATTGGTGCATTCACCTTATGGCACTACTCACATTATTTGTGTATTTTTCAGAGGTATGTGTAGTCGCACTGTCTTCCTTCAGGAATCTGTGGACCACCTGACTCCGTACTTTAGCCTAATGTCACAGATCAAGCAGTACCAGCACTTCAGGTGAATATAATGTTCATTCCATTGTATGAGGTTACTCTTATTATCTAAACTTGGGAGGTCAGTTGATGTAATGCAAGGTTGTAATGTCTTAATTTTTTACTTTTTTTCCCCTTCGATGCTCAGGAGCATGGTGTTGTTGTCGCCAAGGAGCGTTCAGACTCAGTTGGGACCAGGTTTCAGCTGCTCCCAGTCATCATGACTATCTGCACTGCCTCTATGCACATTCACATGACTTTCTCTTAACACACATAAAAAATGCATCCTGCTGCTCAGCCACTTTACTGCTTATTGTATGCATATATGTAACTTCCTTGTGTATCACCAGTATCTCTGACATCGTTATTGATATTGTTCTTGTAAATAGTGTATAGTTTGTTATTTTGGTAGAGCATGGCGCTTGTAACGCCAGGGTAGTGGGTTCGATCCCCGGGACCACCCATACGTAGAATGTATGCACACATGACTGTAAGTCGCTTTGGATAAAAGCGTCTGCTAAATGGCATATATTATTATTATTATTATTCTTTCTCTACTGGCATTGACACTTATTGTTATTGGTTTTTATATATTGACACTTTCTATTTTTTTATATTGCAAGTAACCTTTTGGCTGTACCGTTTACACTTTCTGCAGAGCCCCATCCACTTGGCAATATCTGGCTGGGGGTTATAGAATGTCTTTCACATGACCCATCAAGTTAGACAAGTGTGTCTGGGTAAGCGTCATCTAATAATTCTAAAATATTTTTCTGTTTTGATATTGCAACTATGCAAATATGCAAGTACACATTTCAATGTGCAGTTTACACCTTCAGTATCCTGTGCATGTGACAAATAAACTTTGTTTTTATTTTATATAGTTTGTGTGGACCAGAGCCGGTAATGTGAAGAACAACATGCCTGCACCAAATTCAGATTAGGATATTTTTAACTAGAGTTTTTCCTCATACTTTTACCACTTTTTTGTCTTGAAATCCTTGGTTGTTTTACTGTGCTACTCAACTCTGTTTAGCACATGGCGTCACATGTGAATCCTTAAAGGTAAATGGAAACACAAGAATTTAGAACCGCAGCTAACTGTAACTGATGTGAGTAAGGATGCTGCCAGATAATGGCTAGAGAGTATGAGTGTGTGTCTTGTAGAGAGATGGTGGCAATACAGCACAAAATCCCAGTGGATTGTGGCTGTATTACATCCAGTCAGAGGTTCCTGTCAGTCTGTCTGGATGGCGATGTATTGGACATGTCACTAATCCTTTTGAACGACTGAAGAAAAATGTATGATATGTAACCATTGATTCATGAAGAATCTAACTTATAAATGCCCCATGAGCTTAGTTCAACTGTCGTACCCAATCAGAACCCCAAATATGAATTTGTTTTTCTCCAACGTTTGTAAACAAAGAAAATGTAAACAAACACGATACAGCCTCAAAACATGGTTAAAACTCTCATTTTCACATCATGGATGGTCAGTCCTTGCATCTATAGGTCTTTGAATTTGAGAGTGGCTACATATCTCCAGCCCCATCGCTCAGCTTTTTACCGAAAGAGGAGCAGGGAAGACACTTTGTTATTGTTTCTACTGCTGATAGCCACTTTAAGAAGTTAAATACACACCAAAATATGTTACAGATATTATTAAAATGTCACTTCCCTCAGACAGTTTGTGAATACACAGCACGCAGCACAGCAAACAATCAATCAAATGTATTTTACAAAGCTCCTTTTACATCAAGATGATAACCACAGTGGTTATAGAGGGTGCAACAGTTCAACACCTCAGGAGCAAATGTCAGTTGGCTTTTCATAGCTGAGCATCCATAGGTCGAAACAGCAGATCCGGGACAAGGTAGCACGTCCGTTGAAACCGGTAAAAAAAAAAAATATGTGGAAAAACAATTCCACTTCGATTCCCTTTATGGATGTGTGTATCTTTGAATTTGCTGTTGAATGGCCTGCCACTTCTCCATTTTCGGAACCCCAGCCAGCTCCCCCAAAGTGAATGCCACTCTTTGGGCACTCAGAGTCCGCTAGGATGGTCCAAGAGCCAGATATAAGTTATACAAAACATGGTTCTCATTTTACTATAAAATATATGACAGTACCTCTGGCTTCCCGATGGGCATCAGCTGTTTCCTCATACATTTGGGAATGTGTCACAGGACACACTAATGCCAGATATCAGCATGTGAGTTCCTCAAGAGCACCCTCACACTTGGCTGCCTGTCAGTGGCCAGGGTATCAATACTGCATCCATGGGCCTGTTAGTAATAATGGTCCATTTATCATCCTAAAAGTTACCTATGTCCTCTTCATACATTCACCAAATATACATTTACAACCATTAGGCTAGCTACAAAATATAGCTTAGGCTATAGCCAGTTGTGGGAAAAGTACCCAATTGTCATACCTGAGTAAAAGTAAATATACCTTCATAGAAAATTACTCAAGTCAAAGTGAAAAAAGACTACTTAAGTAAAAGTCTAAAAGTATTTGGTTTTAAATATACTTAAGTATCAAAAGTAAATGTAATTGCAAATACATACTTCAGTATCCAAAGTGAAAGTATAAATCATTTCAAATTGCTTATAATAATATTTATTTTATTTTATGTACGGATAGCCAGGTGCATGCTACATATTAAGCATTTGTGTTTAGTGAGTCCTCCAGATCAGAGGCAGTAGGGATGACCAGGGATGTTCTCTTGATAAGTGAGTGAAATGGACCACTTTCCTGCTAAGCTTTGAAAATATAACAAGTACATTATTTTCTTTAGGAATGTAGTGAAGTATAAGTAAAAGTAGTCAAAAATGTAAATAGTAAAGTACAGATGCCTAAAAAACTACTTAAGTAATAGTTTAAAGTATTTTTACTTAAGTACTTTACACCACTGGCTATAGCTTACCTCAATGTGTTGCAGGTCTCTCAATAATCCCTCCCTCTCCAACCAGTAGCTGTTCTTCACTTCAGTCACATGCAGAGTCTCCTGGAGGATGATCAGGTGGGAAGCAGAGTCCAGGATGGTGTAAGAGCCAAAGGAGGCTCCAGATATGATCAGTGCTAAGTCCACATGTGGTTAACCTCTGGCAGAATGTAGAAGCACTGTTGGTTTGCGAACTGCCGCAGTGACATATTTCCACAAACATGGAGTGGGAGCTGGCAGTAAGGAAGACCGCTGATGGCACCAACATATTCTCTGCAAACAATTTTCCCTCTCTGGTCTGGGACTCCCACTTCATCCTGATGCCCACAACACACTGTCTCCATGGTGATGGCAAAACCATTTATTTTCAGGAATGAGTTGATGACACCTGCTCGACATCCTGGCTCATGGCTGACAATGTATTTTGGGTCTTGCACACATTCTTCGATAGTATATCTTGGCCCGCACTGTGATGATTGTGATTCTGAACCTCGAGCCTGACTTCAAGCTCTTTAGTGATGGTCCCCGTGGACCTCTTCTCCACCGTAGCATAGGAACACTGGCAACCAGGGGTCAGTTTTGCATGCTTGTGTCTTGTGTCAGATTGTGTCTTGAAATAAACAATAGCCTTAGAAATATTATGCATTTACATGTGCCTCCACCTAAACAGTGTCCTCCAGGATCCTGAAACATTTTCTTAAGACAATTGAACCCAAGCAAACTCTGCAAAAAATGAAACGTCCTCTCACCGTCAACTGTGTCTATTTTCAGCAGACATAACATGTGTAAGTATTTGTATGAACATAACAACTGAGATATAAACTGAACAAGTTCCACAGACATGTGACTAACATAAATGGAATAATGTGTCCCTGAACAGTGGGGGAGTAATAATAAAAGTAAGTCTGTATATTGTGTGGCCACCAGCTGCATAAAGTACTGCAGTGAATCTCCTCCTCATGAACTAAACCAGATTTGCCAGTTCTTGCTGTGAGATGTTACCCCACCTTCCCACCAATGCACTTGCAAGTTCCCTGACATTTCTGGGGGAATGGCCCTATCCATCACCCTCCGATCCAACAGGTCCCAGACGTGCTCAATGGGATTTAGATCCGGGCACTTCGCTGGCCATGGCAGAACACTGACATTCCTGTCTTGCAGGAAATCACACACAGAACGAGCAGTATGGCTGGTGCCATTGTCTTGTTGGAGGATGAGCCTGCAGGAAAGTTACCACATGAGGGAGGAGGGTGTCTTCCCTGTAACGCACAGCATTAAGATTGCCTGCAATGACAACAAGTTCAGTCCAATGATGCTGTGACACACCGCCCCAGACCATGACGGACCCTACACGTCCAAATCTATCCCGCTCCAGAGTACAGGCCTCGGTCTAATGCTCATTCCTTCGACAATAGACGCGAATCTGACCATCACCCCTGCTGAGACAAAACCGCGAATCATCAGAGAAGAGCACATTTTGCCAGTCCTGTCTGTACCAGCGACGGTGGATTTGTGCCCATATGTGACGTTGTTGCCGGTGATGTCTGGTGAGGATGTGCCTTACAACAGGCCTACAAGTCCTCAGTCCAGCGTCTCTCAGTCTATTGCGGACAGTCTGAGCACTGATGGAGGGATTGTGCGTTCCTGGTGTAACTCGGGCAGTTGCCACCCTGTACCTGTCCCGCAGGTGTGATGTTCGGATGTACCGATCCTGTGCAGGTTTTGTTACACTTTGTCTGCCACTGCGTGGATGATCAGCTGTCCATCCTGTCTCCCTGTAGCGCTGTGTTAGGCGTCTAACAGTACGGACATTGCAATTTATTGCCCTGGCCAAATCTGCAGTCCTCATGCCGCCTTGCAGCATGCCTAAGGCATGTTCACACAGATGAGCAGGGACCCTGGGCATCTTTCTTTTGGTGTTTTTCAGAGTCAGTAGAAAGGCCTCGTTAGTGTCCTAAATTTTCATATCTGTGACCTTAATTATCTACCATCTGTAAGCTGTTAGTGTCTTAACGACCATTCCACAGGTGCATGTTCATTCATTGTTTATGGTTCATTGAACAAGCATGGGAAACAGTGTTTTAACCCTATACAATGAAAATCTGAAAGTTATTTGGATTTTTATGAATTATCTTTGAAAGTCAGGGTCTTGAAAAAAGGCTGTTTCTTTTTTGCTGAGTTTATGTCAGTTGGTGTTCAAAAGCTACCTGTCTTGTATGCCATGTCAAAAGAAACACACAGCAAATACAGGGACATGTATTTGTCAACAAACATTAGCTATGTCAACTTCAGTCTAGCTAAATGAGGTGGAGCTAATTAAACATTCCAAAAACAAATCTTTCAACAAAATGTATTACAGTAAATCAAATCAAAGTTGATTTGTCACATGCGCCAAATACAGTAAAATGCTTACTTACAGGATCTAACCAATAGTGCAAAAAAGGTATTAGGTGAAAAATAGGTAGGTAAAGAAAAAAAACAACAGTAGAAAGACAGGCCATATACAGTAGCGAGGCTATAGAAGTAGCAGGGCTACATACAGACACTGGTTAGTCAGGTTGATTGGGGTAGAATGTATATGTAGATATGGTTGAAGTGACTATGCATATATGATAAACAGAGAGTAGCAGCAGCGTAAAAAGAGGGGTTGGGGGAGTTGGGGGGGCACACAATGCAAGTAGTCCGGGTAGCCATTTGATTATCTGTTCAGAAATCTTATGGCTTTTTGTCTTAGACTTGGCACTCCGGTACCACTTGCCATGCGGTAGTAGAGAGAACAGTCTATGACTGGGGTGGCTGGGGTCTTTGACAATTTTTATGGCCTTCCTCTGACACTGCCTGGTGTAGAGGTTCTGGATGGCAGGCAGCTTAGCCCCAGTGATGGGCCGTCCCCTCTGTAGTGCCTTGCGGTCGGAGGCCGAGCAATTGCCGTACCAGGCAGTGATGCAACCAGTCATGATGCTGTTGATGTTGCAGCTGTAGAACATTTTGAGGATCTCAGGTCCCATGCCAAATCTTTTTAGTTTCCTGAGGGGGAATAGGCTTTGTCGTGCCCTCTTCACGACTGACTTTGTTTGTTTGGACCATTCTAGTTTGTTGTTGATGTGGACCCCAAGGAACTTGAAGCTCTCAACCTCCTCCATTACAGCCCCGTCGATGAGAATGTTTGCGTGTTCGGTCCTCCTTTTCCTGTAGTCCAGAATCATCTCCTTCATCTTGGTTACGTTGAGGGATAGGTTGTTATTCTGGAACCACCTGGCCAGGTCTCTGACCTCCTCCCTATAGGCTGTCTCGTCGTTGTCGGGATCAGGCCTACCACTGTGTCGTCTGCAAACTTAATGATGGTGTTAGAGTCGTGTCTGACCATGCAGTCATGGGTGAACAGGGAGTACAGGAGGGGACTGAGCACAAACCCCTGGGGAGCTCCAGTGTTGAGGATCAGCGTGGCAGATGTGTTGTTCCCTACCCTCACCACCTGGGGGCGGCCCGTCAGGAAGTCCAGGATCCAGTTGCAAAGGGAGGTGTTTCGTTCCAAGGTCCTTAGTGATGAGCTTTGAGGGCACTATGGTGTTGAACACTGAGCTGTAGTCAATGAATAGCATTCTCACGTAGGTTTTCCTAATTTCCAGGTGGGAAAGGCAGTGTGGAGTGCAATAGCGATTGAACCATCTGTGGATCTGTTGGGGCGGTATGCAAATTGGAGTGGATCTAGGGTGTCTGGAATAATGGTGTTGATGTGAGCCATGACCAGGCTTTCAAAGCTTTTCATGGCTACAGACGTCAGTGCTACCGGTCGGTAGTCATTTAGGCAGGTTATTTTAGTGTTCTTGGGCACAGGGACTATGGTGGTCTGCTTGAAACATGTTGGTATTAAAGATTCAGCTTGGGTTTTGAAATGACAGGTTTGACAGGTTTGAAATGTCAGTGAAGACACTTGCCAGTTTGTCAGCGCATGCTTGGAGTCCACGTCCTGGTAATCCGTCTGGCCCTGTGGCCTTGTGAAAGGCCTTTTTAAAGGTCTTACTCACATCAACTACGGAGAGTGTACTCACATTGTCCGGAACAGCTGATGCTCTCATGCATGTTTCAGTGTTACTTGCCTTGAAGCGAATCTAGAAGTTCTTTAGCTTGTCTGGTCGGCTTGTGTCACTGCGCAGCTCTTGGCTGTGCTCCCCTTTACAGTCTGTAATAATTTGCAAGCCCTGCCACATCCTATGAGGGCAGAGTCGGTGTAGTATGATTCAATCTTAGTTCTGTAGTGACACTTTGCCTGTTTGATGACTAGTCGGGGGCATAATGGGATTTCTTATAAGCTTCTGGGTTAGAGTCCCCTCCTTGAAAGAGGCAGCTCTACCCTTTAGCTCAGTGCGGAAGTTGCCTGTAATCCATGGCTTCTGGTTGGGGTTTGCATGTATGGTCACTGTGTACTCCTCAATGCCATCGGAAGAATCCCGGAACATATTAAAGTCTGTGCTGGCAAAACAGTCCTGTAGCTTTGCATGTGCTTCATCTGATCACTTTTATTTTGAACAAGTAACTGGTGCTTCCTGCTTTGGTCAGAGGGAGGGCTTTGTACGCATCTCTGTGTGTGGAGTAAAGGTGGTCTAGAGTTTGTTTACCCTCTGGTTGCACATTTAGCATGCTGGTAGAAATTAGGTAAAACAGATGTATTTTTCTCTGCATTTAAGTCCCTGGCCACTAGGATTTCCAACCTCTGGATTTTCCTGTTTGCTTATGGCCGTATACAGCACATTGAGTGCTATGACTATCCTACCGATCCTCGACTTCGGCGATGTCATCTACAAAATGGCTTCCAACACTCTACTCAGCAAACTGGATGCAGTCTATCACAGTGCCATCCGTTTTGTCACTAAAGCACCTTATACCACCCACCACTGCGACTTGTATGCTCTAGTCGGCTGGCCCTCACTACATATTCGTCGCAAGACCCACTGGCTCCAGGTCATCTACAAGTCCATGCTAGGTAAAGCTCCGCCTTATCTCAGTTCACTGGTCACGATGGCAACACCCATCCGTTGCACGCGCTCCAGCAGGTGTATCTCACTGATCATCCCTAAAGCCAACACATAATTTGGCCGCCTTTCGTTCCAGTACTCTGCTGCCTGTGACTGGAACGAATTGCAAAAATCGCTGAAGTTGGAGACTTTTATCTCCCTCACCAACTTCAAACATCAGCTATCCGAGCAGCTAACCGATCGCTGCAGCTGTACATAGTCTATAGGAAAATAGCCCACCCATTTTTACCTACCTCATTCCCATACTGTTTTTTATACTGTTTTTATTTATTTATTTTTCTGCTCTTTTGCACACCAATATCTCTACCTGTACATGACCATCTGATCATTTATCACTCCAGTGTTAATCTGCAAAACTGTATTATTTGCCTACCTCCTCATGCCTTTTGCACACATTGTATATAGACTGCCCATTTTGTTCTACTGTGTTATTGACTTGTTAATTGTTTATTCCATGTGTAACTCTGTGTTGTCTGTTCACACTGCTATGCTTTATCTTGGCCAGGTCGCAGTTGCAAATGAGAACTTGTTCTCAACTAGCCTACCTGGTTAAATAAAGGTGAAATAAAAAAAATAAAAAAATAAAAATCTTAGTGCAAGCTTCGGTATGTGGTGGTAAATAGACAGCTACGAAGAATAGATGAAAACTCTCTTGGTAAATAGTGTGGTATACAGCTTATCATGAGATACTCTACCTCAGGCTAGAAAAACCTTGAGACTTTCTTAGATTTTGTGTACCAGCTGTTGTTTACAAATATACACAGACCACCACCCCATGTCTTGCTGAAGGCAGCTGTTCGATCCTACTGAAAAAGTGTAAAACCTGCCAGCTGTATGTTATTCATGAGGGCCTTGTCAGGTGTCCGAAGTAAATCCTTTCCAGTATGGGGTGAGTAATCACTGTCCTGATATCTAGAAGCTATTTCCGGTCATAAGAGACGGTGGCAGAAACATAAAACATAAAATAAGTTACAAAAAAACACACACAATAGCACAATTGGTTATGGGACCGTAAAACGACAGCCATCTCCTCCAGCGCCATTATTACCTTCAACTAGAGTTGCAACAAAGCTGTCCAGTGTCTAATGGTAGTTTATTCCAACAACATTCATGACTCATGACCAGTTAACGTTACCTCAGGCTCTCCATTGACTCGCATCGCCTCTTCCGTTCAGTCCGGATATTGCTTGACTCCAAATTCAGCGATGTTGATGATGGTCCTTCAGTAACCCTTACACCATAACCCTTGAAAATTGAGGGGTAAGGAGAGCGTTTCAACGTAGTCCTATGACTTCTTTTCATTTGGAAACTCCCGGTTGCCATTCCGAAAGTTCTCTTCATTGCAAAGTCTTCCTCCCCGAAGTGCTGGACAGAGATCTTGCTAGCTCGATTTGGCACGTCCTTCCTCTTCAGAAAATGGAGCCACTTCTTCAAAAGTTATTGGTCCTTGGCCAGCCAATGGTAGCTTACCAAGGGATTTTTTGGAGCCAATTCCTACAGCCTGGCGCTATACATGTCTGAATTACTATTTATTGTTGCCGTCTTCGTTGTTCGCACCTAACCTCACTCTCTTCGATAAGTAAGAACTGGTGCAAGTCGTTACTATGGCAATTTAGAATGGCGCTGACTATAGCTAAAATAAACCTTGTCGGCAATCAAAATTCTAAATATAGAGATGTTTTTATGTTATATGCACATGTTTAGTATTAGTGGATTGAGTACATCTCTTAGATGTACTTCCTAAAGTGTTTCCATTCCCCTTTAAAGAAACGGGTTGGGCTAAGGCTTAAGAGGGTGTGAACGATGCTGAATGGGTGTAGACAAAGAAGAGCTCTCCAGTAGGTGTACCAAAAATTCAAGGTCCCGTTTTGCAAGGGTAGGGTTACATGTTTATCAACTTTGAAAGCAAAATGCATTTCCCATTGTTCCTCAGCTGCAGTTTATGATATACCATTTTCTAGTTCTGAGTCTCTACTCAAATGTAAAAAACACAATTTCAAAATGTGTTGTTTGCTAAGCATACAAATCTGATTATTACTTGATCCATTTGAAACGATGTCTAGTTTGTTGAGCAGGGGCTGTATATGTTTTGGTTCTACAAAGCTGGGTCCATCATAACATTTAACAATCAATTAATTGCATTCATTCTTGCACCACGCAATCAATTGTCAGTTCTAAAACATGTATTGTTGTTCTCTGCTGCCTGCGCCTATATGACAGACAGTTGTTGAAGCACGTCTCTGGAGCTGCTGAGCCAGTGGAGCGTGTATCAATCCTGCTGTAGGACTCATTGCGGCCTGCCAGCATGCCAAACGAACAGCTGAAATCAAAAAATCAATCAAATGTATTTATAAAGCCCTTTTTACATAAGCAGATGTCACAGTCCTAAACAGAAACCCAGCCTAAAACCCCAAACAAGAAGCAATGCAGATGTAGAAGCATGGTGGCTAGAAAAGAAACTCCCTAGATAGGAAGAAACCTAGAGAGGAACAAGGCTCTGGGGTTGGCCAGTCCTCTTCTGGCTGTGCCGGGATACATGGCCATTTAAGGACAGATTGTTCTTCAAGATTTTGAAACGTTCATAGATGAACAGCAGGGTCAAATAATAATCAAAGTGATTGTAGAGGGTGCAACAGGTCAGTGCCTCAGGAGTAAATGTCAATTGGCATTTCATAGTCGAGACAGCAGGTGTGTTAGAGAGAGAGTCGAAAACAGCAGTTCCGGGACAAGGTAGCACCTCCGGTGAACAGGTCAGGGTTCCCTAGCCACAGGCAGAACAGTTGAAAATGGAGCACCAGCATGACCAGGTGGACTGGGGACAGCCAGGAGTCATCAGCCAGGTAGTCCTGAGACATGGATCCTAAGGCTCAGGTCCTCCGGGAGGGGAGGGAGAGAGAGAGAGAATTAGAGGAAGCATACTTAAATTCACACAGGACACCATATAAGACAGGACAATTACACCAGATATGACAGACTGACCTTAGCCCCCCAGCGCATAGACTATTGCAGCATAGATACTGGAGACTGTTACTGGGGTGGGTTAGGGGACACTGTGGCCCCATCCGACGATACTCCTGGACAGGTTCAACCAAGCAGGATATAACCTCACCCACTTTTTCAAAGCACATCCCGACACCACTAGAGGGATATCAACAGACCACCAATTTACTACCCTGAGACAAGGCTGAGTATAGCCCATGAAAATCTCATTTACTCCTGAGGTGCTGACCTGTTGCACCCTCTACAACCACTGGGATTATTATTATTATTATTATATTTGACCCTGCTGGTCATCTATGAGCGTTTGAACATCTTGACCATGTTCTGTTATAATCTCAATCTGGCACAGCCAGAAGAGGTTCTGGCCACCCCTCTGAGCCTGGTTCCTTTCTAGGTTTCTTCCTAGGTTCCTGCCTTTCTAGGGAGGAACCTTCCTAGCCACCGTGCTTCTACATCTGCATTGCTTGCTATTTGGGGTTTTAGGTTGGCTTTCTGTACAGCACTTTGTGACATCGGCTGATGTAAGAAGGGCTTTATAAATACATTTGATTGATTGATTAATTACTCCTGAAGTGAAAGCTAAACTCTCTTGTTAAATGCTGCATTTTAGTTAGCTTTGCGACAGTATCAAAAATATATTTGTGATTGTTCCTATTCTCCTCAATTAGGCTGGAAAAATTGAACAATCGAGCAGCAGTAAGTGCTCTTCGATATTGCACGGTCTTTCCAAGCCAGTCGGAAGACTTCCAGTTTGGTGCAGTGCCATTTCCGTTACAATTTTCTGGAATCTTGCTTGAGGATTCGGGTATTTCTGTATACCAGGGAGCATATTTCTTGTGACAAATTATATTTGTTTTGGGGGGTGTGACTGCATCTATGGTATTACACAAGGTTAAATTAAGACCCTCAGTTAGGTGGTTAACTGATTTTTGTACTCAGACGTCCTTGGGTAGGTGGAGGGAGTCTGGAAGGGCATCTAGGGATCTTTGGGTTGTTCGAGAATTTTAAGCACAGCTTTTGATGATCCTTGATTGGGGTCTGAGAAGATTATTTGTTGTAATTTCAAACATAATAAAATGATGGTCCGATAGTCCAGGATTATGTGGAAAAACATTTAGACCCACAACATTTATTCCACTGGACAAAGCCAGATCCAGGGTATGACTGTGGCAATGACTAGGTCTGGAGATACGTTGGACAAAACCCACAGTCATTGATTGCTCTGAAAGCCTTTTCGAGTGCGTCTGTGGAGTTTTCCAATTGAATATTAAAGACACCAAAAATGTGAATATTATCTGCTATAACTACAAGGCACGATAGGAATTCAGGTAACTCAGTGAGGAATGCTGTACCCTGCCCAAGAGGCCTGTAAACAGTAGCTATAAAAAATGATTTAGTAGATTTCATAGATTTCATGACTAGATGCTCAAAAGACGATAACACAGTCATTTATTCTATTTTTGTTATACAAATTTGCTGTCAAATGTTAGCAACACCTCCACCTTTGCGGGATGCGCGGGGGATATGGTCACTAGTGTAACCAAGAGGAGAGGCCTCATTTAACACAGTAAATTCATCAGGCTTGAGCTATGTTTCAGTCAGACCAATCACATCAAGATTATGGTCAGTGATTATTTAATTGACTATGACTACCTTGGAAGCCAGGGATCTAACATTAAGTAACCCTATCTTGAGTTGTGAGATATCACAATCTCTATCAATAATGACAGGAATGGAGGGGTTCTTTATTCCAGTGATATTGCTAAGGTGAACACTGCCATGTTTTGTTTTGATCAACCTAGATCGAGGCACAGACATGGTCTCAATGGGGATTGCTGAGCTGGCTACACTGACTATGCTAGTGGCAGACTCCACTAAGATGGCAGGCTGGCCTGCACCCTGCTGCCTGGCCTGCACCCTGCTACCTGACCTGCACCCTGCTACCTGACCTGCACCCTGCTACCTGACCTGCACCCTGCTACCTGACCTGCACCCTATCTCATTGTGGAGCTAGAGGAGTTAGAACCCTGCCTACATTCAAAGATAAGGTGGGAGCACCCCTCCAGCTATGATGGAGTCCGTCACTCCTCAGTAGGCCAGGCGTGGTCCTGTTTCTGGGTGAGTCCCAATTATCTACACATTCTATGTTTTGGGAGGGGCAGAAAACAGTTTTCAACCAGCGATTTAAGCTATGTTGCGCTTGGTGACCTCTAACTGTTTCATCCTAACATCGTTGGTGATGACGTGGATAACAATATCCCTACACTGTCTACGCTAGCCAGTTTTAGCATAAGCCAGCACCATCTTCAGTTTCGCCTTTACGTCGGTAGACCTGCCGCCTCGTAAATAGTGTAAGATCACTGGATGAATCTTTTTAAGTCTAATAATGCGGGTAATGGAGTCGCCAATGACTAGGGTTTTCAATTTGTCAGAGCTAATGGTGGGAGGCTTTGGCGGCTCAGAGCCTGTAACAGATGGAAGAGAGACCCGAGAAGGCTCGGCCTCTGACTCGTTGCTTTCTTGGGAGAACCGGTTGAAAGTTTGTCGGCTGAATGAGCGAGACCGGTTGAGTATGCCAATAGCACTTATTCCAGAAGCCTTGAGAATATTGTCCGGCTGCGGGCACTGTACGGGATTGTGCAGGATTTATACAACTATCTATACTTACTGGTGGCACAGACACTGGTTCATCGTTTCCTACACTTAAATGGTGGAGATCCTGTAGAAACATTTCCAGATATAGCGTCCTGGGTCCTGAGAAAAAACTAAGATATTGGTAAATTTATGAAAAATAAAACTGGAAAGTTTAGCAGATAGCCAAGTAGCAACAAACAGCACATCAGCATTAAGACAAGTCTGGAAGTTGAAGGAGTCACTCAGAAAAACAAATCATGAATCTCGAGTCAATAAAATTAAAATCGACCTGCACTAATCACTAATAGCATACAAACTGCATAAGATGAGAGGAGGTACACTGCCATTCAAAAGTTTGGGGTCAGTTAGAAATGTCCTTGTTTTTGAAAGAAAAGCAATTTTGTTGCCCATTAAAATAACATATTGATCAAAAATTCAGTGTAGATGTTGTTGTTGTAAATGACTATTGTAGCTGGAAACGGCTGATTTTTTATGGAATATCTACATACGTGTACAGAGGCCCATTATCAGAAACCATCACTACTGCATTCCAATGGCACGTTGTGTTAGCTAAAAGGCTAATTGATCATTAGAAAACCCTTTTCCAATTATGTTAGCACAGCTGAAAACTGCTGTTCTGATTAAAGAAGCAATAAAAAACTGTCCTTCTTTAGACCAGTTGATTGAATTTCTAAGCAAACAGCTGGAGGCAGGGCTTTCTCCTGTAGAGCTCCATTTTTATGGAATGGTCTGCCTACCCATGTGAGAGACGTAGACTCGGTCTCAACCTTTAAGTCTTTACTGAAGACTCATCTCTTCAGTAGACCATATGATTGAGTGTAGTCTGGCCCATGAGTGTGAAGGTGAACGGAAAGGCTCTGGAGCAACGAACCACCCTTGCTGTCTCTGCCTTGCTGTTCCCCTCTCTCCACTGGGATTCTCTGCCTCTAACCCTATTACAGGGGCTGAGTCGCTGGCTTACTGGTGCTCTTCCATGCTGTCCCTAGGAGGGGTGCGTCACTTGAGTGGGTTGAGTCACTGACGTGGCCTTCCTGTCTGGGTTGGCGTCCCCCCTTTGGTTGTGCCGGGGCGGAGATCTTTGTGGGTTATACTCGGCCTTGTCTCAGGATGGTAAGTTAGTGGTTGAAGATATCCCTCTAGTGGTGTGGGGGCTGTGCTTTGGCAAAGTGGGTGGGGTTATATCCTGCTTGTTTGGCCCTGTCCGGGGATATATCATCGGATGGGGCCACAGTGTCCCCTGACCCCTCCTGTCTCAACCTCCAGTATTTATGCTGCATTTGTTTGTGTTTTTCTGGGGTATTTCTGTCTTATCCGGTGTCCTGTGTGAACTTAAGTACGCTCTCTCTAATTCTCTCTTTCTTTCTTTTGCTCTCGGAGGGCCTGAGCCCTAGGACCTTGCCTCAGGTCTACCTGGCATGATGACTCCTTGCTGTCCCCAGTCCACCTGGCCGTGCAGCTGCTTCAGTTTCAACTGTTCTGCCTGAGGCTATGAAAACCCGACCTGTTCACCGGACGTGGTACCTGTCCCAGACTTGCTGTTTTCAACTCTCTAGATTAGAGACAGTAGGAGCGGTAGAGATACTCTCAATGATCGGCTATGAAAAGCCAACTGACATTTACTCCTGAGGTGCTGACTTGCTGCACCCTCGGCAACTACTGTGATTATTATTATTTGACCATGCTGGTCATTTATGAACATTTGAACATCTTGGCCGTGTTCTGTAATAATCTCCACCCAGCACAGCCAGAAGAGGACTCGCCACACCTCATAGCCTGGTTCCTCTCTAGGTTTCTTCCTAGGTTTTGGTCTTTCTACTGAGTTTTTCCTAGCCACCGTGCTTCTACACCTACATTGCTTGCTGTTTGGGGTTTTAGGCTGGGTTTCTGTACAGCACTTTGATATATCAGCTGATGTAAAAAAGGGCTTTATAAATACATTTGATTTGATTTTTGATTTTGAGTATCTGGTGAGTCAGCGTTTGTGGGTTCGATTACAGGCTCAAAATGACCAGAAACAAATAACTTTCTTCTGAAACTCGTCAGTCTATTCTTGTTCTGAGAAATGAAGGCTAGAGTTCCTCTGTTCAGTGTCTGTGTTCTTTTGCCCATCTTAATCTTTTCTTTTTATTGGCCAGTCTGAGATATGGCTTTTTCTTTGCAACCCTGTCTAGAAGGTCATCATCCCGGAATCGCCTCATCACTGTTGATGTTGAGACTGGTGTTTTGCAGGTGGGGAAAGTAAAACTATTCAGGGTGATCATAACATGCAAATTAAATTTCGAACAAAATTAGGAACGTAAAATAATATCTGAAACAGTAGCTAGACTCTTACCTTTAAACATGGATGAATGTTTCATGGCAGACTGCAACCCCTTTCAGTAAATAAGACGTCCTGTGTCGTTTCCGGTTTGTACGGCTTGCTTGGCCCGTTGTGTCAAGTCACTCTGGTTCACACTGACCGTGTGCAATGCCATAAGAATCATCTTAAGCTTTAGCCCCGACCCAAACTTTAACCATTTTACTTACCCTAGCAGAGCTGGTTAGGCTGTTTTCATGTTATTCAGAGCGTAACTGTAACTGTGCTCTGGCAACAATTTAATTAACCTTTTTTTCCGACATTTACTGACACCGGCCATGTTCAACTGGTTTTGAGCGTTAGTAATTTCATCAGTTATTCTGTACTCAGATGAGAGTGATCTGTAAGAGTTGTTGCAGTGATGTTCTATTGAAATGGATACTCGCATACATGGAGTGTATCACGCAGTTTTTGTTGCCAACCTATTTTGCTACCTGACAACTTTACGGGTTTCACTTTTTAATTACCGTTCATATATTAATTTTTTCCTCGACTTTTTCACTCCGGACGCTTTATCTGGACACGATTCGTCAGGACCTCCAACAGCCGAAGCTAAGTAGTAACATTAACATGATGCCTTCTAATTGCAGCCGCTGTGCTCGCCTTACGGCGAGGATAGCTGTACTGCAAGCCCAGCTTCAGACGCAATCGTTAGGCAAGGGTAATTTCAGTGTAGGAAAGGATGAAACAGCGTCTGTGCCACCAGTAAGTACAGATAGTAGTATAAATCCCCTGGCACAGTCCCCGCAGCCGGACAACTTTCTCACGGTTTCTGGAAGGAAATGCTGTAGGAACGCTCAACCGGTGTCGCTCATTCAGCAGACAGAAACTTTCAACCGGTTCTCCCCATTAAGCAGCGGGTCGGTGTCAGAGGCCGAGTCTTCTCTGGTCTCTACTCCTCCCGTTACGGGGTCTGAGGCATGAAGCTTCCCACCATTAGCTCTGACAAATTGAAAACTCTAGTCATTGGCGACTCCATTACCCGCAGTATTAGACTTAAAGCGAATCATCCAGCGATCATACACTGTTTACCCGGGGGCAGGGCTACCGACGTTAAGGCTAATCTGAAGATGGTGCTGGCTAAAGCTAAAACTGGCGAGTGTAGAGAGTATAGAGATATTGTTATCCACGTCGGCACCAACGATGTTAGGATGAAACAGTCAGAGATCACCAAGCGCAACATAGCTTCTGCGTGCATATCAGCTAGAAAGATGTGTCGGCATCGAGTAATTGTCTCTGGCCCCCTCCCAGTTAGGGGGAGTGATGAGCTCTACAGCAGAGTCTCACAACTCAATCGCTGGTTGAAAACTGTTTTCTGCCCCTCCCAAAAGATAGAATTTGTAGATAATTGGCCCTCTTTCTGGGACTCGCCCACAAACAGGACCAAGCCTGACCTGCTGAGGAGTGACGGACTCCATCCTAGCTGGAGGGGTGCTCTCATCTTATCTGCCAACATAGACAGGGCTCTAACTCCTCTAGCTCCACAATGAAATAGGGTGCAGGCCAGGCAGCAGGCTATTAGCCAGCCTGCCAGCATAGTGGAGTCTGCCACTAGCATAGTTAGTGTAGTCAGCTCAGCTATCACCATTGAGACCGTGTCTGTGCCTCGACCTGGGTTGGGCAAAACTAAACATGGCGGTGTTCGCCTTAGCAATCTCACTAGGATAAAGACCACCTCCATTCCTGTCATTACTGAAAGAGATCATGATACCTCACATCTCAAAATAGGGCTACTTAATGTTAGATCCCTTACTTCAAAGGCAATTATAGTCAATGAACTAATCACTGATCATAATCTTGATGTGATTGGCCTGACTGAAACATGGCTTAAGCCTGATGAATTTACTGTGTTAAATGAGGCCTCACCTCCTGGCTACACTAGTGACCATATCCCCCGTGCAAAGGCGGAGGTGTTGCTAACATTTACAATAGCAAATTTCAATTTACAAAAAAAAAATGATGACGTTTTCGTCTTTTGAGCTTCTAGTCATGAAATCTATGCAGCCTACTCAATCACTTTTTATAGCTACTGTTTACAGGCCTCCTGGGCCATATACAGCGTTTCTCACTGAGTTCCCTGAATTCCTATCAGACCTTGTAGTCATTGCAGATAATATTCTAATCTTTGGTGACTTTAATATTCACATGGAAAAGTCCACAGACCCACTCCAAAAGGCTTTTGGAGCCATCATCGACTCAGTGGGTTTTGTCCAACATGTCTCTGGACCCACTCACTCTCACAGTCATACGCTGGACCTAGTTTTGTCCCATGGAATAAATGTTGTGGATCTTAATGTTTTTCCTCATAATCCTGGACTATCAGACCACCATTTTATTACGTTTGCAATTGCAACAAATAATCTGCTCAGACCCCAACCAAGGAACATCAAAAGTCGTGCTATAAATTCACAGACAACACAAAGATTCCTTGATGCCCTTCCAGACTCCCTCTGCCTACCCAAGGACGCCAGAGGACAAAAATCCGTTAACCACCTAACTGAGGATCTCAATTTAACCTTGCGCAATACCTAGATGCAGTTGCACCCCTAAAAACTAAAAAAATGTCTCATAAGAAACTAGCTCCATGGTACACAGAAAATACCCGAGCTCTGAAGCAAGCTTCAGAAAATTGGAACGGAAATGGCGCCACACCAAACTGGAAGTCTTCCGACTAGCTTGGAAGGATGGTACCGTGCAGTACCGAAGAGCCCTTACTGCTGCTCGATCGTCCTATTTTTCTAACTTAATTGAGGAAAATAAGAACAATCCGAAATTCCTTTTTGATACTGTGGCAAAGCTAACTAAAAAGCAGCATTCCCCAAGAGAGGATGACTTGCACTTTAGCAGTGATAAATTCATGAACTTCTTTGAGGAAAAGATTATGATTATTAGAAAGCAAATTACGGACTCCTCTTTAAACCTGCGTATTCCTCCAAACCTCAGTTGTCCTGAGTCTGCACAACTCTGCCAGGACCTAGGATCAAGAGAGACGCTCAAGTGTTTTAGTACTATATCTCTTGACACAATGATGAAAATAATCATGGCCTCTAAACCTTCAAGCTGTATACTGGACCCTATTCCAACTAAACTACTGAAAGAGCTGCTTCCTGTGCTTGGCCCTCCTATGTTGAACATAATAAACGGCTCTCTATCCACTGGATGTGTACCAAACTCACTAAAAGTGGCAGTAATAAAGCCTCTCTTGAAAAAGCCAAACCTTGACCCAGAAAATATAAAAAACTATCGGCCTATATCGAATCTTCCATTCCTCTCAAAGATTTTAGAGAAGGCTGTTGCGCAGCAACTCACTGCCTTCCTGAAGACAAACAATGTATACGAAATGCTTCAGTCTGGTTTTAGACCCCATCATAGCACTGAGACGGCACTTGTGAAGGTGGTAAATGACATTTTGATGGCATCGGACCGAGGCTCTGCATCTGTCCTCGTGCTCCTAGACCTTAGTGCTGCTTTTGATACCATCGATCACCACATTCTTTTGGAGAGATTGGAAACCCAAATTGGTCTACACGGACATGTTCTGGCCTGGTTTAGGTCTTATCTGTCGGAAAGATATCAGTTTGTCTCTGTGAATGGTTTGTCCTCTGACAAATCAACTGTACATTTCGGTGTTCCTCAAGGTTCTGTTTTAGGACCACTATTGTTTTCACTATATATTTTACCTCTTGGGGATGTTATTCGAAAACATAATGTAAACTTTCACTGCTATGCGGATGACACACAGCTGTACATTTCAATGAAACATGGTGAAGCACCAAAATTGCCCTCGCTAGAAGCATGTGTTTCAGACATAAGGAAGTGGATGGCTGCAAACTTTCTACTATTAAACTCGGACAAAACAGAGATGCTTGTTCTAGGTCCCAAGAAACAAAGAGATCTTCTGTTGAATCTGACAATTAATCTTAATGGTTGTACAGTCGTCTCAAATAAAACTGTGAAGGACCTCGGCGTTACTCTGGACCCTGATCTCTCTTTTGAAGAACATATCAAGACCATTTCGAGGACAGCTTTTTTCCATCTACGTAACATTGCAAAAATCAGAAACTTTCTGTCCAAAAATGATGCAGAAAAATTAATCCATGCTTTTGTCACTTCTAGGTTAGACTACTGCAATGCTCTATTTTCCGGCTACCCGGATAAAGCACTAAATAAACTTCAGTTAGTGCTAAATACGGCTGCTAGAATCCTGACTAGAACCAAAAAATTTGATCATATTACTCCAGTGCTAGCCTCTCTACACTGGCTTCCTGTCAAAGCAAGGGCTGATTTCAAGGTTTTACTGCTAACCTACAAAGCATTACATGGGCTTGCTCCTACCTACCTCTCTGATTTGGTCCTGCCGTACATACCTATACGTACGCTACGGTCACAAGACGCAGGCCTCTAATTGTCCCTAGAATTTCTAAGCAAACAGCTGGAGGCAGGGCTTTCTCCTATAGAGCTCCATTTTTATGGAACGGTCTGCCTACCCATGTCAGAGACGCAAACTCGGTCTCAACCTTTAAGTCTTTACTGAAGACTCATCTCTTCAGTGGGTCATATGATTGAGTGTAGTCTGGCCCAGGAGTGGGAAGGTGAACGGAAAGGCTCTGGAGCAACGAACCGCCCTTGCTGTCTCTGCCTGGCCGGTTCCCCGTTTTCCACTGGGATTCTCTGCCTCTAACCCTGTTACGGGGGCTGAGTCACTGGCTTGCTGGGGCTCTCTCGTGCCGTCCCTGGGGGGGATGCGTCACCTGGGTGGGTTGATTCACTGTTGTGGTCGGCCTGTCTGGGTTCCCCCCACCCCTTGGGTTGTACCGTGTCGGAGATCTTTGTGGGCTATACTCGGCCTTGTCTCAGGATGGTAAGTTGGTGGTTGAAGATTTCCCTCTAGTGGTGTGGGGGCTGTGCTTTGGCAAAGTGGGTGGGGTTATATCCTTCCTGTTTGGCCCTGTCCGGGGTGTCCTCGGATGGGGCCACAGTGTCTCCTGACCCCTCCTGTCTCAGCCTCCAGTATTTATGCTGCAGTAGTTTATGTGTCGGGGGCTAGGGTCAGTTTGTTTATCTGGAGTACTTCTCCTGTCCTATTCGGTGTCCTGTGTAAATCTAAGTGTGCGTTCTCTAATTCTCTCCTTCTCTCTTTCTTTCTCTCTCTCGGAGGACCTGAGCCCTAGAACCATGCCCCAGGACTACCTGACATGATGACTCCTTGCTGTCCCCAGTCCACCTGGCCATGCTGCTGCTCCAGTTTCAACTGGCCTGGGCCCTAGGACCATGTCCCAGGACTACCTGACATGAGGACTCCTTGCTGTCCCCAGTCCACCTGGCCATGCTCCTGCTCCAGTTTCAACTGTTCTGCCTTACTATTATTCAACAATGCTGGTCATTTAGGAACATTTGAACATCTTGGCCACGTTCTGTTATAATCTCCACCTGGCACAGCCAGAAGAGGACTGGCCACCCCACATATGCTCTCTCTAATTCTCTCTTTCTTTCTCTCTCTCGGAGGACCTGAGCCCTAGGACCGTGCCCCAGGACTACCTGACATGATGGCTCCTTGCTGTCCCCAGTCCATCTGACTGTGCTGCTGCTCCAGTTTCAACTGTTCTGCCTTATTATTATTTGACCATGCTGGTCATTTATGAACATTTGAACATCTTGGTCATGTTCTGTTATAATCTCTACCCGGCACAGCCAGAAGAGGACTGGCCACCCCACATAGCCCGGTTCCTCTCTAGGTTTCTTCCTAGGTTTTGGCCTTTCTAGGGAGTTTTTCCTAGCCACCGTGCTTTTACACCTGCATTGTTTGCTGTTTGGGGTTTTAGGCTGGGTTTCTGTACAGCACTTTGAGATATCAGCTGATGTACGAAGGGCTATATAAATAAATTTGATTTGATTTGATTTGATTTTACTGCGTGATACAAAACCTACACATACTAACCAGCTCAAATAGATAGAATCATGCTATATGTCATAACAATCCAAACTCATCTCTCTGCATGTCCAGCCCACACATTATCTCAGCAAATCAAGGTTAGCGGGAAGGTTGCTGACTTTTTCGGTGGCTTAAACAACTAGGCTCGTAATTTAACAATTCTAGTTGTATTTGCAGATGGCATACAGGTTTGTTATTAAGGTACATGAAAGTTCACAAGTTCGAGAAGGCATTTCTGCCAAAAATAAGCATTTTGATAAAAAAAAGATTACGTTCAAATGGCTCGTGTGAAGTAGTGACCCACGACATACGCTTAGTTTCCTAAAACGGGTCAGATAAGTGAATTTGTCCCAATACAATTTGGTCCCCTAAAATGGGGGGACAGTGTACAAAAATTGTCATTTTTACACGCTTCACCCAATATAGATGAGATACCATCAAATTAAAGTCAACAGTCTTCACTTTAACCTCAGTCTTTCTATCACAAGCACAGAACCAAAACAACAAGAAATGTGCCACTGTTCCAAAACTTTTGGAGCTCACTGTATATAACCTTTTATTATATATTTTATATATCTTTCCCTTTAATAGCATTACTATTAAAAATATGTTTTCACATAATTGTTCAGGCATGACTCAAGCTGCCGATAACCCCTCCAATGAGTTATACAGTGCCTTGCAAAAGTATTCATCCCCCCTTGGATTTTTTCTTATTTTATTGCATTACAACCTGTCATTTAAATATATTTTTATTTGGATTTCCTGTGATGGACATACACAAAATAGTCAAAATTCGTGAAGTGAATTGAACAAAAAAAAATGTGTTAAAAAAAATCTAAAAAATAAACTAAAATTGGTGTGTGCATATGTAATCACTCCCTTAACTATGAAGCCCCTAAATAAGATCTGGGGCAACCAATTACCTCTCTCTCTCAGTAAATATACACCCAAAATCTGCAACACCACTAAGCAAGGGGCACCACCGTGCAAGTGGCACCGTGAAGACAGGAGAAGTACAAATCAGTATTGGGTTATAGAAAAATATCAGAACATTTGAACATCCCACTGAGCACCATTAAATCCATTATTAAAAAAATTGAAAGAATATGGCACCACAACAAACCTGCCAAGAGAGGGCCACCCACCAAAACTCACGGACCAGGCAAGGAGGGCATTACTCAGAGAGGAACAAAGGGACCAAAGATAACCCTGAAGGAGCTGCAAAGCTCCACAATGGAGATTGGCGTATCTGTCCATAGAATCACTTTAAGCCGTACACTCGACAGAGCTTGGCATTATGGAAGAGTGGCCAGAGAAAAGCCATTGCTTAAAGAAAATAATAAGCAAACACGTTTGGTGTTCGTCAAAAGGCATGTGGGAGACTCCAAACATTTGGAAGAGGGTACTCTGGTCAGATGACACTAAAACTGAGCTGTTTGGTCATCAAGGAAAACGCTACGTATGGCACAAACCCAACACCTCGAACATCACCCCGAGAGCACCTTCACCACAGTGAAGCATGGTGGTGGCAGCAGCAGTTTTTCATCGGCAGGGACTGGGAAACTGGTTAGAATTGAAGGAATAATGGCTGAGGCTAAATACAGGGAAATTCCCGAGGGAAACCTGTTTCAGTCTTCCAAAGATTTGACTGGGGCGGAGCTTCACCTTCCACCAGGATAATGACCCTAAGCATACTGCTAAAACAACACTCAAGTTGTTTAAGGGGAAACATTTAATTAAATGTCTTGGAATGGCCTAGTCAAAGCCTAGACCTCAAACCAAATTAAATTCTGTGGTATGACTTAAAGATTTCTCTACACCAGTAGAACCCATCCAACTTGAAGGAGCTGGAGCAGTTTTGCCTTGAAGAATGGGTAAAAATCCCAGTGGCTAGATGTGCCAAGCTTATAGAGATGTACCCCAAGAGACATGCAGCTGTGATTGATGCAGTGTGTGGCTCTACAAAGTATTGACTTCGAATAGTCATGCACACTTAAGTGTTCTGTTTTTTTGTCTTATTTCTTGTTTGTTTCACAGTAAAAAATATTTTGCATATTCAAAGTGGTAGGCATGTTGTGTAAATCAAATCATGCACAATAAGTGCATCAAAATCCATTTTAATTCCAAGTTGTAAGGCAACAAAATGGGAAAAATTGTCAAGGGGGGTGTCTACTTTCCAAAGCCACTGTATGTAATTTAAAGTTGGAACTGGATTTGCATTTCCAAGACCCACTGCATTTCTTTTCCCTTGACATATTTCTCTAATAAGAGATAGTTAATATCACCTCAGTCAGGGACAGTCATCATAAATAAAGCTAACACTAAGCAATACCACTTTATTTCATTTGCATATTGTGATCACCCTGAATAGTTTTACTTTTTCCACCTGTAAATTTGGAGAAAGAAAACATTTGTTCTTCCACACAGCAAATTTGCAAGTGTTCAAATCTTGGTTTTAAAAGGTCAAAAGTGTTGTGAGTGTTGAGTGATGATTCTAGTGGGGTTAAAACCAGTGAGATTGAAATGTACACCCCGTGCAGTGAATAAATTAAGTGTTATTTGAATCACAGTGGAATCAAGATGGTAGGGGACTCATTGTAATTCTTCTAAGAATGCTTTGATCAAGGTAGATTTTTTTAATAGCTTGTTTTAATATTTATGTTTCTGCATGCACATTGATTCATTGATCTTATAGTATAAAGATCAAAGATAAATAACTGAAACCATTCTGAACTAATCCAATCTGTAAACGATTTGATTTATTGCACCCATTAATTAGATGGTTGTTCCAATTTAGATTGTGTAGGTAGTCTTGTTTGTCAAGTCCACTCTAGGCCATGATTACAGACATTTGTGTCATTTGACACTATATAAACGAGTCATCCCGCAGTGTTTGTGATTATACCCTGATGAAGACAGCTTGGCTGTCGAAACGTTGGTATTACATTTTTGCATCTGAGCTCCTAGAGTGTGCGGCTCTCTTTTACTTTCAAGATTTTGTCCATGAGCCAAGATTGTGACTTGTATGTAAGATTTGGTCCATGAGCCAAGATTTTTAGGATAACTAGACCATAACTAAAGGCCTCATGAAATGTATGATATAGGAATGTATCCTGAAGGGTTTCTTTTTAAAGGTGCTACACCTGGAATTTCTCATAATGTTCCCCTATGTTGAAGCTAGCTGAGTTGCAACAGCACAAGGCTGCATTCAAAATAAATCTAACCCTCTCCCGTATCCCATTCCCAGGAACATGGTGGAGACTTTTATTTTTGGTTTTGGTCCCCCAGCTTCAAACAGCTATAAAAATCAAATGCTTGTTATTGAAAACATATTTCATAGCGGTTTAGATGCAGGAAAACTTAAATCAGTTTGACCTAATTTCAACCAGCATGTCACGTGCAACCACGAGAAAATAAAGTCAAGACCACCTTTACTCCACACACAGAGATGTGTACAAAGCTCTCTCTTGCTGTCACGTCTAATCAAGGTGGGTGGAATCAGGCGCAGAGAGCAGATAGCGATATAAAGTTTATTCTCCGGTGAACAAAATAAACACGGTCAACCCAAATACACACAGGGTGAAATTATCCAACACAGGATAACAGACTAACCGGAGAATAAGAAACACAATAACACCGACAGACGAAATGAATGACAAAATAAACAATCACGCACAAAACAAGGGTGGGACAACCTACATTATATACAGACACTAATTAACTAAACAACACACAGGTGAAACCAATCAGACAAAACCAACAGATACACGAAAAGGGATCGGTAGTGGCTAGTAGGACGGTGACGACGACCGCCGAGCACCGCCTGAACGGGCAGGAGAGCCAACCTCGGCGGAAGTCGTGACACTTGCCCTCCCTTTGCCAAATCTGACCATAATTATATTGTCCTGTTTACAAGCAAAAACTAAAGCAGAAAGTATCATTGACTCGCATGACGCAGATGCTAAACTACAGGATTGTTTTGATAGCACAGACTGGAATATGTTCCGGGAATTAATCTGATCACCCGTAGGCTCAATCACTGGTATACTTTTAATTACAAAGCCATTTTCGGTTTACTACCTTTTTATTTGTGCATTTTTATTGTTCAGAAATGTGGTGGGTACTCTCTTCGTTCGCTGAACTCTATCTTGCTAACTGTTCCAAATGTCCGAACTGGCTTTTATGTACTCTGCTCCATCGTCTTGTAACACCTTACAAAATACTTAGAAACTGGAAGAACTTGTCTCGATTGGTGTTTTTAAATCACTGATGAAAGATTTTGAGGCTGATTCCCTGACCTGTCAATGTTTTTAATTTGCTGTTTTATACTCTTGTGAATTCATTGGCTTTTACTAGATTACTTGTAGTTTTTCATGTTGTCTGTCTGTCTTTGGAATGACTTGGTGATGCCTATCTACTCTTGAAAAATAGATTTTAATCTCAATCAGCCCTTCCTGGTTAAATAAAGGTTAAATAAAATAAATAAATGATGGCATTGGAGAGTATACCTCATCAGTCACAGGCTTAATCAATAAGGGCATCGATGACATTGTCCCCACTGTGACCGTACATTCATACCCCAAACAAAATCCATGGATTACAGCCAACATCCACACTGAGCTAAAGGCTAGAGCTGCCACTTTCAAGGAGCACTAAACTAAGGACCTTGGGACTAAACACCTCTCTCTGCAAATAGATCCTGGATGTACTGACAGGCTGCCACCAGGTGGTGAGGGTAGGCAACAACACTTGTGCCATGCTGATCCTCAACACAAGGGTCCCTCAGTGTGTATGCTTAGTCCCCTTCTGTATTCCCTGCTCACCCACGACTGCGTGGCCAAGCACGACTCCAACACCATCATTAAGTTTGCCAACGACACAATGTGGTAGGCCTAATCACCGACAATGATGAGACAGCCTATAGGGAGGTCAGATACCTGGCAGTGTGGTGACAGGACAACAACCTAACCCTCAATGTGATGAAGACAAAGGAGATGATTGTGGACTACAGGAAAATGAGGGCCCCCCAATCAACGGGGCTGTAGTGGAGCAGGTCAAGAGCTTCAAGCTCACCAACAAACTATACTGACGTCTATTCCCCCTCAGGAGAGTGAAAATATTTGGCATTGGATCGCCAGATCCTCACAAAGTTCTACAGCTACACCATCGAGAGCATCCTGAATGGTTTTATCACCGCCTGGTTTGGCAACTGCTCAGCATCAGACCACAAGACACTACAGAGGGTAGTGCATATGGCCCAATACATCACTCGGGCAAAGCTTCCTGCCATCCAAGACCTCTAACAGGCAGTGTCAGAGGAAGGCCCTTAGAATCCAGCCACCCTAATAATAACTGTTCACACTGCTACCGCACTGAAAATGGTAGTTCCAAAAGGCTCCATAACAGCTTCTACCCCCAAGCCATAAGACTGCTGAACAGTTAATCAAATTTCTATTCTATTTGTGTAACTTTTTTTTAAACTTCAGGTTAGTTAGCAAATATTTTCTTAAAACTGCATTGTTGGTTTAGCGCTTGTCAGTAAGCTCTACAGCTGTTGTATTCAGTGCATGTGACAAATAAAATCAAATACAATGATTCCGTACACTATTCAGTGCTTGTTTTCTTAAGTAAACTGAAACTAAGTAAACAGTGTAGAATTGAACCAGGAAATCACAAAACAATTTCTACATTGGCCTCTTCACACAATTTCCACTAGGTAACACATTCACAAAGTCAAACAGATTTCCCATTTTGACAACAGATGCCGCTCTGGTGGGATAAATCAATAGGTGAATATCACAGCCATTCACAACACTGGCGGATAAGTAATTGTGTAAATTTCTATTATTCCACTATTACTGACGCTATATTATGGATTTTCTCGGATATTACATGTGTAGCACCTTTAATTCAAATACATTCCCTTACGCAGTCACTTTGTGAAGGCTTCAGGACTTGAAAGGCATGCTGGGAAATATGCAAATAAGGCTTTACAACCTACAATGTTAAACACAACTAGATGTGTTATTCCCTAACACTAAAAAAGTTTTACAGCATCAACTCTAACTCTAAAGTGTTAATTTAAGTCTGAATTTGCAACAACTATGGTGTTAGGGATCAACACTCTAGAAGTTTTAGTTTTTGAAAACTTTGAAAAGTGTTAGTTTAACACTATTTCAATTGGTCACATCTCAAATTCTGATATAGAATTTGCTGTGCATGAGTTTTGTAAATGCATTTGATACAGCATCAAAGGGGAGCTGTGAAAGGAACCTGGGTTGTGTTCATTTCTGTTTTCTGTTGCAAAACGTTTTACATTTCTTTCCGTTGTATGCCCAAATGAACCCAACCCAGCTGTAGTGGGTTATTGTTAGCAAGTAGCACTGCCGCTTTTGTAAAAAATGTCAAACCCATACAGAAACAAACGCAAAACTCTGAAAAGACTTGCAATGTGATTAGGTAATAATAATAATTATTATTATTATCATTATTATTATTACTATAATTATTATTTTATATAGCACTTTTCATTACAAACAGAATCCCAAAGTTGCTTTAAAAACAAAAAACAAATTAAATGTAGGTATCTGGATTCTTTGGCGATTGTGTCACGCCTTGGTCATTGTATTTTGTGTTTTGTTATATGTTTGGGTAGGCCAGGGTGTGACATGGGTTTATATGTTGTGTTTCATATTGGGGTTTGTATTAATTGGGATTGTGTATGATTAGGGGTGTGTCTAGTTAGGCTTGTCTGCCTGAGGCGATTCTCAATTAGAGTCAGGTGCTTATCATTGTCTCTGATTGGGAACCGTATTTAGGTAGCCTGAGTTCGCTTTGTATTTTGTGGGTGTTTGTTCCTATCTCTGTGTTGGAGTCACCAGATAGGCTGTAATTAGTTTCACGTTCTGTTGTTTTTGTATTTGGTATTCAGTTGTTTCATGTACCGCGATTTATTTTCATTAAAGTCATGAGTAACCTACACGCTGCATTTCGGTCCGACTTTCTTTCTTCAACAGACAAACGCGGTTACAGATTGACTTCCGCAGCTTCAGATGATAGTGCGTTGAGGTAGTTTGGATATGTAGTAGCTTAAGCTACTATGTCTCACTCTTCCATTTATCGATTTTCAGTAACTGTCAAAAGTTTGGACACACCTACTCATTCAAGGGTTTTTCTTTATTTTAATAGTTTCTACATTGTATAATAATGAAGACATCAAAACTATGAAATAACTCATATGGAATCATGTAGTAAGCAATGTTAAACAAATATCTGAGATTCTTCAAAGTAGCCACCCTTTGCCTTGATGACAGCTTTGCACACTCTTGGTATTCTCTCAACTAGCTTTCATGAGATAGTCACCTGGAATGCATTTCAATTAACAGGTGTGCTTTTTGAAAAGTACATGTTTGGAATTTATTTCCTTCTTAATGTGTTTGAGCCAAACAGTTGTGTTGTGACAAGGTAGGGGTGGTATACAGAAGATAGCTCTATTTTGTAAAAGACCAAGTCCATATTATGGGAAGGACAGCTCCAATAAGCAAAGAGAAATGACAGTCCATCGTTCCATTAAGACATGAAGGTCAGTCAATCCGGAAAATGTCAAGAACTTTGAAAGTTTCTTCAAGTGCAGTCGCAAAAACCATCAAGCGCTATGATGAAACTGCCTCTCATGAGGACCACCACAGAAACGGAAGACCCAGAGTTACCTCTGTGACAGAGGATAGGTTCATTAGAGTTACCAGCCTCAGAAATGAGAGGCAAAATAAATTGTTCAGAGTTCAAGTAACAGACACATCTCATCATCAACTGTTCAGAGGAGACTGTGTGAATCAGGTCTTCATGGTTGAATTACTGCACACACAAAAATACTACTAAAGGACACCATTAAGAAGAAGAGACTTGCTTGGGCCAAGAAACACCTGTAAAGGACATTAGACTGGTGGAAATCTGTCCTTTGGTCTGACGAGTGCAAATTTGGGATATTTGGCTCGAACCGCCAGACGCAGAGCAGGTGAATGGATGATTTCCGCATTTGTGGTTCCCACCGTGACGCATGGAGGAGGAGTTGTGATGATGTGGGGGTGCTTTGCTGGTGACACTGTCTGTGATTTATTCAGAATAAAAGGCACACTTAACCATCATGACTACCACACCATTCTGCAGCGTTACGCCATCCCATGTGGTTTGCACTTAGTGGGACTATAATTTGTTTTTCCACAGCACAATGACTCAGCACACCTCCAGGATGTGTAATGGCTATCTGACCAAGAAGGAGAGTGATGGAGTGTGGCATCAGATGACCTGTCCTCCACAATAATCCGACCATAACCCAATTGAGATGGTTTGGGACCGCAGAGTGAAGGAAAAGCAACCAAAAAGTGCACAGCATATGTGGGAACTCCTTCAAGACTGTTGTAAAACCATTCCAAGTGAAGCTGGTTAAGAGAATGCCAAGAAAGTGCAAAGCAGTCATCAATGCATAAAAAGTCATTGAAGAACAAATTCTTATTTACAATGATGGCCTACCCCTGTCAAACACGGACGGTGCCGCCCTATGGGACTCCCAATCATGGCCGGATGTGATGCAGCCTGGATTCAAACCAGGGACTGCAGTGATACCTCTTGCACTGAGATGCAGTGCCTTAGACCGCTGTGCCACTCGGGAGTAAAATATATTTTGATTTGTTTAACACGCTTTTGCTTACTAAACGTTTCCATATGTGTTATTTCATAGTTTTTTTCTCAATATCAAATCATTTCTGGGTACCAAATCAAACTCAATTAAGTGACCCAGATGTTTTATAGGAGACACAGATGTTCTGTTAAAGGGATCGGAAATATTGGAAAACACAACTCCACTTTTACATTATGGAGTATTGTGTGTAGGCCAGTGACAAAACAAACCCAATTGTATCCATTTTAAATCTGGGCATTAACACGATAAAAT
The DNA here is from genome assembly GCF_021184085.1 of Oncorhynchus gorbuscha. Lineage (NCBI taxonomy): Eukaryota > Metazoa > Chordata > Actinopteri > Salmoniformes > Salmonidae > Oncorhynchus > Oncorhynchus gorbuscha. Next base: position 46,262,602 of record NC_060186.1, read on the forward strand.
GAGGAAAACTGTTGTTTACTAGCTAAGTGTACACTGCAAAGCCATGATCATGCAAGGTATAATAGTTCATTTCACTCTAATATGCATTAGGCAAGCTTCTCCCTCCCTGTGAAAAGAGTAGCCATGCTGTGTGAGGCTGATGATCGTTGTATTGCTCTATTTGACTTCCTCTGTGTGGTGGGGGGGCACATGGCGCCCCAGCCAGGCAACAGAATCCTCCATTCGGCCTGCATTGATCTGGAAATTCACCCCTGGACTGTGTGCCAATTCTTCAATATTTGGTTTTAATTACTTCCACAACCTTTGCTCTCGCAGGTTACTATTGAAACATAATCTCCCAGAGGCACACAGCGAGGGCTCACAGATATTATTCAGCTAGAGTCAGGCTGGGAGAGTTCCCAACCAATCTGCCTTCATCAGGAAAATGGGACACAGCAAGGCTACAGTATAGGCTGGCTTTGACACACAGACCAGGAAATAGTGAAGAGGAGAGACATCATACCCCATAATTACAGCTCAGTTGATCAGCAAAGTGTATTACTCCAGAGTGGTAGAGTATTTCTATTAACTTTTCATCAATCAGCTCCAATGTACACTCAGGAAAAAAAGGTACCGAATTGTCCTTAAGGTGTACAAACGCTCCTCACTGTGTTAATAAACCTGCTACAATCATGCAGTAACGTTAGTGTTTAGTCAGTAAGCAGTTACACCAGCAGCCTCAGTGGCAATATATTAATAAAACCAAAAGCTGTACCCTCAGGAAAAAATGACACTGAATTGTCCTTAAAGGGGTACAAACGTTTGTCACTGTAGTGGTACCCTTAGTTATAGGTTATAGGTACATAGAGCATACCCTTGCAGTTTGTACCTTAAAATAGCCAAAAGGTTTAAATTAGCTTTTTTTTAGGGTAGCACCAGTGACAAACCCATTTGTTCCTTTCAAGTGGCAAAAATGTACCTCTTCCTTATACCAAGTCCCTCATGTTAACACACCTCTCCGCCGACCCACTTCTGACACCAATGTAGCAAATGCAGGGGGTAACCCTGTCCAGGACTCGAACCTGGGTCCAGCAACTGTCAAGCCAACACCTTAAACATTACACAAAGAGGTTAGACCCTCTTGACTAGATTGCTCATTGTTTGCTTAAGGACACTACAATATTAATTACAACTCTTAATTATCACATACTCTTTGTAAGTCTTAATAAAGACTTCAGAACTGGAGAGGATATAATAAAAATGTATTGAGCATAACCAAAGACCAGTTAAACTAGTACAACACTTCTTCTTCTTCTTCAAAAATAACTAACTGAAAGCCACGCTTCCACTAAGCCATGCCCCCAATGATTGCGCCTTTATATTCAAAATATTTGGTACTAAAATGAACCATTATACTAGATTATCCGCAATCAGCCATAAAAAATATTGAACAGTACCATGTGCCATGATCATGTGTTCCTCTGAAGGTACATTCTGTATTTTGCCATTTTTGTATCCTAATACTCTACCCTAACTGTACTATTTTTTGAGAGATTTTGTCCTTCCAACCTAATACCCCATTGGTGGTGTTAGATCTAGGAATAAAAAAATATCAAATTGTAATTGGCACGTGCACAGGATACAGCAGGTGTAAAGAGTACAGTGAAATGCTTACTTCCACAATCAATACAGTAATACTGAATCATAAAATAAATCCACAAGATAAATAAAAACAAGTACACACGAGAATATGAGTGTCTGCCTGTATACAGAGTCAGTGCAGATGGGTGTAGGTAGTCAGCCATTGAACAGCTGTTCAGCAGTCTTATCTCTAGCAGGCATAACAATCTTTGACAATTCCTTCCTCAGACACCGCCTGGTATAGATGTCCTCAATGGCTGGGAGCTCGGCCATAGTGATGTACTGGGCCCCCAGCACCACCATCAGTAGAGCCCTGTGATCGAAGGTGGTCCAATTGCTTTACCAGGTGGTGAAGCAGCCAGCCAGAAAGCTCTAAATAGTCATCTGAAGAAGTTCCTGAGAATCGGAGGCGTCGTGCCAAATATCTTCAGCTGCGGAGAGAAGAGGTGCTATAGTAATAGTTTTACTATTTACCTCATTGGGGTTATTTAGGGTTAGGGTGACGGGAAGGGAAATCTGAGCCTAGATATGTGCCTACGAGGAACATCAGCCTGGAGTCTGGGAAGCCTCTCATGGGCAGGGTCTGGTAGATGACTACCTGACCCAGCTTTATCTAACACATTAACTAGCGATTAGCATCAGTGAGGTAAACATGAAGGACTTGCTGTCTTTCTGAGTGTTATTTATTACACAGTGCTCCAGGGATTCTTTATTTTTCCCGAGGCCAGCATCTCAAGTACAAAAGATATGTTTCAAACCGAAGTTTTGCTTTCAGCCGGAATCATTTCAAAGGCATGGTTTTGGCACAGGTAGATAGGTTGGCAGAGATTAAAGAAATACAATACTCATCAGCTTTGCCCAGTGGTGGTCAGTGCTGTTTATGATGAGGGAGGACACTTTTTTTCATGAACATGGCCTTAATTCTATAACAGCATATTGGATGACTGTCATTCATATTCTATTCACCCAGTTCAATGTAATATTGACAGGTTCAGGCTACTAGTGACAGTGACACATTCAATACTGCCTTGCACACTCTTACCTGCATCTAGTTTACCTACATTGTAATCATTAGTCCAACAGTTGCAAACAAGAGTTTATATTGGACTAATTCAAATATGTTTATCCCTGTTTCGTAGGCTTCCTTTAAAATAAATGTTTTTCAACAGAATCGGCAGACTGAATATACCCCTGATCACACGTAAACACCACGTTGCATTCCATCTTGCCTCTATGCACTCCCCTTCTCTCACATTTGCCCTTCCTTTATAGCCAGCAGGAGCGGTAGAGATATTCTCAAAGATCGGCTATGAAAAGCCAACTGACATTTACTCCTGAGGTGCTGACTTGTTGCATCCTCGACAACTACTGTGATTATTATTATTTGACCATGCTGGTCATTTATGAACATTTGAACATCTTGGCCATGTTCTGTTATAATCTCCACCCGGTACAGCCAGAAGAGGACTGGCCACCCCTCATAGCCTGGTTCCTCTCTAGGTTTCTTCCTAGGTTTAGGCCTTTCTAGGGAGTTTTTCCTAGCCACCGTGCTTCTACACCTGCATTGCTTGCTGTTTGGGGTTTTAGACTGGGTTTCTGTACAGCACTTTGATATTTCAGCTGATGTAAGAAGAGCTATATAAATACATTTGATTTGATTTCAATGCACAACACATCAGCTGTATGTGACCAGGCAAAAAAATCTTTACAAGCCAAACCTTGTCATAACCACTACACACAGCCTACAATGTTGTCGCCATGTTAGCTAAAGTAATGCCATAGTCAACATAGCTAATATAACTAATGCGTTAGTAAACCTGCTACAATCATGCAGCAACGTTAGTGTTTAGTCAGTAAGCAGTTACACCAGCAGCCTCAGTGGCAATAAAATAATAAAACCTAAAGCTTACCTTGACCTGGAGTTCCAGTGTTGTTTTGGATAGTCATAGCCAGCTAACTAACATAGCATCCCTCTGTTTGAGCTGGTTGTTTGAGTAGGCTTAACTAGCCAGTTGCATTTTCTAGCTTAGTAAGTGAAACTGAAAAAAATGACACGCTCTCTCTTGCTTCTTCATTTTTGAAAACAGTTTTCTTTCTCTCTCTTTTAGTCAAATACTCACCACATTTTATGCACTGCAGTGCTAGTTAGCTGTAGCTTATGCTTTCAGTACTATATTCATTCTCTGATGCTTTGATTGGGTGGACCACGTCAGTCCATATTGCAAGAGTTCTGATAGGTTGGAGGATGTCCTCCGGAAAGTTGTCATAATTACTGTGTATGTCTATGGAAGGGGATGAGAACCAAGAGCCCCCTAGGTTTTGTATTGAAGTAAATGTACCAAGAGGAGGATGGAAGCTAGCTGTCCTCCGGTTACACCATGGTGCTACCCTACAGAGTGCTGTTGAGGCGACTGTAGACCTTCCTTGCAAAACCATGTGTTTTAATCAATTATTTGGTGAAATGTGAATATATTTAGTACAGTTTTATCTAAAAAGGATAACTTTTTACATGTTTAAATCTTAATCTTTAAGAGGAGCCTCCACTCGCCTTGCCTGATTAGGTATGAAATCTACCGTCTACCGTATTTGTTCAATATCATTCGTATTATATTGAGCATCCAGCCCTCTTTTGCTGTCTACCAAATATCCATCCCCTTGGTATGAGTTTTGGAAAGCATGAAAGGGTGGGAAACCAGAAATTGCTCAACATATTGGCTTTGTCTCTAAACTCTCCCATAATTGGACTCTATCACTGTTTACACATATATGCTTTGATGTATTTTTGTCTAGATAATCACAAAGCTGTGCTTAACCCAAGGACTCCAGAGACCGCTTTCCAACAGAAACACAGCTCTGCCTTGTGTTAACTGCTCTCCCATCAGTGTTTCCCACTCTCTTGAACATTATATCCACAAATCACACTCCTGGGTAGCCCTGTGAGCAAGGCTGTTTACCCAGGGCTAAATATTGTCTACCAATCCGATTCTATCATCTTCTGATTAAAATGACAGCGAGTCCCTATAGGTGACAGATTGTGGGTTGCTGGCATCCCCATATATTTTTGGTGCAGAGACAAGTGCAGGAAGGCTGAGAGTGTGTGAGTGGGGTCACGGAGAGTGAGGGCTGCTCATCAGTGGCCTGTAGCTAGCCCTCTCCGTAACAGCGGGCTGAGTTCCAGAGCTAATTTGTGACAGAGAGAGGCCGTGATTTTCGTGACAAGATTGTCAGAGGGCCCCTGTCGAAAACAAGTGTGAGGTGCACCAGCAAAAATCACTCGGACGGAGCTGATCGTGACTGCCCAGCGTTTGTTCTGTGTGTCAAGGCAGCGCACAGGCAGGTGGATGGGCGGGGAGTGTATGCGTGGGTGGCTGTGACTTTGCCAGAATCACCTCTCGGAGGAGAGGTATGTCGGGCACAGCTGAAGTTTATCAGAGCCCCCTCTAGACCTGCTCCATCTATTCCCACTGGTCACTTGACTCTGACTTGTCATTCAAGGAGCACACAAACAATCTGCTGCCTGTTTGCACTCGTATTGCTGAGTGCACAAAGGTTGTCTTTGAAATTCAAAGGCTGATTGTTTTGTTGATGTATCATTCCATGGGGTTCTTTATGTCATCTTCATCTCGTCATCTTCGTAAAGAATTTTTGAATTAGACATACAGACACATCCATATGTGACCTGATTCAGGAAACTAGGCTTATGTCGCAAGTCATGACTTCGCAGGAGAGCTGTTTGGACGTAAAAAAAAGTATTTTATCAAAATTTGTTTTTGGGGCAGAAATGCACATGATCTTTCATATGCCTTAATATAAAAACGTGTATGCCATCTGTAAATACGAATAAAATGGTTAAATTACGAGCCTAGTTGGTTTAGCCACAGAAAAAGCAAGCGACCTTCCCGCTGAGATAATGAGTCGCTGGCCATGCCGAGAGATGAGTTTGGATTGGTCTACAATATAGCATGGGTCTGTCTATTGGAGCTGGTCAGTATGTTTAGGTAATCATGTTGAACACGGCTTAAAAAAATAATAATATATATATATATATATATATATATATATATATATATATATATATATCGCTTAGTAAAACTGCATAAACCTAATTTAAAGTTAAGTGTACTGTTAAGCTAGCTAACATTGTGTATGTTCTCGACTTTCTGGAGGACCGAGTTCTGAAATCAGTGGAATTTGAGTATATTAGCTTTAGAGAAAGGTTTTAGAGAAAACACCAGGCTGGATTACATTGTCGAACTAAGCCGGGCAACCATGCATGGCATCAGGCAGGAGACGCGTCCAAACATGATGTATACTGGTAAGATTTTCAGATATTACACGTTTCTAATTTTGACAGAAAGTGGTATCATTTCAAATGTACTGTTAGCTATCTAATGTTAGCTGGCTGGGTCGCTAGCTAACGCTATGTGTATGATTTCATTCTTTGTATCTCAGACACATTTGTTGGACTAGTTATAGCCATGTAACCTGTTTGGTTAGCTACCTGCAGATTCATGCAGTTTAGTAATGTAATGATGTGTGATTATGGTAATTTTTTTTAGCTAGCTAGTTACATGTCTTAACAAAAGACTCCACTCTAATTTTGACAAAGTATTTTCGTTTCAAAGTGTAATGTAAACTCACTCACTTTTTCCACATTGTCTTGGTCCGTACAATTGACCTTATTTTAGTGCCGGAAAAACGTAATACTTCCAGATCAACTTTAATGTCAATACCATTGTAAAGCACAATTTCTCCCCTTTACAACATAATCAATTACATGACCCCCATGCTGCCCATTTCTGCATGATTCAAGAAGGCAATGGGCCCCGTCGGGTCTTTTTAAAAATGGCAGGTGTGGAATCGAAACTAATGCCTGATAGTGAGAAGGAGAGATGTTGTGTGGGAAAATTGCTTTTTTTCACTCGATCTGTCCAACGTATCACTTTATTGCCTCTAAAATGTAAATAAAACACTAAAATGAGTTTATATAATGTGTCATTACATACCTATTTGAAGGTTTGTGTCGAATTTGAATGGGCTTTTTAGGGCGGTGCTAAAGTGATCTTAGAAGTAAACAGCGGCTTTGAGAATGATGATCACATGCAGTGATGACGCAAAAAATTACTAAGTATCCCCCCTTACCCCCGTCACTGTCCATTTCTTGTTTTCAAACGAAGACAGAAGTGCTACACCTGGTGGAGAGAGATTGTAAAACAGAAATAGATGCTTTATGCCTGCTGTACGTTACGGCATGACACGTCACGATGTAACGGTGGGTCAGTTTTTTCAACTTGAATATGCTTGAATAGAAACGTTGTTCATACCCCAGATTTTGATGTCAACACAGTCGCTACAGTCCCATTAGTTCTTTGTAGCCTCGTGTGAATGTTGCGGTTGTGCATATTTGTACGGAATGGGATGAGTTTACGTTACTGTAAGCTAGCTAGCTAACGTTAGCATGACTAACGTTAGGTCATGCGTTGGGATTCACTGTTTACCTAGCTAGCTATCTAGCTACATTTCTTAACAAAAGACTATCGTCATAGTGTGCAAGAGTGCAGTACAACTGATGCATTTTTAATGCTCAACACACGTTGAATATGTCCGGTGTCAGTAAACTTCGGCAACAAAGCGTAATTCAGTTGTTGCCTGCAGCCCAGTTACAGTCACCAACGCTCTGGATAACATGAAAAAAGCCTAACCAGCTCTGCTAGGGCGAATAAAATGGTCACATTGGGGTGTTCTCTCATTATGTGTCTGGAAGTAGCTAGCCAATGTTAGCCAGTTAGCTTGGGTGCTTGACTGTAGTTGTGAGGTCAGAGTTTTCGGAACAACCCTACTTATTGGCCAAAGCATCCAGTGTGCGCTCTGACGCGAAACCACAGATAGAGTAATGTTCAGTGAGCTGTTCTCTCTCAGATGCTTGGAAGTACAGTGAGGGAAAAAAGTAGTTGATCCCTGCTGATTTTGTACGTTTGCCCACTGAACAGTGAGAGACAGAATAACAACAACAAAAATCCAGAAAAACGCATGTCAAAAATGTTATAAATTGATTTGCATTTTAATGAGGGAAATAAGTACTTGACCCCTCTGCAAAACATTACTTAGTACTTGGTGGCAAAACCCTTGTTGGCAATCACAGAGGTCAGACGTTTCTTGTAGTTGGCCACCAGGTTTGTACACATCTCAGGAGGGATTTTGTCCCACTCCTCTATTCAGATCTTCTCCAAGTCATTAAGGTTTCGAGGCTGACGTTTGGCAACTCGACCTTCAGCTCCTTCCACACATTTTCTATGGGATTATGGTCTGGAGACTGGCTAGGCCACTCCAGGACCTTAATGTGCTTCTTCTTGAACCACTCCTTTGTTGCCTTGGCCATGTGTTTTGGGTCATTTTTATGCTGGAATACCCATCCACGACCCATTTTCAATGCCCTGGCTGAGGGAAGGAGGTTCTCACCCAAGATTTGACGGGACATGGCCACATTCATAATGTTTCCACCTCCATGTTTGACGGTGGGGATGGTGTTCTTGGTGTCATAGGCAGCATTCCTCCTCCTCCAAACACTGCGATTTGAGTTGATGCCAAAGAGCTCCATTTTGGTCTCATCTGACCATAACACTTTCACCCTGAATCATTCAGTTGTTCATTGGAAATCTTCAGACGGGCATGTATATGAGCTTTCTTGAGCAGGGGGACCTTGCGGGCGCTGCAGGATTTCAGTCCTTGACGGCGTAGTGTGTTACAAATTGTTTTCTTGGTGACAATGGCCCCAACTGGCTTGAGATCATTGACAAGATCCTCCCGTGTAGTTCTGGTGTCAGGGTTTACCAGAATTGGACCCAGAAGCAGACCAGGACAAGGAGAGTAGGAAGAAGGTGAGAATTTATTTACAAGTGAATGTGAATGGGTAGATATATCCAGGTGGCGTAGCGGGCAGCAGTGGTGAGTTGATGGGAGTAAATAGGTGGATCCAATGGGGTAGCGGAATCCTCTGACGACCAGGCGGGCATGGGGTAAATGATCTGGGTGAGTAACTGAAGACAGAACAAACGGAGGTAAGTTTAAGGCAAGCAACTTGAGGCTGATACTATGGCACAACATACTGTTCATGGCTAACGATCCGGCAGGGAATGGATGTCAGGTCAGAGCTTTAGAAGGGGAGAGGTGATGATCAGGACAGGTGTGCAGATTACTGATGGGATACAGGTGCGGGTGAACATCGATGAACATCGATCTCCCAACAAGCTAATTCGCCCAGCAACCAGACAGGGTGCGTTCCAGGACACCGGAAACACACTCCAGGACAGAAACACAGGCAAACACAGACTCAGGAAGCGGGATTCGTGACAGTACCCCCCCCTCCGACGAACGCCACCGGGCGGACTACCTGGAGCGCCAGGGTGGAGGCGGTAGAAGTCACGAAGCAGGTCGTCATCAAGGATCTGACGCCGAGGAATCCAACTCCTCTCCTCTGGACCATATCCTTCCCAATCCATGAGATATTGGAAACCTCAACCCCGCCATCTGGAACCCATTATGCGGCGCACCGTTTAGGCAGGACCACCTCCGATCATCCGAGGAGGAGGAGGACGAGGAGGAGGGGGCAACAGAGGACTGAGGAGAACCGGCTTGAGGCAGGAGACATGAAAGGTGGGGTGTACTCGAAGCGTTGCCGGCAATTTGAGTCGGACCACAACAGGGTTAATGATTCTCTCCACCACAAACGGACCAATGAACTTTGGTGACAGTTTCCTCGACTCAGTCCGTAGAGGAAGATCCCATGTAGCCAACCAAACCTTATCTCCGATGGTATAAGCGGGAGCAGGAATAGGGCGACGATTCGCCTGGATCTGATACCGGTCAGAAACTCTAAGGAGGACCTTCCTGGCCCGATGCCAGGTCCGGTGGCAACGACGAATGTGGGCCTGGACAGAAGGAACCGAAAGATCCCTCTCCTGAGAAGGAAACAAGGGAGGTTGGTATCCGTACAGGCATTGGAAGGGGGACATCCCAGTGGCAGATGAGAGTAAGGGTATTATGGGCATACTCGACCCAGGGTAATTGAGATGACCAAGAGGTGGGATCAGAGGAGACAAGACAACGCAGCGTGGACTCCATTTTCTGGTTGGCTCTCTCCGCCTGACCATTAGATTGTGGATGAAATCCAGAAGTGAGACTGACTGTAGCTCCAATGGCCAAACAGAAGGATCTCCAGACAGCAGAGGTAAACTGAGGACCACGGTCAGAAACAATGTCACTGGGCAATCCGTGGACCCTGAAAACCTCCCTAACCAGGATCTCGGACGTCTCCGTGGCAGATGGAAGCTTGGAGAGAGGGACAAAATGAGCAAACTTGCTGAATCTGTCCACAATGGTCAGAATGACCGTATTCCCAACAGAAGGGGGCAATCCCATGACAAAATCCAGGGCCAGATGTGACCAAGGTCGCCGAGGAATAGGTAAGGGGTGAAGAAGCCCAGAGCTGGGCCGATTGGTACTTTTGTTCTGAGCACAAACAGGACATGCGGCAACAAACCTCCGGGTATCTTCTCCCATGGCAGGCCACCAAAATCGTCTGCGCAGTAGCGCCATAGTCCGAGCAACGCCAGGGTGACAAGCTATCTTGCTAGCGTGGGACCACTGAAGAACAGCAGAACGGACCGGCTCAGGCACGAACAACCGACCGGGTGGACCGTTACCGGGGCCGGGCTGCGTCCGAAGGGCCGCCATCACATCCTCCTCAATCCTCCATGTAACGGCTCCCACGACAAGGTTCTGGGGAAGAATCGTCTCAGTCTTGGCCCCACTCTCATCCGTCTTGGAGAACATCCGGGACAAGGCGTCCGCTTTGCCGTTCTTCGACCCAGGTCGGAACGTCAGGGAAAAATTGAAGCGTCCAAAAAACAAAGCCCACCTGGCCTGACGGGAGTTGAGACGTTTAGCCGATTGCACGTAAGCCAGATTCTTGTGGTCAGTCCAGACCACAAACGGTTGCTCCGCTCCCTCCAACCAGTGACGCCACTCCTCCAAGGCAAGCTTCACAGCGAGAAGCTCCTGGTTACCCACATCATAGTTTCTCTCAGCTGGTGAAAGACGACAAGAGTAGAAGGCGCAGGGATGGAGTTTACCATCAGTGGAGCTATGCTGGGACAGGATGGCGCCCACCCCCACATCAGACGCGTCCACCTCAACAAGAAACTGACGGGAAGTGTCAGGTTGAGAGAGAATCGGCGTGTTGGTGAATCGGCTCTTCAAGTTCAGAAATGCTCGGTCTGCCTCAGGAGTCCAACAGAAAATTCTGGTGCAAGACGTCAAAGCAGTTAAAGGGGCGGCCTCCCGGCTGTAATCACGGATAAACCTCCGATAGAAGTTTGCAAATCCCAGGAATCTCTGGAGCTGCAATCTCGTACCAGGCCGTGCCCAATCCCGAACCGCCCGAACCTTCTCTTGGTCCATCTTGATCTCACCCCTGGAGATGATATACCCGAGGAAGGATGTAGTGTGGGCGTGAAAATCACACTTCTCTGCCTTCACAAACAGACGGTTCTCCAATAACCGCTGCAGGACCTGCTTAACATGCTGGATGTGGCTGGAAAGCTCCTTGGAGAAAATCAGGATGTCATCCAGGTATACGACCACAAACAGACCGATCATATCCCTCAGCACGTCATTCACCAAACTTTGGAACACTGCTGGAGCGTTGGAAAGTCCAAACGGCATCACCTGGTACTCGAAATGCCCCATAGGTGTGTTGAATCCAGTCAACCACTCGCCCCCCTCTTTGATCCGAACCAGATGATACGCATTGCGTAGATCAAGCTTCGTAAACACAAGTAGCACCCTGTAAAGAATCGAAAGCGGAGCTCATCAAGGGCAAGGGGTACTTGTTCTTGACCGTAATATCATTCAACCCCCGATAATCAATACACGGTCGGGGTGATGACGAGGGACGAATGAGACCTGCAGCAAGTGACTCCTTTATGTAGGTCTCCAGGGCTTCCCGCTCAGGTCGAGAAATACTGTATAACCGTCCCTTGGGAAAGGCAGCTCCAGGGAACAGCTTAATTGTACAATCATAAGGTCGGTGGGGAGGAAGTGACTGAGCTTTCTACTTACTGAACACCTCACCCAACTCGTGATATGTTTCAGGAACCAGGGACAAATCAGGAGGAGCAGACTCACTGACCCGACGGGGGACAGCATGAGAACAGGCAGTCCTGAGGCAGTTAGCATGGCACTCAATGCTCCAACTAGTTACCTTACCAGTCACCCAATCGAACGAAGGATTGTGTTCTCTTAGCCAGGGGTATCCAAGAACCAGAGGAACATGGGGGGAAGGCAAAATGAAAAAAGAAATAACCTCTGAATGATTCCCCGACAACAACATCTTAACCAGTTCAGTCCTCATAGTGATCCGTGCCAGACTACTGCCGTTCAGAGTGGTTGCTTCAATGGCCTCCGGTAATTGCTCCTTGGAAAGCCCCAGCTGTTCCACTAAGTCGGCATCAATGAAGCTGTCATCGGCACCTGAATCGATGAAAGCGTTAATCGCTAAACTCTGATTCTTATTTATGAGGGTAGCAGGAAAACGAGGTCTGACAGGGCACTTGAGAGGTTGAAACTGGCTCACTAACAAACCTCCCAAACTTAACTAGCCGAGCAGTTTAACGGGCGCTGAGGACAAACAGAGATGTAATGTCCCAAGCTACCACAGTAGAGGCAGCTGTTGGTCTCACGTCTACGTTGGCGCTCGTCCTTAGTTAACCCGTGCCGCCCCACTTGCATAGGTTCAGGATCTGGCGTGAACAAAAGGAACATTTGTTGTGTAACTGTGAGTCTCGTGAGTGAAAACATCCGAAGATCATCAAAGGTAAACGATTAATTTGATTGCTTTTCTGATTTTCGTGACCGAGCTATTCGAGGCTAAGTGTACTTAATGTTTTGTCTAGCGATGGATAAACTTACACAAATGCTTGGATTGCTTTCGCTGTAAAGCATAATTTAGAAATCTGAGGCGACAGTGTCACAATTATGAGTGAAGAGGTGTGGAGTCAGGCGCAGAGAGCAAAGATGTGGGAAAAACAACACGCTTTAATGTCCCGAAACACAACATGTACAAAGTGAAAACACAAAAGAACAGAAATATAACCGGACAGCGTGTAACCCAAAATAAAACAAAATACACTCAACCAACAAAACAGACGAACAAGCCCGCACGAAACAGAATCGGGCTAAGCAGACTATATATACCCTATCCTAACAACCAAACTAGAAACAGGTGCTACCAATTAGACAAAACTAAACGAACACAGAACAACGGATCGGCGATAGCTAGTAGACCGGCGACGACGACCGCCGAGCGCCACCCGAACAAGAAGGGGAGTCACCTTCGGTAATATTCGTGACAGTACCCCCCTCCTGACGCGCAGCTCCCGCAGCGCGCCGACGTCGGCCTCGGGGACGACCCGGAGGCCGAGGCGCTGGGCAATCCGGGCGGAGGCGATGAAATTCACTCAACATGGATGGGTCTAGAATATCCCTCGCCGGAACCCAGCACCTCTCCTCCGGACCGTACCCCTCCCAGTCGACGAGGTACTGCAAGCCTCTCACCCGGCGTCTTGAGTCCAGAATAGCTCGTATCTTGTACGCCGGGGACCCCTCGATGTCCAGAGGGGGTGGAGGAACCTCCGGTACCTCATTCTCCTGCATGGGACCAGCTACCACCGGCCTGAGAAGAGACACATGAAATGAGGGGTTAATACGATAATACGAAGGAAGTGATAATCGATAACAAACCTCATTTATTCTCCTCAGGACTTTAAATGGCCCTATACACTGCGGACCCAGCTTCCGGCAGGGCAAGTGGAGAGGCAGGTTACGGGTCGAGAGCCAGACCCTGTCCCCAGGTGCAAACACGGGGGCCTCACTGCGGTGACGGTCAGCGCTCTTCTTCTGCCTTATACTAGCTTGGCGTAATGACTCCTGGACTGCCCTCCAGGTCTCCTTAGAGCGCTGTACCCACTCCTCCACCGCAGGAGCCTCAGTCTGGCTCTGATGCCACGGTGCCAAGACCGGCTGGTACCCCAACACGCACTCAAATGGTGACATGTTGGTAGAAGAGTGGCTTAGTGAATTCTTGGCTATTTCTGCCCAGGGAATATATCTCGCCCACTCGCCTGGCCGGTCCTGGCAATACGACCGCAGAAACCTACCCACCTCCTGGTTAACTGTCTCCACCTGACCATTACTCTCCGGGTGATACCCTGAGGTAAGGCTGACCGAGACCCCCAGACGTTCCATAAATGCTCTCCAAACACGAGAGATAAATTGGGGGCCTCGATCAGAAAGTATATCCTCGGGCACCCCGTAGTGCCGGAAGACATGGGTGAAAAGAGCTTCCGCAGTCTGTAGGGCCGTAGGGAGACCGGGCAATGGGATAAGACGGCAGGACTTAGAGAACCGATCCACAACGACCAGGATAGTAGTGTTACCCTGAGAGGGGGGAAGGTCAGTAAGAAAATCCACCTAAAGATGGGTCCACGGCCATTGTGGAACGGGAAGAGGTTGTAATTTACCTCTTGGCAGGTGTCTAGGAGCCTTACTCTGGGCGCACACCGAACAGGAGGAAACATAGAATCGCACATCCCTCCACAAAGTGGGCCACCAGTACTTCCTCTCAAGACCTCTCACAGTCCTATAAACACCTGGGTGACCCGACGAGGGTAGACAATGAGCCCATCGAATCAATTGATCACGAACAGCCAGCGGCACGTACCTACAACCCTCCGGACACTGTGGAGGCGTAGGTTCCCCCCTTAGTGCCCGCTCGATGTCCGCGTCCACATCCCATACTACCGGTGCCACCAGCTTAGCTGCCGGAATGATGGGAGTAGGATCGATGGACCTGTCCTCAGTGTCATAGAGTCTTGACAGCGCGTCAGCCTTAGTGTTGAGGGAACCTGGTCTATATGAGACAGTGAAATGAAATCTGGTGAAAAACATGGCCCACCTTGCCTGACGAGGATTCATTCTCCTAGCTGATCGGATATACTCCAGGTTACGATGGTCAGTCCAAATAAGGAAAGGGTGCTTAGCCCCCTCAAGCCAGTGTCTCCACACCTTCAGGGCCTTAACCATAGCCAACAACTCCCTATCCCCCACATCATAATTCCGCTCTGCTGGCCCGAGTTTCTTAGAAAAAAAGGCACAGGGGCGGAGCTTCGGTGGCACACCCGAACGCTGTGAGAGCACAGCTCCAACCCCAGCCTCGGATGCGTCCACCTCTACTATAAACGCCAAAGAAGGGTCCGGATGTGCCAACACCGGCGCCTTAGTAAACATCGCCTTCAACTTAAGAAAAGCTCCGTTTGCCTCTGCTGACCACTGTAAACGCACCGGTCCCCCCTTCAGCAGTGAGGTAATAGGGGCAGCTATCTGACCAAAACTCCGGATAAACCTCCGGTAGTAATTGGCAAATCCCAAGAACCGCTGCACCTCCTTTACCGTGGTCGGAGTCGGCCAATTACGCACGGCCTTAACGTGATCACCCTCCATTATCAAACCAGAGCTGGAAATACAATAACCCAGGAAGGAAACTGATTGTTTGAAAAACTCACAATTCTCCGCCTTCACATACAGGTCATGCTCCAGCAGTCGTCTAAGAACTTTACGCACAAGAGATACATGCGCAGTGCGTTTGGCGGAGTAGATCAAAATATCGTCAATATAAACCACTACACCCTGTCCGTGCAGGTCTCTGAGTATTTCATCCACGAAGGATTGAAATATAGCTGGAGCATTCTTTAAACCGTATGGCATGACGCGATACTCATAATGGCCCGACGTAGTGCTAAATGCAGTTTTCCACTCATCTCCCTTCCGAATACGCACCAAATTATAAGCACTCCTGAGATCCAGTTTAGTGAAGAACTGCGCTCCGTGAAATGATTCCACTACCGTAGCAATGAGAGGTAGTGGGTAACTAAAACCCACTGTGATGGAATTTAGACCTCTATAATCAATACACGGACGCAAACCACCATCTTTTTCTTCACAAAAAGAAACTCGAAGAGACAGGTGACATGGAGGGCCGAATGTACCCCTGTCCCAGAGCCTCGGTGATATAATTTTCCATAGCCACCTTCTCCTCCTGAGACAAAGGATACACATGACTCCTGGGAAGTGCAGCGTTAATCTGGAGATTTATCACGCAATCCCCCTGCCTATGGGGTGGTAATTGGGTCGCTTTCTTTTTACTGAAAACGATAGCCAAATCATCATACTCAGCTGGAATGCGCATGGTGGAAACCTGGTCTGGACTCTCCCCCGTTGTAGCACCGATGGAAACCCCTACACACCTGCCTGAACACTCATCAGACCACCCCTGTAGAGTTCCCTGTTTCCACGAAATCGTAGGATTATGAATAGCCAACCAGGGAATCCCCAGAACAACTGGAAACGCAGGTGAATCGATAAGGAACAAACTAATTCGCTCCTTGTGATTCCCCTGCGTAATCATCTCCAATGAAATTGTGGCTCTCTTCACCAGCCCTGACCCTAATGGTCGACTATCTAAAGAGTGCACGGGAAAAGGGGGGTTTACTTTAACTAACGGAATCCTCAACCTCTGAGCGAGTCCGCGATCTATAAAGTTTCCAGCTGCGCCTGAATCTACCAGTGCCTTATGCTGGAGAGAAGGAGAATAATTAAGGAAACAAATTAATAGGAACATGTGACCAACAGGAAACTCTGGGAGAGTGTGGTGCTTACTCACCTGGGGTGACCGATGAGTGTTCTGCCTGCCCTTACAGGACCCTTTCAGAACGTCCATGAGCAGCTAGCAGATGGTCCAACCAGATCGACAGGTCTATCAGTCCATCCAGGCCAAGTGTAGTATCCCGACAGGCCAGCTCCCTACGGACGTCCTCTCTCAGGCTACACCTGTAATGGTCTATCAGGGCCCTGTCGTTCCACCC
Organism: Oncorhynchus gorbuscha; assembly: GCF_021184085.1. NCBI lineage: Eukaryota > Metazoa > Chordata > Actinopteri > Salmoniformes > Salmonidae > Oncorhynchus > Oncorhynchus gorbuscha. Next base: position 46,279,200 of record NC_060186.1, read on the forward strand.
TGCTCCCGCAGCCAAGGTCCGGAACTCCAGCGCGAAGTCCTGCGCGCTCCTCTTCCCCTGTCTCAGATGGAACAATCTCTCACCTGCCGCACGACCCTCTGGAGGGTGATCGAACACGGCCCTGAAACGGCGGATGAACTCTGAGTAGTTGTCTCTTGCCGAGTCGGGCCCGTTCCAGACCGCATTAGCCCACTCCAGGGCTCTACCAGACAGGCAGGTGATGAGGACCCCTACTCTCTCCTCCTCTGAGGGGGCCGGTCGAACGGTGGACAGGTAGAGGTCTAATTGCAGCAGGAATCCCTGGCACCCTGTCGCTGTTCCATTGTATTTCCTCGGAGGCGTCATGAGCAGAGCGGGCAGATGGTAGAGTTGCTGGTGGGAGGGTCAGTGGAGTAGTAGGGAAACCATTCCTCTCCCAACGATCCATCCTCTCCATCATCCGTTCCATCGCTGATCCTAGGCGATGGAGGATGGATGTGTGATGTTGGACTCTCTCCTCCATAGTGGGAAGAGGAGTGGTCGCTGCTCCTGCTGACTCCATATCGTGGTGCGGGCTTCTGTCACAATTATGAGTGAAGAGGTGTGGAGTCAGTTGCAGAGAGCAAAGATGTGGGAAAAACAACACGCTTTAATGTCCCGAAACACAACATGTACAAAGTGAAAACACAAAAGAACAGAAATATAACCGGACAGCGTGTAACCCAAAATACAACAAAATACACTCAACCAACAAAACAGACGAACAAGCCCGCACGAAACAGAAGTGGGCTAAACAGACTATATATACCCTATCATAACAACCAAACTAGAAACAGGTGCTACCAATTAGACAAAACTAAACGAACACAGAACAACGGATCGGCGATAGCTAGTAGACCGTCGACGACGACCGCCGAGCGCCACCCGAACAAGAAGGGGAGTCACCTTCGGTAATATTCGTGACAGACAGGTGGATTAACAAAAGGCTAAACTGTGTTTTCCTATATTGCACTTGTGATTTCATGAATCTAAATATTTTTTGTAATAGTCATTGAATTTAGCGCTATGGTATTCAGCGGTTGTTGATGACACTTAACGGGATTGCAGCCATAACAAGTTAAGCTGTAGACCCACTACCTACCGAGAGACTTTTCATCTGTATTCTTTGTAGCTGTTTACATACCACCACAGTCAGAGGCTGGCACTAAGACAGCATTGAATGAGCTGTATTCCGCCATAAGCCGGGGACTTAAATGCAGGGAAACTTAAATTTGTTTTACCAAATGTCTATCAACATGTTAAAGCAGAGGAAAACCAGAGGGAAAAAACTCTGGACTACCTATACTCCACACACAGAGATGCATACAAAGCTCTCCCTCACCCTCCATTTGGCAAATCTGACCAAAATGATATCCTCCTGATTCCTACTTACAAGCAAAAATCAAAGCAGGACCCACCAGTGACTAGATGAATAAAAAAAGTGGTCAGAAGAAACAGATACTAAGCTACAGGACTGTTTTGCTAGCACAGACTGGAATATGTTCCTAGATTCCTCCGATGGCATTGAGGTGTACACCACATCAGTCATTAGCTTCATCAATAAGTGTATCGATGACGTCGTCTCCACAGTGACGGTACATATATACCCTCACCAGAAGCCATTGATTACAGGCAGCATCCGCACTGAGCTAAAGGCTAGAGCTTTCAAGGAGCGGGACTCTAACCCAGAAGCTTATAAGAAATCCTGCTACGAACTCCGACAAAGCAAACCTCTCCCTGTCCAAGTCTGTAATACCAAAAAGTTAAGCACACCACCATATTCCCTGTGCCCAAGAAAACTAAGGTAACCTGCCTAAATGACTACCGACCCGAAGCACTCACGTCTGTAGCCATGAAGTGCTTTGAAAGGCTGGTCATGGCTCACGTCAACACCATCATCCCAGAAACCCTAGACCCAATCCAATTTGCATACCACCCCAACAGATGATGCAATCTCTATTGCACTCCACACTGCCCTTTCCCACCTGGACAAAATGAACACCTATGTGAGAATGCTATTCATTGACTACAACACTATGGTGCCCTCAAAGCTCATCGATAAGCTAAGGACCCTGGGACTAAATACCTCCGTCTGCAACTGGATTCTGGACTTCCTGACAGGCCGCCCCCAGGTGGTAATGTTCGGTAACAACACATCTGCCAATCTGATCCTCAACACAGGGGCCCCTAATTGGTGCTGTTACGGTTTTCTTGCGATGAAGGAGAGTCGGACCAAAATGCAGCGTGGCTTTCTTGATACATGTTAAATGACGATGAAAAAACGAACAATACAAAAACAACAAACGTAACGTGAAATCCTATACAGCCTATTTTTTATATTTTTTTTATAAAAAATAATTTATTATCTTCAATACCATTCATTCTTTACAACTCATAATTTACATACTTACACAAATAATGGTATTTTAAATAAACTAATTAAACTAAACATAAACCCCAAACAAAACCTCAGGGGAGCATCTTCCCTCCCCGTCACCCTACAAAATACCTCTCCCTATCTCCCCGTCCCAAATCTATCCTCTTACAAATCTAAATGACACCCAGCCCTAAACCCCCCTTCCACCTCTCCCAAGCAGCATGCTGCCCCCACTTCCTCTCCTCGCTCTTCATCCTCCCCCTCAAATCTCCTTCCACCCTCCTCACTATCCCTTCCACCCCCCAATCTCTCCCTGTCTTCACCATGTTCTTCCTTGCTTCCCACAGCCCCCGTTTAAAGAGACTCATGAGAAGCCAGAGCATAAACCTGTCCCTATCCGTCCCTCTCGCTCTCCCTACACCCCTCTCTAACCTGGCCCACGTCAATACAAAATCTTCCTTTACCAAACCTAACAACACCCGTGCCCTAGCCCATACTACTCCGGCAAAGGCACAGTCCCAAAAGACATGGCGCACAGTCTCCTCCCTGCCACAATAGGATCTTGGACAGGTAGGGGATTGCATCAAATTATACCGGTACAAGATGGAACGTACCGGCAAACACTTATGAAGGCTCAACCAATTCAGGTCCTTGAGCCTGTTGTCCAGACCCCGCGCCTGCACTCCCTCCCAGACCACTTCCGAGATGCCCACTACAGGCGCCGGACTCCCTGCCTTTCTGACCTCCTCGTACAGGTGCCTATGATCTAAACCTACTCGGGCAACTTAACCTCAGGGTGCGCACGCAGCCACTTGGCCGCATGACCAAAGTGCCACGGCAGCTGTTCCGCCCGAGGACCCGTGTTAGACCACACCATTATGCTTCTCGCCTGATACGAGAAAAACACCCGCAGGAGGTAACCGGACGTGTGTATCACTGGCTGAGCAAGCTCCGTTAACAAGAAAGAAACAAAAATTGTGTCCAGCTTGAGGGGGAAATGTGGTACCCCCCTACCTCCCTCCCCGATGGGACAGATCATGCATGCCCTGGCGACCCACTCGCACCTGCCACTCCACATAAACTGAAACACAAGCCTCACTAGAGGCCTCCTCAGACAAGCCGGCAATGGGTAGATGTATGCCAAATACAAAAGAGACGGCAACACATCCACCTTTAGGACCAGGACTTTGCCCATAAAAGACAAATACCTAGCTTTCCACATTGCTAGCTTCCTCTGTACCACACAGCGATACGCATGTTCCAGTTTAGCGTCGCTGAGCCGGAGGTCTCAAAATGGACCCCGAGAATCCTCAGGGCTCCCTCACAGAGAGATAACCCCCCAGGCACATCCGTTCTACCGCGCCATCTTCCGAAAAACTTGACGGAAGACTTTGCATGGTTCAGAACTGCTCCTGATGCTCGGGTGAAATCCCCAAAGATGGCAAGGGACCTTGTCAGGCACGAGTCCTTGCACAACAGCAAGGAAGTGTCGTTGGCGTACTGCGTCATCTTAACACGCAGCCCACCACTTCCAGGGATCAGCAAACCTTCCACCCCTGTGTCTGCCCTAATGGCAGCCCCCAGAGGCTCCATGTACAGAATGAAGAGGAGAGCCGAGAGTGGGCACCCCTGCCTGACCCCAGACGAGAGGTCAAAACGTCACCCAAGTGACTATTTACACTAACTCGGCACCCCGCTCCGACATATAATGTACGAATTCATCCTATAAACCTCTCCCCAAATCCTAATCGACCTAACACTCTGAATAAAACTGATCTATTCACGCGATCAAAGGCTTTCGCCTGATCTAGCGCTGCTACCATTAAAGGCAGACCTCTATCTTCAACCCAAGTGATGGAGTCCCTGATTAACTGTAGGTTCCATCTAATAGAGCGGCCCTCTACCCCGCACGTCTGATCCTCATGAACGACGTAGGGAAGGGCTGTGCGCAACTGGTCTGCTAAAACCTTTGCAAGTAGCTTGTAATCTACACATGGTCAACGGCCGCCAGTTGCCAAGGTCTGTTACTTCCCCCTTCTTATATAAAAGTGACAGCACACCAACAGCCATTGATCCCCCCGGGACCCCCGTCTCAAGGATGGCCTTCAAGACTTCGAGGACCACTGGTCCAAGTATACCCCAAAACTTGAGATAAAACTCAGCCGGCAGCCCATCCATCCCAGGCACCTTCCCTTTTCCCATCCTCCTAAGAGCGCTCTCAACCTCTTCTAGTGAGATCTGGGCCTCCATCACTTCTCTAATGTCCTCCGGCAACCGCCTGGACAAGTGTTCTAAAAACACATTTCCCTGCTCTACATCTATTTCCCTTTCCTTAAATAAACCTTGGAAATGATCAGCTGTCACCCTGACCATATCCTCTGGTTCTCTAACTATACTACCATTTTCTTCCCTAACACCATGCATTACCTTCCTACTCTGTCTTGCCCTAACCAACTTAAAGAACATAGCAGAACAAGTCTTATTATGTTCTAGAAAGCCACTATGCGCACGCTCAAGGAAAGCTCGAGCCTTCCGCTCCTGCAACTCCCTGAGCTGCGCCTTTAGGGTTGCGGATCTCTCCCAGTCAAACGACCCGCCGAGGTTGCCTGCCTCGTATTTGAGTTCAATTAACCTTTGGATACAATCCACCTCCCTCCTCTCCTCCCTTTTTTTCCTCTTGCAATACCCTATTATAAAAGCCCTAATCCTCCCCTTAACTAATTCCCACCACTCTAACACCCCCTCGCACATGGACCAGAGGCCCTCAAGCCTCCAAAAGAAACCATAAAACCCATCAACAAAAGCCTGCTCCTCCAGCACATCCCGATCTAGCTTCCAGTACCCCCTACCAAAGAGGCAGACTGGCGACCCCACCTGCAGGAGCGGAAAACAGGCAACAGCCGCCCAGACAACTTACCCAAAGACCTGGGTACAATAATATAGTCGAGCCTCCGCTCAACCCCCCTGGAGTTGCGCCATGTAGGACCGTCCATTTTCGGAGTAGTGTGCAGACCACCATCTACCAGACCATGGCAAGCCATTAGCCTGGCAATGGCGCCCGCACTGCTATCCCCCCCTCTTCCTAAATCTGTATTAAAATCCCCCCTATCACTAATTTCCTATTTGTGACACACAGGGGCGTCAGACAGTCCACCATCTCCCTCCTGTCTGCCACCACCTGTGGCCCATACACCACCACTAATCTAAATTTACAATCCCTTATCGTGACATCCACCCCTATAACCCTCCCCTGCATTACCACAAAAGAATCCTCCACTTTTACCTCCCTGTGCCCACCCTGTCCCTACCCCCGATGAGTGCACCCCCCCAACACCCCAAACCGACACCCTCTTGTCCCACTCCCTCTTAAACCTACTAACATCCCCTCCATCCCTCAGGTGAACCTCCTGTAAAAAACAAAAATCAAACCCCACACCCTCCAAATAACTAAAAACCGCCCTCCTCTTAACAAAATCCCTTAAACTCCTTACATTTAAACTAACAAAAGTAAAATTAGACTCTATGAAAAAATAAAAACATGTAACACACTCAAATTCTAAACCCAGACAGAAAAAAAAACAGGAGACTCACCCGATGCTCCCCTGCTCCATATCTACCGGTGAGAACACAATCCGTAATCCCGACATCCCCCCCTCTTCCTCCATCACACCATCCCAGGATGCAGGAATAGTGTTTGGCTCCGGGGTGCCCTGCACCCTTGGTCTACCCCCACAATCCTCCCCCTCCCCAGTGTTGCAGCTGGTTTGGAAAAAAATTGGGGAGGCTGAGTCCCCAAACAAAAAACACCCCACCTCCTCTTGTACCCAGTCCTGAGTCTTGTTAGGTGTGTCCCCACCCAACAGAAGTTGAGGGCCTGGGGAAACCAGTAGCAACCCAGAGGTTTCTCCCGCCCCCATCACTCTCTTGGCCATCCCCTCCCCTCACTGTCGGCCAATCGCCCCCTCCTCTTCATACTCTTCTTTGGTGATGGCGGCAGTGGAGAGATACCACCCCCCCCGCCAGCTCCTCCACCATACCCCTCATCTCTTCCACCAGGGCACTTTCCGCCCAGTCCACTTGCTCTTCCACCGTCTCCTTCTCCACCACTCCTCCCTCGCTTTCTTCTCTCTCATGCTCCTCCACTCGGTTGCCTTCTTCCGCCGCTTTTCGTGGTTCTCCTACTCCCGTGCCTTCCGTTTCCTTCTCTCTTCCATCCGCCGCTTCTGGCTCCTCCTCCTTCCTTGTGGCCTTCCCCTCTGGACCTGTACTCTGGTCATGAGGCGTGCTTCCTTCCCCTCCTCTTCTTCCCCCATCCCCCGCTCCTGCTCCCCCCCAGCCGCAGACGCATATGACCTCTGACAGGCCAGGCACCCCCGCCACAGGTGTGCTGATGAGCCACACCCATGGCACGTCTTAGGCTTGTCACAATCTCTCACCTCGTGATCCTCAGATGCACAAAATCTGCATTTTCTTGTACTGCACGAGGCGAAAATGTGACCGTAGGCCATACAGCGCCTGCAAAATGGGGGCTGACGTGCATAAAACAACGTCCCCTGTCAGCCCCTAGGGAGAACATAGCAGGAGGATGGAGGTAGCCACCATGTCCCTTTGGGTCCTCTCTGAGGAGGGCCTGGAAGCCTCTCCTCTCATTCCAAAACACAAGGGAGTCTTTGAGGTGCCTTGCTGAGGAGACGTTATCCATGTATCTCCCCAGAAAAGCCCTCACCTCTTTGTCCTTAACGTAAGGGTTGTAAATGTTGACAGTTACAACCCTAAAGTTATTCTTCGCCAGGCTTGTTATATCGTAGTGGCACATCGGCCTCTCACCTCCCACTGCTCTTGCCCTTCTCAGGATATCATCGTGTTTCTCCTCTGTATATAGTGCCACGTCGTATGCTCCCTCCAACGAGTTGCCTTGGAAACAAAACACGTCCTTCACCGTCAGCTTTAGAATCCCCATCAATATTATCCTTCCAAAAGATTCCCGTCCTAAAGGCTCCAACTCCTTTTCCTTCCAAGCAAACCGAATCATGTTGGCCAGCCCAATCCCAGGGACCGACCGTGTTGATGTATTTACCACCATCTCCGCAAGGAGAATGGCGCTCGTTCTCTTCTTCCAAAACAAGTAAAAAAGAAAAACCAAAGTGACCGATCAGAGACAACGATAAACACCTGCCTCTGATTGAGAACCACTTCAGACAGCCACAAACCCAAAACCTAACAAAACCCCAAGACAAAACATACCACAATAAACCCATGTCACACCCTGGCCTGACCAAAATAATAAAGAAAACACAAAATACTAAGACCAGGGCGTGACAGAACCCCCCCCAAGGTCCGGACTCCCGGCCGCACACCTAAACCCATAGGGGAGGGTCCGGGTGGGCGTCTGTCCACGGTGGCGGCTCCGGCGCGGGACGTGGACCCCACTCCAACAAAGTCTTAGTCCCCTTGCATTGCGTCCTTAGATTGGTGACCCTCGCCGCCGACCTAGGCCTAATAACCCTCACCAAGGACCCCACTGGACTGAGGGGCAGCTCGGGACTGAGGGGAAGCTCGGGACTAAGGGGAAGCTCGGGACTGAGGGGTAGCTCGGGACTGAGGGGTAGCTCGGGACTGAGGGGTAGCTCGGGACTGAGGGGTAGCTCAGGACTGAGGGGGAGCTCGGCACTGAGAGGAAGCTCAGTACTGAGAGGAAGCACGGCACTGAGAGGAAGCTCAGTACTGAGAGGAAGCTCAGGCAGGTAGTTGGATCTGGCAGATCCTGGCTGGCTGGTGGTTCTGGCAGATCCTGGCTGACTGGCGGTTCCGGCAGATCCTGGCTGTCTGGCGAATCCTGGCTGACTGGCGGATCCTGGCTGAATGGTGCTGGTGAGGAGGAAGGCTCCGGCAGCGCTAAACAGGCAGGAGACTCCGGCAACGCTGTAGAGGAGGAAGGCTCTGGTAGCGCTGGACAGGCAGGAGACTCCGGCAGCGCTGTAGATGAGGAAGGCTCTGGTAGTGCTGGACAAGCGAGGCGCACTGTAGGCCTGATGCATGGTGCTGGCACTGGTGGTACTGGGCCGAGGACACACACAGTAAGCCTGGTGCGGGGAGCTGCCACCGGAGGACTGGTGTGTGGAGGTGGCACAGGATGGACCAGACCGTGAAGGCTTACTGGAGAGCTTGAGAGCAGGGCTGGCACAGAACGTGCAAGGCTAGGGAGGTGCACAGGAGGCCTGGTGCGTGAGGTTGGCACAATCTTCACCAGCCGACTAACACGCACCTCAGGACGAGTATGGAGCGCTGACCCAGGTGCTGTTGTGGTGGGTGATTCTGTTTCTGTTTTCTTGCGGTGAAGGAGAGTCGGACCAAAATGCAGCGTGGTAATTTTGATACATGTTTAATAACCGAATAAACACGAACAATACAAAAACAAACGTAACATGAAAACCGAACCAGCCTAATCTGGTGCAAACAAACACAGAGACAGGAACAATCACCCACGAAACACTCAAAGAATATGGCTGCCTAAATATGGTTCCCAATCAGAGACAACGATAAACACCTGCCTCTGATTGAGAACCACTCCAGACAGCCATAGACTATGCTAGATACCCCCACTAAGCCACAAACCCAATACCTAACAAAACCCCAAGACAAAACACACCACAATAAACCCATGTCACACACTGGCCTGACCAAAATAATAAAGAAAACACAAAATACTAAGTCCAGGGCGTGACAGGTGCGTGCTCAGTCCCCTCCTGTACTCCCTGTTCACTCATGACTCCACGGCCAGGCACGACTCCAACACCATTTTCACAGTCCTCATGTCCATAACAGACTAAGGGAAGAGCACAGTACTACATCGAGCCATGACTACATGGAACTCTACATCAAGTAACTCATGAACGCCGTACAATCAGATACAACTACTCATTATGGAACCGCAGAGACTATGAAGACACACACACACACGCAATGACATGCCATATTTGGTGCTGTAGATATGTGGTAGTAGAGTAGTGGCCTGAGGGCACACAATGTGTTGTAATGTTTTTAAAATTGTATAAGTGCCTTAATTTTGCTAATGGTGATCCATAATAAATATAAATACAAAATATATACTCAGGCAGGATTCCAATAGGAATTACACATCACTTTGCAAGCCAGCATAATGTGACTTAATGCTGGTTTTGCGGGTGACCAGCATATGCTAGGGTGTAGGCAGAGTGGATGAAAATGCACATTAGTGATGACATTTCACTTCCTTATAAAATATAATTAATTTTGTAACCTAATACATCTGATAATAAACACAAAGCTATGTTGACACCGAGGTGGCAGGTTTATCTTAATAACTTTACAGGATTTTACATTTTGTGGTCGTCGTCTTCAAAGTTATTTCCGCGGATCGCAAAAAGCATGACTCCAGCTGAATTACATGTAAAGGGCTTTTAAAATAAATAAAACATTGTTATACGCTCAGTGCTGTTCACTAGCGATAACACAACGAAAGCTGGTCACCAGCCTATGCTGGTCTATGCTGTTTTCTTCCGTAGGGTTGTCAACAGAAGGGGAAACAGAATACACAGCAGTATCCTCCGCATACAAATCGAGGTTACAATTTCCTACAGACAAACCAATGTTTATTTAGACAGTAAAAAGTACAGGGCCCAAGATCGACCCCTGTGGGACACCCTTAGTACTATCAAGGAAACCTGGCTTAACACCATCAGAAGAAACACTTTTGTGTCCTGTCTGCTAGGTAGTTGTCCATCCATGAGGCTGCCTGACCCAGGACAATTTCAGAATAATTAGTAATGAATGGTCAAGAGTGTCGAAATACAGCACTGTGCGAGATATGTTGTTTCCTAGGTATTCAGACATGCCCCTCTGATCTAGTTATCTCACACTATTTCTGATTATCATTGTCCTCTCAGCTATCATTGCCCTCTCAGCCTCCTCCCTCACAGCCTATGGGCAGTTCACTAGAGCTCTATTGATGTGATCCATCCAAGCACTGTGGTTCAGGAAATGGGGGTCAAAACACCCAAAGGACCCCACCTCCCTGCTGTCCATAAGCATGAATCTGGTGCGATTCATGTTAGTCTGTGCTACATGGCTCCTGCTGTGTCATGCAGGTGAATGAGGACCCAAAAGCGACTTGGCGAAAACAGAGTATTTAATCCAGAATAAACTTTACAAAACAAAAAGCATAATACTACACGTAAAGACAAGAACAGACTGGAGACTTGATCGAGAACTGCAGGTTGCCTCGGGAAGGCACTTGAACCTAGCAGACTCAGACACCTGCTCACCACGCAGCATCTGAGGGAAACACGACACGACAGGGCAAAACATTGACACAGCACGGTGAATTATAAATGAGGATCCGACAGGGCAGGTACGGGAAACAAGGAGTGAAATAGGGACTCTAATCAGGGAAAAGGATCGGGAACAGGTGTGGGAAGACTAAATGATGATTAGGGGAATAGGAACAGCTGGGAGCAGGAACGGAACGATAGAGAGAAGAGAGAGCGAGAGAGTGAGAGAGGGAGGGGGAGAGAGAGGGATAGAAAGAGGGAAAGAACCTAATAAGACCAGCAGAGGGAAACGAATAGAATGGGAAGCACAGGGACAAGACAAGATAATAAATGACAAAACATGACAGTACCCCCCACTCACCGAGCGCCTCCTGGCGCACTCGAGGAGGAATCCTGGCGGCAACGGAGGAAATCATCAATGAGTGAACGGTCCAGCACGTCCCGAGACGGAACCCAACTCCTCTCCTCAGGACCGTAACCCTCCCAATCCACTAAGTATTGGTGACCCCGTCCCCGAGAACGCATGTCCATGATCTTATGTACCTTGTAAATAGGTGCGCTCTCGACAAGGACGGGAGGGGGGAGGGAAGACGAACGGGGGTGCGAAGAAAGGGCTTAACACAGGAGACATGGAAGACAGGATGGACGCGACGAAGATGTCGCGGAAGAAGCAGTCGCACAGCGACAGGATTGACGACCTGGGAGACACGGAACGGACCAATGAACCGCGGAGTCAACTTACGAGAAGCTGTCGTAAGAGGAAGGTTGCGAGTGGAAAGCCACACTCTCTGGCCGCAACAATACCTAGGACTCTTAATCCTGCGTTTATTGGCGGCTCTCACAGTCTGTGCCCTGTAGCGGCAAAGTGCAGACCTCACCCTCCTCCAGGTGCGCTCACAACGTTGGACAAACGCTTGAGCGGAGGGAACGCTGGACTCGGCAAGCTGGGAAGAGAATAGAGGAGGCTGGTAACCCAGACTACTCTGAAACGGAGATAACCCGGTAGCAGACGAAGGAAGCGAGTTGTGAGCGTATTCTGCCCAGGGGAGCTGTTCTGCCCAAGACGCAGGGTTTCTGAAAGAAAGGCTGCGTAGTATGCGACCAATCGTCTGATTGGCCCTCTCTGCTTGACCGTTAGACTGGGGATGAAACCCGGAAGAGAGACTGACGGACGCACCAATCAAACGACAGAACTCCCTCCAAAACTGTGACGTGAATTGCGGGCCTCTGTCTGAAACGGCGTCTAACGGGAGGCCATGAATTCTGAACACATTCTCGATAATGATTTGTGCCGTCTCCTTAGCGGAAGGAAGTTTAGCGAGGGGAATGAAATGTGCCGCCTTAGAGAACCTATCGACAACCGTAGGAATCACAGTCTTCCCCGCAGACAAAGGCAGACCGGTAATGAAGTCTAGGGCGATGTGAGACCATGGTCGAGAAGAAATGGGGAGCGGTCTGAGACGACCGGCAGGAGGAGAGTTACCCGACTTAGTCTGCGCGCAGTCCGAACAAGCAGCCACGAAACGGCGCGTGTCACGCTCCTGAGTCGGCCACCAAAATCGCTGGCGAATAGACGCAAGAGTGCCTCGAACACCGGGATGACCAGCTAACTTGGCAGAGTGAGCCCACTGAAGAACAGCCAGACGAGTGGAAACAGGAACGAAAAGGAGGTTACTAGGACAAGCGCGCGGCGACGCAGTGTGCGTGAGTGCTTGCTTAACCTGTCTTTCAATTCCCCAGACTGTCAACCCGACAACACGCCCATAAGGAAGAATCCCCTCGGGATCAGTAGAAGCCACAGAAGAACTAAACAGACGGGATAAGGCATCAGGCTTGGTGTTCTTGCTACCCGGACGGTAAGAAATCACAAACTCGAAACGAGCGAAAAACAACGCCCAACGAGCTTGACGGGCATTAAGTCGTTTGGCAGAACGGATGTACTCAAGGTTCTTATGGTCTGTCCAAACGACAAAAGGAACGGTCGCCCCCTCCAACCACTGTCGCCATTCGCCTAGGGCTAAGCGGATGGCGAGCAGTTCACGGTTACCCACATCATAGTTGCGCTCAGATGGCGACAGGCGATGAGAAAAATAAGCGCAAGGATGAACCTTATCGTCAGACTGGAAGCGCTGGGATAGAATGGCTCCCACGCCTACCTCTGAAGCGTCAACCTCGACAATGAATTGTCTAGTGACGTCAGGAGTAACGAGGATAGGAGCGGACGTAAAACGTTCTTTTAGAAGATCAAAAGCTCCCTGGGCGGAACCGGACCACTTAAAACACGTCTTGACAGAAGTAAGAGCTGTGAGAGGGGCAGCAACTTGACCGAAATTACGAATGAAACGCCGATAGAAATTAGCGAAACCTAAAAAGCGCTGCAACTCGACACGTGACCTTGGAACGGGCCAATCACTGACAGCTTGGACCTTAGCGGAATCCATCTGAATGCCTTCAGCGGAAATAACGGAACCGAGAAAAGTAACGGAGGAGACATGAAAAGAACACTTCTCAGCCTTTACGTAGAGACAATTCTCTAAAAGGCGCTGTAGAACACGTCGAACGTGCTGAACATGAATCTCGAGTGACGGTGAAAAAATCAGGATATCGTCAAGATAGACAAAAACAAAGATGTTCAGCATGTCTCTCAGAACATCATTAACTAATGCCTGAAAAACAGCTGGCGCATTGGCGAGACCAAACGGCAGAACCCGGTACTCAAAATGCCCTAACGGAGTGTTAAACGCCGTTTTCCACTCGTCCCCCTCTCTGATGCGCACGAGATGGTAAGCGTTACGAAGGTCCAACTTAGTAAAGCACCTGGCTCCCTGCAGAATCTCGAAGGCTGATGACATAAGGGGAAGCGGATAACGATTCTTAACCGTTATGTCATTCAGCCCTCGATAATCCACGCAGGGGCGCAGAGTACCGTCCTTCTTCTTAACAAAAAGAACCCCGCCCCGGCCGGAGAGGAAGAAGGCACTATGGTACCGGCGTCAAGAGACACAGATAAATAATCCTTGAGAGCCTTACGTTCGGGAGCCGACAGAGAGTATAGTCTACCCCGAGGAGGAGTGGTCCCCGGAAGGAGATCAATACTACAATCATACGACCGGTGAGGAGGAAGGGAGTTGGCTCGGGACCGACTGAAGACCGTGCGCAGATCATGATATTCCTCCGGCACTCCTGTCAAATCGCCAGGTTCCTCCTGAGAAGTGGGGACAGAAGAAATGGGAGGGATGGCAGACATTAAGCACTTCACATGACAAGATACGTTCCAGGATAGGATAGAATTACAAGACCAATTAATAGAAGGATTATGACATACTAGCCAGGGATGACCCAAAACAACAGGTGTGAAAGGTGAATGAAAAATCAAAAAAGAAATAGTCTCACTGTGGTTACCAGATACTGTGAGAGTTAAAGGTAGTGTCTCAAATTTGATACTGGGAAGATGACTACCATCTAAAGCAAACATGGGCGTAGGCTTGTCTAACTGTCTGAAAGGAATGTTATGTTTCCGAACCCATGCTTCGTCCATGAAACAACCCTCAGCCCCAGAGTCAATCAAGGCACTGCATGTAGCACCCGAACCGGTCCAGCGTAGATGGACCGACATAGTAGTACAAGATCTAGATGAAGAGACCTGAGTAGTAGCGCTCACCAGTAGCCCTCCGCTTACTGATGGGCTCTGGCCTCTTACTGGACATGAATTAACAAAATGTCCATCAAATCCGCAATAGAGGCACAGGCGGTTGGTGATCCTCCGTTCCCTCTCCTTAGTCGAGATGCGAATCCCTCCCAGCTGCATGGGCTCAGTCTCAGAGCCAGAGGAGGGAGATGGTTGCGATGCGGAGCAGGGAAACACCGTTGATGCGAGCTCTCTTCCACGAGCCTGGTGACGAAGATCTACCCGTCGTTCTATGCGGATGGCGAGAGCAATCAAAGAGTCCACACAGGAAGGAACCTCCCGAGAGAGAATCTCATCTTTGACCACTGTGTGGAGTCCCTCCAGAAAACGAGCGAGCAGCGCCGGCTCGTTCCAGTCACTAGAGGCAGCAAGAGTACGAAACTCTATAGAGTAATCCGTTATGGATCGATCACCTTGGCATAGGGAAGCCAGGACCCTAGAAGCCTCCCCACCAAAAACTGAACGGTCAAAAACCCGAATCATCTCCTCTTTAAAGTTCTGGTAATTGTTAGAACAATCAGCCCTTGCCTCCCAGATAGCTGTGCCCCACTCTCGGGCCCGGCCAGTAAGGAGTGAAATGACGTAAGCAACCCGAGCTCTCTCTCTAGAGTATGTGTTGGGTTGAGAGAGAACACAATCTCACACTGGGTGAGAAAGGAGCGGCACTCAGTGGGCTGCCCGGAGTAGCAAGGTGGGTTATTAACCCTAGGTTCTGGAGGCTCGGCAGGCCAGGAAGTAACAGGTGGCACGAGACGAAGACTCTGGAACTGTCCAGAGAGGTCGGAAACCTGAGCGGCCAGGTTCTCCACGGCATGGCGAGCAGCAGACAATTCCTGCTCGTGTCTGCCGAGCATGGCTCCTTGGATCTCGACGGCAGTGTTACGAGCGTCTGTAGTCGCTGGGTCCATTCCTCGGTCGGATCCTTCTGTCATGCAGGTGAATGAGGACCCAAAAGCGACTTGGCGAAAACAGAGTATTTAATCCAGAATAAACTTTACAAAACAAAAAGCATAATACTACACGTAAAGACAAGAACAGACTGGAGACTTGATCGAGAACTGCAGGTTGCCTCGGGAAGGCACTTGAACCTAGCAGACTCAGACACCTGCTCACCACGCAGCATCTGAGGGAAACACGACACGACAGGGCAAAACATTGACACAGCACGGTGAATTATAAATGAGGATCCGACAGGGCAGGTACGGGAAACAAGGAGTGAAATAGGGACTCTAATCAGGGAAAAGGATCGGGAACAGGTGTGGGAAGACTAAATGATGATTAGGGGAATAGGAACAGCTGGGAGCAGGAACGGAACGATAGAGAGAAGAGAGAGCGAGAGAGTGAGAGAGGGAGGGGGAGAGAGAGGGATAGAAAGAGGGAAAGAACCTAATAAGACCAGCAGAGGGAAACGAATAGAATGGGAAGCACAGGGACAAGACAAGATAATAAATGACAAAACATGACATGCTGGGCCTAGACTAGTATCAAGTGCATTGATTTGCTACTCTACCCATAAAATCTGGCCTGCCCAATATTCATAGTGAGCTAGCAAGAGTTGTCTATTTATAGGTTTGTAATTAAGATATCCAACCGACTGCAGTGTGTTCCCTTTGGCACGGCACTTGTGACAATCTCACACATGGGCATTATGATGTGTCATGCTAATAGGCACACAAAATGTTCTGTCAGGTACTGCTGACCCAGTCCCTGCAAATCTATGGCCATGCATGTGCCTGCGGTTGTCTTGGGAAATACATTGTGGAATGTCGAGGGGAGGATAATCTGAGATTATTTACATGCAGATTGCTTGGAATGCAGAAATCACATCCATATATTGAAAAGTACCAAAAATAGCCTCACATGACGTCACAAGACAACTACTACTTCTCTTATAGAACCCCCACCTCCAGGAACACTTTGCCCTGTACTATCGTCTCATCCCATATTCCTTTGCAGTATTGTGAATCCCTCCTTCAAGACCCATGGGAATTAGCCAGGATATTGCTGTTAACATTTCAACCTTTGTATGTTATTTCATGGTGAGGATAACAAGCTAAATGGATAAGATATAGTATCCAAGATTGACTGCAGCAAATAGATACATTACAGTGTTACAATAAAAAATGGAACAGAGCCCTGCCTAAAATGACTGAGGCTAAATTATTGATTCTCTGAATTGATTAGCACATGAAGAGTGTGCATGAATGCGGCATGTAACAGCTGTCAAACCCTGACATCTAAAGTGTCGCCACAGGAAGTATCCTGGGCTTTTATTGCTGTCAGCAAGCCTGAGCAACCATACAGTTGCTTTTCAAACTCATTAGAGATCCTCATCGTGATGAACTCATCAAAGGCATCATCATCTGTGATGGTGTAATGTAATACACTCTCCACTCTCCAGCAATCCCGCTCCTGATTTCTCGCCCATGCCAGGCTCAGAGAGGTATTACTGTACGACGTGCACAATTAAAAAGTCTGAATTAATTGTGTGCTGTATTTTAATGCGAAAGGCCATCAGTGTCACCAAGGACAGCCGTGTTGCAGCAGTAGATGTTTGAATGGATGTAGCTCCTGAGTTTATGACAGAAAGTGCATTCATGGGCAGTGTGCATTTATGAGCACATTCTCAGATAAAAAGGTAATAACAAGAAAAGACGAAGGTCTACAGTGAGAACGGGCTGACGGAGGGGCCGGTGGCCTATTATACAGAGGTTAGAGAGAAATCTGACATGGGCAAACACATTCTATTACCTGGCTTTAATGGTGCTTAAAGAAAGGCGGTAGAACATCGGGATGATGAATTTCTATGGAACTGCATTTCTCTTTATGTAACTGACTGAATTTGTCTGTATGGAATCCTGGTGAGAGTCTTCTTTGTCTGTCTGAATTCAAAGGTGTTTCATTCAATGATTATGTCTCAGACTTCAGTTTGCTGCACAATTATTATAATTAAACAAGAGGATCATCGCCAGCAATCACAAATGCCAAACTTAGGTCATTAGAGAGTGAATTGTTTGCCATATAGCCATACTATAATGTAAATAAGAGGCCTTTCAACATATTTAATAACCACAATTAAAGATGATGAAAACATATTCCCATTTACCTTCCATCTAGAATGGGATCTATATCTTGAGTTGTTTGAAAAATGTAACATCTATACTTATGATGGGGAGTATGGGTCTACATAGCAACAGTGTCATCTGGTGGTGTGATAGATTTCTAAATCATCTCATCATCTGTCTGTCTGTCTGTCTGTCTGTCTGTCTGTCTGTCTGTCTGTCTGTCTGTCTGTCTGTCTGTCTGTCTGTCTGTCTGTCTGTCTGTCTGTCTGTCTGTCTGTCTGTCTGTCTGTCTGTCTGTCTGTCTGTCTGTCTGTCTGTCTGTCTGTCTGTCTGTCTGTCTGTCTGTCTGTCTGTCTGTCTGTCTGTCTGTCTGTCTGTCTGTCTGTCTGTCTGTCTGTCTGTATTATGCCTCTCTATCTCTTTTGACTTGTCAGGATTCCTCAAATTGTCAGACACAATCGTAGCCAGCTAGTTTGACGTAATGTCAAGAAAATTGTGGAAGGTATTGAATGTGTGGGAAATTGCAAAGTGCAAGGAATTTTAGTTGATACTGTTGATTCTTTTGAAAAGTATCCGTTAATGGGTAACACTTCACTTGACACCCAGTGTCATAACACATTACCATATATTTACACCTGTTGTGACATATATTGCATTATTTTATGGCTGGTTATGACACCTACATCAGTGTCAAAACCAAAATGTCTTATTTTGTTCTGCAAAGAAGTTTCCTTTCATTTTAAAGTTTGTTTATTAAATCCTTTGTTGTTGTTGTAATTCATTGTATACAGTCATGCTTATTCTCTCATCATATTTTATATAATTTCTGTAAAATACACTTCATGACACTGTCATATTTTTTATTTGGTACTTTTTTCTCCCTGATTGGTAGTTACAGTCTTGTCCCATCGCTGCAACTCCCGTACGGACTCGGGAGAGGCGAAGTTTGAGAGCCGTGCATCCTCCAAACGACACAGCCAAGCCGCACTGCTTCTTGACTCAATGCCCGCTTAACCCGGAAGCTAGCCGCACCAATGTTTCTGAGGGAACACCGTACTCCCGGCGAGCGTGCCAGCATGCATGCTCCCGGCCCGTCACAGGAGTCGCTAGAGCGCGAAGGGACAAGGACAATCCGGCCGGCCAAACCCTGCAGTGCCTTAGACCACTGCACCACTCAGGAGGCCATTCTGTGTTACTGTACTTGGACTAAGAAAATACACTTTATGGCACTGTCAAGAAGCATTATGACCATCATAATCATATGAGCCAGATAGACCTATCACGTACATGCCCTTATATCAGTCATCAATTAAAAGAGGGTGTCTTGTCCTGCTCATGAAATCTGCTCCTGCATTTCTGACATCAATGTTTTGGCAATTACAATGATCATTTAATATGGTCAATAAAACAATATATGTACAGTATATAACATAAACATACTGTTGACTAATAGGCTATAGTATAATGGAATGTTTTGCCTTGTGTTGTAGTTTTTGTGGCTTTTATGTAGGTGTTATAACCAGCCATAACATTACTACCGTGGTAGGTTTTGTGGGTTTTGACACTTTTATGTAGGTGTCATAACCAGGCATAAAATAATGCAACATATGTTGCAGCATGTCTAAATATAAGTGTCATGGAAGTGCTTTGACCTATATTATAACAGGTTATGACAAGTTACATTTACATTTACATTTACATTACATTTAAGTCATTTAGCAGACGCTCTTATCCAGAGCGACTTACAAATTGGTGCATTCACCTTATGACATCCAGTGGGACAGTCACTTAACAATAGTGCATCTAAAACTTAGGGGGGGTGGGGTGAGAGGGATTACTTAACCTATCCTAGGTATTCCTTAAAGAGGTGGGGTTTCAGGTGTCTCCGGAAGGTGGTGATTGACTCCGCTGTCCTGGCGTCGTGAGGGAGTTTGTTCCACCATTGGGGGGCCAGGGCAGCGAACAGTTTTGACTGGGCTGAGCGGGAGCTGTACTTCCTCAGTGGTAGGGAGGCGAGCAGGCCAGAGGTGGATGAACGCAGTGCCCTTGTTTGGGTGTAGGGCCTGATCAGCTGTCAGCTGTTTTGACAAGTTATGTCAGCTGTTATGACATTATGACATGGTTATGACCGTGTCGTAACGTGTTATGATGCTGGGAATCAAGTAGAGTCTTAACATGTATGAAACATCACAAATTCCGATACAGTGCTGTAGATACGAATATATTAGCATCTCACCATTTGCAAACTAGTGGGAAACAGGCGGAGCAATGCATTTGGTTACCCACATATCACTCTTCTAGCTAAGAAGTTGAGCTGGAATACACTATACATTTAGGGTGAGAAGAGCCACTACAAGCTTTGAGATTTCAAAAGGGGACTCCATTAGGATATAGCCGAATCAACAAATCAAACACCGCAAATGAGATTGCAGTCCACAATTCAAACCCTTTCTCTATCTTAGTGATTTCTATGTGTGTGTGTGGGGGGGGCTCGCTCCTAAATCATCCCAAATGACCTTGATCCTCATTATTCCTTAGAGGCAAACACTTCAAAGCTGACTGTGGAATGGGAGAGGGGTTGACAAAATGTTTTCTGATCTTGCAGTGATATCTGAGTGATACCAAGCATTTCAACATTATTACCAGGGGTGTTTTATGCTCTGGGACAGAAAAGGGAACCTTCAAAGTCATCCTCAAACGACAATAATGTGTGTGTGGGACAGAAAAGGGAACCTTCAAAGTCATCCTCAAAAGACAACAGTGTGTGTGTGTGTGTGTGTGTGTGTGTGTGTGTGTGTGTGTGTGTGTGTGTGTGTGTGTGTGTGTGTGTGTGTGTGTGTGTGTGTGTGTGTGTGTGTGTGTGTGTGTGTGTGTGTGTGTGTGTGTGTGTGTGTGTGTGTGTGTGTGTGTGTGTGTGTGTGTGTGTGTGTGAGAACTTGCGCTAAGAATATATTTTCTTTCCTTGTTTCTTATCAGGTAATTATGGGTTCACCCCAAAAATACCTGCAAGGCACGTGTGTGCTTGTGTTGGTGAAAAGGTGAATCAGGTCATCATGTAATTATGGCTTTGCCTGCTTCATGGCAGCTTTTATTGTCTCTGCATAATCAACTCCATCAGGGGAGAAATAAGTGATTCTCCGTTTATGCTAATGGTATGGATCCAGAGCTGTGATGAGCAAATACTCAAGGATGTTGTCTTTTGTGCGTGACATTTAAAAGGGATTGAGAAAAGGGTTACATTGAAGCAGGGGCATCATGCACCCATTATTCCCCCAACGCTGCTTTACCAGCCTCCACTCTTCTGGGAAGGCTTTAGATTCTGGAACATTGCTGCAGGGACTTGCTTCCATTCAACCACAAGAGCATGAGTTAAATTGGGCACTGATGTTGGGTGACTAGGTCTGGCTCGCAGTCGGCATTCCAATTCGTCTTAAAGGTGTTCAATAGGGTTGAGGTCAGGTCTCTGTGCAGGCCAGTCAAGTTCTTCCACACCGATCTCAACAAACCATTTCTGTATGGACCTTTCTTTGTACATGGGGACATTGTCATACAGAAAAAAGTGCCTTCCCCAAACTGTTGCCACAAAGTTGGAAGCACAGAATTGTCTAGAATTGTCTAGTCCGAACCAAACTTTACAGTTGGCACCTTGCATTCGGGCAGGTAGCATGCTCCTGGCATCCACCAAACCCAGATTAGTCCGTCGGACTGCCAGGTGGTGAAGTGAGCTTTACACCACTCCAGCCGACACTTTGCATTTCGCATGGTGATCTTAGGCTTGTGTGCGGCTGCTCAGCCATCAAGTGCATCAGCCCCTATGTGTGTTTAATTTCAATCTTTAGCAAAGCAATTAGTACATCATAGACATCAAAGGGTTATAATTAAAATAAAGTATGTGAGTCTGTTAACTTCTTTGGGACAGGGGGGCATTATTGAGTAGCTTGAATAAAAAGGTGCCCAGAGTAACCTGCCTGCTACTCAGTCCTACATGCTTGAATATGCATATAATTAGTATATTTGGATGGAAAACACTCTGCAGTTTCTAAAACTGTTTGAATGATGTCTGTGAGTATACCAGAACTCATATGGCAGGCAAAAACCTGAGAAAAAATCCAACCAAGAAGTGGGAAATCTAAGGTATGTAGTTTTTCAACTTTTTCAACTCATCATCGAATATACAGTGTCTATGGGGTGAAATTGCATTTCCTAAGGATTCCACTAGATGTCAGCAGTCTTTAGAACCTTGCTTGATGCTTCTACTGTGAAGGAGGGGGGAATGGGAGCTGAATGAGTCAGTGGTCTGGCAGAGTGGCATGAGCTGACCACGTGCATTCACATGAGATTTAGCTTGTGTTCTGTAGCATTTCTGAAGACAAAGGAATTCTCCAGTTGAAACATTATTGAAGATTTATGATAAACACATCCTAAAGATTGATTATATACTTCGTTTGACATCTTTCTACGAACTGTAATATAACTGACTTTTCGTCTGAACTAAGCGATCGCGCATTGAGCATTTGGATTACTGGGCTAAACACACAAACAAAAAGGATGTATTTGGACATAAATTATGGACTTTATCGAACAAATCAAACATTTATTGTGGAACTGGGATTTCTGGGAGTGCATTCTGATGAAGATCATCAAAAGTAAGTGATTATTTATAATGTTATTTCTGACTTTGTTGACTCCACAAATTGGCAGATATCTGTATTGCTTGATTTGTTGTCTGAGCGCTGTACTCGGATTATTGCATGGTGTGCTTTCGTCATAAAGCCTTTTTGAAATCGGAAACTGTGGCTGGATTTACAATAACTGTATCTTTAAAATGGTGTGAAATACTTGTATGTTTGAGGAATTTTAATCATGGAAATTTTTATTATGTTGTTTTGAATTTGGCGCCCTGCACTTTCACTGGCTGTGTCACTGGCTGCCACCATCCCGAATATCCCAGAGAGGTTAATGACTCCCTCTAGTGGGATGAGATTAATGTTCAAAGATGATCCTTTCATACATGTAGCCAGCTGAAGCAAAATGGTTGGGACCAGAGGCTGCAGCTGCAGGATTTCATATCAGACAGTTTCGAATACAAAGATGCCATGTTCAACTGGTAACACCCTACCAGGAAATACCATGAGGTTGGCTTGAATTGGAATACATACAAGATTGCCTAGAACTGAACCACTGGGCCTATGCCTCAACCGGATCCAAGATGGCGCAGCAGTAAGATGTGTTTGTTTTCATTCCATTGTTTTGTATACATTTCAATCTCATTTTTCCATTTTCAAAATAAATATACATTCCTGCATCCCACCTCACCCAATGTGGTACAGATCAGCTACTTTTTTAAGACATTATAACTGGAACCTCCATCAGAGGCTTGCCAGCTAATTAGCTCCTAGCTATTTAGTCATTGTTAGCCTCTGTTAGTGCTCTATACCTTCAGCTCGGACTCCTGCCACTTTAGCCTGGATAGCCTGGATAATACCTGCCAGTCTGCACAGTGCGATACCAGCCCTGAGCATATCGGACTGCTTTTTTCCACTACATTACTGGATTCCTACCGCAAGCTCTGGACCATTCACCGAATCTTCACAGCTAAATAGTTGCTACGGAGGAGCTATTGTGGCTAACGCCCTTGTCCAGAAGCATGCACCAGTTAGCCCCGAGCTAAACCCATCACTTATCTTGCCAATTGGCCTGGACCCTTTGTCGTCATGGAGCCCCGCCGATCCAAAACGACTGGTCTGCTGGTCTGCTGACGTAACCACAGCCAACAGACACTTTGTCGACATGGAGCCCCGCCGATCCAAAACGACTGGTGGAGACTGCACCCAGCTTAACTGGCGCCTCCAGAGATGCATCCTCTCTCATCGTCACTCAATGCCTAGGTTTACCCCCAATGCTCCTTTTATACTCTGTTCCCAACCCGTTCTTATAGCCTTCAGCCTCTGTTCCTCTAGTGAGGTAGAGGTTAACCCAGGCCCTGTGTGTCAACCAGGTGCTCTCATTTGTTGACTTCTGCAACCGAAAAAGCCTTGGGTTCATGCATGTTAACTTATTCGGGCTAGTGGGCAGTATTCGGATGTTTGGATGAATGAGGTGCCTAGGATATGCATATAATTGGATAGAAAACACTCTAAAGTTTCAAAACTGTTAAAATAATGTCTATGAGTATAACAGAACTGATATGGCAGGCGAAAAACCCAAAGACAATTCATCCAGAATTTGTTTTTCAGCTCACCTCTGATTACAATGGCTGGGAATGGAAATATAAAAGGAAGTCTTCCCAGATTGCAGTTCCTAGGGCTTCCACTAGATATCAAGTCTTTAGAAAGAGTTGCAGGCTTGTGTTTTGAAAAATGAGCTAAAATATGTAGTTTTTCTAGTGGCTCCCATTTTGACTGCAGTGTTTGAAGAGCGTTCCGGTTAGTGCGCATACTTCGTTATTTATCTCCGGTAATGGTCTCGGGTATTCTTCATCTAAATCCATAAACATGGGCACCCTCTTAGATATCATCCTGACCAACTTGCCCTCTAAATACAGTCCATGGAGAATAAGAATACCTCCTCCCAGCTGCCCACTGCACGGAGACTAGGAAACACTGTCACCACTGATAAATTCACAATATTTGAGAATTTCAATAAGCACTTCTCTACGGCTGGCCATGTTTTCCACCTGGCTACCCCAACCACAGCCAACAGCTCTGTAGGCCTCGCAGCAACTGGCCCAAGCCCCCCCCCCCCCCCGCTTCTCCTTCACCCAAATCCGATTTGAAAGTGGCCGTGGTCATCCCCATATTCAAAGGGGGAGACACTCTAGACCCAAACTGTTACAGACCTATATCCATCCTGCCCTGCCTTTCTAAAATCTTTGACTCTGTCAACCACTGTATTCTTATCGGCAGACTCAACAGGCTTGGTTTCTCTAATGACCGCCTCGGCTGGCTCACTACCTACTTATCAGATAGAGTTTAGTGTGTCAAATCAGAAGGCCTGTTCTTCAGACCTCTGGCAGTCTCTATGGGGTGCCACAGGGTTCAAATCTTGGGTCGACTATTTTCTATGTATATATCAATGATGTCGCTCTTGCTGTAAGTGACTATTTGATCCACCTCTATGCAGAAGACACCATTCTGTATACATCTGGCCCTTCTTTGGACACTATGTTAAACGAGATTCAACGCCATACAACACTCCTTGCATGACCTCCATCTGCTCTTAAATGCTAGTACAACTAAATGCAAGCTCTAAATGCACCTGCCCGACCGACTAGCGTCACGACTCTGGACGGTTCTGACTTAGAATATGTGGACAAGTATAAATACCTAGGTGCCTGGCTAGACTGTAAACTCTCCTTCCAGACTCACATTAAACATCTCCAATCCAAAGTGAAGTCTAGAATCGGCTTCCAATTTCACAACAAAGCCTCCTTCACTCATGTTGCCAAACATACCCTCGTAAAACTGACTATCTGAACCGATCCTTCACTTCGGAAATGTCATTTACAAAATAGCCTCCAACACTCTACTCAGCAAATTGGATGCAGTCTATCACAGTGCCATCCGTTTTGTCACCAAAGCACCATATACTACCCACCACTGCGACCTGTATGCTCTCGTTGGCTGGTCCTCGCTACATATTAGTCGCCAAACCCACTGGCTCCAGATCATATATACATTTTTGCTAGGTAAAGCTCCGCCTTATCTCAGTCCACTGGTCACCATTGCAACACCCGCCCGAAGCATGTGTTCCAGCAGCAATATTTCACTGGTCATCCCCAAAGCCAACACTGCCTTTGGCTGCCTTTCCTTCCAGTTCTCTGCTGCCAATGAATGGAACGAATTGCAAAAATCCCCAAAGTTGGCGATTTATATCTCCCTCACTAACTTTAAGCGTCAGCTGTCAGAGCATCTTTCCGATCAGTGTAGCTGTACACAGCCCATCTGTAAATAGCCCATCTGTAAATAGCTTATCCAACTAACCAACTACCTACATCATCCCCATATTTGTTTTTGTTTTTCTGTTCTGTTGCACACCAGTATTTCTTCTTGCACATCTATCACTCCAGTGTAAATTGCTAAATTGTAATTAATTTGCCATTATTGGCCTATTTATTGCCTTACCTCCGTACTTAAATTGCACACACTGTATACAGATTTTTCTATTGTGTTATTGACTGTACATTTGTTTATTCCATGTGTAACTCTGTATTGTTTTTGTCAAACTGCTTTGCTTTGTCTTGGCCAGGTCGCAATTATAAATGAGAACTTGTTCTCAACTGGCCTACCTGGTTCAATAAAGTTGAAATAAAAATAAAAAAAATGTAAAACTGTGCTCATTTGGTATACCCTTATTTGATAATGCCATAGGGCTAGCTTGAATTAGCATAGCTATACGATTGTCTACAACTTTACCATTTGGTCAATGCCTCGAACGAGGATGTTGGTTAAAACAAGAGTCAGTGATGGTTACTTGTTGCAGGCCTGCAATATGATGATAATTGCTGAGAATTATGGTTGGAATTACCTGAGCTGGACTTGGTTGATAAGTCAATGTCTCAGTGCAGCCTTAAAATGCACCAAGATGATTTGGATGAACCCCATCTTCTCCGTAGAACATCTTCTGTTTACAAAAGGTGTCAAAGTTATCCTCTAAAGTAACTCCAACAGAGCTACGGTGGACTCATAGCCAGTTGTTTAGTGCCAGCAACCTACTGAATCCAAGACTCAGGGATGGCAGACCTGACATAATTGGAAATTTACTGGAGTCTTTCAGAGTTCCAATCAGTTCTATAAAATCCAGTTTCAGATGTTCAGTGCTAGCCATCCTATTGTCATGTATTACAACAGCGATAGCCCTTGTGTAAAATGGTAGGAAGCAGCGTAGTGATGTCCTGTACCCGAGCCCCACGATAGTGCAAGGTTTTTTCCCAGGGAACTGAGGTGTTTCTCACCATAGAGTTGACCCGATTATAACGGCTGGTGAGATGGCAGAGGGGATCCAGCAGTTTTTGCCCCTCGAGCCGGCTACAAAACACATTGTGGCTGATGGAAGAGCCGGTATGTCAGGCACCCTTGAGGTCCGGTGATCCGAGTCCAAGGCAGAATCTGAGGGAGAATCACCCTGGGAAGGTGTCAGGATAGGGGACGATAGTGCTGGAACCACTGAAGCCATGAGGGCGAAGCTGTTCGACAACTGGATTTGGGTCGGGGTACCAAACGCCAAGGAAGCCCTTCTAGCCACAGACCGCTTCCCTCCATTTCAACTATGGCGGGTGAAGTTTTTCCCTCGTTGGCCAGCAGGAATGGTGACCATATCATCCACCAAATCCATCAGAAGCAACGGTCCTGCTCCATTTTCAAGGGAAGTGGGTGATTTCTTCGGGAGGGATCCCGGAAGGCATTGGCCATTCAGTCAATGAGTGTTGGCATGGCGGTGATACTTTCAACACAGCGGAAGGGCATCCAGCGTGTAGAGTAAAGAAGGAGAAGGTAGGTGGGGGTGCTTTCCCCAAAAGATTATGCAAGGTCTTAATCTGTTTGTTAAGAGTAGCCACTTCTTCTCTATAGTCCTCATTGAGTAAACAATTGTTGCATTATAACTCCAGTTGGTCCCGGAAGAGGGCAGTGTAAGTACAGCTCCTGCAGCGCACAAAATGCTCTTCTCAAAAGCCTATATGAGAAGTGACATAGCAACAGGATTCGTGTCACCGAGATAACGATTTACAGGCAGTAGAGTAAAAAATAAAGAGGCAATAACTGATGTATTTTTCCAGACCTATACAGGCTGTCGGTAAAACCCCCCCCTCCAAAATAAAATATATGAAACAAATAGGTTAAACTTACTTTCTTTAACAAACAATTCACTCTCAACAATTAGTGCACTAGCTCTCCTTTGATTCAAAGAGTGGGCGTCAGTTATTTTTTGTTGTTGTCAATCTTAGTCTGTTTTTGACAGGAGGCAGCTTTGTAAATGACCACTGCCCTGATGCATTGGTTACAGGCAAAGTCAAGAATATTCGCAAAGCACACAATGAAAACTACGTTACGTACATGTACATGTGCCATGATTAGTTAACAGATTTCTGATTGGATTACGAATCAACATGTCTTAAACTTTTACCCGTCACATATCCGCATTTATTTATCATGCATTTTTCATTATTTAATAATAAGTTAAATCAAATTTTAGTTGTAACATGCTTCATTAACAACAGGTGTAGACTAACAGTAAAACACTCAATCAGGAGCCTTTCCCAGCAATGCAGAGAGAAAGAAAATAGAAAAATAATAGAAAAGGAAAACACAATGAGTAACGAAAACTTTGCTACATACAAGGGGTACCAGTAGCGAGTCGATGTGTGCAGGGATTCAAGGTAATTGAGGCAGATATAGTGCTTTGGTGCAGCTACAAGTCACAACTGACTGGAAATAGCCAAGCCCTTAAAAAGGTATCGACAGCGTGTGTCGACGTCAACGATTAAGTATTCAGACCCCTTGACTTTTTCCACATTTTGTTATGTTGTCCCCACATGCTTCAAGATGGTCACAATTCTCCCTGTACCTAAGAAAGCAAAGGTAATTTAACTAAATTACTATCGCCACGTAGCACTCGCCTCTGTCATCATGGAGTGCTTTGAGAGACTAGTCAAGGAACATATCACCTCCACCTTACCTTCCACACTAGACCCACTTAGATTGTTTTACAGCCCCAACAGATCCACAGACGATGCAATCGCCACCTCACTGCACACTGCCCTATCCCATCTGTACAAGAAGCACACCTATGTAAGAATGCTATTCATTGACTACAGCTCAGCATGCAACACCATAGTACCCTCCAAGCTCATCGTCACATACTCGAGGCCCTGGGTCTGAACCCCGCCCTGTGCAACTGGGTCCTGGACTTCCCAATGGGTCGCCCCCAGGTGGTGAAGGTAGGAAACAACACCTCTTCGCTGATCCTCAACACTGGGGCCCCACAAGGGTGCGTGCTCAGCCTCCTCCTCACTCCCTGATGACACAACAGTAGTAGGCTTGATTACCAACAATGATGAGACAGCCTACAGGGAGGAGTTGAGGGCTCCCGGAGTATGGTAACAGGAAAATAACCTCTCACTCAATGTCAACAAAACTAAGGAGATGATCGTGGACTTCAGGAAACAGAAGAGGGAGCACCCTCCTATCCACATTGATGGGACCGCAGTTGAGAAGGTGGAAAGCTTCAAGTTCCACAGAGTACACATCACAGACAAACTGAAATGGTCCACCCACACAGACAGTGTGGTGAAGCAACCTCAGGAGGCTAAAATAATGTGACTTAACCCCTAAAACCCTTTAAAACTTTTACAGATGCAAAATTGAGAGCATTCTGTCGGGCTTTATCAACGCCTGGTATGGCAACTGCATCGCCCACAACCACAAAGCTCTCCAGAGGGTGGTGCGGTCTGCCCAATGCATTAACGGTGGCAAACTTCCCGCTCTCCTGGACACCTACAGCACCCGATGCCATAGGAAGACCAAAAAGATGAAGGACATCAACCACCCGAGCCTCTGGCTGTTAACCCTGCTATCATCCAGAAGGTGAGGTCTGTACAGGTGCATCAAAGCTGGGACCGAGAGACTGAAAAACAGCTTCTATCTCAAGGCTATCAGACTGCTAAACAGCCATCACTAGCACATCAGAGGCGGCTGCCTTTACAATTAGAAATTACTGGCCACTTTTAGAAATGGATCACTAGCAAGTTTAATAATGTTTCCGTATCTAGCATTACTCATCTCATATGTATAAACTGCACTCCACACTATTCTACGGTATCTTAGTCCTTTTAAAATTGTATTTACATATTGCATCACCCATCTCATATTTATATACTGTATTTTATTTTATACTACACCACTGACTGTTAAACAGCCATCTCCAGCACATCAGAGTCTGCTGCCTATAGACATAGATTAGGAGTCACTGGCTACTTTAAGGAAATTAAACACTAGCCACTTTAATAATATCTCTGAATCTTGCATTACTCATCTCATATGTATAAACTGTACTCTATACCAGGTATTACCAAACTGGCGTAATGCCGTCGGGGCTACGCCAAATAAAAATGTGATTCACATTTGTTTTTTTAAAATAAATTATTTTTCTTCGAATTTTCAAACAGTCCATTTATATTTTCCAATGGGGCTATACGTTTGGGAGAAGTTTTTTCTCACATGAGTAGCCTTTCAATTTCAATAAAATAACACCATCTAGTGTTCAGCGAAATAACATCACCATGTCAAATTCAGGTAGCCTAGTCAAATAATTAACATCCAATCAAATTAACCCTTACGCTCGTGGAAATTCTACTAAGGCTCTGTATGTAGCCAAACGTAGCTGCTGCTCATTCCGTTTGCTCAAAAATTGATAAATGGTTTTAAAAAAGTAAGGCCCATGTACTACAGCAATACTACACCTGCACCTGTCGACGACATAAGTTGTTCTTCTTCCACGAGCACATCCAATGCTAGCATCAGTAATTCTACATTTGTTGTTCACCCAGCTAGCATGGACACTGACAGTTGTGAATCTGATGCAGTCGAAGAGCTTCTGCCCCCTCACCCGGGAAAGCAACGAACAACAGACCATCGAAGATGTGCAAATATAATGAGACCTACATTGATTTGTGGTTCACTTATAATACCCGCTAAACACCAATCTCAACGTCAACAGTGAAGAGGTGACTCCAGGATGCTGGCCTTCTAGGCAGAGTTCCTAAGTCCAGTGTCTGTGTTCTTTTGCCCATCTTAATCTTTTATTTTTAATGGCCAGTCTGAGATGTGGCTTTTTCTTTGCAACTCTGCCTAGAATGCCAGCATCCCGGAGTCGCCTCTTCACTGTTGACGTTGAGACTGGTGTTTTGCAGGTACTATTTAATGAAGCTGCCAGTTGAGGACTTGTGAGGCATCTGTTTCTAAAACTAGACACTCTAATGTACTTGTCCTCTTGCTCAGTTGTGCACCGGGGCCCACCCACTCCTCTTTCTATTCTGGTTAGAGCAAGTTTGCTCTGTTCTGTGAAGGGAGTAATACACCGCGTTGTACGAGATCTTCAGTTTCTTGGCAATTTATTGCTTCTTTAATCGGAACAACAGTTTTCAGCTCTGCTAACAATTGCAAAAGGGTTTTCTAATGATCAATTGCCCTTTTAAAATTATAAACTTGGATTAGCTAACACAACCTGCCATTGGAACACAGGAGTGATGATTGCTGATAATGGGACTCTGGTACGCCTATGTAGATATTCCATTAAAAACCTCTTAGGGCTGAGATCCCGTTAATGGGATCGATATGACAACAGCCAGTGAAAGTGCACAATAAATGTTTGATTTGTTCGATAATGTCCATCATTTATGTCCAAATAGCTACTTTTGTAAGCGCGTTTTGTAAACAAATCCAAAGTCACGAAGCGCGTTCACTAGGAGCAGACAAAATGTCAAAAAGTTCCGTTACAGTCCGTAGAAACTTGTCAAACGATATATAGACTCAATCTTTAGGATGTTTTTAACATAAATCTTCAATAATGTTGCAACCAGAGAATTCCTTTGTCTGTAGAAAAGCAATGGAACGAGAGCTACCTCTCACGTGAATTAGCGTCACGAGCCTGTGGCACTCTACCAGACCACTGTCTTAAAGAGCCCTAATGAGCCCCTCCTTTACAGTAGAAGCCTCAAACAAGTTTCTAAAGACGGTTGACATCTAGTGGAAGCCTTAGGAAGTGCAACATGACCAATATCCCACTGTATCTTCAATAGGGAATGAGTTGAAAATCGAACATCCTCAGATTTCCCACTTCCTGGTTGGATTTTTTTCTGAGGTTTTTGCCTGCCATATGAGTTCTGTTATACTCACAGACATCATTCAAACGTTTCTAGAAACTTCAAAGTGTTTTCTATCCAAATATACTCGTACTTTGCATATATTAGCAACTGAGACTGAGGAGCAGGCAGTTTACTCTGGGCACCTCTGTGCACCTTATTCATCCAAGCTACTCATTACTGCCCCCAGCCATAAGTTAATAAAAAATAAGCATTCATTTACAACATTAACAATGTCTGCACTGTATTTTTGATCAATTTTATGTTATTTTAATGGACAATGCGCTTTTCTGTCAAAAACAAGGACATTTCTAAGTGACCCTGAACATTTGAATGGTAGTGTAAAAAAACATATATATACAGTGGGGAGAACAAGTATTTGATACACTGCTGATTTTGCAGGTTTTCCTACTTACAAATCATGTAGAGGTCTGTAATTTTTATCATAGTTACACTTCAACTGTGAGAGACGGAATCTAAAACAAAAATCCAGAAAATCACATTGTATGATTTTTAAGTAATTAATTTGCATTTTATTGCATGATATAAGTATTTGATACATCAGCGAAGCAGAACCTAATATTTGGTACAGAAATCTTTGTTTGCAATTACAGAGATAATACATTTCCTGTAGTTCTTGACCAGGTTTGTACACACTGCAGCAGGAATTTTGGCCCATGCCTCCATACAGACCTTTTCCAGATCCTTCAGGTTTCAGGGTTGTCACTGGGCAATACGGACTTTCAGCTCCCTCCAAATATTTTCTATTGGGCTCAGGTCTGGAGACTGGCTAGTCCACTGCAGGGCCTTGAGCTGCTTCGTACGGAGCCACTCCTTAGTTGCCCTGGCTGTGTGTTTCGGGACGTTGTCATGCTGGAAGACCCAACCACAACCCATCTTCAATGCTCTTAATGAGGGAAGGAGGTTGTTGGCCAAGATTTCGCAATACATGGCCCCATCCATCCTCCCCTCAATACGGTGCAGTCCTCATGTCCCCTTTGCAGAAAAGCATCCCCAAAGAATGTTGTTTCCACCTCTATGCTTCACACTTGGGATGGTGTTCTTGGGGTTGTACTCATCCTGCTTCTTCCTCCAAAGACGGCAAGTGGAGTTTAGACCAAAAAGGTATATTTTTGTCTCATCAGACCACATGACCTTCTCCCATTCCTCCTCTTGATCATCCAGATGGTCATTGGCAAACTTCAGACGGGCCTGGACATGCGCTGGCTTGAGTAGGGGGACCTTACGTGCGCTGCAGGATTTTAATCCATGGCGGCGTAATGTGTTTCTAATGGTTTTCTTTGAGACTGTGGTCCCAGCTCTCTTGAGGTAATTGACCAGGTCCTGCTGTGTAGTTCTGGGCTGATCCCTCACCTTCCTCATGATCATTGATGCCCCACGAGGTGAGATCTGCATGGAGCCCCAGACCGAGGGTGATTGCCTTCATCTTGAATTTCTTCCATTTTCTAATAATTGCGCCTTCTCACCAAGCTGCTTGCCTATTGTCCTGTAGCCCGTCCCAGCCTTGTGCAGGTCTACAATTTTAACCCTGATGTCCTTACACAGCACTCTTGTCTTGGCCATTGTGGAGAGGTTGGAGTCTGTTTGATTGAGTGTGTGGACAAGTGTCTTTTATACAGGTAACGAGTTCAAACAGGTGCAGTTAATACAGGTAATGAGTGGAGAACAGGAGGGCTTCTTAAAGAAAAACTAACAGGTCTGTGAGAGCCGGAATTCGTACTGGTTGGTAGGTGATCAAATACTTATGTCATGCAATAAAATGCAAATTAATTACTTAAAAATCATACAATGTGATTTTCGGGATTTTTGGTCTCTGACAGTTGAAGTGTACCTGTGATAAAAATTACATATCTCTACATGCTTTGTAAGTAGGAAAACCTGCAAAATCGACATTGTATCACATACTTGTTCAACCCACAGTGTATATATTAGAGGTTGACCGATGAATCTGAATGGCCGATTAACAATCGGAAATCAGTATTTTTTTTATTACACATTTATTTAATCTTTATTTAACTAGGCAAGTCAGTTAATTAAGAACACATTCTTCTTTTCAATGATGGCCTAGGAACGGTGGGTTAACTGCCTCTTTCAGTATCAAAATGACAGATTTTCACCTTGTCAGCTCGGGATCCAATCTTGCAACCTTACAGTTAACTAGTACAACGCAATAACGACCTGCCTCTCTCTCGTTGCACTCCACAAGGAGACTGTTACGTGAATGCAGTAAGCCAAGGTAAGTTGCTAGCTAGTTAAACTTCTTATAAAAAACTTATTATAAAAATCAATCAATCAATCAATCATAATCACTAGTTAACAACACTGTCATCTCAGGTTTTCAAAATATGCTTTTGAACCATAGTTAAACAAGCATTTGTGTAAGATTATTGATAGCCTAGCATAGCATTAAGCCTGGCATTCAGCATGCAACATTTTCACAAAAACAAGAAAAGCATTCAAATAAAATCATTTCCTTTGAAGAACTTCAGATGTTTTCAATGAGGAGACTCTCAGTTAGATAGCAAATGTTCAGTTTTTCCAAAAATATTAATATGTGTATGACAAATCGTTCCGTTTTGTTCATCACGTTTGGCTACGAAAAAAACCTGTGTCCAGGAGTGTAATTATCTCCGCAAGCTCATTAACATAACGCAACGTTAACTAATCATGAAAATCGCAAATGAAATGAAATAAATATATTAGCTCTCAAGCTTAGCCTTTTGTTAACAACACTGTCATCTCAGATTTTCAAAATATGCTTTTGAACCATAGCTAAACAAGCATTTGTGTAAGAGTATTGATAACCTAGCATAGCATTAAGCCTGGCATTCAGCATGCAACATTTTCACAAAAACAAGAAAAGCATTCAAATAAAATCTTTTACTGTTGAAGAACTTCAGATGTTTTCAATGAGGAGACTCTCAGTTATAATAATTTTGCACGCCCAATTTTTCAGTTTTTGATTTGTTAAAAAAGTTTGAAATATCCAATAAATGTCGTTCCACTTCATGATTGTGTCCCACTTGTTGTTGATTCTTCACAAAAAATACAGTTTTATATCTTTATGTTTGAAGCCTGAAATGTGGCAAAAGGTCGCAAAGTTCAAGGGGGCCGAATACTTTCGCAAGGCACTGTATATATCAATTTGTATGCAGATGTAACAGTATTGTATTCCATTTGTTCCATCGGTTGGCCAAGCCATTTCACATATGAATCTTGATTTTCAAGCAGTGGATCTAGCACTATTGGATCTAAAGTTAGTGCTAAATGTTAACAACTGATTGCATGCTTTTTTACGAAGTCTCATAACCAATATTGTAATTAATTTGTAATGACCAATTTGAATGGTACATAAATTGAGCGAGTTCCTTTTTACACATATCTTGGTATCTGACTTGATGACAAACTGTCATTTAAAAAACATGTCACTGAGATGGTAAAGATGTTGAAGTCAATGTTGGTCTCTGTTAAAGAAGCAAAGCATGTCTGACTTTGGTAAATAGGAAGAAAATTATCGAGGCAATTTTTATGTCTATTATAGATTATGAAGATATTATCTATATGCATGCTGCAGCATTTGCACTTAAACCACTAGATGCTGTTTTCCATTGTGCCCTCAGGTTTATTATTTATATATTTAGCAGATGTTATTGCAGGTGTAGAGAAATGATGGCAGTAATATCTAACAATACACAGAAATATAAAAGGTACATTGCCAAGCCAAACTTATTCAGTATCCTGAGGTTGAAGAGGCACTAAGCGCCTTCTTCACCACATTTTCTGTGTGGGTGGACCATTTCAGATTGTCAGTGATATGTACGTTGAGGAACTTGAAGCTTTTCACATTATCCACTGTGGCCCTGCCGATTTTGGATGGAAGGAGTGCTCCCTCTGCTGTCTACTGAAGTCCACGATCAGCTCCATCATTTTGTTGACATTGAGGGAGAGGTTATGTTCCTGGCACCACTCCACCAGGGCCCTCACCTCCTCCCTGTAGGCTGTCTCGTCATTGTTGGTAATCAGGCCTACCAATGTTGTGCCGTCTGCAACCTTGATGATTGAGTTGGAGACGTGTGGCCACGCAGTCATGGGTGAACAGGGAGTACCGGATGGGGCTGAGTATGCACCCTTGTGGGGCCCCTGTGTTGAGGATCAGCATAGTGGAGGTGTTGTTGCTTACCTTCACCACCTGGGGGCGGCCTGTAAGGAAGCCAGAACCCAATTGCACAGGGCAGGGTTCAGACCCAGGGCCCCAAGCTTAATGATGAGCTTGGAGGGAACTATAAGATGTTGAAGAGCGAGCTGTAGTCAATGAACCACATTCTTAATGTTGTCCAGACGGGATAGGACAGTGTGCAGTGTGATGGCTTTTGTGTCATCTGTGGTTCTATTGGGGCGGTATGCAAATTACAGTGGCTCTCAGTTGTCGGTAAGGGGGAGTTGATATGATCCTTGACTAGCCTCTCAAGGCACTTCATGGTGACAGAAGTGAGTTCAGTTACCTTCACTGTCTTGAGTACAGGAGCAATGGTGGCCATCTTTAAGCAAGAGGGGACAACAGACTGGGATAGGAAGGGATTGAAAATGTCAGTAAACATTCCAACCAGCTGGTCTGCACATGCTCTGAGGACGTGGCCAGGGATGCCGTCTAGGCCGGGAGTCTTGCGAAGGTTCAGACGATTAAATGTCTTTCTCAAGTCAGCCACAGAGAATGATACCTCACAGTCAGAGTAATGATCGAATACCTCCGTTGATAAATGTGTCTTTTTCTTAATATGTTTTGTAATTGTGTATATTGTATATGTTTGATGTATTTATGCAGGGCTAATCTGTAAAAGAGACCCTAGTCTCAGTATGACTTCACTGCCAAATTAAAGGTTAAATAAAATAAAATCTATCTTTCATGACACAAGAATTAAAAACTATTTACATTAAGCAGCAGTTCCTTTCTATCCAGACACTTGTTGCAGAACTACTTTAACATGTGGTGCACCTGAGGTTCAGATTTTACGACAGGTAGTTATGAAACTCACCATGTTTCCAATGAAATATATGTAAACTGTTTATTGAATTGGGCTTCCATTAGTCCATTAGTCCAACTTCCACTGTCACCAGACAATAGAAAGCCTCCTCTTCAAAATGCCAAATTACATCAAAGACTTTCATCCTGTGATAAAGTACAATTATAAAACATTCCAACAAGGCTTCACACAATATTTCTCAGGAGATTA
Organism: Oncorhynchus gorbuscha; assembly: GCF_021184085.1. NCBI lineage: Eukaryota > Metazoa > Chordata > Actinopteri > Salmoniformes > Salmonidae > Oncorhynchus > Oncorhynchus gorbuscha. The sequence goes on from NC_060186.1 coordinate 46,315,767, forward strand.
AAACATTTTAGCACACCTGATTTTAAAGTTCTCTTGCCTTCCTTTTATACAATGTTCTTTACATTTCAGTCCTTTTGTCTCTTTTGTTTCATCTCTGTCCTCAGCTGATTGGCTGCCAACAGACCAGCTGGTGGCCTTTGGTATGAAGTGTTCATGGGAATTAAAGTTTCCTCCTTGCCAATCATTGAAGACAAAGTCTCAATTTTCCAAAGATGCACTGTCCATAAATATCAGGATAGGAGAGGAATTGAACATAGCCACTAACTAACTTAGATGATTACACACATTACAGCAGAGAGTCATGTGATCCTAAAGTTTTATGCATTTGATCAATCTGCCATAGCTGGACTTTGCATGGTCGACCATGAGAATAACAATCTGCCAGTAAAAATCAGTGTTCTATTTGAGCTCATTAGCTTTCTTCCACCAACCGCCTGGCCTCACCAGCTGTGTCATAGACAAACCGGCTGGTAAACAAAGACTGCTTCTGAAGGAAGTGTCTCCTTCATTTTGTCTTTCTCCAGAGGAAACTTCCCAACACGAGAAGCCTTTTGGAGAGCTGAGCATTGATGGTTCTATTTCATGTCCCGGCTGCCACTCAAAGCCCTCACACATCAATCACGCCCGCGCCTGAGCCACTCCTTGGATGCAATTTGTCACAGGTGCTTAAGCACTGACATGCCTTCTAAAAGGTTTTAGTAATATCTTAAGAACTGGGTTTGATTTCCTAGTGTGGTGTTAATCAAAATTAAAAGGTCGGCCATTGGTAGCTTGTAAGGAAAGTATGCACAATTAACAATGTAATCGGGATAATGTAAATGGATGATCATATCGCATAAAAATGTTTGATCAATTAAACGCTGTATTTAATTTGTTTTGTGAGACAAATTATAAAAAATGTAGCATACTTTGTTAGTTCTCCAACATAGAATAAATCAAGCTGTTTTGTCTCAGCCACAAAATACAATCTATTGTAAATGTTCAACATACATTACATGACCAAAAGTATGTGGCCTTCTGCTTGTCGAACATCTCATTCCAAAATCATGGGCATTGGTCCCCCCTTTGCTGATATAACAGCCTCCACTATTCTGGGAAGACTTTCCAATAGATGTTGGAACATTGCTACGGGGACTTCCATTCAGCCACAGGAGCATTAGTGAGGTCGGGCACTGATGTTGGGCGATTAGGCCTGGCTTGCAGTCGGCGTTCTAATTCATCCCAAAGGTGTCAGATGGGGTTGAGGTCAGCGCTCTGTGCAGGCCAGTCAAGTTCTTCCACACTGATCTTAACAAACCATTTCTGTATAGACATCGCTTTGTGCATGGGGGCTTTGTCATGCTGATGCCACAAAGTTGGACGCACAGAATCGTCTGGAATGTAATTGTATGCTTTATCATGAAGGTTTCCCTTCACTGGAACTAAGGGGCCTAGCACGAACCATGAAAAACAGCCCAAGACCATTATTCCTCCTCCACCAAACTACCGTTGGCAGTATGCATTCAGGCAGGTAGCGTTCTCCTGGCATCTGCCAAACTCAGATTCATCAGTCGGACTGCCAGATGTCCAATCAAGTCTTACCGCGTGTTTTCCCGCTTTCGAGTCTTTCTACTTTTTGTTTTCTAATCTTCCCGGTTCTGACCATTCTGCCTGCCCTGACCCTGAGCCTGCCTGCCTGCCGATCTGTACCTCATTGACTTCGCACTGGATTACTGACCTCTGCCTGCCCTCAACGTGCTTGGCCTGTCCCCTTGTACAATATATAGTATGAGAACTGTACTATCCACCTCCTGTGTCTGCATCTGGGTCATATCCTGAGTCATGATAGAAGTGTGATTCATCACTCCAGAGAGCTCGTTTTCACTGCTCCATAGTCCAATAGCGCTGACCTTTACACCCCTCCTGACGACGCTTGGCATTGCGCATGGTGATATTAGGCTTCTCGGCCATGGAAATCCATTTCATGAAGCTCCTGATGAACAGTTGTTGTGCTGACATTGCTTCCAGAGGCAGTTTGGAACTCGGTAGTGAGTATTGCAACCAAGGACAGACAATTTTTACAGGCTTCAGCATTCGCCGGTCCTGTTCTGTGAGCTTGTGTGGCCTACAAATTTGCGGCTGAGCTGTTTTTGGTTCTAGATGTTTCACTTCACAATAACAGCACTTACAGTTGTCCAGGGCACCTCTAGATGCGTAGATATTTGACGAACCGGCTTGATGGAAAGGTGTCATCCAATGACAATACCACATATAAAGTCACTGAGCTCTTCAGTAAGGCCATTCTACTGTCTATGGATATTGCATGGCTGTGTGCATGATTTTATACACCTTTCAGCAACGGATATGGCTGAAATAGCCGAATCCACTCCTTTGAACGGTGTCCACATACACTATACAGTATGTGCCACAATTAAAACATGGAGATGGCAGGACTCCATTATCACCTTGAAAATAAAACCCAATGTGTTGAGAGCCAGAAAATGGATAGACAATGCCAATGGCTAGATATTCAACCAATAGTTCTGGATCACAGTGAGGGCTCTATTTTTGGCTGGCGTTAAGGCAGAGTTAAACGCACGCTCATTGGCAATTTAGGCGTGTAAAAGTCGGCACTGCTATTTTTCAACCCTTGCGCCAACATCAGCTCGCTTGCGCTGAGGTGGGAGGTGTAGTAATATAAAATTGTGTCAAAATGCTAATTTCATGCAGCACATGTATGGATATTTAAGACCCACCAAAAGCTGATGGCCGCTTGGCGGAAAGGCAGTTGGCATTTTAAAGTTTTATATCACATTTGGAAGCCGCTGTCACGTTCTGACCTTAGTTCCTTTGTTATGTATTTGTTTTAGTTTGGTCAGGGCGTGAGTTGGGGTGGGTAGTCTATGTTCTTTTTTCTATGTGTTTGGCCTAGTAGGGTTTTCAATCAGAGTCAGGTGTCGTGCGTTGTCTCTGATTGAGAATCATACTTAGGTAGCCTTTTCCCACCTGTGTTTTGTGGGTGATTATTTTCTGTTTTGTGTCTTCACCAGACAGGACTGTTTCGTTGTCATTTCGTCTTTCACTTTATCGTTTTGTATTGGTCTCATTCCAACGACGATCGTTACAGAATCACCCACCAACCAAGGACCAAGCAGCGTGGTAAGGAGCAGCGCTATCTCGAGGAGATGACAACATGGGACGAAATAGAGAGGTGGTTGGTCGACCCAGGGAGAGTGCTGGTGCCTGCCTGGATTTCTCTGGAGCAGTGCGAGGAGGGATACAGGAGAATGAAGTTGGCAACACAAACGCGGCAGCGCAACAGGGACGAGAGGCAGCCCCAAAAATGTATTGGGGAGGGGGGCACACGGGGAATGTGGCTAAGTCAGGTAGGAGACCTGAGCCAACTCCCCGTGCTTACCGTGGAGAGAGGTGGACCGGGCAGGTACCGTGTTATGCCGTGAGGTGCACGGTGTCCCCAGTGCGCAGGCGTAGCCCGGTGCGCAACATCGCAGCGCCTTGTATCGGCCGGGCTAGAGTGGACATCGAGCCAGGTGCTATGAAGCCGGCTCAGCGCATCTGGTCTCCAGTGCGTCTCCTCAGCCTGGGGTATATGGCACCAGCCCTACGTGTAACGGATGTGAAACGGCTAGCTTAGTTAGCGGTGCGCGCTAAATAGCGTTTCAATCGGTTACGTCACTTGCTCTGAGACCTTGAAGTAGTAGTTCCCCTTGCTCTGTAAGGGCCGCGGCTTTTGTGGAGCGATGGGTAACGATGCTTCGAGGGTGACTGTTGTCGATGTGTGCAGAGGGTCCCTGGTTCGCGCCCGGGTATGGGCGAGGGGACGGACGTAAAGTTATTCTGTTACATACGCATGGTGTCCCCGGTTCGCCAGCACAGCCCAGTGCGGTCTGTTCCACCCCGCCGCATTGGCAGGGCTACGGGGAGTATCCAGCCAGGAAAGGTTGTGCAGGCTCGGTGCTCGAGACCTCCAGTGCGCCTCCACGGTCCGGTCCCTCCGGTGCCTTCTCGACGCACCAGGCCTCCGGTGGCAGCCCCATGCACCAGGCTGTCTCTCCGTCTCCTCCCTCCAGGTGGTCCCTCCTGTCCAGCGCTTCCAGGTGGTCTCTCCTGTCCAGTGCTGCCAGAGTCTCCCTTCTGTCAAGCGCTGCCAGAGTCTGCCTCCTGTCAGAGCCGTCCGTCAGTCTGGAGCTGCCGGGATCGCCCTTCACTCCGGAGCTGCCGGAATCGCCCTCCACTCCGGAGCTGCCGGAATCGCCCTCCACTCCGGAGCTGCCGGAATCGCCCTCCACTCCGAAGCTGCCGGAATCGCCCTCCACTTCAGCGCTGCCGGAATCGCCCTTCACTCCGAAGATGCCGGAATTTCCCTCCACTCCCCTCTGTCCGGTGCTGCCGGAATCTCCCGTCCATTCAGGATCCGCGGCAAGGGTCCCCAGTCCGAGGTGCCACTTAAGTTGGCCGAGACTATGGTAGAGTGGGGTCTACGTCCAACGCCAGAACCGCCACCGCGGACAGATGCTCACACAGACCCTCCCCTATAGGTTCAGGTTTTGCAGCCTGTGTGTGTGTGTGTGTGTGTGTGTGTGTGTGTGTGTGTGTGTGTGTGTGTGTGTGTGTGTGTGTGTGTGTGTGTGTGTGTGTGTGTGTGTGTGTGTGTGTGTGTGTGTGTGTGTGTGTGTGTGTGTGTGTGTGTGTGTGCGACCCATAACCTGTGTGTGACGTAGAAGTCCATCACTGGCCGCGGGCATCATTTGGTTCTTTAAAACCTCTTACAGCTCCCTCTCCCTCTACTGTGCAATTTCCGCCTGAAGACATACCCAAATCTAACAGCCTGTAGCTCAGGCACAGAACCAAGGATATGCATATTCTTGGTACCATTTGAAAGAAAACACGCTGAAGTTTGTGTACATGTGAATTGAATGTAGGAGAATATAACACAATAGATCTGGTTTAGATAAAACAATGGAAAAAAACATACTTTTTATTTTTATTTTTGTATCATCTTTAAAATGAACAAGATAAAACAGACATTCAGATAGGATGATGGGGACAATTTCAGTGAAAAATATAAGAGGGCAATAGTACTTGTGCAAAGTGTCAGAATGATAACTTCCAAAATGAGTGTGTTACATAACTTGTATCATGAAGTCACTCAGGTGTCCCACACAAGTAGCCCAAATGTACCCAAGTGGCCAAATTGGTGAAGCTATACATTTTGAAACAAATAACTATTTACAAAATACCAAAATGGTATTCTAACACACCCCCCCAAAAAAATGTTGAAAAAAATTATTATTATTGATTAAAAAATATGAAAAAATATATATATACATTTACAAAATAACATGGGTAACTATTTAGACACTTTCAATATTTGGAAGACCCTCAGTCCTCTATCAAATCAAATCTATTTATATAGCCCCAGCCTAAAACCCCAAACAGCAAGCAATACAGGTGTAGAAGCACGGTGGCTAGGAAAAACTCCCTAGAAAGGCTAAAACCTAGGAAGAAACCTAGAGAGGAACCAGGCTATGAGGGGTGGCCAGTCCTCTTCTGGCTGTGCCGGGTGGAGATCACAGTGGTTGTAGAGGGTGCAACAGGACAGCACCTCAAGAGTAAAAATGAACCGTTTAGGGTTCCATAACCTCAGGCAGAGCATTTGAAACTGGAACAGCAGCAAGGCCAGGTGGACTGGGGACAGCAACGAGTCATCATGCCAGGTAGTCCTGACGCATGGTCCTAGGGCTCAGGTCCTCCTCCGAGAGAAAGAGAGAATTAGAGAGAGCATACTTAAATTCACACAGGACACCATATAAGACTCCCATTCTGAGTCAGTGTCACTGTGAAAGAAAATGTTCAGTTGGAAGAGTTTCAAATATGAGCCCTGTATAAACAGGTATTATAGAGAGTTGAAGGTTGAATATATTAGGTTGAATATATTATTATATTATTATTACCTGCTTGATCTACTGTCTCTTTTATATTTTGACATTTCAGCTAGATCTACTGTCTCTATCATATTATGACAGACCAGCTAGATCTACAGTCTTTATTATGTTACAACAGTCCAGCTGTATTTACTGTCTCCATTTCACTTTGGCTACTGATGTGGTCCTGCACTCTCCTCAACAGCCTCAAATAGGATATTTCATGTGGGTTGGGGTGGGGCTGCAGACACACGCGTCTCACATTTCATGACATTTCATGTTTATATATTGCTTCTAAAATAAAATAAAAATCACAAATATTATTTTATATTATTAATTTCAAACAAGGGCATTAGCATGATAAGAACTTACCAGTCCAAAACGATGTCCTCTCCCGTTCAAAAAATATTCCTCCACAATCGCTAAATGAAGCGTCCTACAACAATCTCTGTCTCACCTTCCCAATCAATTTATTCTACAATTGTGTGTACATCTGTATATCTAGACTTAGATTTAGCTTTCCCTGACTTAGTCACCATAATGATTGTTATATAAATAGCTGAATCTGCGCGTTCACCAAACAATGCAGTGCGTAATATGTGCTTCTCCTCCTGGTATGAAACTTCAATAGCGAATGACTCACTTTACAGCTGGAGCTTACTACATGGGTTGGTCTTGCAACACATAAACATGGCATATTGCCGTTTAGCTCAGCTCATTGGCTATCTACCCAGCTAGATTTCAAGAAGATCAGTGGTCATTGGGTTAAAAGACAGTCAATCAACGAAACAGCGGGCAAATCATTTGTGCACAATGATGTCATGACTTGTTGTCTTCAAATCAGGTTTTTTCAGTCAATACATCCCGCGAAATGGCCCATCAGGTTTGATTGTGTTACAAACAGTTGATTGCAGTGAAACCAAACATGACTGGAAAAGTCACGTTCTGTGTGGGTTATTTACCTGGAATGTGTTGTCGAAAATGGAATGAGACGGAATTCACGACACAAGTGGTTCACAAAATGTTTCGTGTTAGACTATAAATACGGATTTTATCAAACAAAAGATCATACATTGTGTAACAATGAGCATTGGCATTGCAAACAGAGGAAGATCGTCAAAGGTAAACAATTTATTTTAATGCAGTTTGTGATTATGTTACGCCTGTGCTAGTTAAAATGGTTTTATTTATGGGGCTCTATACTCAGATTATCGCATCGTATTCTTTCGCAATAAATCCTTTTTTAAATCTGACAACACAGTTGGATTAGCAAGATTCTAGGCTTTCGATACATGTGAGACACTTGTATTTTAATGAATGTTTAATATGACTATTTATGTAGCGCTACACCGTATGTTGTGGAATTTCAGCCCGCTAGATTCATTAAAGATCCTACAATGTGATTTTGTGGATTTTTTTTTCTTTTCATTTTGTCTGTCATAGTTGAAGAGTATCTATGATGAAAATTACAGGCCTCTCTAATCTTTTTAAGTGGGAGAACTTGCACAATTGGTGGCTGACTAAATACTTTCTTGCCCCACTGTATCTATGTTCTGGATGAGCGCTTTGTTTGTTTGTTTGTTCTGTTCCTCTCTATCTCTGTAGCTTCCGGGTATGCTGGATAAGGACCCGAGCTAAGGGAATTGGGCTGACTTTGTAGTGCCTGTCCCAAATGGCTCATTAATGTAAATGTTCATATTGAAAGACACTGTCAGTAGTGATGTAATTTTGTAAATGTTATGTTGTGATATTGTTTCATAAACATGTTGCAATGTATATACTTTGGTATGTTTAGTTAATGGAAAATGTAGGTTTGACAAGGTAATTGCTTAATTAATTGGTGTTAATTGTTCTGAGAGGAGGGACTAGCCCTAGAAAAGGAGCCTCTCTTTCAGTTCATGGAGAGGCCATTTTGGATTGAGCTGTGAATGGAGAAGCATTGTTTTTAGCTGTCCCATAAGGTATATGTTTGATGGCAGTACTGTTGTTTTTGTTCCGGAATCACTTTGTAAATAAACACCCTTGCACAGAAGAACATTTGCGGCTCCGCCATCTTTTTATTTTGATAGAGGTTAGGTTTTCCAGTATAGCCTTCTGGCCTACTCTACGTGACATATGGTGGCAGTGGTGGGATGGCGAATCAGTGAATTCCAACAAGAGAGGTAAAGGAATGCGTACAGGATTGCATTCTCAGCAGCAGCATCAACTGTCAGAAAAGGTACCTGAAGTTGAACCGGGGTAAAATACCATGGACTCGACTGGTGAAGAAGAGGTCAAGTATGAGAAACTAGGAGCCCGACCAAGGGGCCACACACAACCAAAACCGTTTGAGCTAACGGTTGAACCAGTAGATACAGCCAGGAAAGACCAGCTGACTGAAGGAGCAGTTCGGGGACCAGAACCACACCCAACAATGGTAGCCCTTTTCCAGCAACTGTTCACTTGCCTTGAGAGGATGGACGAAGACCTCAAGCAGGAGTTACGGGGTCCACGCCAATCTGTCCTGACCTGACCTGTTTTTACAGGTCAGATGTTGTTCAGAATAGACAGACTTGGGAAGGGTCAGGCTTGGTACCTGTAAAAGTGAATGGTAAAAGTCTTACTGCTATGATTGACACCGGCAGTTCCCTGGCGTTGATCAGAAAATGTAATGTACCTGTTAATGACATTGATTATGGTCACCAGACACTGATCCAATGTGTCCATGGTGACCAGTCACAGCAGCCCACAGCTGAACTCACAGTGGAGATTCAGGGTCAGAAATACCTCCTCAAAGTTGGGGTAATGCAGAAGCTACCTTTTGAGATTATTTTGGGGATGGATGTGCCTGTACTCTCTGATCTGTTGGGAAGTGTGGGGGGTCAGCTATATGAGCAGCCAGTTTGCCAGTCTGATGTTTAGGTGGGAACAACTGTACCTGTTGCTGATGTGTCTGGGTTAGAGGTGCAATGGGATGTTCCGCCAAATTTTACTACACTGCAGAAGTCTGATGCAACCTTGAAATGTTTGTTTGACAAGGCCTTAGCTGGGGACAGTCAATCTTCACGTGGGGGGATTTACACAGTAGACAACCACATACTCTACCTTGGGTCAGAGGCAGATAGCAGGAAGTTGGTGGTGCCATCTACCTGTAGACCACTTGTTCTCCACCTTGCACATATAGTTCCATGGGCAGGTCAACTAGGGCAACATAAGACCTATCTTAGGCTCCCGTTTCTTTTGGCCCTCCTTATATACTGATGTACAAACCTACTGCAAATCATTCCCCAAGTGCCAGAAAACCAGTGCTGTCCGTAGGTCTGACCGGGCTCCTCTATGTTCACTGCCAGTTATCTCTACCCCATTCAAGAGAATTGCAATGGACATTTTTGGACCCTTGGAGAAGAGTAGCGCAGGTTACAAGTATATATTGGTGATCTGTGACTATGCCACCCGGTTCCCAGAAGCCTTCCTACTCCGTTCCATAACCACTCCAAAAATAATCAGTGCTCTTGTTCAGCGCTTCTCTCGTGTAGTAATCTCAGATGAAATCCTGACGGACCAAGGGACAAACTTCACTTCGCGACTGGTGGTTCAGCGCGTATAATCTGGTGCATATTCATATTCTGATGAGTGGAAACCGCGTTTAGTACCACATCTGGCCATTTTGAGTACCTCGTCATGCCGTACGGGTTAAAGAATGCTTCAGCCATCTTTCAATCCTTCGTTGATGAGATTCTCAGAGACCTGCACGGACAGGGTGTAGTGGTGTATATTGACGACATCTTGATCTACTCCGCTACACGCGTCATGCATGTGTCTCTGGTGCGCAAGGTTCTTGGGCGACTGCTGGAACATGACCTGTATGTGAAGGCAGAGACATGGGAGTTTTCCAAACGAGCCGTTTCCTTCCTGGGTTATCGCATTTCCACCTCGAGGTTGGTAATGGAGGGTGACCACTTCAAGGCCGTTCTTAACAAACTATAGTTTTGGCGGTTAGGACATCGGTTAGGACATTTTCACTCCAGGGAAAGATCCACCTTCGGCCTTTTGGGTCCTGGATATGTCTCAACGATAACCTCGGCCATCGCCGTAATTGTTCACGATTTTAGAAAAGACTGTCCAGCTTATTCATCAGTGTTTGGAAAATATGGTAATCGCGCCATTTAAAACTGAACATTGTTGTAAAATAGTTTACATCCTTGCATGCTTTGGAAAATACATATGATTGTACATATTTGCACAATCAAATTGTTCACATGCTAAAATTGCCACTCTGGAGTCAGGGGTATATGCCATTGAAGCGATTCTTAGGGCCATCAGATCACTTCGTCCGCAGACCAGTTCTTCCAACGCATATCCGGGTAGACTTGAAGCACTCAGGGCCTGTTCAATTTGACACAGAACGATTCTTATTTTAAGCCATTCTCTCATCCTTAGCGCTGGAGAAAAACTCTCGGGTTCTGCCAAATAAAGGGGTTTGGGGCCGCTGTCTGTGAATCTCTTAAACGTAGATTCCTCAGGTTGGAATATGTAAGACATATGTCCCTCACTCGTACCCAAAACTCATTTAAAACATTCTGGAACCTCACACAAAACATCCTCCAGGCTTTTGTCATTGGGTTCATGACATAAGCTGCAGAGCACCCCGAGAATTGGCCTAGGAGACATATTTTTACGTTTAATATTCTGGGGGTGGGGGCCACACACGTTCAAAAGTTCAAACACTGAACCCCCCCAGTTCAACCAGGTCCCTAGACCTCAATCAGCATGACTACTTCAAAGGATACAATATAGATATAAAATAACACCCCCTCTAACACGTGACCACAGGAACAGGATGGCCTGGCCGGAGGCCCATATTTGGACACATCATGGACACATGGTCAAAAATCAAAACTTTGACCCGTGCCATCTACTTTATTCTCTCTGGCCATCTGGAGGAAAAAGGGGGGGGGATTGCAAGCCGAAAAACACCATCCCAACCCGTTTAAGTATCAGGGTGGCAGCATCATGTTGTGGGGGTGCTTAGCTGCAGGAGGGACTAGTGCACTTCACAAAATAGATGGCATCACAAGGAAGGAAAATTATGTGGATATATTGAAGCAACATTTCAAGACATCAGTTAAAGCTTGGTCGCAAATGGGTCTTCCAAATGGACAATGACCCAAAGCATACTTCCAAAGTTGTGGCAAAATGGCTTAAGTACAGCAAAGTGAAGGTATTGGAGTGGCCATCATAAAGCCCTGACCTCAATCCTATAAAAAATGTGTGGGCAGAACTGAAAAAGCATGTGCGAGCAAGGAGGCCTACAAACCTGACTCAGTTACACCAGCTCTGTCAGGAGGAATGGGCCAAAATTCACTCAACTTATTGTGGGATGCTAGTGGAAGGCTACCCGAAACGTTTGACCCAAGTTAAATAATTTAAAGGTAATGCTACTAAATACTAATTGAGTATTTGTAAACTTCTGACCCACTGGGAATGTGATGAAAGAAATAAAAGCTGAAATGGATATAAAATAAATAAATAAATCATTCTCTCTTCTATTATTCTGACATTTCACATTCTTAAAATAAAGTGGTGATCCTAAAACAGTGAATTTTTCCTGGGATTAAATGTCAGGAATTGTGATAAACTGAGTTAACGTATTTGGCTAAACGTATGTAAAATTCCGACTTCAACTGTAAATATTATGATCTGGTGATCCCATATATCTAGTGGAAACATCATAAAATACCTGATCACTTTCCCTTGCGCAAAAACAGCTGTCTGTCCCAAGCTCACTGGTGCACAAAACTTGAGGGCCTGGAATAGGCTAATTGATACAATGTTGAAATTATTTATTATGGTGTACATACCCAACCTTGTATACAATTCCACAATCCTGCCCTAGTTATCTTTATACTCCCCATTTCATCACGGTTTATTCAATTTAAGACAAAGTCAATCTCACTACTGGCCTAACAATGATATATTTAAGGGCTAATCTGTGTATGTACAATCTCTAATGGAGGATATTACCAGTTTTTCAGCATGCTTCCCGTCCAAGACTGCATTCCCTCAGCTGTGACATGGCAGTGCCAATCAGTGATTAATGTGATGGAATTCATCACATTATGTCGACATGTGCTGATAAATGCCTTGTAAACAGCAGTCACAGCTGATAATGCATCATCGTAATCCAAGGAGATGTGAGAAGGACCAATACTTTCAATTATGCTCTGACAAAATGAATTCCCCCATATCATGGGGTTTACCAGGCTGTTCCTGGGGAGACTCAAGCATGTCCCGCCATTCTGGGCATCATCTAGGATCTATGTGTCGAACATGTCCCCGAAACAAGGGAATCAAGCTCAATTTACTCATATGCAGTGTTTGACCGCAGTATTATCTACTTAAGCCTCAGTTGTCTTGAAAAAATAACCTGGTAGAGTAGAATAACATTGTTGCTGCATGTAATGCTCAGATTGAATAATAAGATTATCGTTTCTCATTTACAACTCTCTAAGAAGAGATAACAGGTGACTTAAAAGTAATTTGTCCAGTGTGTCGCCAAGGCAACCATTAGCTAGCTGCCTTCATGCATCATTTGCGGTGGTCCCATCCCGGGCATTTCTTTAAGCTTTCACTCAGACATTATTTCTAGCTCTCCAAACGTTAGGCTGATGTTTTTCCAGAGACTTATAAAGACTCCCGCTCATTATGAGAGTGATGGTCAATTGAGTGGATCAATTTGCTTAATGGAGCATTAAATTCGGCCCATCACATTCACCTTCAGCAGCTTGCTCCCGTTGATGACTCAATGAGAAGATGCTACAGAAGAGCATCTTCCACAAATGCAAATGTAAAACTTTTGCATTGTGGATGTGTCAGAAATAATGTTGCTATTTTGGCATCGGGAATTATTACACCTTTGGCATTAGGTGAATTAATATGTTGTATGTTGACTTTGAAGAATTGTAAAGTTAAACAAACACCCAAATATTAACATTAAATTCAGTACCACAGACAGTGAATTCAGTGGGAGTACAGTGGGAGATTATTTATTTAACAAAACAATCTTTTTTTTAACAACTTGATGTTTTTCTAAATACAGTGGCTTACGAAAGTATTCACCCCCATTCACATTTTTCCTATTTTGCCTTAAAACCTGGAATTAAAATGGATTTTTGGGGGTTTGTATCATTTGATTTACACAACATGTCTACCACTTTAAAGATGCAAAATATTTTTTTTGTGAAACAAACAAGAAATAAGAAAAAAAACAGAACACAAGAGCGTGCATGACTATTCATCACCACCCCCAAAGTCAATACTTTGTAGAGACGCATTTTGCAGTAATTACAGCTGCAAGTCTCTTGGGGTGTGTCTCTATAAGCTTGGCACATCTAGCCACTGAGATTTTTGCACATTCTTCAAGGCAAAACTGCTCCAGCTCCTTCAAGTTGGATTCATTCCGCTGGTGTACAGCAATATTTAAGTCATACCACAGATTCTCAATTGGAAGGAGGTCTGGGCTTTGACTAAGCCATTCCAAGACATTTAAATGTTTCCTCTTAAAAAACCTGTTACGGCTATGCACAATACTGCCCCCTTTGGAGGAATTGTAAACAGTAAATAGTAAACAGAAAAATAATATGTCCAAAATTGCTAATATATGCATATAATAATTATTATTGAATAGAAAACACTCTAAAGCTTCTAAAACCGTTTGAATTATGTCTGTATGTAAGGGAATACCCCCCTGTATTGGACAAAAATGAATGGGAAGTCATTGGCATCGGACAAACCATATACACATTGTCCAATACCACCCAATTCGGCGTTGATTCATCCAAAGTGTATTGCAATTGCCAGTTGTAACACTTTAAAAATCCAACAGGTGGTGAATGCGTTCCACCTTGGTTTTCCATATTGGAAATGTAACCCAAGTCAACATGTAAAATAAAAAAAAAATGATTTTTTTGTCAAAAACTTATCACCCCTTAAAAAAGTGCTTTCTGGACCGTTTTTCGAAATTCTTTCGATTTTTCTGTCAATTACACACGTATAAGAACTGTATCAACATACTTTTGTCCAATTTTGTTATCATATTTTTTTTTTACATGCGCATAAGGAATATGTTTTGTCCATTTTCAATATGATTTCATAGGAACTCAAATGTCTAAGTTAAAAGTCACTTTTTTGGGGGCCAAATGCCATAAGAAATTTGACATGCTCAAAAATCCTGCAGAAATGCAAAATTGACTGGCCTGATGAACACAGGATGGCCTGGCAGTGATAGTTGCTCCTTTCCATCGCTCATTGTGTTGACTTCATCATGTCCATTTTGTGATGTTTTTTCACTGTTTAATCATATTGCAAAGGCACGTGCATTGTTGTGCAACTGGTAACCCAAAAATAAAAATATGGTGATTTCATTATGTCCATTTGTTTATGTTTTCTTACTTTTGCAAAGTCACTGTGCATTTGCAATATGGTTCAATGGGCAGGTACCATCACAAATTTGTCATGCTATAAAAATCCTGCAGGAATGCGAAATTGACTGGCCCGATGAACTCGGGATGGCTGGGCAGTGATTCTGATTCATCTCAATCGCTCGTTAGGGTTGATTTCAGAATGTCACTTTGGTGATGGTACCTCACTGTTTAAACATATTGCAAATGGACAAGAGTCACCAGCAAGTCACCGTCCATCAGTGAATTAGATATCATTCTGACACCAAACTGATACAAACTGACACCAAACCCACTTTTTCCAACTCTTTTAGTAGCCAACTATCACATACTTCAGAGCTGGCCCAAAATTCACAACGCCTTCGGTTCAAACCATAAAAAAAACATAAAACACGTAGTTACGTTCTAGCTGCGGGTCCATTTCTTATGTTATGTGTAGGCCTAGCTGAGGCGACCCCGAATCCCAAGTTTCGGCTCGATTGGTCATACCATCTGATGATTTATCACTCCAGTGTTAATCTGAAAATGTTTAATTATTCGCCTACCTCCTCATGCCTTTTGCACACAATGTATATAGACTCCCCTTTTTTTCTACTGTGTTATTGACTTGTTAATTGTTTACTCCATGTGTAACTCTGTGTTGTCTGTTCACACTGCTATGCTTTATCTTGGCCAGGTCGCAGTTGAAAATGTGAACTTGTTCTCAACTAGCCTACCTGGTTAAATAAAGGTGAAATAAAAAAAATAAAAAAATAAATTTGGTGTCCGAGCAAAACCCAAATTGGTGCTGAAAATCCACTTTTTTCCATGACTTGCTACGGGGTCCTTGAATGAGCTATCGGACAGAAACGTTGGAGTCTGTCTATATGGGCCGAGACTGTCGCAATGCACCTAGTCTTGTGACTCTGGGACATCTCTAAATGTTGTAATTTTCGTGATGCAAAAATGAATTGAAGTCATTGCAAATGTATGAGGCAGTTTCTCGGTCCGAGAACCCTCTAGAGCCAGGTAACTCACCACGCACTATCGACCTGAGGTCTAGAACAGGATTCTAAAGTTTCAGAACTCTAGGTCTGACGGTTCTTTAAAAGTTCCAACAAGGTTACCTAATGCAGGCAGTGAATGTCTCTACGCACCGCAATGGGTCCCTACTTCCAAGCTGTGTGTGTGTGTGATTTAGTTTTCCTTTGACATTTTATGGGAAAAAATGACTGATTTACAGTTCATGGGGGTTGCCTAATCACATATATGAAGTTTTGGAAAGATCTGACTTTTTTAACCTCTCGAAACAGCCCAAGAGACACCAATTATGGCACTTCCGGTCGGCACAGGAAGCTATAAGTCAACACATATCCTCACTGGGGTATGCTTTTACAGAATCCTGAGTTTTAAGTCCTTACGTTAAGAACTGACTGATTTACACAGGGTTGAATGCACTATGTCTATCAAACTGCAGGCAGGGTATGGATATACACTTATAGGGTGATTTTTAACCACTTCCGGTTGGTCCAGGAAGCTTAGAATCAACACAGGTAGACCTCATACTGGCCTGATGCACTGTTACCAAAGACAGGTTCATACGCCATTCATAACCCATATAGGCTTCAGGTTGAATTTAGGGGTGCAGGCAATGTATTCCTATGGGGAGAGAAGTCAATGCAAACTCTTTGAAGTAAACACCTTCTTTTAACTATTAAGGGTTAATGCCACACGGTCAAGGTTAGGTTTGCACGGATCTGGAGGACCTTAGGGACGTACCTGAGGTCGAATTGTGCTTCTCACCCTAACGGTTCTCTCTCTGTCACCCAAAAGCAAATGACGTTGTGGGGCAGGCTTCATTTTGGGCCTACTTTTCTAATGGTCGCTGCGCTTCGACCGAGCGAGCTACGGTCAAGTGGGATATCTCGTTGAACTCGGCACAGCCTAGGGATTATGGTAATGCCATTGCCTGCTCTCTGTGTCTTTAGGCACCGCAATTTTTCACTCCATCCTTGCTGTGTGTGTGTGTGAGAGCTTTCTTTGACATCTGTTGGGAGAAATGACTGATTTACAGTTCATGAGGTTTACCTAGTCACACATATGAAGTTTTGGAAAGATGTTACTTTTGTAACCCTTCAAAACAGACAGTGTGACCCAATTATAGGCACTTCCGGCTGGCACAGGAAGCTATAGGTAAACACATGTCTTGACTGAGGTAGCCTCTTACAGAATCCAGAGTTTTAAGTCTTTAAGTTAAGAATTGACTGATCTACACAGGGTTGAATGTAGTCATTTTCAGCTTTGAAGGTTATGTACATCAACACACCTTTTGGGTCAATTTAACCACTTCTGTTTGCTCCAGGAAGCTTAGAATCGACACAGGTAGACCTCATAGTGGTCTGATGGACTGTCATAGAAGACAGGTTCATAAGGCATTCATAACCCACATAGGCTTCAGGTTGTATTTAGAGGTGCAGGCAATGTATTCCTATGGGGAGAGAAGTCAATGCAAACTGTTTGATGTAAACACCTTCTTTTAACTGGTAAGGGTTAACCTCTTGAAGCTATGGGGGCGCTATTTCATTATTGGATAAAAAACGTGCCCGTTTTAAGCGCAATATTTTGTCACAAAAAGATGGTAGACTATGCAAAAATTGGCAGCTTTGGAAAGAAAACACTCTGACGTTTTCAAAACTGCAAAGATATTATCTGTGAGTGCCCCAGAAATGATGCGACAGGTCGAAACCCAGATGAAAATGCAACCAGGAAGTGCCTCATTTTTTAAAACCGCCTCATGCCAATGACTCCTTATATGGCTGTGAATGTGCTGTGAACGAGCTTATGCTCTCTGCCGTTCGTCCAAGATGTCTGCAGCATTGTGACGTATTTGTAGGCATATCATTGGAAGATTGGCCATAAGAGACTACATTTGCCAGGGGCCCGTCCGGTGTCCTTTGTCTACGTTGGTGCGTAATTCTCAGTGGAAATAATTTTACCATGCGATACAGACGGAGAAGCACACTTCCAGGAACGATACATTATTGAAGAGATATGTGAAAAACACTTTGAGGATTGGTTCTAAACAACGTTTGCCATGTTTCAGTCGATATTATGGAGTTAATTTGGAAAAAAGTTTGGCGTTTGGATAACTGAATTTTCTTTTTTTTTTGGTAGCCAATGTGACGCACCAAACGGACCGATTTCTCCTGCACAAAAAATATTTCAGGAAACACTGAACATTGCTATCTTACTGAGAGTCTCCTCATTGAAAACATCCAAAGTTCTTCAAAGGTAAATTATTTATTTGAATGTTTTTGCTGGTTTTTGTGAAAATGTTTCCTGCTGATGCTAATGCTAAATTATATGCTAGCTATCAGTACTGTTACACAAATGCTAGTTTGCTATGCTTGAGAAGCATATTTTAGAAAATCTGAGAACAGTGTTGTTAGCAAAAGGCTAAGCTCGAGAGCTAGCATATTAATTTAATTTCATTTGCGATTTTCATGAATAGTTAACGTTGCGTTATGGTATTGAGCTTGAGGCTATGATTACGCTACCGGATCCGGCATGGCTCCACGCAAGACGTTAATGCCACACGGTCAAGGTTAGGCTTGCACGGACCGGGAGGACCTCAGGTGCGTTCCTGAGGTCGAATTGTGCTTCTGACCTTAACGGTTCTCTCACTGTCACCCAAAAGCAAATTACATTGAGGGCCAGCCTTCATTTTGGGCCTACTCTTCTAATGGTCGCTGTGCTTAGACCAAGCGAGCTACGGTCAAGCGGGGCATCTTGTTGAACTCGGCACGGCCTAGAGAATATGGAAATGCCATTGTAGGCTTTGTGTGTCTTTAAGCACCGCACTTTGTCACTCCATCCTTGCTGTGTGTGTGTTTCTGTGTGTGTGTGTGTGTGTGTGAGAGAGAGTGCTTTTCTTTGACATCTGTTGGGAGAAATGACTGACTTACAGTTTATGGGGATTGCCTAATCACACATATGAAGTTTTGAAAAGATCTGACTGTTTTAACCCTTGGAAACTGCCACTGTGACACCATTTAAGGCACTTCCGGTTGGCACAGGAAGCTATAAATAAACTCATCCTGATTGGGGTATGCCTTTACAGAATACTGAGTTTTAAGTCTTTATGTTAAGAACTGAGTTATTTACGGAGGGTTTAGTGAGTGTGTTATTTCAGAAAATCATAGAAAATCACAGAAATCTCGCAGAGCTCCGCAGCACACTTTAAAAAGATTCATAAGAACACCCTGCAACTGGTTCTGTAACCGTTGAAAAAAAAACACCTATCCATGAACATCACCAATCTGTCATTGTACGATTTCTCTTAAATGACGATAGATAAATGGCTGGTTCTTTTTTTATTGACACCGGAGGCTCCTTGACTTTGACTTGAAGTGGAAAAATAATTTCTCTATTTTCATTTTGGACCTTTAATCCCAGATAAATGGCCATAACTCAAAAACCGTTGAGGCCTAGATGCCATCTTGTTCGGGGCCAACTGCCCATTATGCCAAACCTACGCTCACCAAGTTTTGGCTTCAAAATACTTTCCGTTTTCGAGATAAGTTCCCGTTGTGAATCGTGATGTTTTGTCCAATAGCAATATGATTGCTTATGCCCTCTTGTGGGATTTTCCGGGACAGCGGAAAAATGACCAAAATTTGATTATTTTTGTAAAACGGAAGCCGAATGTCCGACAAAGTTCATTTGATGACATCCCGGTAGGTCCGGCCCTGCCGCTCGGCCCGACGCCGTCCGCGAATTTTACAAACATTTTCGGACGTCTAGTAAGGGACCGTAGATTTGCAATATGGACTTTCTCACTAACCATACAGCAACTGCCGAAATGTTCCCTTAATTAAGGTATGTAAAGCAGAACTCACAGGGCAGCCATTCTCCAAAACTATCTCTCTCATCAGGAAAGTTGGGCCAACTTTGACGTCATCGCTCCCACCCTTCCCAACCAGCTACGGATTTGGGAACAGTTTCTATGTCTTCGGCTAGATGTCTTCTTTCAATAGGGCGTTTCATTGTGAAAATCCAGCGCTCTTTCACCCTTTGGCGGGCAAAAACCTTGGTGTCACGTGAAATTACATGGCTAAATGACTTAAATGTAATGTAAATGTAATGCCTTTGTTCCAGGAATCACTACACGATGCCAGTTTGTCTGTTCGAGTTGAGAATTGTTTTGCATGTTTAGAACATCCTAAAGCTTGATTCTGCACTTAGTTTGACGAGTTTAGTCGACATATAATATATAATTTTGAAGTTTTGATGCGCAACCCCTCAAATTTTGGCTGCATTTCAGACGGAATTTGTTGCGTTTGATAACACAAAGACACAGACTTGAAAACCAAACACTGTTTTTGGTAAGTATGACTCCTTCCATGACTTCTGATCGAAGACCATCAAAGGTAAGGGAATATTTATGTGGTAATTTTGTGTTTCTGTTGACTCCAACATAGCGGAGAAATATTGCTAATGTCTGAGCGCCGTCTCAGATTATTGAAAAATGAACGATTTCTGTAACGTTAAAAAGAAATGTGACAAAGCGATTGCATTAAGAAGGAGTGTATCTTTCTAACTATATGTAGAACATGTATATTTAGTCAAAGTTTATGATGTGTATTGCTGTTATCTGGCGTTATCTGGTGGAGTTATCATAATTTCTCCGGACATTTTTGTAGCATTGTTTGAACATGGCATCAATGTAAACAGAGATTTATGGATATAAATTGCATATTATTGAAAAAAGCAAATGTACTGTGTAACATGTCCTATTACTGTCATCTGATGAAGATTGTCAAAAGGTTAGTGAATTATTTTTCTTTTAATCCTGCGTTTGTGATTGCATCTTTTGTTCGACAAAATGGCTATTTAAATTAGCTGTGTCTTTGGTGGTGGTTTGACTTAAATATGTGCTATGTTTTCGCCGTAAAACATTTTAGAAACCTGACTTGCTGGGTAGATGAACAAGGTGTTTATCTTTCATTTGAGCTATTGGACTTGTTAATGTGTGGAGGTTAAATATTTCTAAGAATATTTTTGCATTCTGTGCGCCATTTTTTGAATTGAGCGTGGGGGGGGGTGCCCTAGGGGAACGTGGTAGCGTGAACAAGTTTTAAACCACCTGAGTATGCTTAGGGTCATTGTCCTGCTGGAAGGTGAACCTTCGTCCCAGTCTCAAATCTCTGGAAGACTGAAACAGGTTTATCTCAAGAATTCCCTTTATTTAGCACCATCCATCATTCCTTCAATTCTGAAAAGTTTACCAGTCCCTGCCGATGAAAAACATCCCCACAGCATGATGCTGTGCTCCATGCTTCACTGTGGGTATGTTGTTCTCGGGGTGTTGAGAGGTGTTGGGTTTGCACCATACAGCATTTTCCTTGATGGACAAAAAGTTCCATTTTAGGTCATCTGACCAGAGTACCTTCCTTCATATGTTTGGGGAGACTCCCACATGTCTTTTGGCGAACACCAAACATGTTTGTTTATTTTTTTCTTTAATTAAGCAATGGCTTTTTTCTGGTCACTCTTCCGTAAAGCCCAGCTCTGTGGAGTGTACGGCTTAGTTGTCCTATGGACAGATTCTCCAATCTCTGCTCAAATTTTGCAGCTCCTTCAGGGATCTTTGGTTTCTCTGTTTCCTCTCTGATTAATACCCTCCTTGCCTGGTCCGTGAGTTTTGGTGGGCAGCCCTCTTTTGGCAGGTTTGTTGTGGTGTCATAGTCTTTCAAATTTTTTAGAATGGATTTAATGGTGCTCCGTGGAACGTTCAAAGTTTCTGATATTTTTTTATAACCCAACCCTGCTCTGTACTTCTCCACAACCTTTACATTTATTTTATTTTATTGAATATCCAAAACATACAATATTGTTGCAGTGAAGCCACTCAACAACATCATACCAGTCATACAACAGACTCCCAATTAGAGTGACACATAGAAGCATCCAGGGTCAATGCCCTGCTTAAGGGCGCATTGACAGATCTCCCACCAGGCCAGAAATGTGAACCCGAACCCTCCAAGATCACTCCACAGTTCCCCCAAAACTGTCCCGCAACCATTCGAGACCCCTCCCACAGTCCCCCCTCCAAGAAGTAAGAAAAAAATAAAATACAATTCTTTTGTTATTGACCAAATACTTATTTTCCACCATGATTTGCAAATAAATTCATAAAAGATCCTACAATGTGATTTTCTGGATTTGTTTTCCTCATTTTGTCTGTCAAAGTCGAAGTGTACCTATGATGAAAATTACAGGCCTCTCTCATCTTTTTAAGTGGGAGAACTTGCACAATTGGTGGCTGACTAAATACTTTTTTGCCCCACTGTATACACTGATATCTTGTCAGATATCATGTGACACTTAGATTGCACACAGGTGGACTTTAGCTAATTATGTGACTTCTGAAGGTAATTGGTTGCACCAGACCTTATTTAGGGGCTTCATAGCGAAGAGGGTGAATACATAGTTTTTTTTGTAAACAAGTAATTTATTTCATTTCACCATTTTGGACTATTTTGTGTATGTCCATTACATGGAATAAAAATAAAAATCCATTTAAATTACAGGTTGTAATGCAACAAAATAGGAAAAATGCCAAGGGCGATGAATAATTCTGCAAGGCACTGTAGGTTTCTACTCAGCCACTGACATCTTTCCTTCATTGGTCATCACACATGATGCATCCAAACTTTTCACAGGAGCTGGATGAAAACAATATCCAATTAAAAGAGAAAAGTTGTTTGCGGCTGTAAACAATAAACAGAAAATAATCAAAACACAGGTGGGAAAAGGCTACCTAAGTATGATTCTCAATCAGAGACAACGAATGACACCTTCCTCTGATTGAGAACCCTACTTGGCCAAACACATAGAAAAAAGATCATAGACTACCCACCCCAACTCCCGCCCCTACCAAACTAAAATAACTTGTTATGGCTGCATCCCTTGTTCTCAATTTCCACCTGAAGACATACCCTAATCTAACTGCCTGTAGCTCAGCCCCAGAGGCAAAGATATGCATATTCTTGTTATCATTTGAATGGAAACATTCTGAAGTTTGTGGACATGATAATTGAATTTAGGAGAATATAACACAGTAGATCTGGTGGAAGAAAAGAGAAAGAAAGAGCATACGTTTTCTGTTTTTTATTGTTGTAGCATCATCTTTCACATGTACAAGAATAGCCACACAGTCAGTCGGGATGCTGGAGATAATTTTGATGGATAGCACAAGAGGGCAACTGTAGGTGTGCAAACTGATTTCAGACTGATAACTTCAGGAATGGGTGAGCTACATGACATATAGCATGAAGTCACCCAGGTGTCCCACACAAGTTGCCCAAATGTACCCAAGTGGCCGAATTGGTGAAAATACCTATAACTATATACAACAGTGCAAATAACAATATAAAACATATCAAAAACCAATTCTAACACAAATAAAACATATTTAAAACAAATATATAAAAAAAACAGGGGAAGACCCGTTGGAAGTCCTCTACACAATATTTTGCTGCCTGTTGTAACGGTGGGTGAGTGATGGGGGTGGAATCAGATGCAGAGAGCAAAAGTAAACGGGAAAAAATGCTTTAATGTCCTCTACAAAGTAACAGGTCCAAACATGGGTGAAGCCCTAAACACAGGTGCAAACAAACCCAAAACCTTAGTTACAAAACCCTGTCCGCGAAAACCCAAAAGACAACGATACACCACAAACGTAACAATAACAACAAGCCCACACAAACATCAGCGGGCAAAATTAACTTAAATAACACCCATCCCATAACCCCAATAAGGAACAGGTGAAAACAATTAGACAAAAACAAACGAAAAGGAAAAAGGGATTGGTGGCAGCTAGTAGACCGGCGACGACGACCGCCGAGCGCCATCCGAACAGGAAGGGCAGCCACCTTCGAGACCCCCAACCGCTCCATAAACGCCTTCCATACTTGGGACGTAAACTGGGGACCCCGATCAGAAATGATATCCTCGGGCACCCCGTAGGGCCGGAAGACATGGGAGAACAGTGCCTCCGCAGTCTGTAGGGCCGTAGGGAGACCGGGCAACGGGATAAGACGGCAGGACTTCGAGGACCGATCCACAACAACCAGGATCGTCGTGTTCCCCTGAGACAGGGGAAGATCAGTAAGAAAATCCATCGATAGATGGGACCACGGCCGTTATGGAATGGAGAGGGGTTGTAATTTCCCTCGTGACAAATGTCTAGGAGCCTTACTCTGAATGCACACCGAACAGGAGGAGACATAGAATCGCACGTCTCTCACCAAGGTAGGCCACCAGTACTTTCCTCCAGTCCTTTCCTCTAAGACTTCGCACCGTCCTCAAAATACCCGTGTGACCTGACGAGGGTAGACTATGAGCCCATCGAATCAATTGATCACGAACAGTGAGCGGCACTTACCTCCGACCCTCCGGGCACTGTGGAGGTGCAGGTTCCTCCCTTAGTGCCCGCTCGATGTCCGCGTCCACCTCCCATACTACCGGTGCTACCAGCTTGGCAGCCGGAATGATGGGAGTAGGATCGATGGACTGGTCATCAGTGTCGTATAGGCGGGACAGCACGTCGGCCTTGGTATTGAGGGAACCTGATCGATACGAGATGGTAAAACGAAATTGGGTGAAATACATGACCCACCTTGCCTGGCGAGGATTCAGTCTCCTAGCTGATCGGATATACTCCAGGTTATGGTGGTCAGTCCAGATGAGGAAAGGGTGCTTAGCCCCCTCAAGCCAGTGTCTCCACACCTTCAGGGCCTTAACCATGGCCCCACATCATAATTCCGATCCACTGGCCCGAGCTTCTTAAAAAAAGCACAGGGGCGGAGCTTCGGTGGCGTACCCAAGCGCTGGGAGAGCACAGCTCTAACCCCAGCCTCGGATACGTCCACCTCACCTATGAGTGCCAAAGAAGGGTCTGGATGCGCCAACACTGGCGCGTCAGTGAACAGCGCCTTCAAACGACGGAAAGTTCCATCCACCTCTGCTGACCACTGCAAACGCACCGGCCCCCCCTTCAGCAGTGAGATGATAGGGGTCGCCACCTGGCCAAAGCCCAGGATAAACCTCCGGTAGTAATTGGCAAACCCTAAGAACCGCTGCACCTCCTTTACCGTGGTCGGAGTCGGCCAATTAAACAGCCACCACTAACATTGAGTGGCTGCTGCCAACATACTGACTCAACTCCAGCCACTTTAATAAAGGATATGTATGGAAATTGATGTAAAAATGTATCACTAGCCACTTTAAACTATGCCACTTTCTGTTTCTCTACCCTACATTTCTTATCTCATATGTATATACTGTACTCTATACCATCTACTGCATCTTGCCTATGCCGTTCTGTACCATTACTCATTCATATATCTTTATGTACATATTCTTTATCCCTTTACACTTGTGTGTATCAGGTAGTAGTTGTGGAATTGTTAGGTTAGATTACTCGTTGGTTATTACTGCATTGTCAGAACTAGAAGGACAAGCATTTCGCTACACTCACTTTTGGATAAATAGCGTGCCCAATTTCAACTTCCTGCTACTCATGCCAAGAATATAAGATATGCATATCATTCAGGCATTTGGATAGAAAACACTCTGAAATTTCTAAAATTGTGAGTATAACAGAACTTATGTAACAGGCAAAACCCCAACGACTAACTGTTCAGATAAAAAATGTTTGCCCCCTCTCTGTTCACTATATTGTCTTTGCCATTGGATATTTAATAGGAACCCAGTTTCAGTTCCTACCGCTTCCACACAATGTCACCAGTCTTTGGAATATGGTTGAGGTTATTCCTTTGTTCTATGAAGAAGTAGGCCAACTCGGAACTGGGGACACTTTTGTGAGTTGCGCAAGACGTGAACAGCAGTGCTGGTTTGTTTTCGTTCCTGTATTGAATACAGATTGCCCCGTCTACAATTCGATCGATTACTAACGTTTAAAAATACCTAACGTTGTATTACAAAAGTAGTTTGAAATATTTTGGCAAAGTTTATAGGCAACTTTTGAAATATTTTGTAGTGACGTTGTATTTTTGTAAGCTGCCTTTTTCTGGATCAAACGCGCTTTAGAAATGGACATTTTCGATATATATGGACGGAATTAATCGAACAAAAGTACCAATTGTGATGTTTATGGGACATATTGGAGTGCCAACAAAAGAAGCTCGTAAAAGGTAATGCATATTTTATATTTATTTCAACGTTTTGTGTAGCGCCTCCTATGCTAGTTCCTTTGTTTACTGCTGGTGCAGATGGGTGCAGGCTATCAGATAATAGCTTCTTATGCTTTCGCCGAAAGGCATTTTAAAAATCTGACATGTTGGCTGGATTCACAACAAGTGTAGCTTTAACTTAGTATCTTACATGTCTGATTTAATGAAAGTTTGAATTTTATAGCATTTTATTTGAATCTCGCTCTCTGCATTTCCCCTGGCAATTGGCCAATTGGCCCTGTCCATAAGAGGTTATTAAAATCTGCTAACCATGTGTATGTGACAAATAAAATGTGATTTTATTTGATTTATGTGAAGAATGCAACAAAGATGCAGAATCATCTAGCCAAGTGCATAAAGTTCCCTCAGCGCTCACAACAAGCAACCTTTGACAAAAGTCCCCCTACTTCTATTCAAGGTGAATTTTTACATTTTACATTTATTTTACAGGCAAGACAGTTAAGAACAGTTAAGTGGGTTAACTGCCTGTTCAGGGGCAGAACGACAGATTTGTACCGTGTCAGCTCGGGGTTTGAACTTGCTACCTTCCGGTTACTAGTTCAACGCTCTAACCACTAGGCTACCCTGCTGCCCCCAAAAAATGATGACAATTATGAATCAAACATCTTATTGATGGCAACATCTCATGGTCCTCCCGGAATCTGAAGTTTTTTTCTCAATGGAGGAACGTAGTCATAGAAATGCGTATGAATGTCTTGCTCGAGCTGTGTATGCAATTGGTTCAGCTCTGATGCTCACAGGCAATATGTATAGGAAGATATTTCTGAATGTTCTTTGCCCAGCATACACCCCTCCAACCAGACAAAGCTTTATCTAATAATTTGCTGGATGCAGAGTTCAACAGAGTTCAAATGAAGGTCAAGCAAATCATAGAGAAAGCAGACTGTTTTTCAATCATCTCCGATGGTTGGTCGAATGTTTGTGGACAAGGAACAATTAACTACATCATCTCCACCCCTCAACCCGTATTCTACAAGAGCACAGACACAAGGGACAACTCCAACATCAACATCAACATCATCATTAAGTTTGTCGACGACAACGGTGGTAGGCCTCTTCACCTACAAAGATGAGACAGCCAATAGGGAGGATGTCAGAGACCTGGCAGTGTGGTGCCAGGACAACAACCGCTCCCTCAACGTGGGCAAGACAAAGGAGCTTATCGTGGACTACAAGAAATGGAAGGCCAAATTCGCCCCCATTCAAATCGATGAGTCTGTAGTAGAGGGGTTTGAGAGGTGCAGGTTTCTCTGAGTCAACCTCACCAGGGACCTATTGTGGACCAAACACACCAACTCAGTCGTGAATAGGGCACGCCAATGCCTCTTCACCCTCGGGAGGCTGAAAAGATTTGGCCCTCAGATCCTCAAAAAGTTCTATAGCTGTACCATTGAGAGCACCTTGACTGGCTGCATTACCACTTGGTATGGTAACTGCTCGGCAGCCGACCACAAGGCGCTACAGAGGGTAGTGCGCACGGCCTGCTACCAACTAGCCAGCAAAGTTGCAATAAAGCCTGCTTCGCCTGGAATAGCTAATGAACATTTCCAGAGGTGTAGTGGCTGTATATTACGCTCTTGTCTGGGACAAATTGACAATCCGGAGTTCGAACGCGGCAATTGGTGACTATGCTTAGCAAAGAAATGTCAATTCTGTGCAAATTTCTGGGGAAAACGCAACTAGGAACTTTTAAGTTCTCATCTCCTATGGCTGGAGGCCACTTGGCCCGTATGGATGTTTCCCGACCTTGTCATCTGCCACTATCCGAATGGCCTGTGCTACCTGGAACTTGCCTGTCAAGGAAGTAATCTCCATCTGCTTCTCCTCCTCCATCCTGTAATGAAGTAGATGGAGAACAGCAAGAAGAATGTTGCAATCGGTGCTGGTTACAAGTCGTGGCAACCGAAGGCAGCGACAGGGAGTGACTGCGAGAGGTTCGGAGCAGATTGAAATAAGGAATAGCTTCGCTGCACTGGTGCCTGATCTATCTGCACCTTCATCGCTGGGATTGCCTGTGTCAGTGATGGCGGTGCTTACGCTGACTCCAGCAGCAGCTTCGTTGTCAAGTTTGGCTCCTTTCCCTGTCTCTGGTTCCAATAGGCCATTGCCTGCTGTGGGATGTCTGGGCCTATCGCCGGGAGCAGCGGGCTTTCGCTATCCTGCTACTCGTGGGCCCATAAAAGGCTCAATGACTTGTGTGAGGAGTGGGAATGGGAAGATTTCTCCATTCCCTTCTCTGGCAGTTCAATTGTGAGAAATGTCTCAGTCCCTGGAGCAAAAACGTTGTGGTATCCAGGAGCACGCGTACAGGACATCAATAAGCTGCTCCCAGACATTATAAACCTCCATCAGGACATCAATAAGCTGCTCCCAAACATTATAAACCTGCATCAGAAGATCAATAAGCTGCTCCCAGACATTATAAACCTGCATCAGGACATCAATAACCTACTACCAATCATTATAAACCTGCATCAGGACATCAATAACCTACTCCCAAACATTATCAACAAGCATCAGGATATCAATAAGCTGCTCACAAATAGTATAAACCATCATAAGGATATCAATAAGCTGCTCCTAAACATTTTAAACCTGCATCGTGACATCAAAAGCTGTTCCTAAGCACTTTAAACCTGGATCAGGACATCAATAAGCTGCTTCTTAACATTATAAACCAGCATCAGGACATCAATAAGCTGCTCCTAAACATTATAAACCTGCATCAGGACATCAAAAGCTGCTCCTAAACACTTTAAATCTGGATCAGGACATCAATAAGCTGGTCCAAAACATTTTAAACCAACATCAAGACATCAATAAGCTGCTCCTGCATCAGAACATCAATAAGCTCCTCCCAAACATTATAAACCAGCATCAGGACATCAATAAGCTGCTCCAAACATTACATTATAAACCTGCATCAGGACATCAAAAAGCTGCTCCCAAACATTATAAACCTGGATCAGAACATCAATAACCTACTCCCAAATATTATAAACCTGCATCAGGACATCAATAACCATCAGGAAATCAATAAGCTGCTCCAAACATAATAAACCTGGATCAGAACATCAATAACCTACTCCTAAACATTTTAAACCAACATCAGGACATCAATAAGCTGCTCCCAAATATTATAAACCAGTATCAGGACATCAAAAAGCTGCTCCCAAATGTTTTAAACCAACATCAGGATATCAATAAGCTGCTCCCAAACAGTATAAACCAGCATCAGGACATCAATAACGTACTCCCAAAAATTATAGACCTGCATCAAGACCCTACTCTCAAACGTGAAAAATCAGCATCAGGACATCAATAACCTGCTCCTAAACATTTTAAAACAGCATCAGGACATCAATAAGCTGCTCCTAATCATTTTAAACCTGCATCTGTCACGGTTCATGAATCCACTGCCTCCTCTCCTCTCTCTCTCTCTCTCTCTCTCTCTCTCTCTCTCTCTCTCTCTCTCTCTCTCTCTCTCTCTCTCTCGTGTGTTTGTGTGGGCGTGGTTCCCAATCTCGGCCTGATTGTCTGCGCCAGCCTGGAACCACTTATCTTCCCTTTATATGTTCTGTAACCAGTGTTTCTTGTTGTCAGATCGTTGTTACTTCCCTGAGGTTGTGTTGTTACTTCCCTGAGGTTGTGTCGTGTGTCAGTGCTCATCTCTCGCCGCCCTTGTGTGGATTATCTGCTGTGCTCCTTCCTTCCCATCCGGACACACTCCCCTGGATTTCTCAGCACGCTATCACCGGAAGATGCGCCCTAGTCCCTGGGTCGGATTCCGTCTGAGTACAGTCTGTCTGTCCTGTTGCTGATATAAATTGTATTCATTAAACCATCGTTGCTTGCATCTTGCATCCGCCTCTGTATTGTCATAGAACGATCTGAACAGACCATGGATGCAGCGAGTTCAACGAGTCTGACCGAATTCATTTCCCGCAGTATCACGAGAATGGATCAACAAGAGGAGAACGTCTCCAGCACAGGTCGGGCAGTACAAGCCATTGCGACGCAGGTATCCCAGCTGACCCAACAATTACAACATCTGAGGGGTTCCGCTGCGCCACCTACACCGGCAGTTCAACCCGCCCCGCCAGAGCCGGATTCCCAGCTAGAGCCACGGCTACCAACACCAGAGGGTTATTCAGGTGATCCTGACTATTGCAGAGCTTTTCTTACGAGATGTTCCATGCATTTCTCGTTGCAGCCACGGACCTTCAACCGTGAACAGTCTAAGGTAGCATTCGTACTCACACTGCTATCAGGCAAAGCGGCTCTTTGGGGAACGGCGGTGTGGGCGAACCAGGACCCATGCTGCACCTCTTTCCAGACACTCTCCGAGGAGATGAGAAGGGTTTTCGATCGGGCCGTGGCGGGTAGAGAGGCGGCCAGACTACTCGCTGACCTTCGCCAAGGAGACCGTTCCGTATCGGAATACTCCATCCAATTCCGCACTCTGGCCGCAGAGTGTCAGTGGAACGAGGAGGCGCAGTGGGACATGTTCCTGCATGGGCTGGAGGAGTTTAAATGGACTAGTGGAACTAGCCTTGAGGGTCGACGCTCGTCTGAGTCGTATTGGCCGCCGAGCATGCCCTAACAGACCGTATAACGACACGGAGGGCTGGCATGCCAGCGGCGGGAACACGGCCAGTTCAGCCTCCGCTCACGAACCCATGCAGCGGGGGAGAGCTCGCCTCTCTCGGGAAGAGAGGGAGAGGCGGAGATCCCAAGGACTCTGTCTCTACTGTGGTAGAGCTGGCCATTTTATCCACTCCTGCCCGGTAAAAGATCAGGCCCGGTAGTAAGCATGAGGCTACTATCGGGTGGTGTCACCACAGAGAAGACCTCATCATCTACTCTCCTCCCGGTAAGACTAAGATGGGCCACCCACACGCACGACACCCAAGCCTTACTGGACTCAGGAGCAGAGGGTAATTTCATGGACACCAAGCTCGCTCACAAACTCCAGATTCCTATCAACTCACTCTCAACTCCAGGCAGGCGCGGTGGGCACTCTTTTTCGGACGTTTTGACTTCTCTCTCTCGTATCGCCCGGGTTCCAAGAATGTCAAACCCGATTCCCTTTCTCGCATTTTTGACCATTCCGAACGCCCATCCACTCCCGAGTGCATCCTACCCGGGACCCTAGTGGTCTCCACACTCACATGGGAGGTTGAATCGAGGGTCAAAACGGCCTTAGAAGGGGTAACGCCTCCGCCCGGTTGCCCGCCTAATCGGTTGTTTGTGCCGGAGGGGTGTCGGTCCGATGTTATTCGGTGGGGGCATTGCTCCAACGTCGCGTGTCATCCAGGAGTCAGCCGCACTAGCTTTTTGGTTAAGCAACGCTTTTGGTGGCCACTGATGGCTCGTGACATTCACAGTTTCGTCTTGGCTTGCTCGGTTTGTGCCACTGGGAAGACTTCTAATCGACCCCCAGATGGGCTACTCCAACCGCTGTCGGTCCCTTCGAGACCCTGGTCCCACATCGCGCTAGATTTTGTTACCGGCCTTCCACCCTCCCAGGGCAAGACAGTTGTTTTGACCGTGGTGGACTGGTTCTCGAAGGCGGCTCATTTTATTCCCTTGCCTAAATTACCATCTGCCAAGGAGACAGCGGTAACTGTCGTGGATCACGTTTTTCACTTACATGGCCTGCCGATGGACGTAGTTTCTGACAGGGGGCCCCAATTTGTGTCCAAGTTTTGGCAAGAGTTTTGTAGGTTACTGGGAGCGAGTGTCAGCCTGTCTTCAGGGTTTCATCCCCAGAGCAACGGTCAAACGGAGAGGGCCAACCAAGATTTGGAGAGAGTGTTGCGATGTTTGGTTTCTAAGAATCCCTCTTCCTGGAGTCAACAACTCTCTATGGTTGAGTACGCTCACAATTCGTTGCCAGTGGCAGCCACGGGTCTCTCTCCGTTTGAGTGTAGTTTAGGTTACCAGCCACCTATCTTTCCCAGTACGGAGTCCGAGGTCACTGTTCCCTCCGCTCACGCTTTCATCCAGAGGTGCCGTCACGCATGGAGCAGAGCCCGTGAGACTCTTCTCCGGGTGGGGCGCGCACCAAGACTAAGGCCGATCGCCACCGGTCGAAGCCTCCGGTATACGTCGTTGGCCAAAGAGTGTGGCTTTCTACTAAGAACATTCCACTCCGATCCGTTTCGAACAAGCTTGCCCCCAAATTTATCGGCCCGTTCAGAGTCACCAGGATCATTAGTCCGGTGGCGGTCCGGCTCAAGCTTCCTCCGGCATATAGGAGAATTCATCCTACCTTTCATGTGTCTAAAATAAAACCTGTGTTTCAGGCACGCATTAACCCGCCGGTCCCGGTTCCCCCGCCGCCACGACTTGTTGATGGGGAACCCACCTTTTCTGTCAATCGTATTTTGGACTCTAGAAGGAGGGGACGCAGATTCCAGTACCTGGTGGACTGGGAGGGTTACGGCCCGGAGGAGAGAAGTTGGGTACCTGCTAGGGACATTCTGGATCACTCCCTTATCGATGATTTCAATCGACAGGTAAATTCGCCTGGGAACGCCAAGAGGCGTTCCTAGGGGGGGGTATTGTCACGGTTCATGAATCCACTGCCTCCCTCTCTCTTTCTCTTTCTCTCTCTCTCTCTCTTTCTCTCTCTCTCTCTCTCTCTCCCGTGTTTGTAATAACCTACTCCTAAACATTTTAAACCAACATCAGGACATCAATAAGCTGCTCCCAAATATTATAAACCAGTATCAGGACATCAAAAAGCTGCTCCCAAATGTTTTAAACCAACATCAGGATATCAATAAGCTGCTCCCAAACAGTATAAACCAGCATCAGGACATCAATAACGTACTCCCAAAAATTATAAACCTGCATCAAGACATCAATAACCTACTCCCAAACATTAAAAATCAGCATCAGGACATCAATAAGCTGCTCGTAAACATTTTAAACCACCATCAGGACATCGATAAGCTGCTCCCAAACATTAAAAACCAGCATCAGCACATCAATAAGCTGCTCCAAACATTATAAACCTGGATCAGGACATCAATAACCTACTACCAAACATTATCAACCTGCATCAGGACATCAATAACCTACTTCCAAACATTATCAACCAGCATCAGGACATCAATAAGCTGCTCCTAAAGAGTTTAAACCAGCATCAGTATATCAATAAGCTGCTCCTAAACATTGTAAACCTGCATCAGGACATCAATAAGCTGCTCCCAAACATTTTGAACCTGGATCAGGAAATTGAGTCTGTCGTAGTTCATGTGGGATTCAATGACATTATGAAGGGCAGCTCAGAACAGCTTAAGATGGATTTTCAAGAACTGATTGGGTCGCTACTTGACATCAACAAACACCCCATAATATCTGACCCTCTGCCCTCCCTAATTTGTAGCATTGAACGGTTCAGCAGACTTTCAGCCCTCCATAACTGGCTATGAGACTATTGCAGCTCTGTAGGTGTAACATTTATTGACAATTTTGATACCTTCTGGAAACAAAGCTTGCATTATAGAAGGAGGAAGGGATCCACCCAAATCTATGGGTTCCTGGATCCTTTCAAAGCATTTTACGGCTGTGTTGAGACAATGACTTATCAAGGATCCAAGCCCAGCTCATTTAATCCCTACCATTGTGTTGCTGAGTTGTCATAATGCTTCAGCAAATGTACAATATCCCAGGGGCATTGGAAGACACAATGTAAGTAACCTCATGTATGTCCCTCTTACTGCCCTGAATGTCTATGCTGATCCCACAGTTATTGTATGCAGTAATCATGTGCCTATGAACCAGTTATCACTGAGGCAGTGTTCCCTAGTAGGAAGTCCACTGTGTGCAGCTCAACCTGCACTACCATAAATAACATGATCATGTCTACTTCTGGTAAGCATCCCAGAAAAGTGCTAAAAATAGCCCACGCTAAAATATGTAGCTTAAGAAATAAGGTTCATGAAATCAATAATTTGCTAGTAACTTATGACATTCATATTCTGACCATCTCTGAAACGGTTATATAATACCTTTAACGATAAAGTGGTAGCAATACATGGTTATCAGATCTACAGAAAATATATAAATGCCAATTGTGGAGGTGTGGCCATTTATATTCAGAACCACATTCCTATAAAGCTTTGAGAAGATCTCATGTTAAATGCTGTTGAAGTAATATGGCTACAGCTTCATCTGCCTCACCTGAACCCCATTCTGGTGGGAAGCTGCTATAAATCACCGTGCTAATAGTCAGTGTCTGGATAACATGTGTGAAATGCTTGAGAATGTATGATATATCAACAGAGAAGTATATTTTCTGTGATTTAAATATTGACTGGCTTTCATCAGGCTGCCCACTCAAGAGGAAGCTTCAAATTTAAACTAGTGCCTGCAACCTGGTTAAGGTTTTCAGTCAACCTACCAGGGTAGTTACAAACAGCACAGGAATTAAATAATCAACATGTATAGATCACATATTTACTAACATGATGACTACACCACTCATGCCGCGTGCGCAAGCGTTACAAAATACATTTAGAAAACTATATTATTTAATTATTGCACCCACACTGCTCGCACGCGCCAACAAGTATCTGCATTGCCAAGGGCTACAATAGAAGTCAGCTTTATTTCTGATGCAGATTGTGCTGCAAGTCCTGCCTTTCCCATCTCCTCATTGGTTTATAGAAGGGGGTACCCACGTGCCATCTCCTCATTGGTTATACCCACGTGGGTGACTGAAAGACGAAATAGGTTGCCAATCGCAATATAAAGTCAAGAGAAGAAAACACCTGGAAGGAGGAGAAGAGATGACTAGAAATGATTCGGTTGACCGTTTAATGTCAACCGAATCCTGCCTACCAAGATGGTGTAGCAGTGAAGACGTGTTTTGTTCGTATCTCGTGTACTTTTGTATTTTTTGTATATATATTTCAATTTTATTTTCTCTCTCTTTTCGGTTTTTAATTCGATTATACTGTACCTTCCGATAACCTGCCTCACCCATTGTGATGCGGTATCGCTACTATTTAAAATTTTAGAACACATTCAAGAATCTCCAGATGCTAACCAGCTAATTAGCTATTCAGTCATTGTTAGCCACTCCTAGCGGCTTTTACCTTCTGCACAGATACCAGCCCTGTTCTTAGCCTGGATAATACTCGCCAGTGTACTAGTATCGGACTGTCTCTCCACAACAATGCCAGATTCCTGCCGTAATCCCTGGAGCACTACTTCTGATCTTCACAGCTAGCTTGCAGCTAGCTAGCTCACAGCTTGCAGCTAGATAGCTCACCGTGGCACCCAGTACCGAAGCTATCCCTGAGGCCCACCGCCCGGCCTACTCAGCTGTTCACCCGAACCTCACTCATATACGGCTGCTAACGATTGGCTATAGTGGCTTACGCCACAAACTCCATCCACTGTGCCTTCAACCGGCCTCCGTCGGAGGGCTACTAACTTTAAACGCCTTGTCGCCTGCTCACCTAGTGGCGGGTTCCCTGTTCCATCTACTGCTGCCCCCTGGACAATATCATCACTTGGCTCCATAGCTGATGCCTGCTGGACTGTCCATTAATCAAGTTCTCATTTGCAACTGCGACCTGGCTCTCAACTAGTCTACCTGGTTAAATAAAGGTGAAATAAATACATTTACACTATCAATGTCTATACAATTTCTGATAAATGTTGTTGTTTTAATGGACAAAAAATGAGCTTTTCTTTGAAATACAAGGACATTTCTAAGTGACCCTAAACGTTTGAAAGGTAGTGTAATTGTTTTGGAACAAATCTCATTTTCATGGTCTGTTGATTTGTGCTAATAGTTCTGAAAATGTCCCAAATACTTCTAAATAATTGCACCAGTGATTGAAAAAAACTGTAATAAACACTCCGGGAGGCCAGGGGAATGCTTTTGTATGTTACTCAATCCCATTGACATCCTTCTACAGTATAACTTCTCTCTTTTAGCCAATATGAATAAGTTTACAATGTATGGTAACACTGTATTTTGATAGTCTTTAGAGCATGGACTATCAGTAACATGTCAACTAATTATCTACTAACCTTTAACCTAACCCTTATTCTAAACCAAACTGTAACTGTAGCAAGAAGTTGCTTGTCAACACATAGTTTACTAATAATATGATGATCTGCAGAGAATCTACAGATGGAATTTCCAGACTATACAAATAAATGTGACCCAGTGTATCGATGACAATCATTTTATAAATCAAATACACACTTAACCATGCCAGCAGGTCATTGGCAACTACACCATAACTTTCAAATGTGGCTCGTTCCATTGTGCCTCATGATTTCTCCATATAGCCAAATGGCTTGCTCCGTTTCAAGCCATTCGGCTAATAGCTTTGAGTAAAAAAATAAAGTGAATTATAACCACTAACCCTAACGAGTTCACTGTCGGCAGCCATTTACAGTGTGAAATGCTCAGTCTGAAGTCATTCGGATATTGGTTTCAGAGCCCTATCAGAATAATACAAGTCATACCAACCTTTAATTAAAGGTTTTATTTACAACCTCTGGGGTAGTACGTTGGCCAAAGTGGTATAGGACAGTCTGAGCAATATGATGTGGATCATTGTAAAAATATATATATATATACTGTATATGCTTCAGTAAATAAATAACACCATGGTTGCAATACAATTTTAAAAAGGTAGTTCATAAATGTGTAGAATGTGTTTGTTTTGGGTCCAGGCCGGTAAATTACGTAAATTAGACACAAGGATTTTCTTCTGAATAACTGGTCAGGGCATAAAACTTTCCATTCTGCTTCAGGCCACTTTGATGTAAGGCTTGTAGTGACAACTTCTCTCCGTTATGCTCAACCAGTCCAGTTCAGTGTTGCTTATCCAATGTTCACTAGATCTATCAATGTTATCACACCCATCACAATGTTGAATAACATTTTTATTTAAAAAACAATTAATTGTGGCTAAGTAAAAATGGAGTTCATTGCAACTGCAAGGATGCCTGCGTATGACTGAGATAAACAAAATACAGACAATTACAAAGTGATACATTAATTGTAAGGTAATAAAGTATGTTCTTCATAATCAAAGACAAAACACAGCTTGACTTATTGGCTACATTTACAGTACACTTTGAAAAAATAACATAAAACAGATGTTTTTAATATAGTGTCTGCACTGAAACACCTCATCCATTACGTAGTGCGGGTAATGAGTTTACACAGATTTACCCAATTTCCAATTATGAAATTACTCTTTCTATGCCAGCATTCTGGTCATTGACTACAATTACTATTATATATTTTACTCTTATCATGCAGTTTTCACTGAATCACTGAAGCTGGAGACTCATAACTCCCTCAATAGCTTTATTAAGCACCAGCTGCCAGAACAGCTCCCAGATCACTGCACCTGTACGTAGCCCATCTCTAAATAGCTCATCCAACTACCTTATCCCCATACTGTTATTTTATTTATTTTTCTCCTTTGCACCTCAGACTTTCTACTTTGCACATTCTTCCACTGCAAATCTACCATTCCAGTGTTTAATTGCTATATTGTAATTATTTCACCACTATGGCCTATTTATTGCCTTACCTCACCGTATCCTACCTCATTTGCACACACTGTATATATACTTTTCCTATTGTATTATTGACTGTACGTTTGTTGATGTGTAACTCTGTGTTGTTGTTTTTGTCGCACTGCTTTGCTCTATCTTGGCCAGGTCGCAGTTGTAAATGAGAACTTGTTCTCAACTGGCCTCCCTGGTTAAATAAAGGTGAAACTTAAAAAAGAAACAGATAGAGCCGTATTGATTTGGGCAGCTAGTTCATCAGGTGAGTTGGGGGCATGGTCAAGGGACAGGGCAGAGCAGATGGCATCAGAGAGTTGGAGGCGGTCAACAGCTTTGATGTTGCGTATGGGGAGGAGGTTTTTGTCAGTTTTTGGGGTGAGTATGAGGTAAGAGATAAATTAAGGATATTGTGGTGAGGGAAGGGGGAATATGAGTTAGGTTGAGGCCAACAGAGCAGACGAGGTCAAGTATGTGTCCCTTGATGTGAGTTGGAATATTGACATGTTGGGTAATATTGAAACAGTCCAGAATAGCAATGAAATCAGTGGCAAGTTTTGAGTATGAGTCCATGTAAATATTAATATCGCCAAGTAACAGTAAACAGGGGAGGGGGGGTGGGTCAAAAGTAGTTCAAATAGATGAGACAGGAATACTTCCTATATAATTAGGAAGTTGGTGGTCACGGAGCAAAATTATTTGTAGGCAATGTATTCAAATGAGGAGGCAATAGGGAAAGACAGTTCAGTTATTTTGACACAGGTAGCCATAATCAGCGGGAGTAGCTTGTTTAAGAGAAAGGGGCCATAGGTTGAAGGGGCCGTAGGCAGTCAGATGATGGATTGAGAGCAGGGCACGAGTGACACCAGAGAGTTTTTGTTGCTACCAGTACTATAGTTGACAGAACAGTTGCTGTGAGCCATGATGCAGGTAGCGGCTTTTACGTATGCATGATGAGCAGGCAGGGATAAATACATCAGAGAGCCAATAGTTATTATTCAGGGGGCAAAGATCAAGGGGGAGTTGTATTTGGTCGGGGAAAAAACAGGGAGGGGGAAACCAAAGTAATCCAGGGCAGAGTGCAACAGGGGGAATATTGAGGAGCCATTGGTAAGATGCATGACAGTGATTTGCTGTAAAGCCAATAAAACGTCAGATAAAACCACACATAAACCACCACGGTCAGCAAAGCAGCAAGCCAGAGCCCAATTAGCCTGTTCTAAATCAGCTAGCACTGTTGACTGGGAGGGCCTGTGACAGGGTGATATAATAGACAGCCAAGTGGTGAATTGCATTTTCTTCTAAAGAAAGGACAAAGCTTTTTGTTAATGCACTTCTCAAGAGAGACTCTGGCAGTGAGGGAGTAGGTGTCACAAGGGTATTTGTGTCGCATGACACACTTATATTCTGGGATCTTGCCTGGCAAGCTGTGAAAATAGCAAGTGAACAGTGAATTAAATTATTTTTGGAGGTCGCTAATCCATTGCAATCACATTGCTGGACATGTTAAGACAACCACCTCCCTCTGGTAGGTCGCGGCATCTGTTCATGACCATGGCCCAGATTCACAAAATGTTTTTAAGTGTAACGTTGTTCGTCTGTTGAATGAAGAGAGTCAGACCGAAATACAGTGTGTAGGTTACTCATGACTTTAATGAAAGTATCGCGGTACATGAAATAACTGAATAAATACAAAAACAACAAATGGAACGTGAAACTAATTACAGCCTATCTGGTGACTACAACACAGAGACAGGAACAAACACCCACAAAATACAATGCGAACTCAGGCTACCTAAATACGGTTCCCAATCCGAGACAACGAGAATCACCTGACTCTGATTGAGAATCGCCTCAGGCAGCCAAGCCTAACTAGACACACCCCTAATCAGCCGCAATCCCAAATAATACAAACCCCAATACGAATACAACATATAAACCCATGTCACACCCTGGCCTACCCAAACATATAACAAAAACACAAAATACAATGACCAAGGCGTGACATTAAGAATACATTTCTTCTAAACTGCCATTTTCTCCTTAACTATAGATTTAAGAAGGAAGTTAAGTTGCTATTGCTCAAAAAGGTTATTTTCTTGCGCTATTTTTTATGTTTCTCCTTAAGCAAAAAGTTGTAAATGTAATTCTTGAAAATAAAGTTATTAGAAGTGTTCTTAATTCCAAGACAGCTAAACCCTTGCCTTAAACTCAGGGCAGTGTGAGAAAAGGTTCATGAAAGCAATTGAACAAGTTTAATTCAAATAACTAAAAAAGTATTTTAAACCCAAGAACATGTTAGGAACAGTAATCTCAGTAAGAAATATTTAAACATGATTTTTACATTTTCTATTCACCTTTATTTTACCAGGTAGGCTAGTTGAGAACAAGTTCTCATTTACAACTGCGACCTGGCCAAGATAAAGCAAAGCAGTTAGACACATACAACAACACAGAGTTACACATGGAATAAACAAACATAGTCAATAATACAGTTAAAAAAAGTCTATATACAGTGTGTGCAAATGAGGTAAGATAATGGAGGTAAGGCAATAAATAGGCCATAGTGGCAAAGTAATTACAATATACCAATTAAACACTGGAGTGATAGATGTGCAGAAGATGAATGTGCAAGTAGAGATACTGGGGTTCAAATGATCAAGATAAATAAATAAATAAATAAATAAATACAGTATGGGGATAAGGTAGATGGATGGGCTATTTACAGATGGGCTATGTGCAGTGATCTGTGAGCTGCTCTGACAGCTGGTGCTTAACCTCTGCGCACCGAACCTGTTAGCGAGATTAAATTCGACAACATACGGTGATCGCTACATAAATAGTCAGATTAAACATTCATGAAAATACAAGTGTCTCATATGGTTCGAAAGCTTAGAATCTTGCTAATCCACCTGCGTTGTCAGACTTTTAAAATGATTTATTGCGAAAGAATACGCTGCGATTATCTGAGCACAGACCCCCATATCAAACTACTTATTCAACCAGCACTTGCCTAACACAGATTGCATTGAAATAAATTGTTTACCTTTGACATTTACTGTTTACCTTGCTCTGATTGCAATCCCAAGGCTCATTGTCACTGTCACGCCCTGACCTTAGTATTCTTTGTTTTCTTTATTATTTTGGTTAGGTCAGGGTGTGACATGGGTGATGTGTGTTTTTGTTTTATTCTAGGGTGTTTGTACTGTCTAGGGTTTTTTGTAGATTTATAGGATTGTTTTCAACTAGGTGTTTATGTTGGCCTATGGTTGCCTAGATTGGTTCTCAATTAGAGGCAGGTGTTTATCGTTGTCTCTGATTGGGAACCATATTTAGGCAGCCATCTTCTTTGGGTATGTCGTGGGTTATTGTCTATGTGTAGTTGCCTGTGTCAGCACTCGTTATCATAGCGGTTTGTTGTTTTTGTTTAAGTGTTATTTGTGTTTTTCATCATTTAATAAAATGCTGCTCTTAGGTCCGCTTCTTACTACGATGGTGACAGTTACACAATGAATGGTCTTTTGTTTGGTTAAATCCATTTTTTATAGCCTAACGCAAAACATTTTGTGAACGCTTATCTCGTTGAATTTCGTGTTATTCAGTTTTCGACGTAACATCCAACGTAAAATAGACAGACTTTCCCTGACTTTATCCAGTCATGTTTGGTTTCCTTGCAATCAACTGTTTGTTTGTAACACAACCAAACGTGATGGGTCATTTTGCGGGACATATTGACCCGGAAAAAACAATTGGAAGACAACAAGTGACGAGCCCATTTTGCACCAATTATATGACCACTGTTTCGTTGATTGAATGTATTTTAACCCAATGACCACTGATCGTCTTGAAATCTAGCTGGGTAAATAGCCAATGGGCAGAGGTAAACAGCAACATCTCATGGTTCTTTGTTGTATGACAAACCATTTCATTGAACACTGGCGTAAGGACCGTTTTTCTTTTATATATATATAAATGGTATGGTGTAGAATGCAAACTCTTCCAAATATTGAAAGTGTGTAAATAGTGACCCATTTTATTTTTTAAATGTATATATACATTTTTTTTAAATCCCTTTTTTTCTCTTTTTTTTCTACATTGTTTTGGGGGGGTGTGTTAGAATACCATTTTGCTATTTTGTATATAGTTATTTGTTTCAAAATGTATACCTTCACCAATTTGGCCACTTGGGTACATTTGCGCTACTTGTGTGGGACACCTGGGAGACTTCATGATAAATGTCATGTAGCAAACTCATTTTGGAGGTTATCATTCTGAAACTTTGTACTGTTGCCCTCTTATATTTTTCACTGAAATTGTCCACATCATCCTATCTGAATGTTTGTTTTATCTTGTTCATTTTAAAGATGATGATATAAAAATAAAAAAACATGTTTTTTTTCATTGTTTTATCTAAACCAGATTGTGCTTTATTCTCCTACATTCAATTCACATTTACACAAACTGCAGAGTGTTTTTGTCATGTTTTGTCATATATTGTCATGTCTTGTCCTTGTGCTTCCCCTTCTGTTCGTTTCCCCCTGCTGGTCTTATTAGGTTCTTTCCCTCTTTCTATCCCTCTCTCCCTCTCTCGCTCTCTCTCTCTATCGTTCCGTTCCTGCTCCCAGCTGTTCCTCATTCTCCTAACTACCTCATTTACTCTTTTCACACCTGTCCCCTATTTTGCCCTCTGATTAGAGCCCCTATTTCTCCCTCTGTTTTCCGCTTCTGTCCTTGTCGGATCCTTGTATGATGTTCGCTGTTCTGTATCCTTGTTTCGCCCTGTCGTGATTTACCTTCTTCAGATGCTGCGTGTGAGCAGGTGTCAGTGACAGCTACGACCGGTGCCTTCCCGAAGCGACCTGCAGTCTGTGGTCGAGTCTCCAGTCTTTCCTCTCTACTGACGAGTGGATTTCAGTTTTCCTGTTTTGCTTTCACCTAGATAATTTCCAGGATTATCACTTTTGTCAAATACTGGAATAAAGACTCTGTTTTCGTTAAGTCGCTTTTGGGTCCTCATTCACCTGCATAACAGTTTTCTTTCAAATGGTACCAAGAATATGCATATCCTTAGTTCTGTGCCTGAGCTACAGGCTGTTGTTCTGTATGTCTTCAGGTGGGAATTGCACAAAGTAGGGGGCTAGTGAGGGAGATTTGAGTCTCCAGCTTCGGTGATTTTTGCAGTTCGTTCCAGTCATTGGCAGCAGAGAACTGGAAGGAAAGGCGGCCGAATGAGCAATTGGCTTTTGGGGTAACCAGTTAAATATACCTGCGGGAGCGCGTACTACGGGTGGGTGCTGCTAGGGTGACCAGTGAGCTGAGATAATGTGGGGCTTTACCTAGCAGAGACTTGTAGATGACCTGGAGCCAGTAGGTTTGGCGATGAGTATGAAGCGAGGGCCAACCAATGAGAGCATATAGGTCACAATGGTGGGTAGTATATGAGGCTTTGGTGACAAAACGGATGGCACTGTGATAGACTGCATCCAATTTGTTGAGTAGAGTGTTGGAGGCTATTTTGTAAATGATATCGTCGAGAATCAGCAGGATGGTCAGTTTTACAAAGGTATGTTTGGCAGCATAAGTGAAGGATGCTTTGTTGTGAAATGGGAAGCTGATTCTAGATTTAATTTTGGATTGGAGATGCTTAATGTGAGTCCGGGAGGAGAGTTTACAGTCTAGCCAGACACCTAGGTATTTGTAGTTGTCCATATATTCTAAGTCGGAAATGTCCAGAGTAGTGATACTAGTTGGGCGGGCAGATGCAGGCAGCGATCGGTTGAAGAGCATGCATTTAGTTTTACTTGCATTTAAGAGCAGTTGGAGGCCACAGAAGGAGAGTTATATGGCATTGAAGCTCATCTGGAGGTTAGTTAAAACTTCTTATGGATGCAGGGACAGTATTGAGTAGCTTGGAAGAAAAGGTGCCCATTGTAAACGGGCCAGCTCCTCAGTCTCAGTTGTTAATATGTGCATATTATTATTAGTATTGTATAGACAACACTCTAAAGTTTCCAAAACTGTCAAAATATTGTCTGTGAGTATAACAGGCAAAACCCTGAGGAATATCAAACCAGGAAGTGGCTTCTATTTTGAAAACTCCATGTTCCATAGTCTCCTTTTGCTCCATTTAAAGGGATATCAACCAGATTCCTTTGCCTATCGCTTCCTCAAGGTGTCAACAGTCTTCAGACATAGTTTCAGGCTTTTATTTTGAAAAATGAGCCAGAATGATAACATCGCGTCAAGTGTTTGCATGAGTTTTGCTCGCGCAACAGAGTTTGGGCGGACATTGCCGTTCCTTCTCCTACTGAACAAGACCGTTGCTGTTGATATATTATCGATTATATATTTTAAAAACAACCTGAGGATTGATTATAAAAACATTTGACATGTTTCTGTGGGCATTACGGAAATTATTTGGAATTTGTCTGCGTTGTCGTGACCGCTCTTTCCTGTGGATTTCTGAACATAATGCGCCAAACAAACGAAGGTATTTTTGATATAAAAATCATCTTTATGGAACAAAAGGAACATTTATTGTGTAACTGGGAGTCTCCTGAGTGAAAACATCCGAAGATCATCAAAGGTAAACGATTCATTTGATTGCTTTCTGATTTTCGTGACCGAGCTACTTGATGCTAAGTGTACTTAATGTTTTGTCGAGCGATTGATAAACTTACAAACGCTTGGATTGCTTTCGCTGTAAAGCATAATTTCAAAATCTGAGACGACAGGTGGATTAACATTTACATTTACATTTAAGTCATTTAGCAGACGCTCTTATCCAGAGCGACTTACAAATTGACAAAAGGCTAAACTGTGTTTTCCTATATTGCACTTGTGATTTCATGAATATAAATATTTGTAGTAATATTTATTGAATGTAGCGCTATGCTATTCAGTGGTTGTTGATGACAATTATCCCGTTAACGGGATTACAGCCAAAACAAGTTAACACAGTGTCCAAAGAAGGGCCAGACGTATACAGAATGGTGTCATCTGCATAGAGGTGGATCAGAGAATCACCAGCAGCAAGAACGACATCATTGATGTATACAGATGTCACACTCTGACCATAGTTTGCGTTGTTTGTTTCCTATGTTTTGGTTGGTCAAGGTGTGATATGAGT
This sequence comes from Oncorhynchus gorbuscha, assembly GCF_021184085.1. Lineage (NCBI taxonomy): Eukaryota > Metazoa > Chordata > Actinopteri > Salmoniformes > Salmonidae > Oncorhynchus > Oncorhynchus gorbuscha. Next base: position 46,360,075 of record NC_060186.1, read on the forward strand.
GGGCATTCTATGGTGTATGTCTAGTTTGTCTGTTTCGATGTGTTTGGCCTGATATGGTTCTCAATCAGAGGCAGGTGTTAGTCATTGTCTCTGATGGGGAACCATATTTATGCAGGCTGTTTTGTATTGTGGGGTTTGGTTGATTGTTCCTGTTTCCAGTGTTCCTGTGTTTTTGTTCACGTTACGGGACTGTTTCGTCTTTGTTAATTTTGTTGGTTTATTGTTTTTGTTCATTGTTAAAGTATTCTATTAAAATGGATAATCATCACGCTGCATTTTGGTCCTCCTCTCTTTCACCCGATGAAGAACGTTACAACAGAGAAGAGATTCGGCCCGAGAATTGAACCCTGTGGCACCCCCATAGAGACTGCCAGAGGTCCGGACAACAGGCCCTCCAATTTGACACACTGAACTCTATTAGAGAAGTAGTTCGTCAACCAGGCGAGGCAGTCATTTGAGAAACCAGGGCTGTTGAGTCTGCCGATAAGAATGTGGTGATTGACAGAGTCGAAAGCCTTGGCCAGGTCAATGAAAACGGCTGCACAGTAATGTCTCTTATCGATGGCGGTTATGATATCATTTCCCATTGCTAGCTAAATTGCTAGCTAAAACGGTTGCCTTGCAACAAACATCTTAAGATATTGTTGAGGAATTGCACTTAAACTGTTTTTCTTAAGATGCTTCTTAAGTTTTTGCTTAATTAACTGTTTTTGCATAAGGGCCCAGGGGATGAGTCTGGCACCAACTGTGTACTTTGTCAAACAGAAAAACAGAGTCAACAATTGACGCCATATGAGTTCTGTTATACTCACAGACATCATTCAAACAGTTTTAGAATCCGGGGACTGAGTAGGAGGCAGTTCACTCTGGGCACGCTATTCATCGAAAAGTGAAAATGCTGCCCCTATCCCAATGAAGTTAAACCAACTCACTGTCAGACTCCAAATTGACAAAGTGGAAGACACTCCTTCCACACTAGCTTCTAGGGCCCTCTGAGCAGAGATTATTTTTGCCATACTGATTGATTGTGGTAAGGAGCCACATATGCAAAGCCATTTATTTGTTGTGTCCCTCCCCCAATTTGCACCTGGCTGGGGTAGAGTGTGGAAAAATACAGCATTTTTTACAATCTATCGAAATAAGGTATTGTAATAACATTGTGCAGGTTCCAGCAAGATATTGTGTAGTTTCACACGCTACAAAGGGTAAAGAGTGCGAGAAAAGCGGGAGATAGGCAGACAAGCAGGGAGACAGACAGGTTCTTGGTGCAGTGTTGAAACAGCAGGCCCAGGGAAGAGGAAGACAGAGGAAAGGTACAAAGCAACCTTTTTGTAAAATGTTTACCTCTTTTCACCTTCACACACACTTTTCCACACTTTCATCACCCTTGGATCCAGTGGACCCTAACACCACATATGTAATATAAATGTGTAGGGGTGTGCACAGCGTGCACTCAATTAAAATGTGTTCTTCACAAAAAATGAGTCTCGGGTTGAAAAAATGATTCATTGTATCATTTTTCTTTTAGTAAACATTGAAAATGGGTCCCACAGACCCGAACACCAAACAAGGGTTAATAGAGAATTAAAGGGGAAGCGCCACATCGGCAGGAGAATCACTGAGACGGTTCAGACAAATTCAGGGCCGTTACATCCAAAACATGCTAACAGGTTTTTTCTAACATATACTGACCAAAAGTATAAAACGCAACATGTATAGTGTTGGTCCCATGTTTCATGAGCTGAAATTAAATTTTCCATCTGCACAAAAAGCTTATTTTCCTTCAAATTGTGTGCACAAATTTGTTTACATCTCTGTTAGTGAGCATTTCTCCTTTTGACAATAAAAGTCCACTCTAAATGTGCAGTTTTGTCACACAACACAATGCCACAGATGTCTCACGTTTTGAGGGAGTGTGCAATTGGCATGCTGACTGCAAGATTATCCACCAGAGCTGTTGCAAGAGAATGTAATGTTAATTTCTCTACCATAAGCTAACGTTGTTTTAGAGAATTTGTCAGTACAGTCACACAACCGCACACCAGGTGTAACCACAACAGGACCGCCACATCCGGCTTTTTCACCTACGGATGATCTGAGACGAGCCACGTGGACAGCTGATGAAACTTTGGGTTTGCACAACCTAATAATTTCAGCACAAATGGTAAGAAACCGTCTCAGGGAAGCTCATCTGCTTCCTCTTTTTCCTCATCAGCGTCATGATCTGACTAGAGTTTGGCGTCATTATCGACTTCAGTGGGCAAATGCTCACCTTCGATGGCCACTGGCGCATTGGAGAAGTGTGCTCTTCATGGATGAATCCTGGTATCAACTGTACCGGGCAGATGGCAGACATGGTTTGCTCAACGGTTTGCTGACCAGACATTTTACCCATTGAGGCTGTTTGGGATGCTCTGGATTGACGTGTATGACAGAGTGTTCTAGTTCCCGCCAATATCCAGCAACTTTGCACAGTCATTGAAGAGGAGTGGAACAATATTTCACAATCAACAGACTGATCAACTCTATGCGAAGGACATGTTTCTCGCTACATGAGGCAAATGGTGGTCACACCAGATACTGACTGGTTTCCCTGACTGGTTTCCCGAACTATAACGTTTTGGAAAACATCTAACTTCCCTTCATTTCTATACAGTCTACACGCAAATTTGCAGTTAAAGAAAACTGTCCATTAAAAGTCAAACTTTTACATTTACATTTACATTTAAGTCATTTAGCAGACGCTCTTATCCAGAGCGACTTACAAATTGGTGCATTCACCTTATGACATCCAGTGGAACAGTCACTTTACAATAGTGCATCTAAATCTTAAAGGGGGGGGGTGAGAAGGATTACTTATCCTATCCTAGGTATTCCTTAAAGAGGTGGGGTTTCAGGTGTCTCCGGAAGGTGGTGATTGACTCCGCTGTCCTGGCGTCGTGAGGGAGTTTGTTCCACCATTGGGGGGGCCAGAGCAGCGAACAGTTTTGACTGGGCTGAGCGGGAACTGTACTTCCTCAGTGGTAGGGAGGCGAGCAGGCCAGAGGTGGATGAACGCAGTGCCCTTGTTTGGGTGTAGGGCCTGATCAAAGCCTGGAGGTACTGAGGTGCCGTTCCCCTCACAGCTCCGTAGGCAAGCACCATGGTCTTGTAGCGGATGCGAGCTTCAACTGGAAGCTAGTGGAGAGAGCGGAGGAGCGGGGTGACGTGAGAGAACATGGGAAGGTTGAACACCAGACGGGCTGCGGCGTTCTGGATGAGTTGTAGGGGTTTAATGGCACAGGCAGGGAGCCCAGCCAACAGCGAGTTGCAGTAATCCAGACGGGAGATGACAAGTGCCTGGATTAGGACCTGTGCCGCTTCCTGTGTGAGGCAGGGTCGTACTCTTCGGATGTTGTAGAGCATGAACCTACAGGAACGGGCCACCGCCTTGATGTTAGTTGAGAACGACAGGGTGTTGTCCAGGATCACGCCAAGGTTCTTAGCGCTCTGGGAAGAGGACACAATGGAGTTGTCAACCGTGATGGCGAGATCATGGAACGGGCAGTCCTTCCCCGGGAGGAAGAGCAGCTCCGTCTTGCCGAGGTTCAGCTTGAGGTGGTGATCCGTCATCCACACTGATATGTCTGCCAGACATGCAGAGATGCGATTCGCCACCTGGTCATCAGAAGGGGCCAAGTGACAGAGCCAAGTGACTTGGTGTATAGCGAGAATAGGAGAGGGCCTAGAACAGAGCCCTGGGGGACACCAGTGGTGAGAGCGCGTGGTGAGGAGACAGATTCTCGCCACGCTACCTGGTAGGAGCGACCTGTCAGGTAGGACGCAATCCAAGCGTGGGCCGCGCCGGAGATGCCCAACTCGGAGAGGGTGGAGAGGAGGATCTGATGGTTCACAGTATCGAAGGCAGCCGATAGGTCTAGAAGGATGAGAGCAGAGGAGAGAGAGTTAGCTTTAGCAGTGCGGAGCGCCTCCGTGATACAGAGGAGAGCAGTCTCAGTTGAATGACTAGTCTTGAAACCTGATTTGGATCAAGAAGGTCATTCAGAGAGAGATAGCGGGAGAGCTGGCCAAGGACGGCACGTTCAAGAGTTTTGGAGAGAAAAGAAAGAAGGGATACTGGTCTGTAGTTGTTGACATCGGAGGGATCGAGTGTAGGTTTTTTCAGAAGGGGTGCAACTCTCGCTCTCTTGAAGACGGAAGGGACGTAGCCAGCGGTCAGGGATGAGTTGATGAGCGAGGTGAGGTAAGGGAGAAGGTCTCCGGAAATGGTCTGGAGAAGAGAGGAGGGGATAGGGTCAAACGGGCAGGTTGTTGGGCGGCCGGCCGTCACAAGACGCGAGATTTCATCTGGAGAGAGAGGGGAGAAAGAGGTCAGAGCACAGGGTAGGCCAGTGTGAGCAGAACCAGCGGTGTCGTTTGACTTAGCAAACAAGGATCGGATGTCGTCGACCTTCTTTTCAAAATGGTTGACGAAGTCATCTGCAGAGAGGGAGGAGGGGGGGGAGGATTCAGGAGGGAGGAGAAGGTGGCAAAGAGCTTCCTAGGGTTAGAGGCAGATGCTTGGAATTTAGAGTGGTAGAAAGTGGCTTTAGCAGCAGAGACAGAGGAGGAAAATGTAGAGAGGAGGGAGTGAAAGGATGCCAGGTCCGCAGGGAGGCGAGTTTTCCTCCATTTCCGCTCGGCTGCCCAGAGCCCTGTTCTTCTATTCTGTTTACTCATACCCAAATAATGTCATTGACTCATGCTGTACTCATATTTGTGGCCAATGCATAGAAAAATTATATAAAAACTCTAACTTGTAACTCAAACAGAAAGTTAAAAAATGCTTACTATATCCTCATGGAGGATGAGCTGGCCAATCAGTTTAACATTTGTTATTGAAAGGTATACGACCACACCATTGTGTTGTTGGGTTTCGCCCACACAATTCCAACACAGAAAAAGCTGCTTTTTAACATACCATTTTTTTAGAATACCAATGATCCAGGGTTTTACAATCGGGGTTGCGCAATCGATATGCTGATAGAATTTAGGGAGCCTTGTTTTCAGATTAGCCTTGAAATATGTGGTTTCCTGTTTACATAGAGTTGAATGAAGTTAGTTCGGGCACGTCTATATGTCTGCTTGGGGGGGGATATACACGACTGTGACTATGATCAAAGAGAATTCTCTTGGAAGATAATTCGGTCGGAATTTGATTGGGAGGAATTCAGTCAGGTGATCAAAAGGACTTGAGTTCCTGTACGTTGTTATGATCACACCACATCTCGTTAATCATAAGGCATACACCCCCACCCTTCTTACCTGAGAGATGCTTGTTTCTGTCGGCGCGATGCGTGAAGAAACCAGGTGGCCGTACCAACTCCGATACCGTGTCTTGAGTGAGCCATGTTTCCGTGAAACAAAGAACGTTACAGTCTCTGATGTCTCTCTGGAAGGCAACCCTTGCTCGGATTTCGTCTACCTTGTTGTCAAGAGACTGGACATTGGCGAGTAGTATGCTCGGGACGATGCTCAATGTGCCGTTTACGGAGCCTGACCAGAAGACCGCTCCGTTTGCCCCTTCTACGGCGCTGTTGTTTTGGGTCGCCGGCTGTGATCCGATCCATTGTCCTGCGTGGTGGGCCAAACAGAGGATCCGCTTCGGGAAAGTGATATCCCTTGTGGTAATATTGGTGAGCTGATGTTGTTCTTATATCCAATAGTTCCTCCCGACTGTATGTAATAAAGCCTAAGATTTCCTGGGGTAACAATGTAAGAAATGACACGTAAAAAAACAAAATACTGCATATTTTCCTAGGATCGCGAAGCGGCCATCTGTCGGCGCCGGAAGTAGTGTGGAGACTTTGTCATATATAATATGCAAATATGAAAATGTCTACTTCCTACAAGGTTCATCAATAGCACTAATAACAATGAATTTTCATGCGTCAATGAGGCTTCGGTCCAACGGGAAATTTTCCTGAAAGTCAGTTGGCGCTCCCCCCTCATCTCCACATCATGAGTGTGCTCTAATCGTGGAGGCATGTATCCCCACATGCATTGGAATGGGCCACCTTTAAAATGATTTACTTTGACACAGTTCCCCCATCGAGGTTTGGCAGGCCAACAAGTGATTGTGTGCACACATCTGTATAAGTTTGTGTGTTTACATGTGATTGCGTACCCAGGAGTGTGTGTACAGTATGTGTACTGTATGTGTGTGTGTGCGTGTAAAAGAGAGCCTGTAAACATCTGTCAAACATTTGCATGAATAGTGTTGAGCTGACTAGTAAGGGCCACCTCAATGACGGACCTACTAGCTTCACTCACATGTGAGTAGTCTTTGCCTGTGGATCCTCTCTTGACTTCATAGAGTGGGTCAACTCCCACCACACACTGCCTGGATTATCCCACTGTATGAGCCTCTTTCCCAGTGAGGGAGCCTCCCTGTCTTCCTACCGCTGTTCACGCAAGATATGCACTGGCCATCCCTTTCTAATTGACCAGGCAACACCCTCACGGGTCAGTCACACTCGCTAAGACCCAGGTATAGGGTAAAGATGATATACATGCCATTACGCTTTGAACACACCAACTGCGTCATTGCGTTTTGGTACACCAGAAGTACATTCATTTCCAATGGAATGCTGCATTTGCCTTGCAGCATTGCGTTGGAAAGGCAGTTGCAGTGCGTTCTGTGTGGTGCATATGTTAGATAAATCGAATGTATGCATCAAATCGTATGCGTAGACTTGACAGAAAGTAACAAATTGTGATTGTTGAATTTTTGTTGCACACATATCCAGTAAAAAATGTGGAATTACATAATAAAAACAGTTTGATTGCATCATTTCTTTACATATCCTCTAGCAACCCCCCATCCCGCATGAGGGAGCGTAATCATCGACTGACACTAATTAGCATAACGCAACGGACATAAATATTCATAGAAAATATTCATATTCATGAAAATCACAAGTGAAATATGTTGACACACAGCTTAGCATTTTGTTAATCACCCTGTCATCTCAGATTTTCAAAATATGCTTTACAGCCATCGATAGCCTAGCATAGCATTTTGTCCAGCGAGCAGCAGGTAACTTGGTCACGGAAATCAGAAAAGCAATCAAATTTAATCGTTTACCTTTGATGAGCTTCGGATGTTTTCACGAGACTCCCAGTTAGATAGCCAATGTTACTTTTTTCCAAAAATATTATTTTTGCAGGCGAAATCGCTCTGTTTGTTCTTCACGTTTGGCTGAGAAATCTCCCGGAAATTGCAGTCACGAAAACTGCGAAAAATATTCCAAATTAGCTCCATAATATCGACAGAAACATGGCAAACCTTGTTTATAATCAATCCTCAAGGTGTTTTTCAAATATCTATTCGATAATATATCCACCGGGACAATTGGTTTTTCAGTAGGACTGATTGGAATAATGGCCACCTCTGTATTTTACACGAGAATCACTCTGGGAGCATCAGGTGACCACTTGCGCAATGTAGCAGCTTACAGGTATTCTTCAACATAAATGCGTAAAACTATGTCACAATGCTGTAGACACCTTGGGGAATACTGAGAAAAAATAATCTGGTTGATAGCCCATTCACTGCTCAATAGGGACGCATTGGAACGCAGCGCTTTCAAAACATGAGGCACTTCTGGATTGGATTTTTCTCAGGCTTTCGCCTGCAATATCAATTCTGTTATACTCACAGACAATATTTTTACAGTTTTGGAAACTTTAGAGTGTTTTCTATCCTAAGCTGTCAATTATATGCATATTCTAGCATCTTGTCCTGACAAAATATCCCGTTTAAAACGGGAATGTTGTTTTACCAAAAACTGAAAATACTGCCCCCTAGTCACAAAAGGATATACTTTTACTTTATTTGCCAAGTAGCAAAAATATTATTTATTCGATGACATCTAAACATTTATTATGAGAGCCTATAATATAATTTCCCTCCAAAATGCATAGTTTTGGAACAAAATGCAATAATAAATAGTCAGAGAGTAAGCTCTTTAAACAATGAGACCAACGTTGAGGAAGGTGGTTTTGATCGTGCTGTTGGGCTGGGAACAGCCCTACCAAAAGCAGGTCTGTGTGGGTTCAGAGATGGTTGAAGTCCCGAGAGCATGCAGTGGAGATCCACCATCTCATTCAAGAGCTTTGTCTATTTCGAGAGGAATTTTGAAGTTACTTTCGCCTGGACCGAAGCGAGTTCAATCCCCTGCTCCAGAAGGTTGGAGCCAGGATCGCCATGGATACCAACTACCGGGAGTCCATTAGCCCAGTTGAACGCCTGGCGTTTTGTCTCAGGTAAGCTAAATGATAGTGATTTTTTTTTGTTTTTGATACCATAATTGATTGATATTAGATATATTTTATGTGCAACCTAGCTAGCTAAAGGGCTTTCTAGTTAATAGACCCTATGTGACATGAGATGTACTTGAAAGATTAGTGGAATCTGTGTGGGTTGCTGGACAGGTAGGATGACTGACAGTGAAGGTGAACAGGTGGTCACGTGTCAGGTGACAGAGGAATGTATGAGACTGAGGCAGGAATTCCTTTAACCATAAAGTGGTATATTTACTGGTAGTCTGTGCTGCATCACAAAGGAAACAAATAACATGTATACAATCAAATTCATAATCAAAAATCAAACCATAGCAGTCATTATTAACAATTCACATTACACAATATGTTTGAAGCGTGCGCTCCAAGCCGCGCTCCGCGGTGATAACTATAAACAATAACTGAATGGCCCACTCTCCCGATCACCACAGATCATTCAGATGAAAGGTAAGAGTCGGTGGACTTACGTGGATTCATGGACGCACAGAACTTCTGGATCAGATGGATTTAGAGAAGAGAAAGCAGCGAGATCAGGCGATGGCAATTTCCTCCTTTTATGGAGTTGAGATCTGTAGGACATTTCCACCTGACCTAATTAAAGCGCCCCTGGCCCAGCTGAGTAAATGGCAATTAATTAAAGGAGTATTCCACCAACTCCATGGGCCTTTTCTACAGCCACCCCGGAAATTTGTTAATTTCCACATTCCTCAAAAAGGCTCATTGCTCCCCGTCCTCTGTCATCTCAGGGAGAGGAATCAGTCGGGCAACTGGCCGGATATATGTCCGGTTCTTCACCTGGATTTCCACTGATCTAACACGACCATCGGTCCCAGGCATGGTCTTAGTTATACGGCCCACCGGCCAGGAGGCTCGAGGCAGCTGAGGGTCCACCATCATTACTACTTGGCCAGTTTCCAGGCTGGCCATTTCTCTCCGCCATTTCCCTCTGTGCTGTAGACTTGGTAGGTAATCCCGAATGAATCGGGCCCAAAAATGGTCAGCTAAGATTTGGCTGTGTCGCCACCGGCGTCTGCCTACGAGGTTGGTATCAGCATACATGGCTTGAGGAAGTGACGCATCTCGGCGTCCCATCAAGAGCATATTCGGTGTAACCGGATCGGGGTCAGCGATGTCTGCAGAGAGATATCCCAAGGGTTTGGGGTTCAGAATCCCTTCCACCTCTATCAGGACAGTCCTCAAGACCGTTTCAGTGACAGTTTGGTCCCCTAGTACGACTCGTAAGGCCGTCTTTACAGATTTGATCTCTCGCTCCCATGTTCCTCCAAAATGAGGAGCGCCTGGAGGGTTAAATTTGAATGAGATTTGTTGGTCCATCAGCTGATCCTGGAGGCTGGGTTCCATGGCTTGGAAGGCTTCCTCCAACCTGGCTTCTCCTGCCTTGAAGTTCGTACCTCTGTCAGCCAGGATCTCGTAGGGTTTCCCCGTCGGGAGATAAACCGCCGTAGGGCCATGAGGAAGGCTTCCGTATCCAAACTCTCCAGTAGGTCCAGGTGGACACATCTGGTTGTCATACACTTGAATAGAATGCCCCAGCGCTTTTCCACACGACGACCTAACTTGATCATCAAGGGGCCGAAGCAATCTACTCCTGTTGACCAGAAGGGTGGTTTAAGGAGGCGCAAGCGAGCAGGGGGTAAATCTGCCATTTTGGGCACCGTAGCTCCGGCCCGCCATCTCTGACATTCTACGCAGGCGTATTGGTGCTTACGAATGGCTCCTCGTCCTCCAATTATCCAGTACTTCCGCCTCATCTCCCCATAGACCCTCTCTGGCCCTGGGTGGAGAAGCCGCTCATCATAACTCTTGATGAGGAGCCTGGTAAGAGGGTGTCTGGAGTCGAGGATAATTGGGTGGATAGCATCTGGGTCCAAAACCTCTGCTTGGCGCAGCCTCCTCCGACTCTGATCACTCCAAGGATTGGATCATATTCTGGGGCAAGAGAGAGAAGACGGCTGCCCTTAGCCACTTCCCTACCGGCTTTCAGAGCTTTTAACTCCTCAGGGAAGCTAACTGCTTGTGCTTGCTGGAGGAGTAGTGTCTCTGCCGCGAGGGAGGTAGGTATAGAAGCCACCCCATCTGAGGTCTGGTTTGTGGCTGTGATCAGATCCGGCAGTGTTTGGGATTGTGTTAGGTCAGGGAGAGCCGTTGTTGGTTCCGTAGAAATGCTGTAGCATTGGGCAGACTTCCTTAACTCATGAGCTTCAGTCGGTCGCGGAGGGGCCGCACGCCTGGGGGCTGTCGGCCACTCGTTCTCTGGTTGGGACAAGAATGGTGGTCCCAAGCTCCAGCGATGGGGTTTAGCCAATTCCTTAAGAGTTTTACCTCTAGTAATGTCATCAGCAGGATTGTTTATGCTATCAACATACCTCCAGTCCTGGACTTCTGTTAGGTCTTGGATTTCCGCAATGCGAGTCCCGACAAACACCTTATACCTGCAGGACTCCGACTTGAGCCATGTCAATACAGTGGTCGAATCACTCCAGTAGATGATCCTTTGGATTGGCAAGGTGAGCTCGGCTCGCAAGGTAGAGGCCAACTGGGCTCCGGAAAGGGCAGCACTGAGTTCCAGCCTAGGCATTGACAACTGCTTCTTGGGTGCGACCCTGGACCTGGCCATGACAAAGGAGACATGGGTGTGGCCTGCCTTATCCTCCACTCTAAGATAGGAAACCGCCCCATAAGCTCGCTCCGAAGCGTCACAGAACACATGCAGTTCCAGGCATGATCCCAGTTGGTCAACACAGGATGGTACATAACATCTTGGCATTTGGACATCAGAGAGCTCCGTTAACTCAGTTTCCCAACAGATCCATCGTTCCACTAGGTCAGCTGGGTGGATTGGTTCATCCCAGTCCCTCTTGGTCTGCCACAGGTCCTGGACTAAGACTTTGGCCCGTGTTGTGTATGGCAGGATATACCCAAGGGGATCGTATTGACTGGCCAGGGTCCGATAGATGGTGCGCAGAGTGGGGGTTTCGGTACTCGGGGATGAGCGGTGCTTATACCCCAGGGTATCCGGTAGGCAGCTCCACCTCAGTCCTAGAGTGGGCTCTTCTGGGTTAGCACCAGACTGCGTTAGCCATAGTTCACTGCTACTGGACCTAGCTTGTGGCGGGAGGTGCTGGATAACCTCCGCTCTGTTACTAGCCCACTGTCGGACCTCAAATCCCCCTTTGGACAGGAGATTCCGCACTTTATCAAGGAGTGATTTCGCTTCAGCCGTGGATGGGATGCTTTGTAAGCAGTTATCCACATAGAAGGCATTTTCCACTGAATCCAATACTTCTGGGTCACTGTCTGGATGCTCCCGTGCGTGTCTCTGCAGAGCGTATATGGCACAGCAAGGACTGCAGGTGGTGCCGAATGGGAGTACCTGCCATTCATAGATTGTGGGCTCTGCATCTCGTTCCATATTTCGCCATATGAACCGGAGCAGTGTGGTGTCGGAAGGCAGTAAACGAATCTGATGAAACATGGCTTTGATGTCTCCACTGATGGCTGTAGAGTGCTGCCGGAACCGGAGAAGGACACCGAGCAAGGAAGGACCTAAGGTTGGTCCGGGGAGTAGACAGTCATTCAGGCTTTGACCAGCTGCTTGGAATGAACAGTTGAAGACAAGTCTATACTTCCCACCATGTTGCTGGATAACATGGTGAGGGAGATACCAGGATTCACGGAGTGCATTTCCCTCTTCTTGAGCTGTCACTTCAGTGACGTAGCCTGCCTTCACAAGGTTATGAATCTCTCGGTTATGAACTTCTGCAAGCTCAGGATTCTTCACCAGGCGTCGCTCTGTTCCACGCAGTAGTGGGAGTACAGCCCGTGTCGTGGTTGCCAGAGGAGGATGGTTGGGCACCCGTAGCAGTGGGGTTGCATACCTGCGAACGCCATCCATTTCAGTGGTGGTGGTGCTCTTCTCCAGGTCTAATGCATAGGAGTCATTTTTCGAGCGAGTGACCTCCTGTAGCTTCCGGTTGGAGAAGGTGTCCATCTTCCATAGCATCTCAACATTCCGAAGGAAGTCAGTGGCTGCATCTGGATTGCTTCTGGTGAAGAGGACTTGCTGTGACTGTACAGCTTGGGTGGAGAGAAGTAGATGGGATGGACCTTGCACAGCCCAACCCAAGGATGTATGGACAGCAATGGGTCCTCCTTCTGGTCCAGCTCGTATAGGCTCAGTCGGGGTGACGAGATGTGGGTGGTCTGACCCAATCAGGATAAGTGGTGCTACTCTGGCCAGGAAGAGGCAATCCTCGTAGATGAGGATATTGTTTCTGTAGAACACTTACCGGGCAGGAGTGCTCTGCGAGATTCAAGCCATCTGCCGTGAAGGCATTAGTGATGTTATAGGCCACGTCCCTGTTTCCTGAAGGTGAAATGCTAAAGGTTACAGCAGAGCCTTTCATTTGGATAACATCATGTCGCACCGTTCTGAGATTAAGGGTCTCGGGGGTCCCTTCCAGGTTAAGCTGACGGGTGGCCGCTGTGAGAATGATTGTTCTTTCTGACCCATCAGCTAAAACGGCGAATGTATCAATGCTTCTCCCTTCACTTTGCAGAGTGACCTTGACCACCTTCAACATGACCCTTGGAGACCGGTTCTGCTGGTCGAGATACAGCTCCTTTGCAGCTCCTACCATGAGCATACTCTGCTCCTTCTTTGCTTGGGGAAATAGATCATGCAACACGGTGAGATGGATTTCTTCACAGCGGTTGCAGGGTTTCCTCAATGTGCAGGTCTCCACCTTATGGCTACGGGCACACTTGTAGCATCGCTCGCCTGAAGTGATCCAGGCCTTCAATTGAGTTTGAGTGAGCTTTTTTACTCTGGGGCATGAGCCAAGGAAGTGCCCCTTACTATTGCAATATGGGCAGTAAGGCTGGAATTTGATGTTCTTGCTCTTGAGAGGGGTCTTCTTCCCGGGTTCCTCCCCGGCCTCACTATTTAAGTACATGGTAGTGGGATTTGGTCTTTTCTGTCCCTGCTGGTGTTCAAACTCCTTCCTTCCCCCTATAGCTATGGCGGAGATTGTGGCCTGGTGAGCGATGCTCTTCGCCTTTGCCTTCACCTCCAACCATGTGGCCAGGTCTCTGAGAGCATAGGTGCTTCTCGAGCCCTCTTTCAGGATGCCCTTATTCAAACAATGTTCAATGAAACTGTCTCTGAGGTACACTGGAAGTTTGCTGAGAAGCCTGTCCACGTGGGAGCCACATTTAAGCTCGTTCCCGTCTTCTCCTTCAACGGATTGGAGCATCGAGGTCAGGGATTGGACAGCCAGGGAGAATTCTTGGAAGGCAGCATGGTCTCCCATTTTAATTGGAGACGTGTTCAGGATGTTGTTTAGTTCATTCTGGACTAGCTGACGTGGCTCACCATATCTCGCCTTCAGGGCCTGGAGAGCTGTCGTGTATGGTGTTGCGGAGTGCATAAAGGATTGGGCCAGCCTGTATGCACTTGGAAACCGCAAATGATCCATTAGTACTTGGTATTTGTAGCGTTCTGACAGATGACCGTGAATACCCAGTAGACTCTCCAATGCCATTTCCAAAAGGACAAATTCACTCTCCTTTCCGTTTTCAAAGTATGGCAGTTTGGGTCTGGGAATTCCATAGGCTGAGGCTACTAGAAGTTTCATAATGTTGGCTCCCTCTTCTGGTTGCGTGAAGGATAAACCCGGTACTTCTGATGAGCCCACTGTGGCCTCATTGGGCCGGTCACCTACTGTCCCAGACCCACCATTTCTGGCAGCCGGAATTGGGCGAGAGCCCTCCGACCTGTTGTTTGAGGACTGGCCTGGCCCTGGATGAAAGGAACGATTTGCCTTGGTTGGTAATTGGCGGAAAGGCGAAGGAGTGATGCTTTGTCCAGATGGAGGAATGCTAACTTGTGTCACTGGCATAGAGGGCGTTGGCGGAGCGGCCCGTCTCCCGTGCTCCGTGCTGGCTATTGACCCCGGAGCCTCCGAGGACTGTGTGCCATGCTGTACCAGAGGGGCAGATTGGGAAAGAAAGGCAGACAGTTCAGGGACAGGTATCAGGGAGAGAGAAGTGCAGAGAAAGAGAAGAGGTCTGGGTCAGCAGCTTCAGGCCAGCAGCCTTGGCGCTTCTGTCACATTCATTATTTTCTGGATCCATTTATTGTGCCTTTTCTGGATCCATTTACTGTTCGTTCCTCTCCAGGAAGGATGAGACCATCCGTGCCTCCTCTAATTCCCTTCTGGCTTGACGGTGCCGTCGCTGCTGTGCCAGGTCCTTGGCAATGAATTCCCTTTCCTGTAGAGCTCTACGGGCCTGCACATCCAATTGGTGACATCGTTCGTCAGCCTGTCGTTCCTCCTCAATCTGACGCTCAATTTCCTCCAAAGCTAATAGTTTCATCCTCTCTTGTAGGACAGCGTTCTGTGAATTGCTGAGGGCTAGTGAATGGCGGCTGCCATGGCCACTTCCAAAGGGGTATCCACTGGTCGAACTCCCACTCCGTCTAGAGTGCTTCGACGATTTCCCATTAGTTAAGGGGTGAGCGGAGCCTGCCTCTGGAAGCTGGTCGACCTGTGCAGTGGGAGTTACCTCTTCCATAGGTTCCTCACGTAGACCACTTTCCTGCTCCAAAGCAGTTTCCGGTCCTTGGCTCAGAGGGGATGGTTGATGGCTGAAACATATAGTTGATCCATCAACTCTTTGAGCTCTGGTGGGCTTGCCCTTTGATGTCGGAACCTCGACCACATAGTCCTTAAGATAACCAGGTGCTTGCCTGGTTCTTCTGGTGCTGCTGGTGGTTGAGGATGAAGCCTTTGTTGCTTTAGGCTTAGCTCCTGGATATTTCCTTTGTTCCAAGACCTTTCCCTCAGCTGCTCTCTCCTCCTCTCTTCTTCCTTCCAGTGGAGACAATTCTTCCCTCTCCGCCTCCATTTCCTTTTCACCTGTCTTTGGTTCAGTCATCATCCGGCTCAAAGGACCATTGAAAGATTAGTGGAATCTGTGTGGGTTGCTGGACAGGTAGGATGACTGACAGTGAAGGTGAACAGGTGGTCACGTGTCAGAGGAATGTATGAGACTGAGGCAGGAATTCCTTTAACCATAAAGTGGTATATTTACTGGTAGTCTGTGCTGCATCACAAAGGAAACAAATAACATGTATACAATCAAATTCATAATCAAAGATCAAATCATAGCAGTCATTATTAACAATTCACATTACACAATATGTTTGAAGCGTGCGCTCCAAGCCGCGCTCCGCGGTGATAACTATAAACAATAACTGAATGGCCCACTCTCCCGATCACCACAGATCATTCAGATGAAAGGTAAGAGTCGGTGGACTTACGTGGATTCATGGACGCACAGAACTTCTGGATCAGATGGATTTAGGGAAGAGAAAGCAGCGAGATCAGGCGATGGCAATTTCCTCCTTTTATGGAGTTGAGATCTGTAGGACATTTCTACCTGACCTAATTAAAGCGCCCCTGGCCCAGCTGAGTAAATGGCAATTAATTAAAGGAGTATTCCACCAACTCCATGGGCCTTTTCTACAGTACTTTTACAGAATGTTCATTAGCATTATAACTTTTCCCAAAGTTGGTTTAAAATCCTTATTCGAGGCAAGGTTCATTTTTGAATGAGCCTTTGGGATTCTGGCAGACAGAATGGTGGATAATCTATCGGAGAGTGTATCGAGAATGTATTGGAGAATGCTTGGTCTCAGCCCCTCAAATGCCGATGCCTGTGTGAAGGCCACATGTGTTCTCCACAACTACCTGCATAGGTCATTTCAGGAGCCGCTCCAGATGGAGACGGGCTCGGCAAATGGTCACCTACCTGAGGTCACCAGGGCAGGTGCCAACAACGCCCCCAGACAGGCAATCCAGGTGAGGGAGAAGCTGACCACCTACTTCTCATCACCAGCAAGTGAAGTCCCATGGCAGTATGCCATGGAGTGAAAAGGCTCTTTTAAGTTATTTTAAGAACCATCCACCATTGTCCCGAGATTATTGTATGTCTCCTTGTCTCTCTTCATTTGGAAGTTGTATTTAAGTGAAATATAGGAGTAAAGACCACCCCTTAACCCCTTCCCTCTCCGATTAACATCAGTATAATACACACCTGGCATGGTACATCAGGTGAGCAGGACCTCTAAGGTTATACGACATACAGATAATATGATAAGAATGGGAAAAGGTCACCTAGGGTCCGTACAGACAATACAGTTTACCACCATCTTCAATGGCCTGACAAAATGCAGGTGGGGAAAAAAACTATTAGGAAGATAATGTGTCTTGTCTTAGATCTGCAAAGGTGTAGGGAAGAAATAAGCAGATTAAGTCTAAATGAGATTTTAATAAACAACTGACTATGAAATCATTAGAATTAATAAGTATTCCAGTACAGGTAAGAACATGACAGTGTGTTTTAAAATTTGTACAAAAAATAAAAACAGTTGAAAGATGTGTATGTGTGTGCATGTATGTGTCTAAAAATCCCAAAATGTATGTGTAACTTATGTGTAACAACAAGAGCATGTATTTTTGACACAACTGCAGACAGATACAGGGACTACTCATAAATCCTAGACATAGTAGCGGAACTTCAGACATGGCCATAAAGAGAGAGAGGGCAGGGCACTGGAGACCTGAGGTATAGAGAGGAATGGAGGAGAGGTGTGTGTCTGAAAAAACTAAAAGTGAATGTGTAGCCACAACACAGGTAAACACACATTTCACCTTTAGTCTTTTAAAAGAACAACAAGTGCATTAGGGTTCTCCGCTGTGTCAGTTTCAATTCAGGCAATTTTCATGCAATCTACGTATAACTAATAATGGATGCTGTCCTAAGCATTGAGAAACTAGTAACAAGCCATCGTAAGTGGAATAAGGACAGTTGTAAAATCTCAATTGCATTTCCTTGATTCCTCGCATCCTCGCATCCTCGCATCCTCTCTCCTCACTTCCTGCTCAAAAGAGGAGGAGAAGGACAAAACAACAATTAGACAACTCCTGTTCCTGTCCTTCCTGTGAGCTGGTTGGCTAAATTGACTCCATCTCTGGAAGGGAAGAGAAAAACAACACATACAAGCATGACATAATATGACACCATAAAAGCTGAGATTTATATGAACCAAATACTGCTTGTATAGTGTAGTTAGTGGCGTAAATATTGGAACAGTGTGGTAAAGTTGGTAATACTTGCTGTTTTCTCATGGAATTTGTATTTCAGATCAAAAGATGACAGGCAAATATTTAGACAGCAAGTATTTCAGCAAATATTTGACAGGCAAATATTTAGATAGCAAACTGTTTTAGGATATTTTCTAATCCAGAAACAACAGCTACACATTTGCCTCATATTAATTATTTGATCTGAAATATATTTTAGCCTACATGAGTATACTGTAAAAATGACCTACTTCACTGTCGCAATACTTATGACACTGCCTGTGTTGTGGAGAAAAAAAAACGTACCATTGAACTCGGCATCGAAAAGCAGCTGATGAATTTTAACCTTGACCGCTGCTTTTCTTTGCTGATGCAGCCTCTTCTGGGTTGGCACCAGACTCATGACAAATAGGGTCTCATCCTCCTTCCTGTGATCATCAGGATTGGCTGCATCCCTCTCGACGGCTTGGAGGAGCCTCTACTGAAATTAGTTGAGTGGATCTGGGGGCTATAATACCACCGATGGCGCCTGGTGTGACGTTGTTCCTCTTTGTTTCTCTCCACGTTTGTCTCCATGGCCACATCCTGTTCAACAGGGTCCTCAGTGGTGACTTCCGTGAGTGTCATAATCTCAGGTGGTCATAGATCCAGAGGTGCTTCCTCTATTTCATCATCTTCCATGGCTGCACTGGTGGTGGTCATACTTGTCGATGTTGTAGAGGGTCTCACTGCACCGGTGATGGTCGCACTAGTAGATGACATATTGGGTTTTGCTACACCGGTGATGGTCACACTAGTAGATGACATAGAGGGTATTGATGCACCGGTGCAGGCTATGGTCTCACTTGTAAATGACGTAGAGGGTCTCGCTGCACCGGTGGAGGCGGTGGTCTCACTTGTAAATGACGTAGAGGGTCTCGATGCAAAGGTGGAGGCGGTGGTCTCACTTGTAAATGACGTAGATGGTTTCGCTGCACCGGTGGATGCGGTGGTCTCACTTGTGGATGACGTAAAGGGTTTGGATGTAAAATTGCCACTCGTTGCCCTAGGCACAATAAATGGATCCAGAAAAGAATGAATGTGACAGAAGCGCCAAGGCTGCTGGCCTGAAGCTGCTGACCCAGACCTCTTCTCTTTCTCTGCACTTCTCTCTCCCTGATACCTGTCCCTGAGTCCTCTCCACTTCCTCCTACAGTCTTCTTCTACATAGACATGAACATGATAATCCAAACCATCACCTGGCATAACTATAGTTTTTAGATAGCTATCACAGACATGTCACCTACTGTCCACACAGTCACTCACGGTTATCTGACCAAATTATCAGGGGTACAGTAGTATCTACCATTTCTATTTATCTAACATACACATTCACACTCTTTCAAACATGATTATTTGGGCAAGTTATCAGGGGTAGTTATCAGGGGTAGTAGCATCATTTACATGACTATTTATTTTACACACTCACCTCATTGGCTAGGTTAGCTAGCTAACTAGCCACATCTAGCACAAGCTCACTACTAAACTGACCTGGCAAACCTACTATTGTGGACGCTTGTCTCCAAGTTGAATTTTTTGTGTTTATGTCCCTGTAGCTGTCAGCAGTTGTGTAAAAAAGATACGGTTTTGAGGATACTGCGAACATGATTCTCTCCTCCATGTGTCCAACCACATGCGACCATCTGCAAAAAAGATACCTGCATCAGTATAGTGGCCTAGCTGCACAAAATGTTATTCCGCATTAATGCAATGACGCAGTCGGTGTGTTCGAAGCGTTATTCCCCACCCATTCAAAACACCTCACCTCTATCTACCGTACATGTGTTTTTTCACAATTTTTCTTCTTTTAGAGATGGTTGTTTTGCATGTAAGAGAATGGATTTGACCTCTCTTAATCAGTATACACATCTTCATCCTCATCTGCTATTCTTTTAAACTTTCTTTGCAACTCTACTTCATCTCGTTTCCGGGCCCACATGTTGTTTATTGCTGCACTTATACAGCACTTTCCTAGTGGAAACAAAATTAACCGTCCAGCTAGAACACCCACCAGTTAAAAATACTCTGGCCCATTCTCGCAACATCTCCATTAACCAGTCTCAACTGACTGTTCTACAACCTTTTCTACAATTTCATTAACCGTTTCTTCAATAGCTATGTAGTTTGTAAACCCCACCATACTCTACCCTTATTTGTGATTAAAAACCTGTGCATAAGACCTTAAACACTTTTAACAGTGCTCGACTGGGGAAGCCGTGTGCAATTATACAATCAGTATCTTTCTCCATAGGTCCTGTTTGACATATAGGGCATCTAGGAGTGCCCCGTGAATTGCCATGGTGAAGTCCCTTCCCTCCAGAGCTTCTGCCATTGTCTTACACACGTATCCAATTATCTGAAATGTGTTTTATTAACCCCCTCCATGTCCCCAGGACTAGGCTGGCATTGTACCCACATTTCTTTTTCCCACTCTTCTGTAGGTGAGTTTGAATTGAGTAGGTATAAAATTACAGGTCTTTTCCACACCAAGCGTTAACAAATATATCAGTCCTTGGACATGTTATATTTAAATATCCCAGAACAGACTTGACTGTGGTATGTTTGCATTACATTCTTCCAGTCCTTGGTTTGCTGTTTCTACACACTCTGGTCCCATTTAAGGTATTGAACACACCAATCTGCATATAGCCTTAGATCAGGGCCCCCCAAGCCCCTCCAGTTTTCTTAGCAAAAATGTAAGCAAGGTTTGAAATTATTATGTTTTAGTCAAACACTATATCTGTTTGGGCTTCTTGTGGTCAATTTGCAGTCTACAAATTATTTGTGATTATGTTCCGGTTCCCTGACCATCCGCTCAACAAAAAAATTAGCCCGCTGAATCTAGGTGATGATCCCTGCCTTAGATGTTCTCCTTCCCTTTAAACCCAGTTTACTTGTGTCGTGACATGACTATCATTAATCTGATGAATGGTATTTGTTGAATCAAACAAACTATGTTAATTGTTACTCGATTAATATAATCATGTAACTATTAACTCATTAGGATTTTGGGGCACCATGGGAGAAGTTGTTTACCGAGTTACCATCTCCCAAATTAACTTAAGAATATATACACTACCGCTCAAAAGCTTAGGGTCACTTAGAAATGTCCTTGTTTTTGAAAGTAAGGCAACTTTTTGTCCATTAAAATAACATAAAATTTATCAGAAATTCAGTGTAGACATTGTTAATGTTGTAAATGACTATTGTAGCTGGAAACGGCTGATTTTTATTAGAATATCTACATAGGGGTACAGAGGCCCATTATCAGCAACCAGCACTCCTGTGCTCCAATGGCACGTTGTGTTTGCTAGTCCAAGTTTATCATTTTCATAGGCTAAGAAAACCTTCTTGCAATTATGTTAGTTCTCAGGTGTAAATCTCTGATTGTCCACAAGAGGCCACAATGTGCTTCTACTTTGTTGTCTGTTTACTTGTGGTCTTCTGAGGATGGCTAATCAGCCGTGTCGATGATACCCAGAGTGGTGATGAGAGCAGTATAGGCGACGATGATTTGAAGAGAATAAACAGATGGTCCAACTTAAATTCACCTTCTTAGATACAGTACTTAAAACAGCTACTCAACTGAAGCATTGATTGTTAGATGTCCCTATGTCTTCTTCAACCTTGTGCTGATTTTCAGGGTCTTGACTAATTCATAAACAGAAATACTCATTATAAAAATTATTTAAACATACAAGTATTATACATTGGTTTAAAGATGAACTTCTTGTTAATCCAACCATGGTGTCAGATTTAAAAAAGGCTTTACGGCAAAAGCATACCATGCGATAATCTGAGAACAGCGCCCAGCAGACAAATCATTACAAACAGTTACCAGCCAAGTAGAGGAGTTACACAAGTCAAAAATAGCGATAAAATGAATAACTTACCTTTGATGATCTTCATATGGTTGCACTCACAAGTCTCCCATTTACTCAATAAATGTTTGTTTTGTTTATATCCAAAAACCTCCATTTTGTTTGCACGTTTTGTTCAGTAATCCACAGGCTCAAACGCAGTCACAACAGGCAGGTGAAAAATCCAAATAGTATCCGTAAAATTCATAGAAACATGTCAAACGATGTTTATAATCAATCCTCAGGTTGTTTTTAGTCATAATAATCGATAATACTTCAACCGGACAATAACGTTGTCAATATAAAAGGTAAACAAGAAAGGCAAGCTCTCAGTTGCGCGCATGAAAAACCTCTGGGACACTATTAGGGTCCACTCATTCAGAGTGGTCTTACTCTCTCATTTTTCAGAAGACAAGCCTGAAACAATTTCTAAAGACTTTTGACATCTAGTGGAAGCCATAGGAAGTGCAATTTGAGTCCTAAATCAATGGATACTGTAATGGCATTCAGTAGAAAACTATAAACATAAAAAATCTCACTTCCTGGATGGATTTTTCTCAGGTTTTCGCCTGCCAAATCAGTTCTGTTATACTCACAGATATTATTTTAACCGTTTTGGAAACTTTATAGTGTTTTCCAACCAAATCTACCAATTATATGCATATCCTAGCTTCTGGGCCTGATTAGCAGGCAGTGTACTTTGCTTTTCATCCGAAAGTGAAAATAGTGCCCCCTTAACCTCGGGTAAAAAGGGGGCGTTTTCGTCATAGTTCCGAGAGATGGTATCATAATTACTATGATCTCATTAGAGAACTCAAATCATAATCCTATCATCGCAAAAATATTATCTTCATCCCTTGATGCTTTTACTGTGTATATCAGATTTACTTCCTTCATGTTGTGTAGGAAGTAAACCTGATATACACAGTAAAAGCTCTTCAACTTACAATGTTTTTGTTATAACTTCTTTATACCAATATTGATGTCACAAAATAGACATTTATTTTCCATATTCCATCTCTCATCATTCTCAACATTAGGATGTTGAATATATTGTCCTAGTGTTCATTGTTTGATATTGAAGTTTTGGGTGGCAAACTCTTCTGTAACAAACAGACATTCCATTCACTTATACTAGAGTCCAGAAAGGAGTCGTCTGCTGCATTACAATTTATGATCACACAAAACCCCCACACCAATCCCTCCCCCACTCTGTGGGTGAGAGGGCTCTGTAATCCACTGTCCTGATCTTTGGATCCTCACAGGAGACTTGTATGGCCTTATGTCCTAACTTGGACCAGTACACTGTGACACGGTAGAAATACCTGCAGCCCCAATTGATTTCCAAGACTTGGTAGCCAACCTCATTCAAGTGACCATCCAATTCACTAATCTCTGTGAGTACCCAGCTCGAGTCTCATTTATCTCTTTTACAATATCCTTTAAAAAAGTTCTCCCATTTTCTTATCAAATTCCAGTGAACAAGTTTTGGTTTATTTCATAACCATCGAGTTTTGTCAGCTTTTTCATTGTCATTTGTTTGGAGTGCTCCATGTGAGCAGTGAGCATGTGTCTGGTTTCTCTGTCCAGTTAATGTTGAAGGAGCACGCATAGAAGTACCTGGCCTGCTGTGCACAAATGTAGGAAAGTGTCTATTTGGCAATGACTGATTTCTGATTGTCTTAACCTGTTCAGGATACCACGGTTTACTGCCCCTTCTGGAGGATTTGGGTACCCATATAAAACAGGATAAAAAAAATTCAAAAGTTGCTAATATTTGCATGTAAAAAACATTATCGAATAGAAAACACTCTAACAATTCTAAAACCGTTTAAATTTTGTCTCTATGTAAAACAGAAGTGTCAGGGCATGCATTCTCCCAAAATCTCTCTTGTAATGGAAAAAGTTGCCCCTGCTTTGACGTCATCTTTAATGCACTTCCCAAAAGGCTACAGCTCTGAGAACAGTTTCTACGTGTTCAGCGCGAAGCCTGCCTTCTATGGGGCTTGTCAGTGTGTGAATCGCGGGCTCACGAGACATTGAGCGTGCCGAAAGGTCTCGGTCACGCCAAAAAAACAGTGCCCTGTATGCGCGCTCTGCACATTTTCTCTCTTTCCCTCAGGATCGATTAAAAGACGTGTGTGTTTCGCTTCGTCCTCACAATTGCTGTAGACCTTTATAACATGTTAAAGCTTAATTATGAACATAGTTTGACAAGTTTACTCGACATTTGATATATATTTTCGACGTTTTGGTGCGCAACCACTTCAATTTTGCCTACATTTTTACCAAAATGAGGCTATTTTGAGAACCGAAAGACGCAGACTTGAAAACTGAACGCTAATTTGGTGAGTATAATCCCTTACAGGTCTTCTGATGGAAGAACAGCAAAGGTAAGGGAATATTTATGTATTAATTTTGGGTTTCTGTCGACTCCAAGATAGAGGAGTCATTATGCTAATGTGGGAGCGCCGACTCCCTATTATAGCCTAGTGAATGCAAAATGTAATGTTATAAATAAAAGTAACACAGCGTTTGCATTTAGAAGAAGTGTATCTTCCTATACATATGTAAAACATGCATATTTAGTAAAAGTTTATGATGTGTATTCCTTGTTAGCTGACGTTATCTGCCGGAGCTATTTAATTTCTCCGGACATTTAAGTAGCATTTTTTGAACGATGCATCATTGTAAACAGAGATTTATGGATATATATAGCATATTATTGAAAAAAAAAATGAATGTACTGTGTAACATGTTATATTACTGTCATCTGATGAAGATTACAAAAGGTTAGTGAAATGATTTTTCTTTTAATCCTGCGTTTGTTGATTGCATATTTTTTCCTTTGGCTATGCTAATGAGCTATGTCTGCGGTGGTGGTTTGACATAAATATGTGCTATGTTTTCGCCGTAAAACATTTTAGAAATCTGACTTGCTGGCTAGATAAACAACTTGTTTATCTTTCATTTGAGCTATTTTACTTGTTAATGTGTGGAGGTTAAATATTTTTAGGAATATTTTTGCGCATTGTGCGTTATGGTAATGAGCTTGAGCTGTAGTCACGCTACCAGCAGAGGAATATAACTCCCTAACAAGTTTAACCATGTCCACCACTGATAAACTGAGCTTTTCAAAAAAATGTTTTTACCTCACACAATAAGTCTACGAAGTACAGTTTTTTAACATCCATTGCGAATGATAATAGTTCCTCAATCTTCACACTTTTGAACAATATTTCCAACACTCTCCCACTCGATAATCACCAAGGCTCGGTGTGAAAGAGATACAGTTGAGGTCGGAAGTTTACATAAATGAGTTTTAATGACTCCAACCTGTGTTTCAACCACAACACAAATGTTTTGTTAACAGTCTGATGGCCTTGAGATAGAAGCTGTTTTTCAGTCTCTCGGTCCCTGCTTTGATGCACATGTACTGACCTCGCCTTCTGGATGATAGCGGGGTGAACAAGCAGTGGCTCGGGTGATTGTTGTCCTTGATGATCTTTATCGCCTTCCTGTGACATCGGGTGGTGTAGGTGTCCTGGAGGGCAGGTAGTTTGCCCCCGGTGATGCGTTGTGCAGACCTCACTACCCTCTGGAGAGCCTTACTGTTGTGGGCGGAGCAGTTGACGTACCAGGCGGTGATACAGCCCGACAGTATGCTCTCGATTGTGCATCTGTAGAAGTTTGTGAATGCTTTTGGAGACATGGCAAATTACTTAAGCCTCCTGAGGTTGAAGAGACGCTGCTGTGCCTTCTTCACGACGCTGTCTGTGTGGGTGGACCAATTCAGTTTGACCTTGATGTGTATGCAGAGAAACTTAAAACTTACTACCCTCTCCACTACTGTGCCGTTGATGTGGATAAGGGGGTGCTCCCTCTGCTGTTTCCTCAATCATCAACAATCATCTCCTTTGTTTTGTTGAGTGTTATTTTCCTGATACCACTCCGAGGGCCCTCACCTCCTCCCTGTAGGCCGTCTCGTCATTGTTGGTAATCAAGCCTACCACTGTAGTGTCATCCACAAACTTGATGATTGAGTTGGAGGCGTGCATGGCCACGCAGTCGTGGGTGAACAGGGAGTACAGGAGAGGGCTCAGAACACACCCTTGTGGGGCCCCAGTATTGATGATCAGAGGGGTGGAGATGTTGTTACCTACCCTCACCACCTGTGGGCGGCCCGTCAGGAAGTCCATTACCCAGTTGCACAGGGCGCGGTCGAGACCCAGGGTCTCGAGCTTGATGACGAGTTTGGAGGGTACTATGGTGTTAGATGCTGAGCTGTAGTTGATGAACAGCATTCTCACAGAGGTATTCCTCTTGTCCAGATGGGTTAGGGGAGTGTGCAGTGTGGTTGCGATTGCGTTGTCTGTGGACCTATTGGGGCAGTAAGCAAATTGGAGTGGGTCTAGGGTGTCAGGTAAGGTGGAGGTGATATGGTCCTTGACTAGTCTCTCAAAGCACTTCATGATGACGGAAGTGAGTGCTACGGGGTGTTAGTCGTTTATCTCAGTTACCTTAGCTTTCCTGGGAACAGGAACAATGGTGACCCTCTTGAAGCATGTGGGAACAGCAGACTGGGATAAGGATTGATTGAATATGTCTGTAAACACACCAGCCAGCTGGTCTGCACATGCTCTGAGGACGCGGCTTGGGATGCCGTCTGGGCCTGCAGTCTTGCGAGGGTTAACACATTTAAATGTTTACTCACGTCGGCTGCAGTGAAGGAGAGCCCGCAGGTTTTGGTAGCGGGCCGTGTCAGTGGCACTGTATTGTCCTCAATGCGAGCAAAAAGTTATTTAGTCTGTCTGGGTGCAAGACATCCTGGTCCGCGATGGGGCTGGTTTTCTTCTTGTAATCCGTGATTGACTGTAGACCCTGCCACAGACCTCTTGTGTCTGAGCCGTTGAATTGTAACTCTACTTTGTCTCTATACTGACACTTGCAGTGGGGAGAGCAAGTATTTGATACGCTGCCGATTTTGCAGGTTTTCCTACTTACAATGCGTGTAGAGGTCTGTCATTTTAATCATAGGTACACTTCAACTGTGAGAGATGGAATCTAAAACAAAAATCCAGAAAATCACATTATGATTTTTAAGTATTAATTTGCATTTTATCTCCTCTTCTCTTCACCACTCAAAGATATCTCTATACATATCTACCTCCACCAATCCAGTATCCCTGCAAATTGTAAATGTGGTATCGGAACTGACTTTTAAAATATTTCCTGTATATAGTATGCTTACTTACTTACTTTATTGTGTATTTTATTGTGTATTTGCTTTTCATGAAGCAAAATCAATATGCTGATAGAATTTAGGGAGTCTTGTTTTCAGATTAGCCTTGTTAAAATCCCCAGCTACAATGAATGCAGCCTCAGGATATGTGGATTCAGTTTACATAGAGTCAAATAAACTTCGTTCAGGGCCATCGATGTGTCTGCTTGGGGGGGAATATATACGGCTGTGATTATAATCGAAGAGAATTCCCTTGGTAGATAATATGGTCGACATTTGATTGTGAGGAAATCTAAATCAGGGAAACAGAAGAACTTGAGTTCCTGTATGTTGTTATGATCACACCCACCACGTCTCGTTAATCATGGCATAACCCCCTTCTTACCAGAAAGATGCTAGTTTCTGTCGGCGCGAAGCGTGAAGAAACCAGCTGGCTGCACTGACTCCAATAGGGTCTCTCGAGTGAGCCATGTTTCCGTGAAGCAAAGAACGTTAGTCTCTGATGTCTCTCTGGAATGGAACCCTTACTCGGATTTCATCAACCTTGTTGTCAAGAGACTGCACATTGGTGAGTAGTATGCTAGGGAGTGGTGCGCGATGTACCAGTCTCCGGAGCCTGACCAGAAGACTGCTTCGTTTGCCCCTTTTACGGCGTCATTGTTTTGGGTCGCTGACCGGGATCCGATCCATTGTCCTGGGTGGAAGGCAAAACACAGGATCCGCTTCGGGAGAATCATATACCTGGTCTTAATGATGGTGAGTTGACGTTGCTCTTATATTCAGTAGTTCCTCCCGAATGTATGTAATGAAACCTAAGATTACCTGGGGTACCAATGTAAGAAATAACACGTAAAAAAAACGACATAGTTTCCTAGGAACGTGAAGCGAGGCGGCCATCTCTGTTGGCGCCGAAAATACAATAAGTATTTTATGATGATATGATTTGGCACAGCTTTTCCTTCTAGATTAGCTGCAGTGAAATGTCTCCACACATCAGATAATGCCCGTGGCATTTTCCTGTAAAGATTAGAAAAAATTGAGTTAAAAAAATGAATACAATTCCAAGTACAGATAAATAGTCAAGCCACTCCTTTATAAGATACATGTTTTAATATGAACCATGTATGGAAACAGGTGAATTAACACTACTCAGTTAGCAGGCTCAAGCAAGCTAAAACCCACATGGTAGCAAAAACTAACTAGCAGAAATTTTTAACACACTTTGCTGCAGGCTACTATTTACTAGTGTTGGATTCGGGATAAACTTTGAACATTGAGATATTAAATAAATGATATATCAGAAGCATAGAATATAAGGAGTGAAAGAGACTGGGTTTTATGTCAGAAGTTAATGGTTTTCTGTAGGAAGACAGATGTCTTTGGAATGTGTTGGGTAGACAGGAGGAGATTACAGGATTGCTATAGGGGAGCAGATAGACATCTGTGGATTAGGCGAAGGAGGGGTTGAGGTCACGAAGTCAGATCAGATCCCCTGAAGGGAGTAATACGGGTTTATTGCCCTCTTACCCTCTTCATGTGGAACCATAAGATGTAAGGATTGGATAGAAGGAGGAATTTCTAAAGGGGGTATATATACTTGTGATGGTGAGAAATGTTTTTTTGTGTCTGAATACAGCTGTGTCGACCCTTTGGGAAGAATTAAACTTTGTTAAAGCTTCCCTAGTGTCCGTGACTTATTTACTCTGAAAAATAAGAACCTAACACTAGTTAACAATAAAACATGTAAGTCATATAAAATATATTCACCCCACCCAGTATTGTAATCAAAACTTACCAGAAAGCATGTAGTCCTTGGCTCAGACAGTGTAGTAGTATGGGCTCAATAGCATCTCATTAGTGTGCAATATCTTGAGAATCAGCTGTACATGTGATGGAAGAATGCACTGTGTATGCACATGGTTGCAATTCCATTGAACTGGCGATTTTTTTTAAACCAAAATATGCCACAAGACCTAGAATTTCCTTGTGTGTATCCCACAAAAAAAGGTTCGCTTTTATAAGCTAACTTTTTTGATAAATTGAAGCAAAATTCCCCAAATTCCCGGGTTTAACTTCCCATGGAAAATTTCCGACCCTTTGCAACCCTAATCATGCCTTGGTTTTTGCTCTGAAATACACTGTCAACTGTGGGACCTTATGTAGACAGGTGTGTGCCTTTCCATATCATGTCCAATAAATTGAATTTACCACAGATGGACTCCAATCAAGATACAGAAACATCACAAAGATCCTCAATGGAAACGGGATGCACCTGAGCAAAGTTCCCATATCAAAGGGTCTGAATACCGATATAAAATAAATGTTTTAATTTTTAATAAATGTGCAAAAAAATCTGAACCTGTTTTTTCTCTGTCATTATGGGGTATTTTGTGTAGATTGATTGGGGGGGGATTGCTTAATTCATTTTAAAATAAGGCTGTAATGTAACAATGTGGAAAATGCCAAGGGGTCTGAATACTTTCCGAATGCACTGTATAGTGTGTATACTGAACAAAAATATAAACGCACATGCAGCAATTTGAAAGATTTTACTGTTACAGTTCGTAAAAGGAAATTAGTCGATTGAAATAACTTCTTTAGGCCCAAATCTACAGTGACTTGCAAAAATATTCACCCCCCTTGGCATTGTCCTTATTTTGTTGCCTTAAAACCTGGAATTAAAATGGATTTTGGGGTGGGGGGTTGTATCATTTGATTTACACAACATGCCAAAATATTTTTTATTGTGGAACAAACAAGAAATAAGACAAGAAAACAGAGAACTTGAGCGTGCATAACTATTCACCCCCCAAAGTCAATACTTTGAAAGAGCCACCTTTTCCAGCAATTGCAGCTGCAAGTCTCTTAGGGTATGTCTCTATAAGCTTGGCACATCTAGCCATCTAGTGGGATTTTTACCCATTCTTCATGGCAAAACAGCTCCAGCTCCTTCAAGTTGGATGGGTTCCGCTGGTGTACAGCAATATTTAAGTCATACCACAGATTCTGAATTGGATTGATGTCTGGGCATTGACAAGACCATTCCAAGACATTGAAATATTTCCCCGTAAACCACTCAAGTGTTGATTTAGCAGTATGCTTAGGGTCATTGTCCTGCTGGAAGGTGAACCTCCATCCCAGTCTCAAATCTCTGGAAGACTGAAACAGGTTTCCCTCAAGAATTTCCCTGTATTTAGCGCCATCTATAATTCCTTCAATTCTGAACAGTTTCCCAGTCCCTACCAATTAAAACATCCCCACAGCATGATGCTGCCACCACCATACTTCACTGTGGGCATGGTGTTCTCGGGGGTAATGCGAGGTGTTGGGTTTGCGCCAGACATAGCTTTGGCCAAAAATCTCAATTTTAGTCTCATCTGACCAGAGTACCTTCTTACATATGTTTGGCGAACACCAAACGTGTTTGCTTATTTTTTTTCTTCAAATAATTCCTTTTTTCTGGCCACTCTTCTGTAAATCCTAGCTCTGTGGAGTGTACGGCTTAAAGTGGTCCTATGGACAGATATTCCAATCTCTGCTGTGGAGCTTTGCAGCTCCTTCAGATTTATCTTTGGTCTCTTTTATGACTCTCTGATTAATGCCCTCCTTGCCTGGTCAGTGAGTTTTGATGGGCGGCCCTCTCTTGACAGGTTTATTGTGGTGCCATATTCTTTCCATTTTTTAAATAATGGATTTAACGGTGCTCTGTAGGATGTTCAAGGCTCCTGATATTTTTATATAACCCAACCCTGATCGGTACTTCAAAATGTATTTATATAGCCCTTCGTACATCAGCTGATATCTCAAAGTGCTGTACAGAAACCCAGCCTAAAACCCCAAACAGCAAGCAGTGCAGGTGTAGAAGCACGGTGGCTAGGAAAAACTCCCTAGAAAGGCCAAAACCTAGGAAGAAACCTAGAGAGGAACCAGGCTATGTGGGGTGGCCAGTCCTCTTCTGGCTGTGCCGGGTGGAGATTATAACAGAACACGGCCAAGATGTTCAAATGTTCATAAATGACCAGAATGGTCGAATAATAATAAGGCAGAACAGTTGAAACTGGAGCAGCAGCACTGTCATGTGGACTGGAGACAGCAAGGAGTCATCATGTCAGGTAGTCCTGGGGCATCGTCCTAGGGCTCAGGTCATCCGAGAGAGAGAAAGAAAGAGAGAAGGAGAGAATTAGAGAACGCACACTTAGATTCACACAGGACACCGAATAGGACAGGAGAAGTACTCCAGATGTAACAAACTGACCCTAGCCCCCCGACACATAAACTACTGCAGCATAAATACTGGAGGCTGAGACAGGAGGGGTCAGGAGACACTGTGGCCCCATCCGAGGACACCCCCGGACAGGGCCAAATAGGAAGCATATAACCCCACCCACTTTGCCAAAGCACAGCCCCCACACCACTTCTCCACAACTTTGTCCCTGACCTGTTTGGAGAGCTCCTTGCTCTTCATGGTGCCACTTGCTTGGTGGTGCCCCTTGCTTAGTGGTGTTGCAGACTCTGGGGCCTTTCAGAACAGGTGTATATATCTTGAGATCATGTGACACTTAGATTTCACACAGGTGAACTTTGTTTAACTAATTATGTGACTTCTGGATGTAATTGGTTGCACCAGATCTTATTTAGGGGCGTCATAGGAAAGGGGGTGAATAAATATGCACGCACCACTTTTCCCTTTTCTTTTTTTTTTGAACAAGTCTTTTTTTTCATTTCACTTCATTTCATTTCATTTCACCAATTTTGTGTATGTTTGTATTGCAACATTACAGGAAAAACGCCAAGGGGGATGAATACTTTTGCAAGGCACTGTATGGATTTCATATACAACAACAAAAAAGTAGGGGCCTGGATCAAATCAAATCACATTTTATTTGTCAGATGCACCAAATACAACAGGTACCGTGAAATGCTTTCTTACAAGCCCTTAATCACCAATGCAGTTCAAAATAGTTCAAGTTAATAAAATATATACTAAATAAACGAAACAAAAATTTATTCAATAAATCAAAAGTAACACAATAAATGTACATAAAAATAACGAAGCTATATACAGGGGGTACCGGTACGGAGTCAATGTGCGGAGGTACAGGTTAGTCAAAGTAATAGTACAAAAGTTGACCTAGTCTGGACAGTTGTGGGATGCCAAATTAATAGTTGTGGGATACCAAATTAATACAACCACTAGCATCAAAAAGCTTTCTTACGCAATGAGGCTGATGCAACAGATCAGAACATGTAGCTTAAAAACTATTAGGCTATTTCTTCACATTACAAGCGCAGCAATGTGCACACGGCACTAGGCTATAAGCACGAATGCTCCATTAGTGGTAAAACACCATTATCAAAAGTGACAGCAAGTGTGATTATCCATGTATTGCTTTTATTATAAAGGGGCATTTTCATTGTGAAAATTAACTTCCCCAAACTTGAAACTCACACGCTGCTTATGTTTGCCAGTTAGTGTCATGCCCTGACCATAGAGAGCTGTTTATTATCTATGTTGGTTGGGGCGTGACAGTGACTAGGGTGGTTTATCTAGGTGATTAATCATCTATGTTGGCCTGGTATGGTTCCCAATCAGAGGTAGCTGTATATCGTTGTCTCTGATTGGGGATCATATTTAGGCAGCCATTTCCCCATTGTGCTTTGTGGGATGTTGTCTATGTATAGTTACCTGCGAGCACTACTTTGAGCTTCATGTTTAGTTTTTTCGCTTTATTGTTTTTGTGCTTTGAGTTTCTCTTCCAAATAATAGAATGGAAACATACGACGCTGCATCTTGGTCCACTCCTTATAACGATCGTGACAGAAGATCCCACCACAAACGGACCAAGCAGCATTGCCAGGAGGAGCAGACATCCTGGACATGGGAGGATATCTTCGACGGTAAGGGATCCTGGACATAGGAGGAGATCCTGGCCGGAAAGGATCTCCTTCCATGGGAGCAGACGGAGGCAGCGAGGGAACAACAACGACGGCACCGTGGTGTGCGGCCACGACGGAAGTCAGATAGGTAGCCTCAAAAACATTTTGTTGGGCGGGGGCACACGGGGTGATTGGCGGAGATAGGTTTTGAACCAGATCCAACTCCCTGTACTCACCGTGGGGAGCATGTGACCAGTCAGGCATGTTTCGCGGTGATACGCACAGTGTCTCCAGTGCGCATTCACAGCCCAGTGCGTCCTGTGCCAGCTTCCCGCACTTGCCGTGCGAAGGTGGTCATTTGTCCAGGCCACGTTGTGCCAGCTCTACGCTCCAGACCTCCAGTGCGTCTCCACAGTATGTCCTGTGCCTCCTCCCCACACTCTCCAGTGCGCATTCACAGCCCAGTGCGTCCTGTGCCAGCTTCCCGCACTTGCCGTGCGAAGGTGGTCATTTGTCCAGGCCACGTTGTGCCAGCTCTACGCTCCAGACCTCCAGTGCGTCTCCACAGTATGTCCTGTGCCTCCTCCCCACACTCGCCCTGAGGTGCGTGACACCAGCCTGGTGCCACCTGTACCGGTTCCATGCATCAGGCCTCCAGTGCGCCTCCACAGTACAGTTTGTCCTGTGCCTCCTCCCCACACTTGCCCTCAGGTGCATGTCCCCAGCCCAGTGCCACCTGTACTGGCCCCACGCATCAGGCCTTCAGTGCGCCTCCACAGTCCAGTACGTCCTGTGCCTCCTCCCCGCACTTGCTCTGAGGTGTGTGTCACCAGCCACCTGTACCAGTCCCACGCATCAGGACTCCAGTGCACCTCCACAGTCCGTTACATCCTGTGCATGCTCCCCACACTCACCCTGAGGTGCGTGTCACCACCCGGTGCCACCTTTACCAGCCGCACACATCAGGCCTTCAGTGCGCCTCCACAGTCAAGAGCTTCTGGCGACAGTTCCCAGTTCAGAGCTTCCGGCGACAGTTCCACGGTCCGGAACCTCCTGAGACGGTCAGCGGTCTGGAACCACCAGCGACTGTTGGCATTCTGGAACCACCAGCGACGGTCGGCGGTCCAGAGACTTTAGCGACGGTCTGCGGTCCAGAGCCTCCAGCGACGGTCTGCGGTCCAGAGCCTCCAGCGACAGTCTGCGGTCCAGAGCCTCCAGCGGGGGTTCCCAGTCCAGAGCCTCCTGCGAGGGTTCTGGTTCCTCTGGCTGCACAGCTTGTAAAGTGGAATAATGGGTTTCATTTTAAGAAGTTTTTTGGACAGTTTAGTTGTGATACAAATCTTATCAAAACATATAGGCTCATGGGCCAGCCTACATGAGGTGTGTGACTATAATTTGAAAAAGTTGCAATAAAAGGGATTGTTTTTTTGCCTTACGCTGGGCATCATTCACAAGTGATAATGTATAATTCACAACTGATAAGCTAATATTGTCACCCATTACACGATTCTTGATTTAACCTTGTCTTTACAATATTTGTGTGACATTTGTTTTGATTTGGAATGGACCATTATCATGCACCTGTCTCAAAATAGGGGCAGGAGGAAAAATACATGTCATCTATGCACTTAAATAGCGAATGGAGGATGCTTTTCCCGTGGTTCATTTTCATGGCAGCCAGGTAGGCTATACTCCTGTTGTAAAGATGTCTCAAAATAGGGGCAGGAGGAAAAATACATGTCATCTATGCACTTAAATAGCGAATGGAAGATGCTTTTCCCGTGGTTCATTTTCATGGCAGCCAGGTAGGCAGCCAGGTAGGCTATACTCCTGTTGTAAAGATAAGCAATGTGCTTGATGTTAGGAAAGTTGAGAAATGAGTATAGGACGACTAGCCTTTTGAAGACTGATGGAATTCTCTATTTTCTCTCGCAATTGTATAGCCTATAGAAATGTTGTGCAACATGAACTCATGAGCTCTCATGAAGTGTTTAATTAGACTTTCGATCACATTTGCATTGATGTCAGAGTGATTAGAGGGACAATAGAGTGCTGACCACCAGGCAGTTAGCAAGTTTGGTAGGCTACTAATGACCATCAGCAGCATTAGAGCTTGGAGAAGCCTATTTATGGTGACGAAACGGTCACGTGGAATTTAACTGCCTTCATAACTCGTGACTGCCAGTGTAGTGGTAATTCAGTCACAGCAACAGCCCTATTCCCTAGCACAAGGTGCACCTGTGTAATGATCATGCCGTTTAATCAGCTTCTTGATATGCCACACCTGTCAGGTGGATGGATTATCTTGGCAAAGGATAAATGCTCACTAACAGGGATGTAAACAAATGTGTGCACAAAATTTGAGTGGAAGAAGCGTATGTGCGTAGGGAACATTTTCGGGGAACTTTTATTTCAGCTCATGAAACGTGGGACCATGTTCTTCACATGCTGCGTTTTATATTTTTGTTCATGTAGATTCTACAGAACTTACTGAGTATTCTCAACCCCACTTTTACATCGGCACATAGAGTAGTGCCATAGAAAGTGCTGTTGGGTTTTAAGACCACTGTCCCCCAAGAAATAACACCATGTATAGACTCTAGTGCCTGATCAATAGGGGGTGTAGAATATTGTGTTCTTTACATGAATTTACTTCATCTCCAACCATTTCGCAATGTGGTTCAATGTATTATTTATTTTATTTAAAGTAGTTATTCTCCCCCGATGTAGTTATAATTTTGCAACTTAGTTTAACATTATGCAGTATACAAAGCTGCAAACACTAGTAATTTAGTATCATACACAGCCTTTTACCGCAGGCTTTTACTTTTCAATCAAAAATCCGGGAATCTTAATGTAGTTGCCGAAACGCTAATGTTGTTGCCGTGATGCAAATCCATTTTGCAATTTTTATGGCTGTGCATCCAGGTATGAAGGAAGTTAGAGGTCATTTCACATGCCAATGCTAACTACGCTAGTTAGCAATTGAGCTAACGCTAGTTAACAACTTCCATCAAACTGCATGTAGACATGCAAGAGTTCATCTGGATTTGGAGAGGTAGATAAAGGGCTTTATTACCAAAAGCTCAAAGTATCCAAACTGGACGATAATCTTTTCAGTATCACTCTTATCACCAAGTCAAGCGGTACAATGTAGCTACTGCTAGCTACCCAATGCTTCTTGCCAAACGAAGCTTTCGAGGCCCTGGTTTGTTGCTAGCCATATCCAGTTGATTGAGATTGATAGTTACAACACATAGGCCTAGGCTAATGTTAACTAGAAGCAGATGACTAGTAACAAACATGTAACTGTGTAGGTCCAGGTAAACTTGCATAATGCCTCAACCTGCATCAATACAGACGGTGAAGCATGCCTCGAGGCATTGGTGGTTTTCTCAGGCTGCGCACCCCAAGACCACAGCCAATTTGCTTGCAAGGAACAACACGGCTAACTTGGCCAGTCTTGTGAGCTAGCTAAGTGAGCGAGTGGTCGCATCTGCACGTCGCTCCAACGGGTAGTATAACTTTTTCATTATATTTCATTATATCACAACGGTTTGATTTGTCTTATCTTAGCAAATTCTTCTCAGCTAGCTACATAGCCGTCTTTGTATCAAAGATAATTGCGTAATTATCGTATTTCGCCGTCCTAACGTAGTCTTCACTAGCCAGCTAGCTAACGTCCACTGATTAGCTGCACTGGAGAGACTGTTACACTCAACTGAACGACTTGATTTGTTTAGTGTTAGCTAGCTACATAGCTGTCTTTGCTGTCTTCGTATCATCGTATCATCGTATCCAAGATAATTGTGTTGTTTAGGTTTAGAGTGTGTAGTCTTAGAGTGATTATCTTAATTTACCGAGGTTAGCTAGCCAGCTATTTGTCGTCCTTAACGTAGGTGACTCTGCTAGCTAGCCAACAGCTAGCCAACGCTAGCCAACGTCTTCTGTATAGAACTCAACTACCCGGTCGCATTCACAGGTTGTATCACATTTTCACTTCATTTTCATTACAGTACAACGGTTTGATTTGTTTGATCGTAGCTAGCTACTTAGCTAGCTACATAGCCGTCTTTGTATCAAAGATAATTGTGTAGTCTAGAGCGATTTTCTAGGTTCGCTAGCCATCTATTGTCGTTCTTTTAACGCAACGTAACGTAAACAACACTGCTAGCTAGCCTGCTAGCCCCCGAATAGCAACACTGCAGAAACTATTACACTCAACGGAACGACTTGATTAGTGTAGTGTCAACAACGCAGCCACTGCCAGCTAGCCTACTTCAGCAGTACTGTATCATTTTAATCATTTTAGTCAATAAGATTCTTGCTACGTAGCTTAACTTTCTGAACATTCGAGACGTGTAGTCCACTTGTCATTCCAATCTCCTTTGCATTAGCGTAGCCTCTTCTGTAGCCTGTCAACTATGTGTCGGTTTATCCCTGTTCTCTCCTCTCTGCACAGACCATACAAACGCTCCTCACCGCGTGGCCGCGGCCACCCTACTTTGGTGGTCCCAGCAGCGCACGACCCACGTGGAGTTCCAGGTCTCCGGTAGCCTCTGGAACTGCCAATCTGCGGTCAACAAGGCAGAGTTCATCTCAGCCTATGCCTCCCTCCAGTCCCTCGACTTCTTGGCCCTGACGGAAACATGGATCACCACAGACAACACTGCTACTCCTACTGCTCTCTCTTCGTCCGCCCACGTGTTCTCGCACACCCCGAGAGCGTCTGGTCAGCGGGGTGGTGGCACCGGGATCCTCATCTCTCCCAAGTGGTCATTCTCTCTTTCTCCCCTTACCCATCTGTCTATCGCCTCCTTTGAATTCCATGCTGTCACAGTTACTAGCCCTTTCAAGCTTAACATCCTTATCATTTATCGCCCTCCAGGTTCCCTCGGAGAGTTCATCAATGAGCTTGATGCCTTGATAAGCTCCTTTCCTGAGGACGGCTCACCTCTCACAGTTCTGGGCGACTTTAACCTCCCCACGTCTACCTTTGACTCTTTCCTCTCTGCCTCCTTCTTTCCACTCCTCTCCTCTTTTGACCTCACCCTCTCACCTTCCC
This sequence comes from Oncorhynchus gorbuscha, assembly GCF_021184085.1. NCBI lineage: Eukaryota > Metazoa > Chordata > Actinopteri > Salmoniformes > Salmonidae > Oncorhynchus > Oncorhynchus gorbuscha. Next base: position 46,397,671 of record NC_060186.1, read on the forward strand.
CCTACTCACAAGGCAGGCAATACGCTCGACCTCATCTTTACTAGATGCTGTTCTTCCACTAACCTCATTGCAACTCCCTCCAAGTCTCCGACCACTGCCTTGTATCCTTTTCCCTCTCGCTCTCATCCAACACCTCCCACACTGCCCCTACTCGGATGGTATCGCGCCGTCCCAACCTTCGCTCTCTCTCCCCCGCTACTCTCTCCTCTTCCATCCTATCATCTCTTCCCTCCGCTCAAACCTTCTCCCACCTATCTCCTGATTCTGCCTCCTCAACCCTCCTCTCCTCCCTCTCTGCATCCCTTGACTCTCTATGTCCCCTATCCTCCAGGCCGGCTCGGTCCTCCTCCCGCTCCGTGGCTCGATGACTCATTGCGAGCTCACAGAACAGGGCTCCGGGCAGCCGAGCGGAAATGGAGGAAAACTCGCCTCCCTGCGGACCTGGCATCCTTTCACTCCCTCCTCTCTACATTTTCCTCCTCTGTCTCTGCTGCTAAAGCCACTTTCTACCACGCTAAATTCCAAGCTGCTGCCTCTAACCCTAGGAAGCTCTTTGCCACCTTCTCCTCTCTCCTGAATCCTCCGCCCCCTCCCCCCCCTCCTCCCTCTCTGCAGATGACTTCGTCAACCATTTTGAAAAGAAGGTCGACGACATCCGATCCTCGTTTGCTAAGTCAAACGACACTGCTGGTTCTGCTCACACTGCCCTACCCTGTGCTCTGACCTCTTTCTCCCCTCTCTCTCCAGATGAAATCTCGCGTCTTGTGACGGCCGGCCGCCCAACAACCTGCCCGCTTGACCCTATCCCCTCCTCTCTTCTCCAGACCATTTCCGGAGACCTTCTCCCTTACCTCACCTCGCTCATCAACTCATCCCTGACCGTTGGCTACGTCCCTTCCGTCTTCAAGAGAGCGAGAGTTGCACCCCTTCTGAAAAAACCTACACTCGATCCCTCCGATGTCAACAATTACAGACCAGTATCCCTTCTTTCTTTTCTCTCCAAAACTCTTGAACGTGCTGTCCTTGGCCAGCTCTCCCGCTATCTCTCTCTGAATGACCTTCTTGATCCAAATCAGTCAGGTTTCAAGACTAGTCATTCAACTGAGACTGCTCTCCTCTGTATCACGGAGGCGCTCCGCACTGCTAAAGCTAACTCTCTCTCCTCTGCTCTCATCCTTCTAGATCTATCGGCTGCCTTCGATACTGTGAACCATCAGATCCTCCTCTCCACCCTCTCCGAGTTGGGCATCTCCGGCGCGGCCCACGCTTGGATTGCGTCCTACCTGACAGGTCGCTCCTACCAGGTGGCGTGGCGAGAATCTGTCTCCTCACCACGCGCTCTCACCACTGGTGTCCCCAGGGCTCTGTTCTTGGCCCTCTCCTATTCTCGCTATACACCAAGTCACTTGGCTCTGTCATAACCTCACATGGTCTCTCTTATCATTGCTATGCAGACGACACACAATTAATCTTCTCCTTTCCCCCTTCTGATGACCAGGTGGCGAATCGCATCTCTGCATGTCTGGCAGACATATCAGTGTGGATGACGGATCACCACCTCAAGCTGAACCTCGGCAAGACGGAGCTGCTCTTCCTCCCGGGGAAGGACTGCCCGTTCCATGATCTCGCCATCACGGTTGACAACTCCATTGTGTCCTCCTCCCAGAGCGCCAAGAACCTTGGCGTGATCCTGGACAACACCCTGTCGTTCTCAACTAACATCAAGGCGGTGGCCCGTTCCTGTAGGTTCATGCTCTACAACATCCGCAGAGTACGACCCTGCCTCACACAGGAAGCGGCGCAGGTCCTAATCCAGGCACTTGTCATCTCCCGTCTGGATTACTGCAACTCGCTGTTGGCTGGGCTCCCTGCCTGTGCCATTAAACCCTTCAACTCATCCAGAACGCCGCAGCCCGTCTGGTGTTCAACCTTCCCAAGTTCTCTCACGTCACCCCGCTCCTCCGTTCTCTCCACTGGCTTCCAGTTGAAGCTCGCATCCGCTACAAGACCATGGTGCTTGCCTACGGAGCTGTGAGGGGAACGGCACCTCAGTACCTCCAGGCTCTGATCAGGCCCTACACCCAAACAAGGGCACTGCGTTCATCCACCTCTGGCCTGCTCGCCTCCCTACCACTGAGGAAGTACAGCTCCCGCTCAGCCCAGTCAAAACTGTTCGCTGCCCTGGCCCCCCAATGGTGGAACAAACTCCCTCACGACGCCAGGACAGCGGAGTCAATCACCACCTTCCGGAGACACCTGAAACCCCACCTCTTTAAGGAATACCTAGGATAGGTTAAGTAATCCCTCTCACCCCACCCCCCCTAAGTTTTAGATGCACTATTGTTAAGTGACTGTCCCACTGGATGTCATAAGGTGAATGCACCAATTTGTAAGTCGCTCTGGATAAGAGCGTCTGCTAAATGACTTAAATGTAAATGTAAATGTAAATGTAATGGTGGTTGACATTCTGTACAGTTTACTAATATTAATCTAATCTCAATTCCAAAATCCTGCAGTAGCTACGGTACAGCTAGCTCTGTACAGTAAAATAATTTTGGATTATGCATATGCTAATTTTATGCATTCAGGAGGGAGGAGAAGGTGGCAAAGAGCTTCCTAGGGTTAGAGGCAGATGCTTGGAATTTATGCTTGGAATGCTTGGAATTTAGAGTGGTGAAGCATGCCTCGAGGCATTGGTGGTTGACATTCTGTACAGTTTACTAATATTAACACAACGTGTGAAAATGCATATGCTCATTTTCACACGTTGTGTTAATATTAGTAAACTGTACAGAATGTCAACCACCAATGCCTCGAGGCATGCTTCACCACTCTAAATTCCAAGCATCTGCCTCTAACCCTAGGAAGCTCTTTGCCACCTTCTCCTCCCTCCTGAATCCTCCTCCCCCCCCTCCTCCCTCTCTGCAGATGACTTCGTCAACCATTTTGAAAAGAAGGTCGACGAAATCCGATCCTCGTTTGCTAAGTCAAACGACACCGCTGGTTCTGCTCACACTGCCCTACCCTGTGCTCTGACCTCTTTCTCCCCTCTCTCTCCAGATGAAATCTCGCGTCTTGTGACGGCCGGCCGCCCAACAACCTGCCCGCTTGACCCTATCCCCTCCTCTCTTCTCCAGACCATTTCCGGAGACCTTCTCCCTTACCTCACCTCGCTCATTAACTCATCCCTGACCGCTGGCTACGTCCCTTCCGTCTTCAAGAGAGCGAGAGTTGCACCCCTTCTGAAAAAACCTACACTCGATCCCTCCGATGTCAACAACTACAGACCAGTATCCCTTCTTTCTTTTCTCTCCAACTCTTGAACGTGCCGTCCTTGGCCAGCTCTCCCGCTATCTCTCTCTGAATGACCTTCTTGATCCAAATCAGTCAGGTTTCAAGACTAGTCATTCAACTGAGACTGCTCTCCTCTGTATCACGGAGGCGCTCCGCACTGCTAAAGCTAACTCTCTCTCCTCTGCTCTCATCCTTCTAGACCTATCGGCTGCCTTCGATACTGTGAACCATCAGATCCTCCTCTCCACCCTCTCCGAGTTGGGCATCTCCGGCGCGGCCCACGCTTGGATTGCGTCCTACCTGACAGGTCGCTCCTACCAGGTGGCGCGGCGAGAATCTGTCTCTCCTCACCACGGTGTCCCCAGGGCTCTCACCATTCTCGCTATACACCAAGTGCCATTTAGCAGACCCCAGGGCTCTGTTCTAGGCCCTCTCCTATTCTCGCTCTACCAACTGATACACCAAGTCACTTGGCTCTGTCATAACCTCACATGGTCTCTCCTATCATTGCTATGCAGACGACACACAATTAATCTTCTCCTTTCCCCCTTCTGATGACCAGGTGGCAAATCGCATCTCTGCATGTCTGGCAGACATATCAGTGTGGATGACGGATCACCACCTCAAGCTGAACCTCGGCAAGACGGAGCTGCTCTTCCTCCCGGGGAAGGACTGCCCGTTCCATGATCTCGCCATCACGGTTGACAACTGCATTGTGTCCTCCTCCCAGAGCGCTAAGAACCTTGGCGTGATCCTGGACAACACCCTGTCGTTCTCAACTAACATCAAGGCGGTGGCCCGTTCCTGTAGGTTCATCCGCAGAGTACGACCCTGCCTCACACAGGAAGCGGCGCAGGTCCTAATCCAGGCACTTGTCATCTCCTGTCTGGATTACTGCAACTCGCTGTTGGCTGGGCTCCCTGCCTGTGCCATTAAACCCCTACAACTCATCCAGAACGCCGCAGCCCTTCTGGTGTTCAACCTTCCCAAGTTCTCTCACGTCACCCCGCTCCTCCGCTCTCTCCACTGGCTTCCAGTTGAAGCTTGCATCCGCTACAAGACCATGGTGCTTGCCTACGGAGCTGTGAGGGGAACGGCACCTCAGTACCTCCAGGCTCTGATCAGGCCCTACACCCAAACAAGGGCACTGCGTTCATCCACCTCTGGCCTGCTCGCCTCCCTACCACTGAGGAAGTACAGTTCCCGCTCAGCCCAGTCAAAACTGTTCGCTGCTCTGGCCCCCCCAATGGTGGAACAAACTCCTCACGACGCCAGGACGGCGGAGTCAATCACCACCTTCCGGAGACACCTGAAACCCCACCTCTTTAAGGAATACCTAGAATAGGATAAGTAATCCCTCTCACCCCCCCCCCCTTTAATATTTAGATGCACTATTGTAAAGTGACTGTTCCACTGGATGTCATAAGGTGAATGCACCAATTTGTAAGTCGCTCTGGATAAGAGCGTCTGCTAAATGACTTAAATGTAAATGTAAATGTAATGTAAATGTGTTATTATCCCTTTAGTGTGGGAATGTGAACTTTGCCAGAAGAACAAGCTGTAATAGATGTGGCAGGGGTAAGTTATTTTCTCTCTGTTGGGCCCATTATTATACTTACTACCCTTGCATGTCTCTTTACAGTCTACATGGCCAGATGAATTGCTCAAGAAATTTACAATTTACACTTGTTTGGTTGGAGGAACACAGATTTATTGTGATGAGACTTCAAGAGAACCAGGTTTTGCTATTGTATGTCTGCCAGCCTGTGTAAGTAACCAAATTAAATGTTATGTCACATGCTTCGTAAACAACAGGTGTAGACAAACCGTGAAATGCTACTTACAGGCCCTTCCTAACAATGCAGGAAGAAAAAAAGGAGTTAAAATTGAAAAATAATAACACGAAGATTAAATATACATTGCGTAGCGATAACTTTGCTGTATAGATGGGGTCGATGTGCAGGGGTACGATGTAATTGAAGTAGATATGTACATATAGGAAGGGATAAAGTGACTATGCAACAGGATAGATAATAAACAGTAACAGCAGTGAATGTGATGAGACAAAAGAGTTAGTACAAATGGGGTCAATGCTGATTCTCCAGGTCACTTTTGATTAACAATTTAGCAATCTTATGGCTTGGGGGTAGAGGCTGTTCATGTTCCAGACGTGGTGCAAAGGTACCACTTGCCGTGCAGTAGCAGAGAGAACAGTCTATGACTTGGGTGGCTTGAACGTTTGACAATTTTTAGCGCCTTCCTCTGACAGCACCTGGAATAGAGGTCCTGGATGGCAGGGAGCTCGGCCCCAGTGATGTACTGGGCAGTACCCACTACACGCTACTCTGTAGCGCCTTGTGGTCGGATGCCAAGCAATTGCGATACCAAGCATTGATGCAGCCAGTCAAGATCCTTTCAGTGGTTCAGCTGTAGAACATTTTGAGGATCTGAGGGAACATGCCAAATCTTTTCAACCTCCTGAGGGGGAAGAGGCGTTGTCGTGCTCGCGTCAGGACTGTTGGTGTATGTGAACCATGATAATTCCTTAGCGATGTGGACACCAAGGAACTTGAAGCTCTCAACCTGCTCCACTCCAGCCCCGTCAACGTGGATAAATGTTTGATTTAACCTTTACTTTGACAGGGAAGTCATACTGAGACAAGGGTCTCTTTTACAGATTAGCCCTTCGTGAACACATCCAATACATACAGTTGTGGCCAAAAGTTTTGAGAATGACACGAATATTAATTTTCACAAAGTCTGCTGCCTCAGTATGTATGATGGCAATTTGGATATACTCCAGAATGTTATGGAGAGTGGTCAGATGATTTGCAATAAATTCTAAAGTTCCTCTTTGCCAAGCAAATTAACTGAATCCCAAAAAAACATTTCCACTGCATTTCAGCCCTGCCACAAAAGGACCAGCTCACATCATGTCATTCTCTCGTTAACCAGAAGGGGACTAGGGTTCCAATTTTGGAACCCCCCCACACGTTCAGCTGGAAGGTGGCGCATGGAACGCAAAAATATTCCTAAAAATATTTAACCTCCACACATTAACAAGTCCAATGGCTCAAATGAAAGATAAACACCTTGTTTATCTACCCAGCAAGTCTGATTTCTAAAATGTTTTACGGCGAAAACATAGCACATATTAATGTCAAACCACCACCGAAGACACCGCTAATTTGCATAGCCAAGTTGAAAAAAATATGCAATCAACAAACGCAGGATTAAAAGAAAAATAATGCACTAACCTTTTGAAATCTTCATCAGATGACAGTAATATAACATGTTACACAGTACATTTATGTTTTTTTCAATAATATGCTATATATATCCATAAATCTCTGTTTACAATGATGCATCGTTCAAATAATGCTACTCAAATGTCCTGAGAAATGACGATAGCTCCGGCAGATAACGTCAGCTAACAAGGAATACACATCATAAACTTTGACTAAATATGCATGTTCTACATATATATAGTTAGATACACTTCTTCTGAATGCAATCGCTGTGTTACATTTATTTTTAACGTTACAGGTTTCGTTCACTAGGCTATACTATCAGTTGGCGCTCAAAAAGTAGCATTATGGCTCCTCTATCTTGGAGTCCACAGAAACCCAAATTTACCACATAAATATTCCCTTACCTTTGCTGTTCTTCCATCAGAAGACCTGGAAGGAATTATACTTACCAAAAACAGTTTTTAGTTTTGCAGTCTGTGTCTTTCGGTTCTCAAACACGACGCATTTCAGTTGAAATGTAGCCAAAAGTCAAGTGGATGCGCACCAAAACGTCGAACTTACATATTATATGTCGACTAAACTTGTCAAACTCAGTTCATAATCAAGCTTTAACATGTTATAAAGGTGTACAGCAATCGTGAGGACGAACAGAAATGCATGCATTGTATAATCGATCTTGGAAAAAAGACAGGACCGGAGCAGAGCGCGCATGCGGGTGACCTGTTTTTTCGCGTGACCGAAAGGTTTCAGCCCGCCAAAACTCTCGTGAGCACGCGATTCTCACAATGAGAATCCCCATTGAAAGCTGAGATCGCGCTGAAGACAAAGAGACTGTTCCCAGACCTGTAGGTGCTTGGGAAGGGTGGGGGCGATGACGTCAAATTTGGGCCAACTTTTCTGATGACAAGAGAGAGTTTG